>NC_050443.1:12292885-12892885 GCF_903995425.1 Onychomys torridus
TATGCCCGCTTCCTGTTCTCTCTCTTTTGAGACAGGGTCTCACTATGTAGCTCTGGCTAACTTGAAACTGGCTACAAAGACCAGAGTGATTGGGAACTTATAGAGTCCAACTGTCTCTGCCTCTGGTGTGCTGGGGTTAAAGGCATGCAGCACTGTGCTCAGCTTGATTGATGTGTTATCATGAGATTAACATGCATCCATCAGCAAGCTGGCTGTATTTATAACTTGAACTATGTTTTTCTCCCTGTGACTTTTCCCATTCTGCACTCTATAGATAAAGAAACTGCCCCCACCCAGAACAACATGGAGTAAGAAGGGAGCAGAGGTCACTCACCTATTATCTCCAGCTGGATGGGGTCACTTTTCTTGGACCCGAGTGGATTGGATACTTCACACTGATAGTCTCCGGAATCCTCGATCCTGGCAGGGACTATTTCAAGGGTGCTGTTGTTCTCGATCAGTCTCATCCTGTTTGTGATTCTCAGACTCTGGCCTTTGAAGAACCAATGAATGGAGTTATTAATGTCCATTGATGGGCACTTTAGGAACACAGAGACTAGGTCTTTGTCTATCGTTTTGTTGACTTGGATGGAGGGTGTAGTCACTGGATCTGTGGATAAACAAGGGATGGGGCCAGATGAGAGTGCGTCACCTTCAGAGATCTCAGACAGCTCCCAAGGTCCATAAAATGAAGTGGCCCTCTGCAAGATCACATGTTTGCATTGAAGACATGGTCTGCAAGAAGAGAGCTGAATCTTACCCCATCAAGATCAGTCACAGAGACCCTGATTCAGGGTATTTGTGTAGATTCCACACTGGGAGCCTCTTCAACACACCTGTCCAGAAATCTCATTGTGGGGGAATGTATTTCCCAATGATTTTTGTGGGGATTCCTGTTTACCCTTTGTGTGAGTGTGCTCAGTCAGGTCCCCCTTTTATGGAGCTCTCTATTGACAAGCCAAGAGTACTGTGCAGGTGGGTTAGCATCTATGTGGCAGGAGAGGCTGAGGATTGTCCTTCATCGGAAATGAATATTTGAGGGGGATATGATCAGGACATATGGACCATCTGCAGCAAACAGAATAAAGTCACATGTGATGTCAGCAGAGTGAAGGAGAAATCCTTGTCTGTAGAAGGACATAGTATCTCTTTGAGCTGTGCTTTAACCTTAGTTGAGCAGGTCCTACCCAGAGCTGAAGTGCAGATTAGCAGAAGAGTACTCATGTAGCATGCACAAGCGAAGTACAAGGCCACTCAGCTGAATGGACCAAGCTTTGCTGACTTCCCATAGAAAAATTGCCTTGGAGGAGGTGGGAATAGGGAGTGGATTGGAGGGAAACGCTGGGGGGTGGGAGGAGGCAGGACAGGGGAATCTGTGGTTGGTATGTAAAATGCATAGAAAATCTCTCTATTAAAAAAAGGCCAGCACAGATTACATTGTAAGACCTGGTCAATAACAACAACAATAGATGTCAATATAACAAATATAAATGCAAAGTGATTAAGAGTTTAGGGTCTGAGTCAGACACACAGTCAACCCTCAGAATCTAGTAAAATATTCATGTTACTCTACACCCCCACACACACATTGAAAACTTCTTTAGATTATTTCCAATACCTAATATGAATACTGCATATAAACTAGTCTTATTGTGTTGAATACAGGACCATGATGGAAGGAAACAATGCATTTTTCACTGTAGACATACTTTTCCAAGTAGTTTGTTTCCAAGGTTTCAATCCATAAATATAAAATCCATAGATAGCAAGGACCTGTATTGATTTTCTTACTAGGTTTGCATATTTATTCATCTAGTGTGTATGTCTCACACCCATGAGTGGAGGTCAGGAGACAATTTGTGGAAGCCAGTTCTCCTGGGACAGGAGATTGAACTCAGGTGGGTGAACCAGCCCTTTATCAGATAAGCCATTTCACTGGCCCACATTTGTTTGTGCACTTAAATTTGTGTGGCAGTTGGGGGTAGGTACAGCAGGCACTCTTCCCAACTGAGCCATCTTGGTGGCCCATTACTGAGTTTCTTATCCTCATGCTAATATTGAAAGCATGACCTCCTTGCACAAGACTCTTTTTTCTGTTAACTGCTTTTTTGTGATGTGTAATTGTGTGTATGTGTGTGTGTGTACATATGTATGGTTTATAGGACTGGAGAAATAGCTCAATAGTTAAGAGCCCTAGCAGCTCTTCCAAAGGGCAGGGGTTTAATTCCCAGCACCCAAATGGCAGCTTATTACTGTCTGTAACTGAACTTCCAAGGAATTCAACACCCTCTTCTGTCCTCCTCAGGGACAAAACATGGGTGTGGTGTAAAGACATATAAGTAGCCCAAAGGCCCATATGATGCATCTGGTATCATAACAAAGACATCATTTGAAATCCAATTTCAAGGTGCTTTCATCCTGTCTCCTAAAAGTCTGATGTCTTTCAGCTCTGATCTATTTTAGGTCTTTGATCCATTTGTATGTATTGTTAGGTGAAGGTTTAACTTCATTCTTTTACCTGGATATCCCATTTTCCCAAAATCCCTCATTCAACTGATTATTCTTCCATCATTGAACAGTCTCAGCAGCCTGATCAACACTCATCTGGTCACAGAGGGTCAGATGGACAGCAAGAATGCCTTCCAAGTTCTGTAACTCAATGGGACATCTCTATTTCACACCAATTATTTCAAAAGAGCCAGCAGAAACATATGTCTTTAACAAACATAAAAAGTGACAGATGAAATGCTGGATATGCCAACTGTGCATTTTTGACACACATTATAATATATATGAAAAACTGTTCCCCATAAACACATATATTAATCATATTAAGGAACCTTTAATTTAATCATGGCCAGTGTGCATGAGCAGTGCATGTCTGGGATTTCCAATTCTAAGTTACTGATCTGTATGTCTGCCTTTATGTCAGTAATAGACTATTTTTATTGTTACAGCTTTATACTAAAAATGAAATCATGTAGGATGTCCTGCAATATTATTCTTATTTTTTCAAGATACTTTTAAGGCCAGGGATGTTGGTGCTTGCCTCTAACCCCAGCTCTTGGGAGCAGAAACAGGTGGATGTCTGGGAGTGTGAGGCCAGCCTGATCTATATAGTGAGTTTCAGGACAGCTAGAATGGACGTTTCTATTTCTGTGCAAAATGGCACTGGGGTTTTGATCTTATGTGCATAGAACTGATAGACTACATTCAGGGATATTGTCATCTATTAAAAAAGTCTTTCAGGCAAGCTGACTCATGCCTGTAATTCCAGCCACTCAAGAAGCTGAGGCAGGAGTACCAAGTTCTAAAAGTGCCTACCACAGCCAATTCAAGGCCAGCCTGATTAATTTAGTGACATACTATTTCCAAATAAAAATTAGAAGGCAGAGCTTAGAGTATAGCTCAGTGGTAGTGCTATTGCTCACCATGCACAAAGCCCTGGGTTCAATCCCAGTACTGCAGAACAACAGTAATAATGAGATTAAGTTTTCCAACCCATCACCCCAATGGCTGTCATTTCTTGTCTTCTTTCGTCATCTCTTATTTGGTAGTTTGCTGAGTGCAAGTCTTTTATCTCCTTAGTGGAGTTAATTCTAAGTACTTTATTCTTTATGGTGCTTTCATAAATAAATACTTTCTTCATTTCCTTTCCAATTGTTCACTGTTAAGGCTGGGACTACTGCTCAGGGACTGAACACTTGCTGTGCATGCACTAGATCCTAGGTTCAAGCTCCACTATTGCTGGGAAAAACAAATATCAAATTGTTCATGGTCAATAGTAGTATACAGAAATACAGCTTACTTGGGCATGTTCATTTCATTAGCCAACCAATTTACTAGTTTTACTCATTTAGTTCTGAGAACTTTCTGTAGAACACTAAGGATTTTCTATGAAAATTTTCCTTTCATCTGCAGATATCTTTAGCACCTCATAATTGGGAACCTTCATTTCATTGTCTAGCCTAATGGCTCTGTGTAGCACTCCTAAGAGTCTCTTGAACAGAAGTGGTCACAACAGCATCCTGTGATCTTCCTAATCTTAGAGAGAATGCTATCAGTCTCCCCACTGAATATGATGTTGGCTGTGTGTTTCCATGTGTGGCGTTTGTTACACTAAGGTGGACTTCCATCATGTTTCAGTGTTTTTATTATCAAAGTTTGTGAAATTTTATCAATTTTTGTTGATTCAATCTTATTGGTTACATAGCTATTCAATTTTGTTTCTCTCATGCTTCAATCTCTAAAGAATCCAGGTTTGTAGGAATTTGTCCATTACATCTAGGCCACACAACAGTTAGCATATATCTACTGACTGCTCTTGAAATTCTTCATATTCTTGAGAATGGATGGCGAGGTCTCAAATTGTATTAATATCCATCTCCTTTTCCCAAAGTTAATCAGGAAAAAGATTGCTAATGTTGTTAATCATATTTGAATAAGCATTTTTGGGGGCATTAGCTTTCTTTGCAGTTACTCTAGTCTCTGTTTTGTTTATCTTCATCCTCATCTTTAGTTTTCTCCTTCCACTAGCATGTGGGAACTTTTAGGGGGGACATGAGTCTCATTATATAACCCAGACTTCCCTCAAATTTGCAATCCTCCTGCCTCAGCCTCTGATACTAGAATGCTAGGTTATCACATCCTTCATCTGCTTCATAGTAGTTTTTAAAGACTTAGTATAATAATCAAGTAACACTTTTTGGCAATATACCACACAGAGAGGAAGAAAAAAATGTTAGCTGCAATTATTTCTACAACTACTGTTAGCCTTGAAGCCAGGTAGCCTGGTCTATCTCCGATTAACCATACAGATTTAAGTAATTTTTGAGAACCACTTTAAACTCCAGTTTTTCATCTTCTGAATGGAAATAATTTCTATGTGACAGATTCATCATATAGATGAAACCAGACACAAATACAGGGCCAACAACATCATAAATACCATACCACCATGGTCAACATTAGCATTAATAATCACTCTTGAGCAGACTGGTGAGGATTGAACCCCAAATGGTTACAACAAGGAGTAAAACGGTTAGCATGGGACTGATATATAAGGGGTGTGGGAGACACATGTTATCCAAAAGGTGAAACCACTGTAACATGATACTAAATGAAAATGGGAGAGATAAAAGGAGGGGGGATCTGATGCAAAAATTTCTAAACCTGGTAATTTACTAGTTTTCATCCTGCAGGATGTGAACATGATGGGCTAAGACAAGCAAGGTATTAGTGGAGGGATTTACTTGTGATGGTGAGCCTGAGATAGACCTCAGGACACATGCAGATATGATCTCTGTGGAGGCAGAGAAAGAGGCATGACTTAGATTGCAGAGCAGTTCCAACAGAGTTTCAGCAAGGTCGAGGCTGAGTTCTCCCACAGTAACCAAGCAGAGGGGAATAGGATCTTACAGAGTCGGCCTTGTTTTCCTACCCCACTGCAGAAAACATGGCCTCTGCAGAGGAGCTGGTCCATTGAGAGTCAATAGCCTGAGCTTTCTGCCACTTAGATCACAGCCACAAGAGACCACTTACTCATGGCTGCCACAACTGAGACCTGAGAAAAGATGTAGCTATGGGAACACTGGATATTCAACACACAAAATCGCAAGTGCCCTGTCTCACGTTCCCACAGCTTCACATGATTGCCTGGATGAAATTGATGGAATCTGGAGATTGGAAGGAAAAGGGAGAATGAACCTAGAAACACAGTTAGGTAGAAAGGACACTTGATAAGATCCTCACATTTCTACTCACCCAATCAGTCTTCCCCCCAGCAAGGTGGGAAGATGTTTATCAGCTATAGGAGTTTTCTGGTAGAAATTTCAGGGTCACGTATGTATACTATGGTATCTTCTGCAAATAGGGAAAGTTTGACTTCTCCCTTTCCAGTTTGTATCCCCTGGATCTTTGTTTGTTGTCTTATTGCTCTATCTTGAACTTCATGTACTATATTGAATAAATATGGGGAAAGTGGACAGCCTTGTCTTCTTCCTGATTTTACTGGAGTCACTTTGAGTTTGTTTCCATTTAATTTGATCATGGGTGTTGGCTTGCTGTAAATTGCCTTTTTTATGTTTAGGAATGTTCCTTGTGTTCCCGATCTTTTCAAGACTTTTGCCATGAGGGGTTTTGGATTTTGTCAAAGCCTTTTTCAGCATCTAATGAGATGATCATGTGGATTTTTTTTCCTTTCAGTTTGTTTATATGGTAGATTATATTGACAGATTTTCGTATGTTGAACCATCCTTTCATCTGGAATGAAGTCTACTTGATCATGGTAGATAATTACTTTGTTGTGTTCTGGAATTCAGTTTGCCAGTGTTTTATTGAGTATTTTTGCATCAATGTTCATGAGGGAGATTGGTCTGCAATTCTCTTTCTTTGTTGCATCTTTGTGTATCAAGGGTAACTGTAGGCTCATAAAAAAGAGTTTGGCAATGTTGCTTCTGTTTCTACTGTGTGGAACAATTTGAAGAGTATTGGTATTAGCACTTCTTTGAAAATCTTGTAGAATTCTGTGCTGAAATCATCTGGTGCTGGGCCTTTTCTGGTTGGGAGATTTTAATGACTGTTTCTATTTCCTTCTGGGTTATATATAGGTCTATTTAAATTGTTCATCTGATCTTGATTTAATTTTGGTATATGGTACCTATGGAGAAAATTGTCCATTTCTTTTAGATTTGCCAATGTTTTGGACTATAGGTTTTTGAAGTATGACCTGATGATTCTCTGGATTTCCTCATTGTTTGTTGTTATGTATCCCTTTTCATTCCTGATTTTGTTTATAAGGATGCTCTCTCTTTACCTTTTGGTTAGTGTGGACAAGGGTTTGTCTATCTTGTTGATTTTCTCCAAGAACCAACTCTGTTTTATTAATTGTTTGTAGTTTTCTCTTTGTCTCCATTTTATTGATTTCAGCCCTCCATTTGATTATTTACTGAAGTCTATTCCTCCTGTGTGAGTTTGCTAGTTTTTGTTCTAGAGCTTTCAGGTGTGCTGTTGAATCACTAGTGTGAGATTTCTCCAATTTCTTTATGTGGGCATTCAGTGCTATGAATTTTCCTCTTAGCACTGCTTTCATAGTGTCCCATAAGTTTAGGTATGTTGTACATTCATTTTCATTGAATTCTAGGAAGTCTTTAATTCTTTCTTTATTTCTTCCTTGACTGATTGGTGATTTAGTTGAGCATTATGCAGTTTCCATGAGATTGTAGACTCTAATTTTTGTTGTTGTTGTTGTTGTTGAAATCTAACTTTAAGCCATGGTGGTCTGAAAGAATACAGGAAGTACTTTCAATTTTTGTATCTGTTGAGATTTGCTTTGTGACCAAGCATGCGGTTGGTTTTAGAGAAGGTTCCATGGGGTGCTAAAAGAAGATATAATCTCTTGTGTTAGGGTGGAATATTCTGTAGATATCTATTAATTCCATTTGAGTCATAATGTCTGTTTGTTTCCTTATTTCTCTGTTAAGTTTCTGTCTGGAAGACCTATCCATTGGTGAGAATGAGGTGTTGAAGTCTCCCAATACTAGTGTATGGGGTTTGATGTATGATTTAAGCTTTAGTAATGTTTATTTTACAAATGTGGGTGCCCTTGTGTTTGGGGCATAAATATTCAGAATTGAGACTTCATCTTGTCAGATTTTCCCTGTGATAAGTATGCAATGTCCTTCTGATCTCTTTCGATTGATTTTAGTTTGAAGTCTATTTTGTAGTATATTAGGATAGCTACACCAGCTTGCTTAAATCCATTTGATTAGAAAGTCTTTTCCCATCCTTTTATTCAGAGGTAATGTCTGTCTTTGAAGTTGAGATGTGTGCTTCTTGTATGCAACAGAAGGGCGGATTTGTTTTTTTATCCATTCTGTTAGCCTGTGCCTTTTTATAGGTGAATTGAGACCACTGATATTAATGACCAGTGATAGTTAAATTCCTGTTATTTTGGGAGGGTAGTGTTCCATGTTTTCCTTCTCTGATATTTGATGGTGTAGTAATATCTATTGCCTGTGTTTTCATGGGTGTCTCTGACTTCCTTAGGTTGGATTTTTCCTTCCAGTGCTTACTGAAGGGTTGATTTGTAGAAAGATATTGTTTAAATCTGGTATTATCATGGAATATTTTGTTTACTCTGTCTATTTTGATTGAGAGTTTTCCTGGGTATAATAGTTTGGGTTGGCATGCATGGTCTCTTAGTGTCTGCATAACATCTGTCCATGACTTTCTGGCTCTTAGGGTCTCCATTGAGAAGTCAGGTGTTATTCTTTTTTTATTTTTTTCTTATATTTGTGTTTTAATTTTACACATCAGCCATGGGTTCCCCTGTCCACCCCCTCCCGTCCCCACGCTCACCTTCCCCCCATCCCCTCCCCTCCATTCCCATCTCCTCCAGGGCCAAGACTCCCATGTGGCTTCATTTAAACCTGGTGGATTCAATACAGGCAGGTCCAGTCCCCTCCTTCCAGGCAGACAAAAGTGTCCCTGTGTACGTCCAAGGTTCCAAACAGCCAGCTCATGCACTAAGGACAGGTCCCAGTCCCACAGCCTGGATGCCTCCCAAACAGTTCAAGCTATTCAATTGTCTCATTTATCCAGAGGCCCTGATCCAGCTGGGGGCTCCACAGCCATTGGTTCATAATTCATGTGCTTCCATTTGTTTGGCTATTTGTCATTGTGCCTCTCCAATCTTGGTCTCAACAATTCACACTCTTATGGTCCCTCCTCTTTCTTGACAATTGGACTCCTGGAGCTCCACCTGGGGCCTGGCTGAGGATCTCTGCATCCACTTCCATCAGTTATTAGATGAGAATTCCAGCACGACCATTATGGTGTTTGGCCATCTGATCACCAGACTAAGTCAGAACAGGCTTTCTCTCGACCATTGCCAGCAGCCTATAGAGGATGTATCATTGTGGATTTCTGGGGACCTCTCCAGCACTCTGCCTATTCCTGTTCTCATGTGGTCATCATTTATCATGGTCTGTTATTCCTTGTTCTCCCTCTCTGTTCTTGATCCAGCTGGGATCTCCTGCTCCCCTAAGCTTTCTTTCCGTCAAACCTTGCCCTTCATTACTCCCACTGTCATCCAGGTTGTTCATATAGATCTCATCCATTTCTCTGTCATTGGGTGATCCCTGGATATTTCCTAGGGTCCTGTTTTCAGGGTAGCCTCCCTGGAGTTGTGTTTCAGTCTAGTCATATTTGTTTTACATCTAGTATCCTCCTATGAGTGAGTACATACCATGTTTGTCCTTCTGACTCTGGGTTACCTCACTCAGGATGATTTTTTTCTAGACCCATCCATTTGCCTGCAAACCTCATGATGTCATTGTTTTACTCTGCTGAGTAGTACTCCATTGTGTATATGTGCCATATATTCTTTATCCATTCTTCAGTTGAAGGGCATCTAGGTTGTTTATAGGTTCTGGCTATTACAAACAATGCTGATATGAACATAGCTGATCAAATGCCCTTGTGGTATGATTGAGCATTCCTTGGGTATATGCCCAAGAGTGCTACAGCTGAGTCTTGGGGGAGATGGATTCCCAATTTTCTAAGGAAGCACCATATTGATTTCCAAAGTGGCTGTACAAGCTTGCATTCCCACCAGCAGTGGAGGAGAGTTCCCCTTGCTCCACATCCTCTCCAGCATGAGCTGTGTTTTTGATCTTAGCCATTCTGACATGGGTAAGGTGGTATCTCAGAGTCGTTTTGATTTGCATTTCCCAGATAATTAGGGATGTTGAGCAATTCCTTAAATGTCTTTCAGCCATTTGAACTTCCTCTGTGGAGAATTCTCTGTTTAGTTCTATAGCCCATTTCTTAATTGGACTGTTGTGCATTTTGATGTCTAATTTCTTGAGTTCTTTATATATTCTGGATATCAGCCCTCTGTCAGATGTGGGGTTGGTGAAGACCTTTTCCCATTCTGTAGGCTGTCGCTTTGTCTTGTTGACCATGTCTTTGCTCTACAAAAGCTTCTCAGTTTCAACAGGTCCCATTGATTGCTTGTTTCTCTCAGTGTCTGTGCTACTGATGTTATATTTAGGAAGTGATCTCCAGTGCCAATGTGTTCAAGACTACTTCCTACTTTCTCTTCTATCAGGTACAGAGTAACTGGATTTATGTTGAGGTCTTTGATCCACTTGGACTTAAGTTTTATGCACTGTGACAGATATGGATCTATTTGCAGCCTTCTACACATTGACATCCAGTTATGCCAGCACCATTTGTTGAAGATGCTTTCTTTTTTCCACTGTACATTTTTGGCTTCTTTGTCAAAAATTATATGTTCATAGGTGTGCGGGTTAATGTCAGGGACTTTAATTCAATTCCATTGGTCCACATGTTTTTAATGCCAGTACCAAGCTGTTTTTATTATGGTAGCTCTATAGTAGAGCATGATGCCTCCAGATGTTGTTTTATTGTACAGGATTCTTTTGGCTATCCTGGGTTTTTTGTTTTTCCATATGAAGTTGAGTATTATTCTTTCCAGATCTGTGAAGAATTGTGTTGGTAATTTGATGGGGTTTGCATTGAATCTGTAGATTGCTTTTAATAAGATCATCATTTAACATTACGATGTTAATCCTACCTATCCATGAGCAAGGGAGATCTTTCCATTTTCTGACACCTTCTTCAATTTCTTTTTTGCAGTACTTATATACAGCAGGTGTTATTCTTATGGATCTGCCTTTATATGTTACTTGGCATTTTCTTTTGCAAACATTAGTATTTTTTCTTTATTCTGTATGTTTAGTAGTTTGATTATTATTTGGCAAGGGGACTTCTTTTTGGATCCAGTCTATTTGGTGATCTGGAAGCTTCTTGTATCTTTATAAGTCTTTCCTTCTTTAGGTTGGGAAAGTTTTCTTCTATGATTTTGTTGAATATGTTTTCTGTGCCTTTGAGTTGGTATTCTTCTCCTTCTTCTATCCCTATTATTCTTAGGTTTGATCTTTTCATGGTGTCATAAATTTCTTGAATATTTTGTGTCATGATGTTGTTGGCTTTAGTGTTTTCTTTGACTGATGAATCTGTTTCCTCTGTCATATCTTCAGTGCCAGAGATCTTCTCTTCCATCTCTTACATTCTGTTGGTTATGCTTGCATCTGTACTTCCTGTTCATTTACTCAGATTTTTCACTTCCAGCATTCCCTCAGTTTGTGTCTTCTTTATTGTCTCCATTTCAGTTTTCAAATTTTGAACTGTTTCCCTCAATTGTTAATTGCTTTCTCTTGGCTTTTTTTAAGGGATTTACTGATTTCTTCCCATTTCTTGTTTGACTTTTCCTAAAATTCTTTAAGGGGTTCTTTCATTTCCTCTTTAAAGATCTCTATCATGTTTTTAAGGTCATTTTTAAGGTCTGTTTCTTCTGTGTTGGGATGTTCAGGTCTTGCTGATGTAGGTTCTGATTAAGCCATTTTGGTTTTTATGTTGTTGACTGTATTTTTGCAATGGCATGTCCCCATCTCTTTCTCCACTTGGTGCAAGTGGTGTCTGTGTCTGAGAGAACCTCTCTTGGTGTGATGGATACTCTGGTCCAGTGGGAGCTCTTGATATAATCAGTACTGATGTACACTTTGTCTCAGGTAGCAGCTCTTAGTCCAATTGGCACTCATGGGCTCTGTCTCAGGAAGTAGCTGCAATCTCAGCACATGAGTGGGTTGGGAGGGGTGGTGTAGCTGGAGTTTTCTCCAGTCTTGCTGAGACCTATGGATCCTACAGCCACTTATAAAATAATGACTCAGAAGCTCATATTAATTAAACTGCTCAGCCATTAGCTCAGGCCTACCACTGTCCAGCTCTTACACTTAAACACAGCCCATTTCTATTAATCTATATGTCACCACATGTTCTGTGGCTTTACCTGCTGCCTTTACATGCTGCTCCCTGGACAGCAGGCTTGCATCTCCTCCCCACTGCCTTCCACTTCCCAGACTTCCCTTCTCTCTTTGTCCTGCCTATACTTCCTGCCTGGCTACTGGCCAAGCAGTGTTTTATTTATCAATCAATCATCCACAGCACTTCCCCCTTTTTTGTCAAAAAGGAAGGTTTTAACTTTAACATAGTAAAATTACATATAACAAAACAATTATCAAGCAAGAATTGCAGTTACAATATCTAGTCTATTTATATTTGACAAAATTAAAGAAGATATCCTATCTATCTTATATTTGTGAGTCTAAGGTTTCATATCTAATGTATCTCTTATGATAACTAAGGAAATTATACCACTACAGAGTGGGGCTTGTGGGTTACAGGGTCTGGTGAGGAATGGTGGTAGTCTGACCTGTCTGTAGTAGGTCTGCTTGCTGACTGGCCTGAAACTGAGATTGTAATGGGTAGTGGTGTGGGTGTGGAGGGATGAGACCCTGGGCCCAAAGCCTAGGGTCTGGTGTGTTTGTGTATGAGGATAAAGACTCATCTCTTATCCAATCAGGTGCTGGCAGCCTCTGTCTCAGGGAACAGTTGCAGTCTGAGATGTAGGGTGGGAATTAGGGAGGTGGGACTTTGGGATTACAGATTCTGGTGGGGGATGGTGGTAGTCTGACCAGTCTGTAGGAGGCTTGCCTATTGGCTTGAGACTGGGACTGCAATGGGTGGTGGTGTGGGCGTACAGGGTTGTGACCCTGGGCCACACCTAGACAAAGATTTACCTCTTTTCCAATCGGGTGCTAGCAGGCTCTCTCTCAGGGAACAGTTGCACTCTCAGAATGGGGGTGGGATGTGGGGGAGGTGGGACATTTGGGTTCCAAGTCTGATGGGGGTTGGTGGTAATCTGACCTGTCAGCAGGAGGTCTGCCTGCCAACTGGCCTGTCACTGGGACTGCAATGGGTAGAGTGGTGTGGGGGCACAGGATTGTGACCCTGGGCCCAAAGACTAGGGGCTGGGGTAATTGAGTATGAGGATAAAGACTCACCTCCTAGTCTGATTGGGTGCGGGTGGACTCTGTTCAGGAACAGTTGTAGTCTCCCAGACTCGTAAGTTTTATAGTTTCATGTAAATATAATATCACCTGCACAATAATCATTTTGCAATATATATGTACATACATATATATTATGATTGGTTTGGGGGACTGTGAGGAAACTGTAATTGACAGTTCTGATAGTTGATCTGTATATATAATGAGGCACTCAGCTCAATAAATGAGTTCTGGATAAACAGAGCTCATATTTCCTGCTCTGCATGTCAGTTTTGACTTACATTGTGTCAGGGTGAAAAGGCAAGCTGAAAGTGAAATGCTGATAATCTTTAGGGTGAGAAAGTATGGTGAAGAAGCAATCTTGTAAGTCTATGACACTATATTTTTAATTCTAGGGGTGGCTGTGGGAGATGGCAAGCTAAGCTGTGAGCACACCTTGGCTCCAATAAAGTTCGTTTAATTTTTTTAAGGTCTTATAACAGCCCGTAAGCCTCATTTTTTCTAATCAACAACTATTGGGGTGACTCAAGGGCTGGTTGGAGGCTTTATATGCCCTATTTTTGGCTTCTCCTCTACCAGACAAGTAACAGCTACAATTCTTTCAGCATCCAAGTCCATTGTTTAAACCAGATAGGAGCATCAGATATCCACGTAGTGGGGTCAGCAGTCAACAGTGGACCCTCAGATTAATTTGGATACCCTAGGCCATGTCTGTCATTTATAATTTCTAGGATAATGGGCTCAAATATACCTTTGTTTTGTTTACCCAAGTTCTTTTAAGTTTAACACCCATATATAGCATTTGAGCTGATATTAGTCCATAGCAGAGAGTAATGATACACCAATTAATTGCAGCATATCTCTTCCCCACAGAGTGTTAGGTATAAAGGGGATGACCTGTTGGCAGAATATGCCATAATATTATCTATCTGACCATTTTAATATTTCTGAGCTTTTGGTTACAATATTAACTTGACCTAGACCTATAAGAGATGAAGGAGTAATAGTCGTCTTAAGTACTTGTCCAATCATTTTCTGAAATGTAAGAAATGTCTATGCTTCTGTCTAGCAAGTGAATTATTTTCTTTCCCTGTATTTTAAGGGTTTAGTTGGTCTGGAATATTTGATTTCCTGAACCCAGGAGGCCATAACACTAGAATCCAAACAGGCAGCTCCATTAGGTGCTATCCTATATAATCTGAATTGTTTTTGTAGGAGGTTTACAATAATCTTTAATTTTCCCAGTGAAGTCGGGATCAATCATTCCTGGGACAATTATTATGTGTTGTACAGCAGAGGCACTACAGCCTATTATTGGCCCAGTGTCCCTTCTGGAGGAGGTCTGTAGACTCCTCTATTAAGGCATGCATAAGTCTATTCCTAAAGCCTATATATGTCAGATCTCAATAAAAATTTTATCAATAGATCTAACTTAGGCCCACATCCTCAGTATCTAGGTGATTTACTGAGACTTGGATACCATTTAAAACATATCTAGATGATTATATGTTATGCTTATCAATCCCAATAACTGGCAGTTCATATATCATGTTATTTTTACATGTTCCTAAACACTCACTATATCTAAACTTTCATACCGTTATAAAAACGTTACATCCAAAAGCATTTATGTATTTAATTAGTCAGGAACATAGGTGATTGATTATTGAGAACAGCCAAAGTAAAGTGAATTTCTTTTAATGAAGGAATAGTAAAAGCTTATTCTGAAATCTGTTTGGTGAGCTATCTTTTATTCAAAATTGGAGAGCAAGGCAAATTATCTTCAGACCTAGGAAAAGAAAATATAATCAAAATGATCTTAAAGTATAATTTAGAATAAACACTGGCAGTAAACGGTATGGTATAGTTTAAAGTATGAAACGTAAATATTTTTAAAATGTCAAAGGTGATCTTCCTGATCGTAGAGAGAAAGCTGTCAGTCTCCCCACTGAATATGATGTTGGTTGTGGGTTTCCATGTATGGCTTTGTTACACTAGGCTGGTCTACCATCCAGTTTAGGTGTTTTTATTATCAAAGTTTGTGAAAATTGTCAAGTTCTTGTTGATTCAATCTTATTGGTTATACAGCTATTAGATTTTGTTTCTTTCACGCTTCCATCTCTAAAGAATCCAGGTTTGAAGGAATTAGTCCATTGTGTTAGGGCCACACAACTGTTATCAAAGTGAAACCTCTGTAACATAGCTACTAAATAAAAATGTGTGCCACACAGATCCTCACCCACCTGCACAGTACTCTTGGTTTGTCAATGGAGAGCTCTAGTCATCCTCCCAAGAGCTCTTTATCCCCAACATCAATACTAGTAATTGTGGATCCTATTCCTACCTCATCTATAACTTTTTTCCTGGGGTCAATAGGACCACAGTGAAGCAAATTACAGTCTTTATTAAAGGCATGGTATAGTTTAAAGTGGGAAACTTAAACATTTTTAAAATGTCATGGGTGAAGTGAACAATTTATTATGCTAATATTCAGTATATTTAGCCTGTTTCTAAACATACATTTGTACAGAGAATTTGATCATTTATAAGATGATAAAGCTTTAACTTGTATCATAATAACTATCTTTAATAGCTTATAATTTATATATGACTTATCCTTAAGAATGTACACTTTAGGTCGGCCAATCAGGTGCATTTATACAATGACTACTGGTGTTAAGCATGTTTTTGTTTTTTGATTGTGAGACATGGTCTCACTATATACTCCTGGCTGGACAGCCTGGAATTCTCAGAGGATTGGGATCAAAGGTGTGCACCACTATGCCTGTCCCATAAGCATTTCATTTTCTTGTTTTCATTTTTGGTTTTTTGAGACAGGGTTTGTCTGTGTGGCCCTGGTTGTCTTGGAACTCACTTTGTAGACCAGTCTAGCATGGAACTCACAGAGATCCAAATGCCTCTGCCTCCTGAGTGCTGGGATTAAAGTCATTTCCACTACATGTGAACCCTTGGGAATTTCTTTTCTTTTCCTTCTTTCCCACCACCCCCCCCCCAAGTAGAGTTTCCCTGTGTAGTTTTGGTGCCTGTCCTGGATCTCGCTCTGTAGACTAGGTTGGCCTTGAACTCACTGAAATCCTCCTGCCTCTGCCTCCCAAGTGCTGGGATTAAAAGCATGTGCCACCACCACCTGGCTCCCACAGCATTTCTTTATGTTTTATTCTAGCTAGGTTTCCAGTTACTGTGATAAAACTTGGTAGTTAGGGATTCATTTAACTTAAATGTCTTGATCAGGGTCTTTCACTGAGGTAAGTGCATGCAAGACCCAGGTGGAAAGCTTCCAGACTTGCTCAGCTGCTTTTCTTATAAAGCCCATAAGAAAGGGGCTATCTGCAGGAGGATAGCACTGGGTCCTCCTCCACAAAACTGAAATTAAGAAAATGCTTTGCTAGCCACTGTGTTGGAGGTGATAACGAAACTGAGTCTTTATCTCTCCATGTCTATTTTGTCTGTCAAATAGACAAGAACTAATCAGCATGTCTCTTTCTTTAAAAGGAATGTCAGGTCTTTTCCTTCTCTTTGGATTGAGCTGCTTATTATTTTATTGTTTCCATTGTTAAACTGTGAGAGTTCTTTATCTATTTTGGCCCACGTTCATATGCACAATATATAACATTTTTTAATGCTTGAAAGTGGTCTTTCCACTTTCTTGATCCTTGGTCTATTATTTGTTAATAGTACTTTAACTGGCATCTCAGATATACATAGTCTGTACAAATAGAGTCTGAGCTTTGATGTCTGTGTACAACACAGAATGGTTAAGTCAACAATTTAACATCCACTACCCCATTTATCTCCCTTTTTTAATTTTGGTTTTTGCAGAGATTTTCTGTGTAGCTTTGTGCCTTTCTGGAAATCGATATGTAGACTAGGCAAGCCTCAAATTCACAGAGATCCACCTGCCTCTGCCTCCCATGTGCTCCAGCACAAGCATATGTGCACAGGCCCAACATGGAGCTTGAATGGGCTGCAGGACGTTCTCCTACCTAGAGAAGCTCAGGGTGATGGAGAGAGGGGATATGGCAGACTCAGTCTCAGTGCACACAGAGTGTGCAGTGGGAATGTTTGTGTGTTGTGCTTGACATAGATCAGGGCTTGTGCATGATGAATGAGTACTCTTCTGCTAATCTGCACCTCAGCTCTGGTTAGGACCTGCTCAACTAAAGTTAAAGAACAGCTCAAAGAAATACTATGTCCTACAAACCAGGATTTCCTCTTCCCTATGCTGACATCACAAGTAACTTTATTCTGTTTGCTCCAGATGGTCCATATGTCCTGATCATATCTTCCTCAAATATTCATTTCCATGAAGGACAAACCTCACATCTCCTACCTCACAGATGCTAACCCACCTCCACAGTACACTTGCTTGTCAATGGAGAGCTCCAGTCATCCTCCCAAGAGCTCTGTATTCCCAACATAAACACTAAGGATAGTGGATCTTATACCTGCCACGTCTCTAACTGTCACTGTCTTCAGTAAGACCACAGTCAAGAACATTATAGTCCTTAGTAAGTGGATCTCTGAAATATCAGCACCAGGTTTGGAGTGAAGTCTTTTAGCTTTCTGGGAAGTTGCAGAAGCCTTTAATTTCCAGCCTTTATCTATGGAAACACACAAAACTCAGTCCTCCCCCAAGCATTGTGCTCCATCCCTATGTCTAATGGCCTCCTAGTTCTCTGATTCCTGGCCTATAGGGATGAAGCTTGTAATGTGAGGAGCATGTTCTACCAGTCCTGGAAAGCCTTGTGTTGTGTGAGGCACTTTCCATGGTTAGGAGAGCCTCAAGGTCAAGATTTCTTTCTGTGCATAACACAGGCTTTCCTGTCTCCTCCATTTTCATTTTGTGACCTTCATGACCTGCAAGGAACACCCAGGGCTTTCAACTGTGCTCACATTCTTATTCTCCAAATTGGAGGAGAAAATTCCTCACAGATATAAACTAGAACTCTTCTCCCACGTCTGCTCCTGTCTCATGTGTGGGGTGGCTGTCTCAACTCTGACTCCTAGGGATAGGAAGAGTGGGTGGAGAAGGTGCCTGAGAGCCCTGTTCTGAGTCAGGGTGAACCATGTCACTGACAGTTGAAGATGTTCTTTTGCTTACACTTCTCAAGGTTCAAAAAACAAATGTCAGTTGAGTGTGGTGGCACACACCTATGATGCCAGTACTGAGGATGTAGAGGTAGGTAGACAGTGTGAGTTTGAGTCCATCCTGGTCTACAGAGCAAGTTCCAAGTGAGCTAGGATTGTACACTGAGACCCCATCTCAAAAAATGTCAGTACTGAGCATTAGATTGGCAGGCTGTGGTCAGCACTGTGATTATTCACTTCTACACTGTAGTATTTAATCCATATCCATAGGGCAAGAAATTCAAGATTTCTACAAACAGAAATTCTTCAGTTAGGGAATTCTCCCAGTCCTGAGGTCCAGCCTTTAACACCCTTAAGATTAGCTAGGCCTTCTTAACACTATGACAAATTTTTTAATAAAAATTAAAAGGCTATTTCATAAAGGTGGGACCTGACTATTCACACTCACAAAAATGTGAGTAGGGATTGGGGTTTTAACTCAGTGGTAGAGGGCTTGCCTAGCAAGCACATGGCCCTAGGTTCGATCCTCAGCTACAAAAGAAAATAGAAAAAATAAGTGACCAAAAATATGAGCAAGAATTCCACAAATATCATTTAGAAATACATTCCTCCAACAGTGAGATTTCTGGACATGTGGGCTGAAGAGGCTCCCAGTGTGGAATCTACACATATACCCTGAGTCAGGGTCACTGTGGATGAACTTTGTAGGAGTAAGATTCAGCTCTTTCCTTACAGGACATATCCTGAACATGTGATCTTGCAGAGGGCCCCTTCTTTGTATAGGCCCTGTGAGATGGCTGACATCTCTGAGTGTGAAGGACTCTCAGCTGGTCCCCTCTACTGTTTATTCACAGAACCAGTGACTACACCTTCCATCCAATTCACCAAAAGCACAGTTGAAGACCTGACTTCTGTGTTCCTGAAGTGTTTGTCAAATGACACTGGGATCTCAATCCATTGGCTCTTCAAAGGACAGAGTCTCAGGATCACGAATAGTATGAGGCTGTCCCAGAACAACAGCACCCTGGAAATAGTCCCTGCCAGGAGGGAGGATTCTGGAGATTATCAGTGTGAAGTATCCAATCAAGTCAGTGCCAAGAGGAGTGACCCCATCCATGTGGACATAATAGGTGAGTGACCTCTCCTCCCTTGTTACTCCATATCATTGGGGGTGGGGGCAGTTTCTTTATCAACGGAGTTCAGAATCAGTCAAAGTCACAAGGATAAAAACATGGCTTGAGATACAAATACATCCTACTTGGTGATAGATGCATTTTATTCTCACGATAACACACCAAGAAAGGTGAGCACAGTGCTGCATGCCTTTAACCCCAGCACACCAGGGGCAGAGACAGTTGAATCTCTATGAGTTTCCAACACCCCCCTGTCTTTGTAGCCTGTTTCAGGTTAGCCATAGATACATAGTGAGACCCTGTCTCAAAAGAGAGAGAGCATGAAGCAGGAGGCAGAGAAGTACAAGGCCAGCGCAGATTACATTGTGAGACCCGGTCAATAATAACAACAGTAGATGTCAATATAGCAAACAGAACTGCAAAGTGATTAAGAGTTTAGGATCTGAGTCACACAGACAGACCACCTTCAGAATCTAGTAAAAATATTCATATTACTCTACATCCCATGCCATACAATTAAATTTTCTTAAATTGTTTCCAATACCTAATATGAGTGCTGCATGTAAACTAGTCTTATTGTGTTGAGTACAGGACAAAGATATGAGGAGACAATACATTTTTCATTGCAGACATGCTTCTCCAAGTAGATTGTTTTCAAGGTTTCCATCCATTAATATAAAATCCATAGATTGAAAGGACCTGTATTGAGTTTCTTACTATGTTTGCATGTTTATTCATTTTGTATGGGTGTTCCCCACCTAGTTTGTGGAGGTCAGAGGACAATTTGTGGGGCCAGTTCTCTGAGGACAGAGAATTGAACTCAGATAGGTGAGCAAGCCCTTTATCTGCTAAGCCATTTCACTGGCCCACACTGTTTGTGCATTTATATCTGTGTGCCAGTGGGGGTAGGTACTGAGATGGAATATGCCAGGCACTCTCGTCCCAACTGAGCCATCTTGGTGGCCCACATACTGAGTTTCTTATCCTCATGCTCCTTGCACAAGACTCTTTTTTATGATAACTTTTTTGTGGTGTGCAGTAGTATTAACAGTAGTAGTAGTGTGTGTGTTTGTGTGTGTGTGTTTGATTCTTAACTATTGAGCTATCTCTTTAGGCCCATATATCAAATACATGGAAAGATAGCTCAATAGTTAAGAGCCCTAGCAGCTCTTCCAAAGGACAGGGGTTCAATTCCCAGCACCCATATGGCAGCTTATTAATGTCTGTAACTGTAGTTCCAAGGAATTCAACACCTTCTCCTGTCCTCCTCAGGTACAAAACATGGGTGTGGTGTAGAGACATATAAGCAGCCAAAAGGCCCATATGATGCATCTGGCATCATAACAAAGACATCATTCAAAATCCAATGTCAAGGTGCTTTCATCCTGTCTCCTAAAAGTCTAATGTCTTTCAGTTCTGATCCATTTTAGGTCTTTGATCCATGTAGAGTTGATTTATATATGTTGTTAGGTGAAGGCTTAACTTTATTCTTTTACCTGGATATCACATCTTCCCAACATCCCCTGTTTAACTAATTATACATCCATCATTGTACAGTCTTAGCAGCCTGATCAAAACTCATCCAGTCACAGAGGGTCAGATGTATAGCAAGAATGCCTTCCAAGTTCTGTAACTCAATAGGACAACTCTGTTACACACCAAATAATTCAAAAGAGCCAGCACAAATGAATGTTTTTAACAAACATAAAAAGTGACAGATGAAATGGTGGATATGCCAACTGTGCATTTCTGACACACATTATAATATATATGCAAAACTGTGTCCCATAAAAACACATATTTATTATACTAACTAATCTTTAATTTCATCATGGCCATGTGCATGAGCAGTGCATGTCTGGGATTTCCAATTCTAAGTTACTGATCTGTATGTCTGCCTTTATGTCAGTAATAGACTATTTTGATTGTTGCATCTTTGTACTAAAATTATGAAATCATGTAGGATGTCCTGCAAATTTATTCTTGTTTTCTTCAAATTACTTTTAAGGCCAGGTATGGTGGTGCTTGCCTATAACCCCAGCTCTTGGTAGCAGAGACAGGTGGATGTCTGGGAATGTGAGGCCAGCCTGATCTATATAGTGAGTTTCAGGACAGGTAGAATGGACATTTCTATTTCTGTGCAAAATGCTACTGGGGTTTTGATCTGATGTGCATAGAACTGATAGACTACATTCAGGGATATTGTCATCTATTTAAAAAGATCTTTTAGGCAAGCTGGCTCATGCCTGTAAATCCAGCCACTCAAGAAATTGAGGCAGGAAGGAGTAGCATGTTCTAAAAGAGCCTACCACAGCCAATTCAAGGCCAGCCTGATTAATTTAGTGACATCCTGTTTCCACATAAACATTAGAAGGCAGAGCTTAGAGTATACCTCAGTGGTAGTGCTATTGCTCACCATGCACAAAGCCCTGGGTTCAATCCCAGTACTGCAGAACAACAGTAATAATGAGATTAAATCTTCCAACTCATCAACCCCAATGACTGTTATTTCTTGTCTTCTTACATCATCTATTATTTGGTAGATTGCTGAGTGCAAGTCTTTTATCTCCTTAGTGGAGTTAAGTCTAAGTACTTTATTCTTTTTGGTGCTTTCATAAATAAATACTGTCTTCATTTCCTTTCCAGTTGTTCACTGTTAAGGTTGGGACTATTGCTCAGAGACTGAACACTTGCCGGGCATGCACGAGGCTCTAGATTCAAGCTCTAATACTGCCAGGAAAAATGAAAATCAAATTGATCATGGTCAATAGTAGTATACAGAAATACAGCTAACTTGGGCATGGTCAATTCATTAGCCAACCAATTTGTTAGTTTTGCTCATTTAGTTCTGAGAACATTCTGTAGAATGTTAAGGGTTTTCTATGAACAACTTCCTGTCATCTACAAATATCTTTAGAATCTCATAATTGGGCACCTTCATTTCATTGTCTAGGCTAATGGCTCTGTGTAACACTCCTAAGAGTCTCTTGAAGAGAAGTGGTCAGAGCAGCATCCTGTGATCTTCCTGATCGTAGAAAGAATGCTGTCAGTCTCCCCACTGAATATGATGTTGGTTGTGGGTTTCCATGTATGGCTTTGTTACACTAAGCTGGTCTTCCGTCCAGTTTCCGTGTTTTTATTATCAAAGTTTGTGAAAATTGTCAAGTTCTTGTTGATTCAATCTTATTGGTTATACAGCTATTCAACTTTGTTTCTTTCACGCTTCCATCTCTAAAGAATCCATTGTGTCAGGGCCACACAACTGTTATCAAAGTGAAACCTCTGTAACATAGCTACTAAATAAAAATGTGTACCACACAGATCCTCACCCACCTGCACAGTACTCTTGGTTTGTCAATGGAGAGCTCTAGTCATCCTCCAAAGAGCTCTTTATCCCCAACATCAATACTAGTAATTGTGGATCCTATTCCTGCCTCATCTATAACTTTTTTCCTGGGGTCAATAGGACCACAGTGAAGCAAATTACAGTCTTTATTAAAGGCATGGTATAGTTTAAAGTGGGAAACTTAAACATTTTTAAAATGTCATGGGTGAAGTGAACAATTTATTATGCTAATATTCAGTATATTTAGCCTGTTTCTAAACATACATTTGTACAGAGAATTAGATCATTTATAAGATGATAAAGCTTTAACTTGTATCCTAATAACTATCTTTAATAGCTTATAATTTATATATGACTTATCCTTAAGAATGTACACTTTAGGTCGGCCAATCAGGTGCATTTTTACAATGACTACTGGTGTTAAGCATGTTTTTGTTTTTTGATTGTGAGACATGGTCTCACTATATACTCCTGGCTGGACAGCCTGGAATTCTCAGAGGATTGGGATCAAAGGTGTGCACCACCATGCCTGTCCCATAAGCATTTCATTTTCTTGTTTTCATTTTTGGTTTTTTGAGACAGGGTTTGTCTGTGTGGCCCTGGTTGTCTTGGAACTCACTTTGTAGACCAGTCTAGCATGGAACTCACAGAGATCCAAATGCCTCTGCCTCCTGAATGCTGGGATTAAAGTCATTTCCACTACATGTGAACCCTTGGGAATTTCTTTTCTTTTCCTTCTTTCCCACCACTCCCCCCAAGTAGAGTTTCCCTGTGTAGTTTTGGTGCCTGTCCTGGATCTTGCTCTGTAGACTAGGTTGGCCTTGAACTCACTGAAATCCTCCTGCCTCTGCCTCCCAAGTGCTGGGATTAAAGGCATGTGCCACCACCACCTGGCTCCCACAGCATTTCTTTATGTTTTATTCTAGCTAGGTTTCCAGTTACTATGATAAAATGCCACAACCCAAACCAACTTGGTAGTTAGGGGTTCATTTAACTTAAGTGTCATGATCAGGGTCTGTCACTGAGGTAAGTGCATGCAAGACCCAGGTGGAAAGCTTCCAGACTTGCTCAGCTGCTTTTCTTATAGGGCCCATAAGAAAGGGCTATCTGCATGAGGATAGCACTGAGTCCTCTTCCATAAAACTGAAATTAAGAAAATGCTTTGCTAGCCATTGTTATTGAGGTGATACCTCAACTGAGGCTTGGTCTTTCCATGTGAATTTAGTCTGTGAAATAGACAAGAACTAATCAGCATGTCTCTTTCTTTAAAAGAAATGTCAGGATTTTTCCTTGTCTTTGGATTGAGCTGCTTGTTATTTTATTGTTTCCATTGGTGAACTGTGAGAGTTCTTTATATATTTTTGCCCACGTTCATATGTACGATATATAACATTTTTTAATGCTTGAAAGTGGTCTTTCCACTTTCTTGATCCTTGGCCTATTACTTGTTAATAGTACTTTAACTGGCATCTCAGATATACATAGTCTGTACAAATAGAGTCTGAGATTTGATGTCTGTGTACAACACAGAATGGTTAAGTCAACAATTTAACATCCACTACCCCATTAATCTCCCTTTTTTAATTTTGGTTTTTGCAGAGATTTTCTGTGTAGCTTTGTGCCTTTCTGGAAATCGATATGTAGACTAGGCAAGCCTCAAATTCACAGAGATCCACCTGTCTCTGCCTCCCGTGTGCTGAGATTAAAGGCATGCACCACCACTCCATGGCTTTATCTACCATTTGTTATGGTGAGACATTGGAAATTTTTCTTGATTACTCTGAAATATACACTGCTGTTGACTACAATTCTCTATGGGTTACTTCTAACCTGCACCTCTTTCCAATGTGATATTTACATATTGCTACCAAGAGCTCCTTGGTGTTTCTTTCCCACAGAGAGTTTAGCCTTATGTATGTATGTATGTAAGTATGTATGTATGTGTGTATGTATGTATCTATTTAATTATTTATTATACACAGAACTGCCTGCATCCAGAGAGGGACACCATATTTCATTATAGATGGTTGTAAGCCACCATAGTGTTGAAGGGAATTGAACTAAGGACCTCTAGAAAAGCTGCCAGTGACCTTAACCCCTTAGACACTCTCCATCCTGAGTCCAGTGTTTATTTCCTGCAGAAAAATACTAGTAGACAAAGTCAGGTCATTGTAAACATTTAGGTTGAAATTATGGTCATAGCAATGATCACTTGCTTTGTGTCCTATAATAGGACACCTGTGACCCAGCCTGACCTAAACTCAGGCAGATCCTGAGCTGTGTGAGATCTCTGACAGGCTGTCAGTTTTCTCAGGGAAGCTCAATGGGAAGACTAATCATAACTATTGATAGGACAGCCCTGAATAGCAGAGGCTGAGAGGACTCTGGTTTACACATAGCAGGTGAAGTCAGTGCAGCTGGAGGGACCTGAACTTTGTGTCTCAAGGTAGGCAATGGGTGAGTGAGGACAAGGAGATAAAATGAGGTCTCTGATTCCAAGTCTTCAATCTGACCATCACCAAACATTGCAGATAAGTTGACTCTTGAGAAACTCCAGGTATTCACATACTCAACACATTATTTCTGAGTACTCAGCCACTCTATCTGCCTGTAATTTGCTTCCTACCTGATCATTTAAGGATCTGGGACAGCTGGAAGATAAGAGACTGTCTCTGGTTGTAAGAGGCCTTTGCAAGAATCAGAAATACCACATATGGCAAACATCTCTCTGTGGTCAACAGAGTAATGCTACCCAAGCACAGCATCACAATCAACAATTCCAATCCCATGGAGGGTGAGGACTCAGTAGCATTAATGTGTGAACATAAAACTCAGAATACAGCCTACCTGTGGAGGATAAATGACCAAAGACTATCAGAAGAGGACAGGCTGAAGCTGAGGACAACAGGACTCTCACTTTACTCAGTGTTGTGAGGACTGACACTGGACTCTATGAATGTGAATCTGGAACCCAGTGAGTGTCTCCCCAAGTCACCCATTCTCTCTGGACATTACCTGTATTTCCTGTTTCTTCCTGGCCCTAACTGCCTAAATACAGAGGGCTAGATCTACCATACTTGGCCGAGTCACATTGAGTTAAAGAAATGAAGTTTCATACAGATAGCAAGGATGCCAGGGCATCCTGTCCCAGCCAAAGCATATGTGCACAGGCCCAACATGGAGCTTGAATGGGCTGCAGGACATTCTCCTGCCTAGAGAAGCTCAGGGTGATGGAGAGAGGGGATATGGCAGACTCATTCTCAGTGCACACAAGAGTGTGCAGTGGGGATGTTTGTGTGTTGTGCTTGACATAGATCAGGGCTTGTGCAAGCTGAATGAGTACTCTTCTGCTAATCTGCACCTCAGCTCTGGGTAGGACCTGCTCAACTAAAGATAAAGAACAGCTCAAAGAAATACTATGTCCTTCTACAAACCAGGATTTCCCCTTCCCTATGGGGACATCACATGTAACTTTATTCTGTTTGCACCAGATTGTCCATATGTCCTGATCATATCTTCCTCAAATATTCATTTCCATGAAGGACAAACCTCACATCTCCTACCTCACAGATGCTAACCCACCTCCACAGTACACTTGCTTTGTCAATGGAGAGCTCCAGTCATCCTCCCAAGAGCTCTGTATTCCCAACATAAATACTAAGGATAGTGGATCTTATACCTGCCACGTCTCTAACTGTCACTGTCTTCAGTAAGACCACATTCAAGAACATTATAGTCCTTAGTAAGTGGATCTCTGAAATATCAGCACCAGGTTTGGAGTGAAGTCTTTTAGCTTTCTGGGAAGTTGCAGAAGCATTTAATTTCCAGCCTTTATCTATGAGAACAACAAAACTCAGTTCTCCCCAAGCATTGTGCTCCATCCCTATGTCTAATGGCCTCCTAGTTCTCTGATTTCTGGCCTATAAGGATGAAGCTTGTAATGTGAGGAGCATGTTCTACCAGTCCTGGAAAGCCTTGTGTTGTGTGAGGCACTTTCCATGGTTAGGAGAGCCTCAAGGTCAAGATTTCTTTCTGTGCATAACACAGGCTTTCCTGTCTCCTCCATTTTCATTTTGTGACCTTCATGACCTGCAAGGAACACCCAGGGCTTTCAACTGTGCTCACATTCTTATTCTCCAAATTGGAGGAGAAAATTCCTCACAGATATAAACTAGAACTCTTCTCCCACATCTGCTCCTGTCTCATGTGTGGGGTGGCTGTCTCAACTCTGACTCCTAGGGATGGGAAGAGTGGGTGGAGAAGGTGCCTGAGAGCCCTGTTCTGAGTCAGGGTGAACCATGTCACTGACAGTTGAAGATGTTCTTTTGCTTACACTTCTCAAGGTTCAAAAAACAAATGTCAGTTGAGTGTGGTGGCACACACCTATGATGCCAGTACTGAGGATGTAGAGGTAGGTAGACAGTGTGAGTTTGAGTCCATCCTGGTCTACAGAGCAAGTTCCAAGTGTGCTAGGATTGTACACTGAGACCCCGTCTCAAAAAATGTCAGTACTGAGCATTAGATTGGCAGGCTGTGGTCAGCACTGTGATTATTCACTTCTACACTGTAGTATTTAATCCATTTCCATAGGGCAAGAAATTCAAGTTTTCTACAAACAGAAATTCTTCAGTTAGGGAATTCTCCCAGTCCTGAGGTCCAGCCTTTAACACCCTTAAGATTAGCTAGGCCTTCTTAACACTATGACAAATTTTTTAATAAAAATTAAAAGGCTATTTCATAAAGGTGGGACCTGACTATTCACACTCACAAAAATGTGAGTAGGGATTGGGATTTAACTCAGTGGTAGAGGGCTTGCCTAGCAAGCACATGGCCCTGGGTTCGATCCTAAGCTACCAAAGAAAAAAAATAATAAGTGACCAAAAACATGAGCAAGAATTCCACAAATACCATTTAGAAATACATTCCTCCAACAGTGAGATATCTGGACATGTGGGATGAAGAGGCTCCCAGTGTGGAATCTACACATATACCCTGAGTCAGGGTCACTGTGGGTGAACTTTGTAGGAGTAAGATTCAGCTCTTTCCTTACAGGACATATCCTGAACATGTGATCTTGCAGAGGGCCCCTTCTTTGTATAGGCCCTGTGAGATGGCTGAGATCTCTGAGTGTGAAGGACTCTCAGCTGGTCCCCTCTACTGTTTATTCACAGAACCAGTGATTACACCTTCCATCCAATTCACCAACAGCACAGTCGAAGACCTGACTTCTGTGTTCCTGAAGTGTTTGTCAAATGACACTGGGATCTCAATCCATTGGCTCTTCAAAGGAGAGAGTCTCAGGATCACGAATAGTATGAGGCTGTCCCAGAACAACAGCACCCTGGAAATAGTCCCTGCCAGGAGGGAGGATTCTGGAGATTATCAGTGTGAAGTATCCAATCAAGTCAGTGCCAAGAGGAGTGACCCCATCCATGTGGACATAATAGGTGAGTGACCTCTCCTCCCTTGTTACTCCATATCATTGGGGGTGGGGGCAGTTTCTTTATCAACGGAGTTCAGAATCAGTCAAAGTCACAAGGATAAAAACATGGCTTGAGATACAAATACATCCTACTTGGTGATAGATGCATTTTATTCTCACGATAACACACCAAGAAAGGTGAGCACAGTGCTGCATGCCTTTGACCCCAGCACACCAGGGGCAGAGACAGTTGAATCTCTATGAGTTTCCAACACCCCCTGTCTTTGTAGCCTGTTTCAGGTTAGCCATAGATACATAGTGAGACCCTGTCTCAAAAGAGAGAGAGCATGAAGCAGGAGGCAGAGAAGTACAAGGCCAGCGCAGATTACATTGTGAGACCTGGTCAATAATAACAACAGTAGATGTCAATATAGCAAACAGAACTGCAAAGTGATTAAGAGTTTAGGATCTGAGTCACACAGACAGACCACCTTCAGAATCTAGTAAAAATATTCATATTACTCTACACCCCATGCCATACAATCAAATTTTCTTAAATTGTTTCCAATATCAAATATGAGTACTGCATATAAACTAGTCTTATTGTGTTGAGTACAGGACAAAGATATGAGAAGACAATACATTTTTCATTGCAGACATGGTTCTCCAAGTAGATTGTTTTCAAGGTTTCCATCCATTAATATAAAATCCATAGATAGAAAGGACCTGTATTGAGTTTCTTACTATGTTTGCATGTTTATTCATTTTGTAGGGGTGTTCCCCAACTAGTGTGTGGAGGTCAGAGGACAATTTGTGGGGCCAGTTCTCTGAGGACAGAGAATTGAACTCAGATAGGTGAGCAAGCCCTTTATCTGCTAAGCCATTTCACTGGCCCACACTGTTTGTGCATTTATATCTGTGTGCCAGTGGGGGTAGGTACTGAGATGGAATATGCCAGGCACTCTCGTCCCAACTGAGCCATCTTGGTGGCCCATATATTGAGTTTCTTATCCTCATGCTCCTTGCACAAGACTCTTTTTTATGATAACTGTTTTTTGTGGTGTGCAGTAGTATTAACAGTAGTAGTAGTGTGTGTGTTTGTGTGTGTGTGTTTGATTCTTAACTATTGAGCTATCTCTTTAGGCCCATATATCAAATACATGGAAAGATAGCTCAATAGTTAAGAGCCCTAGCAGCTCTTCCAAAGGACAGGGGTTCAATTCCCAGCACCCATATGGCAGCTTATTAATGTCTGTAACTGAAGTTCCAAGGAATTCAACACCTTCTCCTGTCCTCCTCAGGTACAAAACATGGGTATGGTGTAGAGACATATAAGCAGCCAAAAGGCCCATATGATGCATCTGGCATCATAACAAAGACATCATTCAAAATCCAATGTCAAGGTGCTTTCATCCTGTCTCCTAAAAGTCTAATGTCTTTCAGTTCTGATCCATTTTAGGTCTTTGATCCATGTAGAGTTGATTTATATATGTTGTTATGTGAAGGCTTAACTTTATTCTTTTACCTGGATATCACATCTTCCCAATATCCCCTGTTTAACTAATTATACATCCATCATTGTATAGTCTTAGCAGCCTGATCAAAACTCATCTAGTCACAGAAGGTCAGATGTACAGCAAGAATGCCTTCCAAGTTCTGTAACTCAATAGGACAACTCTGTTACACACCAAATAATTCAAAAGAGCCAGCAGAAATGAATGTTTTTAACAAACATAAAAAGTGACAGATGAAATGCTGGATATGCCACTGTGCATTTCTGACACACATTATAATATATATGCAAAACTGTGTCCCATAAAAACACATATTTATCATATTAACTAATCTTCAATTTCATCATGGCCATGTGCATGAGCAGTGCATGTCTGGGATTTCCAATTCTAAGTTACTGATCTGTATGTCTGCCTTTATGTCAGTAATAGACTATTTTGATTGTTGCATCTTTGTACTAAAATTATGAAATCATGTAGGATGTCCTGCAATTTTATTCTTGTTTTCTTCAAATTACTTTTAAGGCCAGGTATGTTGGTGCTTGCCTCTAGCCCCAGCTCTTGGTAGCAGAGACAGGTGGATGTCTGGGAGTGTGAGGCCAGCCTGATCTATATAGTGAGTTTCAGGACAGGTAGAATGGACATTTCTATTTCTGTGCAAAATGCTACTGGGGTTTTGATCTGATGTGCATAGAACTGTTAGACTACATTCAGGGATATTGTCATCTATTAAAAAAGTCTTTCAGGCCAGCTGGCTCATGCCTGTAAATCCAGCCACTCAAGAAGTCAAGGCAGGAAGGAGTAGCATGTTCTAAAAGAGCCTACCACAGCCAATTCAAGGCCAGCCTGATTAATTTAGTGACATCCTGTTTCCACATAAACATTAGAAGGCAGAGCTTAGAGTATACCTCAGTGGTAGTGCTATTGCTCACCATGCACAAAGCCCTGGGTTCAATCCCAGTACTGCAGAACAACAGTAATAATGAGATTAAATCTTCCAACTCATCAACCCCAATGACTGTTATTTCTTGTCTTCTTACATCATCTATTATTTGGTAGATTGCTGAGTGCAAGTCTTTTATCTCCTTAGTGGAGTTAAGTCTAAGTACTTTATTCTTTTTGGTGCTTTCATAAATAAATACTGTCTTCATTTCCTTTCCAGTTGTTCACTGTTAAGGTTGGGACTATTGCTCAGAGACTGAACACTTGCCAGGCATGCACGAGGCTCTAGATTCAAGCTCTAATACTGCCAGGAAAAATGAAAATCAAATTGATCATGGTCAATAGTAGTATACAGAAATACAGCTAACTTGGGCATGGTCAATTCATTAGCCAACCAATTTGTTAGTTTTGCTCATTTAGTTCTGAGAACATTCTGTAGAATGTTAAGGGTTTTCTATGAACAACTTCCTGTCATCTACAGATATCTTTAGAATCTCATAATTGGGCACCTTCATTTCATTGTCTAGGCTAATGGCTCTGTGTAACACTCCTAAGAGTCTCTTGAAGAGAAGTGCTCAGAGCAGCATCCTGTGATCTTCCTGATCGTAGAGAGAATGCTGTCAGTCTCCCCACTGAATATGATGTTGGTTGTGGGTTTCCATGTATGGCTTTGTTACACTAAGCTGGTCTTCCGTCCAGTTTCAGTGTTTTTATTATCAAAGTTTGTGAAAATTGTCAAGTTCTTGTTGATTCAATCTTATTGGTTATACAGCTATTCAACTTTGTTTCTTTCACGCTTCCATCTCTAAAGAATCCATTGTGTCAGGGCCACACAACTGTTATCAAAGTGAAACCTCTGTAACATAGCTACTAAATAAAAATGTGTGCCACACAGATCCTCACCCACCTGCACAGTACTCTTGGTTTGTCAATGGAGAGCTCTAGTCATCCTCCAAAGAGCTCTTTATCCCCAACATCAATACTAGTAATTGTGGATCCTATTCCTGCCTCATCTATAACTTTTTTCCTGGGGTCAATAGGACCACAGTGAAGCAAATTACAGTCTTTATTAAAGGCATGGTATAGTTTAAAGTGGGAAACTTAAACATTTTTAAAATGTCATGGGTGAAGTGAACAATTTATTATGCTAATATTCAGTATATTTAGCCTGTTTCTAAACATACATTTGTACAGAGAATTAGATCATTTATAAGATGATAAAGCTTTAACTTGTATCCTAATAACTATCTTTAATAGCTTATAATTTATATATGACTTATCCTTAAGAATGTACACTTTAGGTCGGCCAATCAGGTGCATTTTTACAATGACTACTGGTGTTAAGCATGTTTTTGTTTTTTGATTGTGAGACATGGTCTCACTATATACTCCTGGCTGGACAGCCTGGAATTCTCAGAGGATTGGGATCAAAGGTGTGCACCACCATGCCTGTCCCATAAGCATTTCATTTTCTTGTTTTCATTTTTGGTTTTTTGAGACAGGGTTTGTCTGTGTGGCCCTGGTTGTCTTGGAACTCACTTTGTAGACCAGTCTAGCATGGAACTCACAGAGATCCAAATGCCTCTGCCTCCTGAATGCTGGGATTAAAGTCATTTCCACTACATGTGAACCCTTGGGAATTTCTTTTCTTTTCCTTCTTTCCCACCCCCCCCCCAAGTAGAGTTTCCCTGTGTAGTTTTGGTGCCTGTCCTGGATCTCGCTCTGTAGACTAGGTTGGCCTTGAACTCACTGAAATCCTCCTGCCTCTGCCTCCCAAGTGCTGGGATTTAGGCATGTGCCACCACCACCTGGCTCCCACAGCATTTCTTTATGTTTTATTCTAGCTAGGTTTCCAGTTACTGTGATAAAATGCCACAACTCAAACCAACTTGGTAGCTAGGGGTTTATTTAACTTAAATGTCTTGATCAGGATCTGTCACTGAGGTAAGTGCATGCAAGACCCAGGTGGAAAGCTTCCAGACTTGCTCAGCTGCTTTTCTTATAGAGCCCATAAGAAAGGGGCTATCTGCAATAGGATAGCACTGGGTCCACCTCCACAAAACTGAAATTAAGAAAATGCTTTGCTAGCCATTGTGATGGAGGTGATACCGAAACTGAGTCTTTATCTTTCCATGTGAATTTCGTCTATCAAATAGACAAAAACTAATCAGCATGTCTCTTTCTTTAAAAAGAATGTCAGGTCTTTTCCTTCTCTTTGGATTGAGCTGCTTGTTATTTTATTGTTTCCATTGGTGAACTGTGAGAGTTCTTTATCTATTTTGCCCCACGTTCATATGCACAATATATAACATTTTTTAATGCTTGAAAGTGGTCTTTCCACTTTCTTGATCCTTGGCCTATTACTTGTTAATAGTACTTTAACTGGCATCTCAAATGTACATAGTCTGTACAAATAGAGTCTGAGCTTTGATGTCTGTGTACAACACAGAATGGTTAAGTCAACAATTTAACATCCACTACCCCATTCATCTCCCTTTTTTTATTTTGGTTTTTGCAGAGATTTTCTGTGTAGCTTTGTGCCTTTCTGGAAATCGATATGTAGACTAGGCAAGCCTCAAATTCACAGAGATCCACCTGTCTCTGCCTCCCGTGTGCTGAGATTACAGGCATGTACCACCCCTCCATGGCTTTATCTCCCATTTGTTATGGTGAGGCATTGGAAATTTTTCTTGACTACTCTGAAATATACACTGCTATTGACGACAATTCTCTATGGGTTACTTCTAACCTGCATCTCTTTCCAATGTGATATTTACATATTGCTACCAACAGCTCCTTCGTGTTTTTTCCCTCAGCCAGTTTGGCCTTATGAATTTATGTAAATGTATATATATGTATGTTGTATATATGTATGTATGTATGTATGTATTCATTTATTTATTTATTTATTTTTACACAATGTTCTGCTGGCATCCAGAAAGGGACACCATATTTCATTACAGGTGGTTGTGAGCCACCATGTGGTTGAAGGGAATTGAACTAAGGACCTCTAGAAGAGCTGCCAGTGCTCTTAACCCCTTAGCAACAATCCATCCCAAATCCAGGGTTTATTTCCTGCAGATAAATACTAGTAGGTACTGACTGGTGAAGGTCAGGTCATTGTAAACATTTAAGTTTAAATTATGGGCCAACCAATGATCATTTACCTTGTGCCCTACAATAGGACACCTGTGACCCAGCCTGACCTAAACTCAGGCAGATCCTGAGCTGTGTGAGATCTCTGACAGGCTGTCAGGTTACTCAGGGAAGCTCAATGGGAAGACTAATCATAACTATCTGTAGGACAGTCCTGAATAGCAGAGGCTATGAGTACTCTTGTTTACACTCAGCAGGTGAAGTCAGTGTAGCTGGAGGGACCTGAAAATTGTGTCTCAAGGTAGGCAATGTGTCAGTGAGGACCAGGAGATAAAATGAGGTCTCTGATTCCAAGTCTTGAATCTGACCATCACCAAACATTGCAGATAAGTTCACTCTTGAGAAACTCCAGGTATTCCCATACTCAGCATAGGAGGCCCTATTATCTCTGAGCACTCAGCCACTCTATCTGCCTGTAATTTGCTTCCTGCCTGATCATTTAAGGATCTGGGTCAGCTGGGAGGTAAGAGAATGTCTCTGGTTGTAAGAGGACTTTGCAAGAATCAGAAGTACCACACAGGGCAGTCATCTCTCTGTGATCAACAGAGTAATGCTACCCAAGCAAAGCATCACAACCAACAATTCCAATCCGATGGAGGGTGAGGACTCAATAGCATTGATGTGTGAACATAAAACTCAGAATATAACCTACCTGTGGAGGATAAATGGACAAAGCCTCTCAGAAGAGGACAGGCTGAAGCTGTCTGAGGACAAGAGGACTCTCACTTTACTCATTGTTGTGAGGACTGACACAGGACTCTATGAATGTGAATCTGGAACACAGTGAGTGGTCCCCATGTGACCCATTCTCTCTGGATATTACCTGTGTTTTCTGTTTCATCCTTGTCCCAACTACCTAAATACAGAGGGCTAGATCTACCACACTCGGTCCCAGGCCCCTTGAGTTCATAACAAGAAATTTTCATACAGATATCAAGGCTACCAGAGCATCCTGTCCCAGCCCAAGCATATGTGGTCAGGCTCAGCACTGAGCTTGAATGGGCTGCAGGATCTAGGATTCTCCAGCCTAGAGATGCTCAGGGTGATGGAGACAGGGGAAATGTCAGACTCATTCTCAGTGCACAAAAGAGTGTGTGGTGGGGATGTTTGTGTGTTGTGCTTCACATAGATCAGGGCTTGTGCATGCTACATGAGTACTCTTCTGCTAATCTGCATGTCAGCTCTGGGTAGGACCTGCTCAACTAAGGTTAAAGCACAACTCAAAGAGATACTATGTCCTTCTGTGGACCAGGATTTCTCCTTCCCTCTGCTAACAGCATGTTTGACTTTATTCTGTTTGCTCCAGATGGTCCATATGTCCTGATCATATCTCCCTCAAATATTCATTTCCATGAAGGACAAACCTCACATCTCCTACCACACAGATGCTAACACACCTCCATAGTACACTTGGTTTGTCAATGGAGAGCTCCAGTCATCCTGCCAAGAGCTCTGTATTCCCAACATAAACACTAAGGATAGTGGATCTTATCCCTTAAGCATCTCTAACTGTCACTGTCCTCAGTAAGAACACAGTCAAGAACATTATAGTCCTTAGTAAGTGGATCTCTGAAATATCAGCACCAGGTTTGGAGTGAAGTCTTAAGCTTTCTGGGAAGTCACAGAAGCATTTATTTCCAGCCTATATCTATGGGCACAAGCAAAACTCAGTCTTCCCCCAAGCCTTGTGCTCCATCCCTATGTCTAATGGCATCCTAGTTCTCTGATTTCTGGCCTATAAGAATGAAGCTTGCAATGTGGGGAGCAGGTTCTCCGAGCCTTGATAATCCATGGTTAGGAGAGCTTCAAGGTCAAGGTTTCTTTCTGTGCCTAACATAAGCTTTCCTGTCTCCTCCATTTTCATTTTATTACCTTCCTGACCTACAAGGAACTCCCAGGGCTTTCAACTGTGCTCACATTCTTATTCTCCAAATTGGAGGAGAACATTCCTCACAGATATAAACTAGAACTCTTCTCCCACGTCTGCTCCTGTCTCATGGGTGGGGTGGCTGTCTCAACTCTGACTCCTAGGGATGGGAAGAGTGGGTGGAGAAGGTGCCTGAGAGCCCTGTTCTGAGTCAGGGTGAACCATGTCACTGACAGTTGAAGATGTTCTTTTGCTTACACTTCTCAAGGTTCAAAAAACAAGTGTCAGTTGAGTGTGGTGGCACACACCTATGATGCCAGTACTGAGGATGTAGAGGTAGGTAGACAGTGTGAGTTTGAGTCCATCCTGGTCTACAGAGCAATTTCCAAGTGAGATAGGATTGTACAGTGAGACCCCGTCTCAAAAATGTCAGTCCTGAGGATTGGATTGGCAGGCTGTGGTCAGCACTGTGATTATTCACTTCTACTCTGTAGTATTTAATCCATATCCATAGGACAGGAAATTCGAGTTTTCTACAAACAGAAATTCTTCAGTTAGGGAATTCTCCCAGTCCTGAGGTCCAGCCTTTAACACCCTTAAGATTAGCTAGGCCTTCTTAACCCTATGACAATTTTTTAATAAAAATTTAAAGGCTATTTCATAAAGATGGGACCTAACTATTCACACTCACAAAAATGTGAGCAAGAATTCCACAAATATCATTTAGAAATACATTCCTCCAACAGTGAGATTTCTGGACATGTGGGCTGAAGTGGCTCCCGGTGTGGAATCTACACAAATACCCTGAGTCAGGGTGACTGTGGGTGATCTTTGTAGGAGTAAGATTCAGCTCTTTCCTTACAGGACATTTCTTGAACATGTGATCTTGCAGAGAGCCCCTTCATTCTATGGGCCCTGTGAGCTGCCTGAGATCTCTGAGTGTGAAGGACTCTCAGCTGGTCCCCTCCACTGTTTTTTCACAGAACCAGTGATTACACCTTCCATCCAATTCACCAACAGCACAGTCAAAGACCTGACTTCTGTGTTCCTGAAGTGTTTGTCAAATGACACTGGGATCTCAATCCATTGGCTCTTCAAAGGAGAGAGTCTCAGGATCACGAATAGGATGAGGCTGTCCCAGAACAACAGCACCCTGGAAATAGTTCCTGCCAGGAGGGAGGATTCCGGAGATTATCAGTGTGAAGTATCCAATCAAGTCAGTGCCAAGAGGAGTGACCCCATCCCTGTGGACATAATAGGTGAGTGACCTCTCCTCCCTTGTTACTCCATATCATTGGGGGTGGGGGCAGTTTCTTTATCAACAGAGTTCAGAATGGGTCAAAGTCACAAGGATAAAAACATGGCTTGAGATACAAATACAGCCAACTTGGTGATAGATGCATTTTATTCTCACGATAACACACCAAGCAAGGTGAGCACAGTGCTGCATGCCTTTAACCCCAGCACTCCAGAGGCAGAGACAGTTGGATCTCTATGAGTTTCCAACACCCCCCTGTCTTTGTAGCCTGTTTCAGGTTAGATACATAGTGAGACCTTGTCTCAAAAGACAGATAGCATGAAGCACAAGGCAGATAAGTACTAGGCCAGCACAGATTACATTGTGAGACCTTGTCAATACTAATAACAATAGATGTCAATATAGCAAATAGAACTGCAAAGTGATTAAGAGTTTAGGGTCACAGACAGACCACCTTCAGAATCTAGTAAAAATATTCATGTTACTCTACACCCCATGCCATACAATCAAATTTTCTTTAGATTGTTTCCAATACCTAATATGAGTACTGCATATAAACTAGTCTTATTGTGTTGAGTACAGGACAAAGATATGAGGAAACAATACATTTTTCATTGTAGACAAACTTTTCCAAGTAGTTTGTTTCCAAGGTTTCGATCCATAAATATAAAATCCATAGATAGAAAGTACCTGTATTGAGTTTTTTACTATGTTTGCATATTTATTCATTTTGTATGGGTGTTCCCCACCTAGTTTGTGGAGGTCAGAGGACAATTTGTGGGGCCAGTTCTCTGGGGACAGAGAATTGAATTCAGATAGGTGAGCAAGCCCTTTATCTGCTAAGCCATTTCACTGGCCCACACTGTTTGTGCATTTATATCTGTGTGCCAGTGGGTTAGGTACTGAGATGGAATATGCCAGGCACTCTCGTCCCAACTGAGCCATCTTGGTGGCCCACATACTGAGTTTCTTATCCTCATGCTCCTTGCACAAGACTCTTTTTTATGATAACTTTTTTGTGGTGTGCAGTAGTATTAATAGTAGTAGTAGTATGTGTGTGTTTGTGTGTGTGTGTGTGTGTGTGTGTGTTTGATTCTTAACTATTGAGCTATCTCTTAAGTCCCATATACCAAATACATGGAGAGATAGCTCAATAGTTAAGAGCCCTAGCAGCTCTTCCAAAGGACAGGGGTTCAATTCCCAGCACCCATATGGCAGCTTATTGCTCTCTGTAACTGAAGTTCCAAGGAATTCAACACCCTCTTCTGTCGTCCGCAGTACAAAACATTGGTGTGGTGTAGAGACATATAAGAAGCCAAAAGGCCCATATGATGCATCTGGCATCGGAACAAAGACATCATTCAAAATCCAATTTCAAGGTGCTTTCAACCTGTCTCCTAAAAGTCTGATGTCTTTCAGTTCTGATCCATTTTAGGATGTTGTTAGGTGAAGGCTTAATTTTATTCTTTTATCTGGATATCACATCTTCCCAACATCCCCTGTTTAACTAATTATACATCCATCATTGTACAGTCTTAGTAGCCTGATCAAAACTCTTCTGGTCACCAAGGGTCAGATGGACAACAAGAATGCCTTCCAAGTTCTGTAACTCAATAGGACAACTCTGTCACACACCAAATAATTCAAAAGAGCCAGCACAAATGAATGTTTTTAACAAACATAAAAAGTGACAGATGAAATGCTGGATATGCCACTGTGCATTTCTGACACACATTATAATATATATGCAAAACTGTGTCCCATAAAAACACATATTTATCATATTAACTAATCTTTAATTTAATCATGGCCATGTGCATGAGCAGTGCATGTCTGGGATTTCCAATTCTAAGTTACTGATCTGTATGTCTGCCTTTATGTCAGTAATAGACTATTTTGATTGTTGCATCTTTGTACTAAAATTATGAAATCATGTAGGATGTCCTGCAATTTTATTCTTATTTTTTTCAAGATACTTTTAAGGCCAGGAATGGTGGTGCTTGCCTCTAACCCCAGCTCTTGGTAGCAGAGACAGGTGGATGTCTGGGAATGTGAGACCAGCCTGATCTATATAGTGAGTTTCAGGACTGCTAGAATGGACGTTTCTATTTCTGTGCAAAATGCTACTGGGGTTTTGATCTGATGTGCATAGAACTGATAGACTACATTCAGGGATATTGTCATCTATTAAAAAATATCTTTTAGGCAAGCTGGCTCATGCCTGTAAATCCAGCCACTCAAGGAGTCGAGGCAGGAAGGAGTACCATATTCTAAAAGAGCCTACCACAGCCAATTCAAGGCCAGCCTGATTATTTTAGTGACATCCTCTTTCCAAATAAAAATTAGAAGGCAGAGCTTAGAGTATAGCTCAATGGTAGTGCATTGCTCACCACGCACAAATCCCTGGGTTCAATCCCAGTACTGCAGAACAACAGTAATAATGAGATTAAGTCTTCCAACCCATCAGTCCCAACGGCTGTCATTTCTTGTGTTCTTTCATCATCTCTTATTTGGTAGTTGGCTGAGTGCATGTCTTTTATCTCCTTAGTGGAGTTAATTCTAAGTACGTTATTCTTTTTGGTGCTTTCATAAATAAATACTTTCTTCATTTCCTTTCCAGTTGTTCACTGTTAAGGTTGGGACTATTGCTCAGGGACTGAACATTGCTGGGCTTGCCCTAGGTTCAAGCTCCCCTACTGCCAAGAAAAACAAAAATCAAATTGTTCATGGTCAATATTAGTATACAGAAATACAGCTCACTTGGGCATGGTCAATTCATTAGCCAGCCAATTTACTAGTTTTTCTCATTTAGTTCTGAGAACTTTCTGTAGAATGTTAAAGATTTTCTATGAACAAGTTCCTTTCATCTACAGATATCTTTAGCACCTCATAATTGGGAACCTTCATTTCATTGTCTAGCCTAATGGCTCCATGTAGCACTCCTATGTGTCTCCTGAACAGAAGTGGTCACAGCAGCATCCTGTGTGCTTCCTGATCTTAGAGAGAAAGGTCATTGTTCCCACTGAATAGGATGTTGGCTGTGGATTTCCATGTGTGGCCTTTGTTACACTAAGCTGGCCTTCTATAATGTGTCAGTGTTTTTATTATTAAAGTCTCTAAATTTTTGTCAATTTTTTGTTGTTCAATCTTATTGGTTACACAGCTATTCAATTTTGTTTGTCTCATGCTTCCATCTCTAAAGAATCCAGGTTTGTAGGAATTTGTCCATTGCATCTAGGTGGCACAACAGTTAGCATATAACTACTGAGTGCTCTTGAAATTCTTCATACTCTTAAGAATGGAATGGTGAGGTCTCAAATTGTATTAATATCCATCTCCTTTTTTTCAAAGTTAATCTGGGAAAAGGTTGCTAATGTTGTAAATCATTTTTGAAGAACCTACTTTTGGTGCATCAGCTTTCTTTGCTGTTGCTCTAGGCTCTGTTCATTTATCTTCATTTGATCTTCAGTTTTCTCCTTCCACTAGCATGGAAGGCAAGAGTCTCATTATGTAACCCAGACTTGCCTCAAATTCACAATCCCCCTGCCTCAGTCTCTGATGCTAGGATGCTAGGTTATATCACGTCCTTCACCTGCCTCATAGTAGTTTATAAAGACTTAATATAATAATCAAGTAACATTTTTTGGCAAAATAGTACACACACAGGAAGGAAAATATGTTAGCTGCAATTTTTTCTACCACTAATGTTACCCTGAAACCAGGTAGCAAGGTCTATCTCTGATTAACCATACAGATTTAAGTAATTTATGAAAAATCACATTAAGTTCCTGTTTTCCATCATCTGAATGGAAATAATTTCTTTGTTACAGACTTATAATATAGATGATACCAGATACAAATACAGAGACAGCCACATCATAAATACCATACCACCTTGGTCAGTATTAGCATTAATAATCAGTCTTGAGCAGACTGGTGAGGTTTGAGCCCCAAATGCTCACAACAGGGAGTAAAGAGGTGAGGGCAGCATTGATACCTGAGGATTGTGGGGAGACACATGTTATTCAAAAGGTGAAACCACTGTAACATAACTACTAAATAAAAATTGGAGAGAAAAAAGGAGGGGGTGTCTGATGCAAAGTTTCTAAACCTGGTAATTTACTAGATTTCATCCTCCAGGATGTGACCATGAAGGGCTCAGACAAGCAAGGTATTATTGGACAAATACTCTTTTGATGGTGAGCCTGAGATAGCCCTCAGGACCTATGTTGATATGATCTCTGTTGAAGCAGAGAAGGAGGCATGTCTTAGATTGCAGTGCAGTTCCAAAAGATTTTCTGCAAGTTCAAGGCTGAGTTCTCCACAGTCATTAAGCAGAGGGATTTGGGGTCTTACATAGTCTGCCTTGCTGTCCTACCCCACTGCATAAAACATAGTCTCTGCAAAGGCGCTGGTACAGTGAGAGTCAGTAGCCTGGGCCTTCTGTCACTTAGGTCACAGCCACAGGAGACCTCTTATTCATGGCTGCCACAACTGAGACCCTAAGAATAAGATGGAAACACTGGATATTGAAAACACAAAATCGCAGTGGTCCTGTCTCACATTCTCACATGATTGCCTGGATGAAATTGATGGAAATCGAGGATTGTAAGGACAAGGGAGAACTAACCTAGAAACACAGCAAGCTGAAAAGGACACTTGCTAAGATCCTCACACTTCAATTCACCCAATCAGGCTTCCACCAGCAAGGTGGGAAGGTGTTTATCAGCTGTAGGATTTTCCTGGAAGAAATTTCCCAGTCACTCATGCATAGTATTGTGTCTTCTGCAAATAGGAAAAGTTTGACTTCTTCCTTTCCAATTTGTATCCCCCTGATTTTATTTTGTTGTCTTATTGCTCTACTTAGAACTTTGAAAACTATATTGAATAAATATGGAGAGAGGACACAGCCTTGTCATCTTCCTGATTTTACTGGAATCACTTTGAGTTTATCTCTATTTAATTTGATCATGGGTGTTGCCTTGCTGTAATTGCCTTTATTATGTTCAGGAATGTTCCTTGTATTCCTGATCTTTTCAAGACCTTTGCCATGAGGGGTTTTGGATTTGTTAAAGGCTTTTTCAGCATCTCATTAGATTATCATGTTGATTTTTTCTTTCCATTTTTTTATATGGTGTATTACATTGACAGATTTTCATATGTTGAACCATCCTTTCATCTGGAATGCAGTCTACTTGATCATGATGGATAATTATTTTGTTGTGTTCTGGAATTCAGTTTGCCAGTGTTTTATTAAGTATTTTTGCATCAATGTTCATGAGGGAGATTGGTCTGCAATTCTCTTTCTTTGTTGCATCTTTGTGTATCAAGGGTAACTGTAGGCTCATAAAAAGAGTTTGGCAATGTTGCTTCTGTTTCTACTGTGTGGAACAATTTGAAGAGTATTGGTATTAGCACTTCTTTGAAAATCTTGTAGAATTCTGTGCTGAAATCATCTGGTGCTGGGCCTTTTCTGGTTGCGAGATTTTAATGACTGTTTCTATTTCCTTCTGGGTTATATGTCTATTTAAATTGTTCGTCTGATCTTGATTTAATTTTGGTATATGGTACCTATGGAGAAAATTGTCCATTTCTTTTAGTTTTTCCAATTTTGTGGAGTACAGGTTTTTGAGGAATGACCTAATGATTCGATTCTCTGAATTGTCTCATTGTTTATTGTCATGTATCCCTTTTCACTTCTGATTTTTGTTTATTTGGATGCTCCTTTTGTGCATTTTGTTTAGTTTGGTCAAGGGCTTGTCTATCCTGTTGATTTTCTCAAAGATCCAACTCTTTGTTTTATTGATTCTTTTTATTGTTCTATATGTTTCCATTTTGTTGGTTTCAGCCCTCAATTTGATTATTTGCTGGCGTCTATTCCTCCTGGGTGAGTTTACTAGTTTTGTTCTAAAGCTTTCAGGTGAGCTGTTATATCGCTAGTGTGCGAGTTCACCAACTCCTTTATGTGGGCATTTAGTGCTATGAAGTTTCCTCTTAGCACTGCTTTCATAATGTCCCATAAGTTTAGGTATGTTGTACATTCATTTTTATTGAATTCAAGCAAGTCTTTAATTCTCTCTTGATTTCCTCCTTGACAGGTTGGTGATTCAGTTGAGTATTATTCAGTTTCCATGAGATTATAGACTCTAATTTTTGTTCTTGTTGAAATATAACTTTGAGACATGGTGGTCCAAAAAATAGAGGAGGTTATTTTCAAATATTAAGGACCCACCTTATTAATATTTTTCCCAGAGGCCGAGAAGAGAAGCCTGTGAACACTGACAATTATTTTTTGGAAATGAATCTGAGGAAACCAAGCTCTTTTCTTTGTCAACTTTACTCCTCTCAGATACAATCCTGTCTACCGAGCTACAGTCTGCTCTCCTCCCTAGCTCCTTTCTTGCCTGATTTCTCTCTATATCTATCTACTGTCCCCTCTGTAGCATGAATCTTAAAAAGTCTTATTAATAAGAACAAACCTGGTGTCAGGTACTGGGGTCAACACTGGAAGATCAGAGAAGCAGACCAAGCCACAGCCACCTCACCTTGCCAATTCCTCAGCTGACCCAATTTCCTCAGACTGGATGCCTCTCAGCTGAACTGTGCTGCTCAAAAACCTAAAAGTTTAACCAGCTTTAGTTCCTGGTCCTCACGCCTTATATACCTTTCTGCTTTCTGCCATCACTTCCTGGGATGAAAGGCTCTCTTCCTGGGATTAAAGGTGTGAGTCACCATGACTGGCTGTTTCTAGTGTGGCTTTAAACTCACAGAGATCCAGATGGATCTCTGGCTCCCAAGTGATAGAATTTTTTTTCTTTAAACAAATTATACTTTTTTCCCATTATTTATTTTTTTAATTCTATTTGTGTTTTAATCTTACATATCAGCCATGAGTTCCCCTGGCTTCCCCCCTCCCACACACACCTCCACCTTCCCCCCCAGCTCCTCCCCCCATTCCCATCTCCTCCAGGGCCAAGACTCCCCTGGGGATTCAGCTCAACCTGGTAGATTCAGTACAGGCACGTCCAGTCCCCTCCCTCCAAGCTAAGCAAAGTGACCTGCCTAAGCCCAAGATTCCAAACAGCCAGCTCATGCACCAAGGACAGGTCCGGGTCCTACTGCCTGGGTGAAATGTTGTGGTATTGTGTTCCCCAAAATATTGTGCACTCTAATAATTATCTGGGGTTAGAGAACAGAACAGCCACTAGACAGACACTTATCCAGAGAGCCAGATCCAAGTGATGGAATTAAAGGCATGTGTGCCACCATTTTCTGGTCTCTATGTCTGTCTAGTGGTGGTTCTGTTCTCTGAACCCAGATAAGTTTATTAGAGTGCACAATATTTTGGGGGAACACAATACAACCACATTTCCCCTTTTTTCTCTAAAATTTTAAAAAGCTTATATCTAATACAATAAAAACTATATCCAATAACTATATACAATGTATACAATCAAAAATTTCATTAATGATGTCTAGTCCATTAATATTTGTTGGACTCAGGTGAAGTACTCCATTAATACATAACAATGTCAGTCCAGTAACATTTGATAAACTCAGACAAAAATTTTTCATTACTTACCTTACTTCAAACAAGTAGTTCCTTTTTAAAAGTAGATTCCATAATTTACCTGTTTATCTTTTTGATCATATCCATATTCTCTCTTTTTTCTTTTCATACTAGATTCAATTATCTATCTTTTGTCATTTTTATATCTTCCCCTTTTTCTGATTAGAGTAGAATCAATGATCTACCTCATATCTATATTCTCTTTTTTTCTTTTTCTTTTTTTTAAAAACAAAAGCACTGAATCTAAGCTCCTCGTTCAGCTTTTTTCCTGACCATTAACAATTAACAACTTGTGACCAACCATCACAAACAACAACACAATCCATAACTCATTAAACAGCCAAAAGCCTCCCATCCCACCTCTTGGGAATGGGGGTATAGTTTTTGTAAAATTACTTCTTGCTTTCTGGGGTGAAGGCATCTTTATGGAATCCAGAAAAAAAAATTTTGAGTTAATTGTCAACCTAAGAGAGTTAGCTGTATTATTTGTCCACTCTGCATAATGGGAAAGTGCAAGGCATGTCTCAAGTCCATGTTTGAGTAGTCTATGAATCTAGATCATCTCAGCTACCCAACTTGAAATTGCCCTGAACAGTTTGTAGTCCAAAATCGGTCTTTTCCGTGGTGTTGATTAGTTTAATGGCTTTACTCTAGTCCTTGTGGAATCATCATTGTGGGGTCCCATCATCTTTTTGAAGATTTCAAAGTTGCTGTTAGGCGTGCCCATGGTACCCTGCAGAATTTTTGTGTGTGTGTGCTCCTTTGTGGTTTGGAGCAATCACAGTCTGATAAATGTCTGTCTCTTAGAACCATGAGTATTTTTTCCTAGAAGAGAAATTCTTCCCAGAAATTTCTCCCCGCCATTTGTCTTGCCAAACAATTCCAAACTGACCTTTGCCAATGCTTCCTTGTATCACAATGGTCCTGACAATTGTTCTCTGAACAAACAACAGCAATAAAACTTTTGCTTCCTGCCTGATTATTTAAGTATCTGGATCAGCTGGGAGTTAAGAGACTATCTCTGATTGTAAGAGGACTTTGTAATATATAAATGTACCACACAGAGCAATCATTTCTCTGTGGTCAGCACAGCACTGCTACCCAAGGCCAACATCACAACCAACAATTCCAATCCCATGGAGAGTGAGGACTCAGTAGCAATTTGTGTGCCTGAAACTCAGAATACAGCCTACATGTGGAGGATAAATGACCAAAGACTCCCAGAAGAGGACAGGCTGAAGCTGTCTGAGGACAACAGGACTCTCACTTTACTCAGTGCTGTGAGGACTGACACAGGACCCTATAAATGTGAACCTAGAACCCAGTGAGTGCCTCCCCAATGACCCATTCTCTCTGGACATTATGTGTAAGTATTTTCTGTTTCATCCTGGCCCCAACTGCCTACATACAGAGTGCTAGAGCTACCACACTCGGTCCCAGGCCCCTTGAGTTCACGACAAGGAAGTTTCATACAGATAGCAAGGCTGTCAGGGCATCCTGTCCCAGCCCTAGTATATGTGGACAGGCCGAGCATTGAGCTTGAATGGGTTGCAGGGACTTCTGCCTAGAGAGATGAGGGTGATGGAGACAGGGGACATATCAGAGTCAGGTTCAGTACACACAAGAGTGTGCAGAGGTGATGTCTGTCTGTTGTGCTTGACATAGACTCAGGCTTGTGCATGCTGAATGAGTACTCTCCTACAAATCTCCTTCCCAACTCTGGGTGAAATCTGTTGAATTAAGGTTAAAGCACAGCTCAAAGTGATACTGTGGCATTCGACAGACCAGGATTTTCCCTTCCTTCTTCTCACATCACATGTGGCTTTGATTATCCAGATGTCTTGATCATATCCCCCTCAAATATTCATTTCCATTGAAGGACAAACCTCACATTACTGCCACACAGATGCTAACTCACCTGCACAGTACTGTTGGTTTGTCAATGGAGAGCTCCAGTCATCCTCCCAAGAGCTCTGTAGTCCCAACATCAATACTAATAATACTGGATCCTATTCCAGCCACATCTATAATGTTTTCCCTGGAGTGAATTGGACCACAGTAAAGAAATTTACTGTCCTTAGTAAGTAGATCTCTGAAATATCAGCATCAGGTTTGGAGTGGAGTCTTTTAGCTTTCTGGGGAGGTACAGAGGCATTTAATTTACAGCCCATGTCTATGGGAACAAACAAAACTCAGTCTTCCCCAAAGCCTCCTGCTCCATCCCTGTATCTAATGGCCTCCTGGTCCTCTGATTTCTGGATGTTAGGGATAGAGCTTGCAATGTAAGGAGGAGGTTCTCCCAACATTGTAAGGTCTTAGGTTGCATGAGGGACTTTTCAGGGTTAGGAGAGCCTCAAGGACAAGATTTCTTTCTGAGCCTAACACAAACTTTCCTATCCCCTCCATTTTTGTTTTATGACCTCCATGGCCTACAAGGAACACCCAGAGATTTAAACTTTGTTAAATTCTTATTCTCCAAATTGGAAGAGAATATTCCCCCACAGATGGGGACTAGACCTCTGCTCAGAGTTCTGCTCCTGTCTCATGGGTAGGGTGGCTGTCTCAGCTCTGACTCCATGGGATGGAAGGAGTGATTGAAGCCCTGTTCTCAGTCAGGGTTAACCATGTCACTGACAGCTGATGATGCTCTTTTGCTTACTCTTCTCAAGGTTCAAAAAACAAATGTCGGCTGAGCATGGTGACACACACCTTTGATGTGCATCACTGAGGAGGGAGAGGCAGGTAGAGAGTGTGAGTTTGAGGCCAGCCTGATCTACATAGCAAGTTCAAAGTGAGCTAGAACTGTACAGTGAGACCCTGTCTCAAAAAATATCAATACTGAGGATTAGACTTGCAGGCTGTGGTCAGCATCAGTATTATTCTCTTCTTCTCTGTACTATTTAATCCATTTCATGGGGTAGGAAATACAATTTTTTCTACAAACAGAAATTCTTCAGTTACAGATTTCTCCCAGTCCTGAGGTCTAGCCTTTAACATCTTTAAGATTAACTGAGCCTCTTGAAAATTATTTAATAAAAAAGAAACAGAAGTGTATTTCAAAAAAGAGGGACCTGCCTGTTCACACTCACAGAAATTGTGAGCAACAATCTCCACAAAAATTATTGGAAAATACATTCCCCTACCATAAAATTTCTGGACATGTGGGCTGAAGATGCTCCCAGTGTGGAATCTACACAAATACCCTGAGTCAGGGTCACTGTGGGTGATCTTGTTAGGAGTAACATTCAGCTCTCTCCCTACAGACCATATCTTGACCCCAAACATGAAACCTTTTAGAGGGCCCCTTCATTCAAAAGGCGCTGTGAACTACCTAAGATCTCTGAGGGTGAAGGACTCTCAGCTAGCCCCCTGCACTATTTATCCACAGATCCAGTGACTCCACCCTCCATCCAAGTCACCAACAGCACAGTCAAAGACATTATCTCTGTGTTCCTGAACTGCTTGTCAAACAACACTGGGATCTCCGTCCATTGGCTCTTCAAAGGCCAGAGTGTGGAGCTCACAGACAGGATGAAGCTGTCCCAGAACAACAGCACCCTCCAAATAGACTCTGTGAGGATTGAGGATTCTGGAATCTATCAGTGTGAAGTATCCAATCAAGTCAGTTCCAGGAGGAGTGACCCCATCCAGCTGGACATAATACGTGAGTAACTTCTGTTGCCCTCTTACTACATAGTGTTGGGCATGGGGGCAGTTTCTTTATCAACAGAGTGCAGAATGGGTCAAAGTCACAAGGAGAAAAACATGGTTCAGGAAAGATCCAGCTTGGTGATGGATGCATGTTAATCTCATGAAATAACAACAAAAAAGCTGAGCACAGTGCTGCATGCCTTTAACCCCATACAGCAGAGGCAGAGACATTTGGATCTCTATGAGTTCCCAACCACTCTAGTCTTTGTAGCCTTTTTCAGGTTAGCCAGAGATACATAGTGAGACCCTATCTCAAAAGAGAGAGAGCATGAAGCAAGAGGCATAAAGGTAAAAGGCCAGCTCAGATTACATTGTGAGACCCTGTCAATAATAACAACAATTGATATCAATATAGCAAATGGAAATGCAAAGTGATTAGGAGTTTAGGGTCTGAGTCAGACACACAGTCAACCCTACACACTCAGATCTTCTTTAGATTATTTCCAATGCCTAATATGAATACTGCATAGACCCTAATCTTATTGTGTTGAGTACAGGACAAAGATAGGAGGAAACAATACATTTTTCACTTTAGAGATACTTTTTCTAGTAGTGTGTTTCCAAAGTTTCAATCCATAAATATAAAACCATAGATAGGAATGCCTTGTAATGAGTTTCTTACTGCATTTGAATATTTATTCACTTTGTGTGCATGTCCCACACCCATGAGTTGAGGTCAGGGGACAATTAGTGGGAGGGAGCCAATTCTCCAGGGACAAAGGATTGAACTCAGGTGGCAGAACCAGCCCTTTATCTGCTAAGCCATTTCACTGGCCCACATTTGTTTGTGCATTTTGTTTCTGTGTGGCAGTTAGTGGTAGGTACAGCAGGCACTCTTCCCAACTGAGCCAACATGGTGGCCCATATACTGAGTTTCTTATCCTCATGCTAACATTGACAGCATAACATCCCTGCACAAGACTCTTTTTTTCTAATAATTATTTTCTGTGGTGTGTAGTAGTTTGTGTGTGTGTGTGTGTGTGTGTGTGTGTGTGTGTGTGTGTGTATACTTTATGGGACTGGAGAGATAGCTCAATAGTTGAGAGTCCTAACAATTCTTTCAATGGACAGAGGGTTCACTTCCCATTACCCACATGGCAGCTTATTACTGTCTGTAACTGAAGTTCCAGGGAATTCAACACCCTCTTCTGTCCTCCTCAGGTACAAAACATACATGTGGTACAGAGACATATAAACAGCCAAAATGCCCATATGATGCATCTGGCATCATAACAAAGACACCATTCAAAATCCAATTTCAAGATGCTTTCATCCTGTCTCCTAAAAGTCTGATGACTTTCAGCTCTGATCCATTTTAGATCTTTGATCCATGAAGAGCTGATTTGTGTATGGTGTTAGGTGAAGGCTTAACTTCATTCTTTTACCTGGATATCACATCTTCCCAACATCCCTTGTTTAACTGATTATTCATCTATCATTGAACAATCTCAGCAGCCTGATCAAAACTCATCTGGTCACAGGGGGTCAGATGGACAGCAAGAATGCCTTCCAATTCTGTAACTCAATAGGACAACTCTGTTTCACACCAATATATTCAAAAGAGCCAGCAGAAATAAATTTTTATATTTTTCTTTTATTTTTATTAAGAGATGTTCTGTTTTACCTATCAACCACAGATTCCTCTGTTCCCCCTCCTCCTACCTTTCTGCCTTCCCCCCCCCCCCAACCACCCCTCATTTCCACATCCTTCCCTGGAAAGACAGCAGAGCCTGGTACCTTCAGTTGGGGCAGGTCCAATCCCCTCTTCCCTGTACCAAGGCTGAAATAAGTTTCTCAGCACAGGCACTAGGTTCCAAAAACCCAGTTCATGTACTATGGACAGTTCCTGGTCCCACTGCCTGGGGTCCTGGCAAACAGTTCAACCTACTCAACTGTCTCACTTATTCAGATGGCCTAATCCAGTTTCCATGGAAGGTCCTCATCTATTGGACACAGTTCATGTGTTTCCACTAGTTTGGCTAGTTATCTCTGTACTTTTTTTAGTAATGTTTCTATTATTCTGAGGTGGTATCTATCTTTGAAATTGCGGCGTGCTTTTTGTATGCAGCAGAATGATTGGTCCTGTTTTTGGGTTCATTCTGTTAGCCTGTGTTTTGTATAGGTGAATTATGTCCATTGAAATTAAGAAATATTAATGACACATGATTGTTTGTTCCTAGTATCTGTTGGTGGTAGTGAGTGTTGCTCTTCTTTGGGCTTTGCTGCTGTGGGATTATCTATTGCCTGTATTTTCATGGGTATATCTGACTTCCTTAGGTTGGAATTTTCCTTCTAGTGCTTTTTGTAGGGCTGGATTTGTGAGTAGGTATTGCTTAAATCTTTTTTTTCCTAGAATGACTTATTCACTCCATCTATGGTGACTTAAAGTGTTGCTGGGTATATTAGTCTATGTGGCATCCATGGTCTCTTAGTGTCTGCATTAGGTCTGTCCAGGTCCTTTTGGCTTTCAAAGTCTCCATTGAGAAATTGGGTGATATTCTGATGGGTTTGCCTTTATAAGTCACTTGTCCTTTTTCTTCTACTGCTCTTAATATTCTTTCTTTATTCTGTACATATACTTGTTTAATTATTATGTGGCGAGGGGACTTTGGGGAGGTTCAAGTCTGTTTCATGTTCTATAGGCTTGTATCTTCACAGGTATTTCCTTCTTTAAGTTGAGAAAGTTTTCTTCTATGATCTTGTTGAATATATATTCTGTGCCTTTGAGTTGGTATTCTTTTCTTTCTTCTATCCCTATTATTCTTAGATTTGGTCTTTTCATGGTATCCCAGATTTCCTGAATATTTTGTGCTATGAATTTTTTGGCTTTTTTTTTTACTGATGAATCTGTTTCCTCTATTGTATCCTCCACACCAGAGATTCTGTCTTCCATCACTTGTATTCTCTTGGTTATGTTTACACCTGTGTTTCCTGTTGGTTTACTCGGATTTCTATTTCCAGCATCCCTCTGTTTGTGTCTTCTTCATTGTTTCTATATCCCTTGTCAGTTCTTGAAGTGTTTCCCTCACATGTTTAATTGCTTTTTCATGGTTTTCTTGGCTTTCTTTAAGGGATTTATTGATTTCTTCCAATTTTTATTTCTCTTTTCCTCTATTTGTTTATTGAATTCTTCCAATGTTTTGTTTGTCTTTTCCTCAATTTAATTTTTCATTTTTTTTCTTGAAAGGCCTCTAGCATCTTCATGATACTGTTCTTAAGGTTGCTATCTTCTGCTTCTCCTACATTGTGATGTTCAGATCTTGCTGTTGGAGGAAGGCTAGATTCTGGTGATGCTTGATACTCTTTATGTTGTTGTATGTATTTATCCCTTGACATCTACCCATCTCCTCCTGTAATAGTTATAAGAGGTCTGTGTCTGAGTGAGATGCTATTGGCCCACTCTGTGCTTGTTGTGTCTGTGACTCAGGGGGCCCCTCTAGGTGCAATCTTAGTTCTTGGTCTAATTGGAGCAGGAAGATTCTGTGTCTCAGGGAGCTGCTCTTGCGTCAACCCAAGCTTGTTAATTCTGACTCACAGAGCTGCTCTTGGTCTTATCAGGGCTCTTGCTTGGTCCAGTCAGAGCTGACAGATTCTGTGTTTCAGGAATCCTCTCTTGGACCGACGAGAGGTAGCAGATTCTATGTCTCAGAAAGCCACTCTTGGTCTAATGAGGGCTGGCAGATTCCATCTCAGGAGGTTACTCTTGTTCCAATGAGAGCTCTTTGTTCAATGAGGGCTGCCAGCTTGGTTTTCATGTCTCAGGAAGTGACTGGAGTCTAAGGAGGATGGGTATGGGGGCAGGGCATGTAGATTCCAGGGTCCAGTGGGGGGTGTCTTGTTGAGGGAGGAGCCCTGCCTGCTGGCTAGCAACTAGGACAGAGTTGGGCAGGGTTTCCCTGGGACCAGCTGTGTCCCAGGGATGGGGCAAAGGGGCAGGACTCTCTGGGTATGAGCAGAGTTACTCATCTCTTTGTCCAGTGAGAGCTGGTGATTTGGTGTCCATGCCTCAGGAAGTGGCTGGGGTCTCAGGAGGATGTGTTTGGGGGCAGGGTGTATATAGATTGCAGGGTCCAGTGGGAGGTCTTGGTGAGGGTGGGGCCTTCCCACAGGAGCCCAACCTGCTGGCCAGCAACTAGGACAGAGTTGGGGCAGGGGTTCCAGGGACCAGCTGTGTCCCAGGAATGGAGCCAAAGGGCAGGACGCTCTGGGTATGGAGCCTCAATATTCTTTCAGTTAACTCTTGGGCACAGGAATCAGAGAGATGAATATTTACATCTACCACAATTAGGACAACAAGAAAAAGATGTGATCATTAAAAATAACTGTAAATTTAATGTAAAAAACGCTATGTGACTTTCTCCCTTCTTAAGAGACTTCCAAGGACTGCCAGAGTGGATATGATTTAGGCTGCAGCCTAAAGCACACTCTCTCCCCACCTGCCACAGCCAAGGACTTGAAGGAAGACACATGGCCAGCCTAGAAACACAGTACTTACAAGAGTGCTAGAAGAGAATACCCTGTTTATTGCCTCATATCTCCTAATCTACCTTCTCACAGGAAGTGCACTCCCCAAAGGAACAAACATGTCACACACAGAGAGTTCTTGTCCACATCCTCGGTGAGGATGAATTTATCATGATGCTTCTCTTTTCTGTCCATGACAGGTGAAATTGCAAAACCAAAACATCGACCCTCAAAAAGGGGTATTATTGGCATTATTGCCCAATGTCTGATGGGGCTGATTGCAGTCATATTAGTACTGTTCTTCCTGTGGCGCCGCCGTCGACGCAGGTGAAGTGTCTTCCACCCTTCCACATACTCTTCCATTCCCTCCATGCTTGGGAAAGCGAAGAGGCATCCTTCAATTTGTGTCTGGACGCCATCTTCTTCTCTCTGCTATGTGTCTGCTGTGCTCCTCATATCACTGCCTTGCTATGCCCTGTACCCCACTGTCTGATGATCATGGTCACTCCTTTCCCTGTGAAGTTTGGAGATAAATTGACTTCATCTTTCACCAGGGAGCCACAAATTGAGAACGATATTAAACAAGTGGACAATGAGCCAACCAACCTCAATGAGACAACCAACCCCAATGAAACCTCAAAAGAAGCCTCAAATGTGAAAACTAAAAGGAAAAAGAAGGCAAAAGTAAATTCTCAACCAAAGTACCACCCCCAGCACCAGTTAGAAAACAGCACATATGATGGGGTAAAAGGATCAAAGGCTAGGAGAGAGCTGGTTAGATTGGAAAAGGAGGCCGCATCAAGAAAGGCAGTGGCAGCCATGGTCTGAACACACAGCAAGGACACCAAGCAGCTCTCAGGGAACATCAGCTACCAGGGTCCTTCCCAACTGAGGAACCAAACAATAGTGACAGTGTCTCCCATTTCTTTAGGGCAAGAAGTAAGAGCGTGCTCAGTGAGGACAACTGGACCTGTCCACCCACAGTAAGTAAAGGCACTGACCCTCAGGATTCAAAGGTCCTACCACCTGCCCATCCTTCCAAAGCATTCTGGACACCAGCCACTGTCTCCTGTCTGATTTACAGAGCAGTTCTTCTCTTTCCAGCCTCTGGCTAGCATTTTCTTTAGGCTGGCAAGTAGCTCCCAAATAAAGACATGGAGATGTATTATTAATTATGAATGCTCAGCCTTAGCTTAGGCTTGTCCACTAGCTCCTTTACCTTAATTTAAACTGTTCATATTCTTCTGTGTTTTGACTCGGGCCTTTTTACTTTTCTTTTTCTGTATGTCCTATTTTCCTGCTTCCTCCCTGTTTGTCTGTCTGGCCCCAGGTGTCTCCCAGGCTTCTTTTTTCTTTCTTTTATGAGCCCAAATACCTCTTCCTACTTACTTTCCCTGCCTAGATGACCCACATACATATCCTCTCTCACTATTAGCCATTCAGCTTTTTCTTAGAAAAGTCCAGTGCCTTGGGCATTCAAGGTAAATCAGAACACATCTTTACATAGTTATCCAAACACAACACATCTTTACATTGTTAAACAAATATTGCACAACACCAGCCCTCAGGTGCTGTAGGTCCTCACAGCCTTCCCAGCCACAGGAGACCAAGTCAGTGCTGAAGGGAGACTCAATCCACCAAGGCTTGTGGGGCATGAGGGAACCACATGTCCAAGAGCAGGTTCCTGACCTAATGCCTTCCCTGCTGTGTGGGAATTTGTGAGCATTCGTTCTTCCTTAGGAAGACTCTCTACTGTGTGTGTCTGGGTCCCAAGGACCACTGTGCTCCTTCTTGTCATAGGAACATGTCAGTGACAAATACCAATGAGGAAAGAATAATCAAGGCTTTGTGAACCTGGAGAACTCCTGAACTGAATAATGCAAGTCTCTGTCCTTGTTACTTCTCCTCTGGTCCTAATCCATTCCAATCGGTCAGAAGTGTAGGCTGTGGGATCTTGCTCTGACCCCTCCTCTGGTGAGCAGCCTAGTCCCTTGTAGACTGGCAGATGGATTCAGACAGGAGACAACCTGTCGTGTAGAAAACTGGCAGGTTTCTTAGAGAATGATGGGAGGCATGCTCAACAGTGAGGGTGGACATTGGCTAAAGGGCCACTGCAGATGAAAGGCCTTCATGGAGCAAGAGTGGACAATGTCCAGGGACCATGTGCTGCACGTTAAAGTAGGCTGGGTGCTGTCTTCTAAAATCTCTGGCACAGGAGGCCTTCCTGAGATGTTTTCCTGTGCAAGACAAACAGACCATGTGGGTAGACTCTAAAGGAGGGGACTATTGTGTGTCTCTGTTCTTTGCCAGAAGGCTCCTGCCACATAGTAACTTATATTATTCTTAGCAATTGAGATGGTCACTTAGAGAATTTAAAGGCTGGAAATGTTGTCCTATTGCTAGAGTGCTTGGCTGGCTGTCCCTGGCCTAGGTTTGATCCACAGAATCACAGTGAAGCACACCTGCCGCCACAGCACATGGTCCCTAGAGAACTTGGGGACTCCCTGAGCTACATGAGAGTCAGTTCACACCAACGCACACACACACACACACACACACACACACACACACACACACACACACACACAAAAACCAGGTTTAGGGCAGATGAAATGTTTTAGTGTGTAAAGTGCCATTTACAAATCTGACATCTGAGTTCAGTCCCCAAACCCTGAGGTGAAAGGAGAGACCCCTCCTGCAATTAGTTCTTTGAGATGCACCTATGTTCTGTCTGTCTATCTGTCTGTCTGTCTCTGTCTCTCTCTCTGTCTGTCTTGAGACTGACTGTATGATCATACTTTTCAGGTGGATGGAGCTTCACATTATTTCCTGAAAAACAATGTCCAGCAACCCAAATCCCTAACTTCAGTCTTCCCATCTCCACCAGCAAAAACAATGGTCTTCTTAAGTAAAAACACAGTGATGGGACATGTCCCATTAGCTGCTGCTCCTGTATTCCCAGTCTCCTGCCCCTCACTGGGCAGGGTAGGGTGGAGAGTCCCCAAAGGACACAACACTGCAGCCCCAGCCTTCATAGTCAGCAGAGAGAAAAGCAGATAATGGATTGGGTAGCCAGTGGCTAGCAGGAAGCGATTGATGGTGAGGGATTGCATGCACCCTTTAGAAACAGAACAAGAGCACTTTATGAAGTCCACTGTTGCTGGGGAGCCGGCTAAGTAGTGATCAGAAAACTGGCTGTGGCAGAGAAAAATGGGCTGTGGTAGGGGATGACCTCCACTGGGGAAAGCCCACTGACAGTTAGGTGACTATGTGTGCAGGTTCCTGGCAGGCGATCTCTGCCCTAAGAAGGATGACGATGTAGATTGGCTTGTGTACAGTCTAGGAGTCCAGTGGCAGCCACTCTGTACCTATTTCCTGACATGGGATTTTTGCTGTACACATGGTGGGCCACGAAATCCCAAAGTCCAATCCTTCAGCAAGCATATGAAGCACTCCTCGACATTTGCCCACTCTGTTCTCAGGTCTTCCTCACACACACTACTGTCTCCTTAGATCCCTAAAACCAGCTCCTTCTCCTACTGGGGAATGTGCAGTGTCCTATCACATACTCCAGATTCCTCTCTTGCTCACACTTCCTTCACTTGTCACCACTCTGTGGAGCCTCTGTTCTAATTGCGTCTGTCTCCCTGTATACCTCTGCCCCACTACAGTGACAGGAGAGTAGTGACGGAAAAGAGTGCATCAGGAAAGAAACTAGTTGACCAGGAAGACTATTAGCCTGTCCCCACCTGACTTCATATAGTTGAGCATACTGAAGAAATGCCAGGAATAGGAGCTGGAGAGGTGGTTCAGTGGATCTAAGCACTTGGCTGCTCTTCCAGAGGACTCAGATCCCCAATAACCACAGAGCTAAAAACCTTTTACAACTCTAGTATCAGGGGATCTGATACCATCTTCTCTCCCCTGGGGGTAGCAGACACATACATAATGTACAGATATACATGCCAGCAAACCACCAACCACCACCAGCACCACCAACACTACCATCACCACCACCACCAGCACCACCCACATACACAGGCATAGAGGGACAGGCAGGGAGTGTACACAAACACAGAGCAGTGACTGCTAAGTAAACTCCTATAGAGGGACTTGTGGATCCTAGCTTCTACCTAGGAGCTTAGTGAGATCAAAGGGAAATCCAAATGAGACCACTTTGCATTCATAGTCACCTCTGTGCTGACACATATGGACCCCCTGTCTTGGATCAAGACCATGGCGGTCCTTCCTCCATGTCTTTACTCTGCCCTTTGGGGCCCACACACCTGTACTCTGGGTACTTTCTTCTGGTATATCCATGCTTGAGATTCATTGTTAGAAATAAAGCAGTGGCCGCCCACATTTCTATATTCCCCATGGACTCGTGCCCTGGTGAGGTGTGGGCTCATTTATCTGAGCTGAGCTCACCACACAGAAAGAAACCAAGTGACTTTGCTGCCATCTTGGCTGGTGACTTCATCAAGAGAGAGGTGACCACGTGACTTGGCCATTATCTCGGTTGTGACGTAATTGAAGTATTTGCCAGTATTGAGAGCCTCAGAGGATCACCGCACTCCTGGGACTTCTGTGCCACAGGCAGTCAGGTACACAGCCCAGTCCTCCTCTTCCAATTTTTCCATTTTAACTTCATCTTCTGTGTTCCTATGGGGTCATGGAATTGGGAGACTCAGAAGAGACTCCAACGTGGGCTCTGCTACCACATGATAAAAATCAATACTCGTGTCATTTTATTGTGGCAATGGGGGCAGTTCAAGACAGGGGCTTTCTGGGTCACAATTCTGGCTGTCCTGGAACTTGCTCCATAGACAAGTCTGGCCACAAACTCATTCAGATCTGCCTGGCTCTGGCTCCCCAGTGCTGGAATTAAAGTTGTGTGCCACCACCACCCACTTTATGTGTGTCTTAAGGAGGGTATACCCAAAGGCCATGGTGCAGTTTTTGGATTGGCACATTGTTTCGCAGGATATATTTACAGCTTTCTAGAGGAATTTTCCCAGTCATGTGCCTCCAGCAATACCAACAGGAGCTAACACTTTCAACTGACAGTCTTTTAATGGAGAGAACAATGAGAGAACCCTCTGTCTAATATAAAAATTGTAAGATGGTTAATAAACATCACCAGAATAAAAAATTGGACACTTGTAAACATGTACAAAATAATATATAAGACTTATCACCCATAAATTTTGAAGATGATGGAAAGCCAGAGGGTTTTGTTTGTTTGTTTGTTTGTGGCGTTGGTTTTTTGTTTTGTTTTGTTTTGGTCTTTTTGAGCTGAGGATTGAACCCAGGGCCTTGTGCTTGCTAGGCAAGCGCTCTACCACTGAGCTAAAACCACAACCTGGTTCTTTTTTTTAATATCAGGAACTTCTCATAGATTTAAGCATAGGATTGGAGGAGAAGAAAATGACTTTTCTACCGTGGGGCTAGAAGTTCCTCTTTTCTAGTTAAAACATGGGGAATAAATGTCTTCTATGATCTAAAACTGTAATAACAGCTAACATGTCAGATATGTGTGCCTTCTTTTCTGGGTTTTGTATAGAGAGAGTACTCCCTCACATCAAGATCATTTTTGTTAATGTGCTAAGACGCTTACTAAAATGTGAACATTTTTTTTCTGTCAGGTTAGAAAAGGAATATAAAAGTCCAAGTAAAGAGTGCTGCTTTATACCTGAATCAGAAAAGGCTTTATAATTAAAAGGATGTATGAGCTTGTCTTAATTTGTTATATTTATCTATTCATGTAGTGTGGACTCGACTTTCTTTTAATAAGGAGGTATTACCCAGCAGCTCTCTTCTGAGTCAGTCAGCTCCCATGCTCAGGACTCCTACTGTGACTATTTGGAAGAGATCAACAGCTGGGCATGTGGAGAGCTGGTTCTTTGAGAGGGTAAACAAGATTGACAGGCCCTGGGCCCAACTAACCAAAGGGAAGAGAGGGAGTACCCAAAGTGACAGAACCACAAATGAATAAAGAATCATCACAGCTGACACCAAAGAAATGCAGACTATTGTAAGGGAATACTTTAAAAATCCATTTTCTATTGAGTTGGAAAATCTAAAAGAAATGGATGGATTTCTAGATTCACCCAAACTACCAAATTTAAACCAAGAAGACATCAATCAATCTAACCCAAACTTACAACAATAAGGTAAGATTCTCTGTTGGGGTCTGGCAGTGAGTTGTGGGGCACACTTGCACAAGTTTAAGGGCTGTGTACTGGCTAATAGTACATCAATTTGACACAAGCTAGAGTCATGAGAGAGAAGGGAGCCTCAATTGTGAAAATGCCTCCATAAGATCCAGCTGTAAGGCATTTCTCAGTTAGTGATCAATGGGGATGGTCCAGGCCATGGTGGGTGGTGCCATCCTTGGGCTTGGGTCCTGGGTTCTATAAGAAAACAGGCAGAGAAAGTCATGTTCCCCAAGCCAGTAAGCAGCACCTCTCCAGGGCCTCTGCATCAGCTCCTGTATCCAGGATCCTGCCCTGCTTGAGTTCCTGTCCTGACTTCCTTCAGTAATGGACTATGATGTAGAATACAAGGCAAATAAACCCTTTCCTCTCCAACTTGCTTTTTGGTCATGGTGTTTTGTCAAAGCAGTAGAAACCCTAATACAGGCAGAGATCCTGTTATTTCCCAGAGAAGGAGTTTAAACAAAAAAGCACTATCCACAAAACATCAGGAGCAGTCCGGGCCCTCCTTACACAATTCTACCAAGCAACTGAGTGCTCAGGAACAATGTCAAAACCTTCCAGAACAAATTAGGTGGTTAAAGCTCTCCTGTTTACCTTCAGAGAGGCAAAAACCCCTAAATGAAATAATGCCAAAGAACATTTCAAATTTATAACCTTTACTATGTTCCTCAGGAATGTAGGTGAGTTTAATATTAGAGAATCAACCACTGCCTTTTAGAAATTAACATTAACCAGAAAACCATGATCATTTGAAAAGTAGGAAAATGGCCTTTGATTCATGTCCACCTGTGATTTAGGTACCAAATAAGCAGATTATGAAAGAACATTTGGAATGATACAGACATCTACTAAACGTGAAATTAAAAACAGTGATAAACCAGTGGGTTTGAACTAGGCTCTCAGTCTGGCCAATATGGAGTCACTCACACTCTTAGCCTAATTTTCTTAGTAATGCACAAATGTCACGTGTGGGCCCATGCCTGCTAGTTAAAGAAGCCGGGCTTCACTCAGTGTTAGTGTTGGCTTCACTAAATAAGTGTTAGTCATGGGTAGCAGATGGGATTGAACAACTCCTTAAGTTCTAGATATTTCACTCCTGTTTTCCACCTGTAAATTCTTCCAGAGCAAACTGCAGCCCCACACTTTTCTGAACCTGTCCTGATTTTAAGGACAGTCTCATTCTAGAAACAGGAATAGAAGCCAGTGTCTGTCTTTCACACAATTATTATTTTGCCTTTTGACAAAATATCAAATATAGGGTCAATGGGGACCCATGAGAAAAGTGCCTGACAGCAACACACCCAGCTCCTACAGACATTCTCCCTGGCCAGCCCATGGGAACATCACAAAAGCAGAGAGCACACACCTGACACCCATAGCATGCAGAATCTGAGACCAGAGCAACCACCAGCTTGGTGAGCAGAATCCTCATTTGGAGTAGAGCTTTAGAGGAGACAAGTGCCTAAGGGCCAGGCCCATGACTCACCTCAGACCACAGCAAGGCCAGTACTCTGGGCCTTACCATTTTTGTGACATACAATAGGTACCATAGAAGCACTAAACACCAGGGGTTTTAGACAAAGTATCACAGCTTCACAGAATTAAACAAATGCAACATAAACAAAAGTAACACCTTAAAATAATATTCTCCAACAATAGCGTGATATTTTCCTTGGGAAAATCCCACTCCTCACTGGGCAACTTACTTGCAGATCATAATGAATATGATTTCTATAATAGTAATGATGCTTAGTTAGATCAATGATTTGAATGAACTTTCTGAGCCAACCTAAAAGATACAGGGGACTAAGTCAGGAAGTGATGATGATTAGGGAAATGGTTTGGGTTATTCGGCCAAATGCTCCAATAAGAGATACAAAAACAAAAACAAAAAGAAATAGGCTAGAAGTCACCTTCCCCTTGCTTAGATGTGAAATTTGCAGAGGATGGAAACTGAAAACCAGGAAGTCTCAGGCATTATATAGACCCATGGATCCTGCATGTGGAAAAACCGGCTGATGGTTAAAAAAAGCAATTATATCCCTACACCCAAGGTTAGGCCTGAATTCCTCAGCCATGTAGCTTACAGAATTAATCACAGGCCCTGCTATATTCCCTGAAAAAGCAAAGTTGTAAAAGGAAATTAAATGAACCTATTGTATGTAAACAAAATAGATGATTAGCTGAACACAGGAATGAAGTTTTGTAGGTATCTGCTACACTGAAATTGAAGCGGCTTCCTGCCAGTACAAAAGGAACAGGCTGAAATATACTTGGCTTCCTTAAAACTTTGTTAACCAATTATAAATAGTCATTGCTTTGGGGTAAACATGTTATAGAGGGTAAATTAACATAACAAAAATGTTTAACAACTTGTGGGCTTCTATGGAAAGCATGTAACTTATTATCATACTGGGATTTCTCTATGTGTAAAGATTTTGGAAAATAAATAACTTGTGGTTGTGAGATAATCTTTTCTTGTGTAGAAATTTTTGTCTTAGGAAGTATAAAAGGGATAAGAGAAAAATAAGGAACATAGAAGCGAAACGTCAAGGGAAAAAAGGAAACAGCAGGGAAGAGGAATATAACACAGGAAGAAAAGAAGCAGCAGAAAGAGAAAAATGAAATGAAGAATTAAGCTTTACCTCTCAGATAGTATCTCCTGGGCGTTAATGCACTAACTATCACCAAAGAAACACCTCCTCGCCCTTTTCTCTGACTTGCTGAAAACTGGTTCTCTCAGCAAAACTGTCCCTGTGGATACTTTGGCATGGTCATTCTTGTGGGACTGTCTGCACCTTAGAGTTGTTTGGCATTATGTCTCTGTGAGAACTGCCACTTGGACATTGTTAGTGCCCAGAGCTCTGGAGAGGGAAAACTGTCCAGCATCCAGCTGTAGTGGCTGATGCTCAGCTCCACACACATGACTCCTGGATTTTGTTACAGCTTTTCTGTAAGCGATACCCATGCCACGGGCAAGACAGAGACAGACTGACTCATTTTCTCCCCAGTTTTGTCCACATCTGTCTGGGGTAGGTGAGACCTGCCTGTGGCCATCCTTGTCTACCTCAGCCTTCTGCAGGGACAGCACCAACCCAGGGCCAAATTCTCAGCTGGGGAGCTGAGAGAGCATGTGGAACACCAGGGCCACCAGCTCCCTCCAGTCTACAGCAGAAGACACACACAGCCTATACTTCTTGAACTTTGTTTCCTGAGTTGGAGCTCCAGGCCCAGCATGTCCCAGTATACTCACCCTGCCCAATCCTGCTGCCCAACAGAGGTCATAAATCTGCCAAAGCATCTCTTCACATAGCCCAAGGCCTGCAGAGATGCAGCTGCAGGGAGAAACGTGGCAGAGATGCAGAAAGACCAATATGTGAAACTGCCAAAGCTCATGCTGCCCTCAGCCTGGAAACCTCATACCCTTGCAAGGGAACAGCTGATTCAAGGACCTGGATTCCTTAATGGAATGCATTCTGGCCACCCAAGAACCCCTGCACAAAAGATCAAAGATAGCATAGCCTCTAAAATGCTCCTGGTCTTGGAGAGATGGCCTCCATTAAGAAATGCAGAATGACAGTTTTAAAAACACAATTAGTGTCCTCACTCATAAGAGGACACTAAATGTAAAACAAAGATGACTAGACTGCTACATAACTCCAGGAAGGCTACCTAGAAAACAGGACCCTAGGAAAGACACAGGGATCATCCAATGACAGAGAAATGGATGAGATCTACATGAACAACCTGGACAAGAGTGGGAGAAATGAAGGGCAAGGTTTGAGGGAAGAGAGGCTTGGGGGAGCAGGAGATCCCAGCTGGATCAGGAACAGAAAGGGAGAACAAGGAATGGTAGACCATGATGGATGAGGACCACATGAGAACAGGAATAGGCAGAGTGCTGGAGAGGTCCCCTGAGGTCCACAGTGATGCATCCTCTGTAGACTACTGGCAGTGGTCAAGAGAAAGCCTGATCTGACCTAGTCTGGTGATCAGATGGCCAAACACCCTGACGGTCAGGCTGGAACTCTCATCCAGTGACTGATGGAAGTGGATGCAGAGATCCTCAGCCAGGCCCCAGGTGGAGCTCTGTGTGTCCAGTTGTCGAGAAGGAGGAGGGACTATGGGAGTGTGAATTGTTGAGCCCAGGATTGGAAAAAGAATGGGGATGAAAGGTCAGACGAACGGAAGCACATGAATTATGAACCAAAGGCTGTGGAGCCCCCAGCTGGATCAGGCCCTCTGGATAAGTGAGACAATTGAATAGCTTGAACTGCTTGGGAGGCACTCAGGCAGTGGGACCGGGACCTGTTCTTAGTACATGAACTGGCTCTTTGCAACCTTGGGCTTACACAGGGACACTTTGCTCAGCCTGGAAGGAGGGGACTGGACCTGCCTGTACTGAAACCACCAGGTTTAAATGAATCCCCAGGGGAGTCTTGATCCTGGAGGACATGGGAATGGAGGGGAGGGGATGAGGGGAAGGTGGGGGTGGGAGCGGGAGCGGGGAGGACAGGGGAACCCATGGCTGATATGTAAAATTAAAACACAAATATGATAAACAGGGGGGAAAAGAAAAAAAAGAATATGTATATAATATAAAATAAAAAATATAATGTAAAAAAACACTAATTAGAGTATGCAAAATAATCTTGAAAGATAAAAACATAATTGGAAAAACTTCAAAGAAATCAGGGCAACAATCCCACATATAATAGCTTAATAAATGAACAAAATATCTAAAAATAATAAAAAACTAATAAAAATAAAAGTAACTTGAACAACAATGCTGGAGACTCTAAATCAAAACATAAAAGCGCAGCTGGAGAGGTGGCATGGAGAGTCAAAGCCCTGCCACCCAAGCCTGGCAACCTGGGCTGAAAGAGGAGAGCTGGCTTCCAAAACATCCTCTGACCTCCACATGTGCACCATGACATGCAGAAACACATGTGTGCACTTATGCACACATCAAACAGACATATACATACTAAAAATAAATTAAATTTCAAAACTTTAGAACACTGAGGAAAGGAACTGAATAAAAATACTAGATAAACTGCCAGCACCCGACTGGACTAAGAGGTGAGTCTTTATCCTTATACCCGAACACCCCAACCCCTAGGCTTTGGAGCCAGGAGCACAACCCTGTACCCCTACACCCCCACCCATTGCAGTCCCAGTTTCAGGGCAGTTGGCAGGCAGACCTTCTTCACATAGGACAGACTACCACCATCCCCCATCAGACCCTGTAACCCAAGCCCCACCTCCCCAAAATCCCACCCACCCTCCGAGACTGCAACTGTTCCCTGAGACAGAGCCTGCAAGCGCCCAACTGGACTAAGAGGACAGTTGGCAGGCAGACCTCCTGCAAACAGGTCAGACTTCCACCAACTACCACACAGTAAGACTGCTGCTACTCCCTGAGACAGAGCCCACCAGCACCAAGTGGACTAAGAGCTGTTCCCTAAGACAAAAAGTCCATCAGCATCGACTAGACCAAGAGATTCCACTGGATCAAGAGTATCAATCAGACCAAGAGAGGCTCCCTCAGACACAGACACCAATTGCCCCAAGTAGAGAAAGAGATGGGTAGATGCCAGTGCAAAAATACAGTCAGCAACATTAAAACCAATATGGCTTGATCAGAACCTACATCAGCAAGACCTGATCCCAACACAGAAGAAACAGAAGATGTCTACCATAAAAATGACTTTAAGAAGATATTGGAGTTCTTAAAAGAGGAAGTAAAAATTTCCCTTAAAGAAATCAAGGAAAAGTCGAAAAAAATGGGAAGAAGTTAGTAAATCCCTTGAAAGTCAAGAGAAGGCAATTAAACAAGTGAGAGAAAAGTTCAAGATTTCAAAACTGAAATGGAGTCAATAAAAAAGACACAAACTGAGCAATGCTGGAAGTGGAAAATCTGAGTAAACAAACAGGAACTACAGATGCAAGTATAACCAACAGAATGCAAGAGATGGAAGAGAGGATCTCTGGCATTGAAAATATGCTAGAAGAAATAGATTCATCAGTCAAAGAAAACACTAAAGCCAACAAAGTGATGACCCAAAATGTCCAGGAAATTTGGGACACCATGAAAAGACCAAACCTAAGAATAATAGGGGTAGAAGAAGGGGAAGAATACCAACTCAAAGGCACAGAAAATATATTCAACAAATTCATAGAAGAAAACTTTCCCAACCTAAAGAAGGAAATGCCTATAAAGACACAAGAAGGTTACATAACACCAAGTAGACTGGATCCAAAAATAAAGTCTCCTTGCCACATAAAGAAAAAATATTAAGAGCTGCAAAGGCCAAGTAACATATAAAGGCACACACACAAGAATAATACCTGACTTCTCAATGGAGACTCTAAAGCCAGAAGGTCCTGGACAGATGTTATGCAGATAACATGGATGTCAACCCAGACTATTATCCCCAGCAAAACTCTCCAATCAACATAGACAGAGTAAACAAAATATCCCATGATAAAACCAGATTTAAAAAATATCTCTCCACAAATCCAGCCTTACAGAAACCACTTGAAGTAAAAATCCATCACAAGGAAGTTAGATACACCCATGAAAACACAGGCAATAGATAGTCCCATACCAGCAAATACATAAGAAGGGGAACATACAACACTACCACCAGAAAATAATAGAATTTAACAATCACTGGTCATTGTGATCAATGGTCTCAATTCATCTATAAAAAGACACAGGCTAACAGAATGTATAAAAAAACAAGTTCCATCCATTTGCTGCATACAAGAAACACATCTCAACTTCAAAGATCGACACCACCTCAGAATAAAAGGTTGGGATAAGACATCCCAATCAAATGAATTTAAGAAGCAAGCTGGTGTAGCTATCCTAATATCTAATAAAATAGACTTCAAACTAAAATCAGTAGAAAGAGATCAGGAATGACACTACATATTTATCACAGGGAAAATCTGACAAGATGAAGTCTCAATTCTGAATATTTATGCCCCAAATACAAGGGCACCAACATTCATAAAAGAAACATTACTAAAGCTTAAATCGTACATCAAACCCCATACAATAGTAGTGGGAGACTTCAACACCCCACTCTCACCAATGGACAGGTCTACCAGACAGAAACTTAACAGAGAAATAAGGGAAATAACAGAAAGTATGACTCAAATAGACTTAATAGATATCTACAGAATATTCCACTCTAGCACAAAAGAATATATCTTCTTTTCAGCACCCCATGGAACCTTCTGCAAAATCGACCACATGCTTGGTCACAAAGCAAATTTCAACAGATACAAAAAAATTTGAAATAACCTCCTATGTCTTATCAGACCACCATGGCTTAAAGTTAGACTTCAACAACAAAAATTACAGAAAGCCTATGATCTCATGGAAACTGAATAATGCCCAATTGAATCACCAATGAGTCAAGGAAGAAATAAAGAAATTAAATATTTCCTAGAATTCAATTAAAATGAATGTACAACATACCCAAACATATGAAAGCAATGCTAAGAGGAAAATTCATGGCTCTGAATGCCCACATAAAGAAGTTAGAGAAATATCACACTAGTGACTTAACATCACAACTGAAAGCTCTAGAACAAGAAGAAGCAAACTCACCCAGGAGAAACAGATGCCAGGAAATAACCAAATTGAGGGCTGAAATCAATAAAATAGAAACAAAGAGTACAATACAAAGAATCAATGAAACAAAGAGTAGGTTCTTTGAGAAAATCAACAAGACAGAAAAGCTCTTATCCCAACTGACCAAAAAGCAGAGAGAGAGCATCCAAATTAACAAAATCAGAAATGAAAAGGGGGACATAACAACAGACAAAGAGGAAATCCAGAGAATCATCAGGTCATACTTCAAAAACCTGTAGTCCACAAAATTTGAAAGTGTGAAAAAAAAGGATAATTTTCTGGATGGGTACCCCATACCAAAGTTAAATCAAGACCAGATAAACTATTTAAATAGACCAAGAACCCATAAGGAAATAGAAATGGTCATTGAAAGTCTCCAAACCAAAAAAAAGCTCAAGACCAGATGGTTTCATCACAGAATTCTACCAGATATTCAAAGAAGAACTAATACCAATATTCTTCAAATTGTTCCACACCATATAAATAGAAGGAACATTACCAAATTCTTGTTATGAAGCTACAGTTACCCTGATACGCAAACCACACAAAGATGCAACAAAGAAAGAGAATTACAGACCAAACATCAATGTAAAAATACTCAATAAAATACTGGCTAACCCAATCCAGGAACACATCAAAAAAATTATCCACCATGACCAAGGAGGTTTCATCCCAGTGATGCAAGGATGGTCCAACATACAAAAATCTGTCAATGTAATGCACCATATAAACAAATTGAAAGAAAAAAAAACACATGATCATCTCATTGGATGCTGAAAAAGCCTTTGACAAAATACAACACACCTTCATGATAAAGATTCTAGAGAGATCAGGAATATAAGGCTGTCCACTCTCCCCATACTTACTCATATAGTACTTGAAGTTCTAGCTAGAGCAATAAGACAACAAAAGGAGATCAAAGGGTTACAAATTGGAAAGGAAGAAGTCAAACTCTCATTATTTGCAGACAATAAGATAGTATGCATAATGACCCCAAATATTCTACCAGGTAACTCCTACAGCTGATAAACTCCTTCAGTAAGGTGGCAGGATACAAGTTTAACTCAAAAAAAAAAAAAATCAATATCCCTCCTATATACAAATGAAAAGGGGGCTGAGAAAGAAATCAGAGAAACATCATCCTTTACAATAGCCACAAATGATATAAAATTCCTTGGGGTAACTCCAACCAAGTGAGTGAAAGACCTGTATGAAAAGAACTTTAAGTCTCTGAAGAAAGAAATCAAAGAAGATATCAGAAAATGGAAAGATCTTCCACGCTCATGGATAGGTAGAATCAATATAGTAAAAATGGCAACCTTACCAAAAGCAATATACAGATTAAATGCAATAACCATCAAAATCCCACCACAATTCTTCACAGACTTGGAAAGAACAATGCTTAACTTTATATGTAAAAACAAAAAACCTAGGATAGCTAAATGAATCCTGGATAATAAAGCAACCTCTGGAGGCATCATGATCCCTGACCTCAAGCTCTACTATAGAGATATAGTAATAAAAACAGCTTGGTACTAATATAAAAACCGACATGTGGACCAATTGAATTGAATTGAAGACCCTGACAGTAATGCACATACCTATGAACATATGATTTTCAACAAAGAAGCCAAAAATGTACCATGGAAAAAAGAAAGCATCTTCAACAAATGGTGCTGGCATAACTGGATGTCAACATGCAGAAGACTGCAAATGGATCCATATCTGTCACCATGCACAAAACTCAAGTCCAAGTGGATCAAAGACCTCAACATAAATCCAGTCACAGTGAACTTGATAGAAGAGAAAGTAGGAAGTAGTCTGGAACGAATTGGCACAGGAGACCACTTCCTAAATATAACACCAGTAGCACAGACACTGAGAGCAACAATTAATAAATGGGACCTCCTGAAACTGAGAAGCTTTTGTAGAGCAAAGGACACTGTCAATAAGACCAAACAACCACAGAATGGGAAAAGATCTTTACCAATCCCACATTGGACAGAGGGCTGATCTCCAAAACATATAAAGAACTCAAAAAGCTAGACTTCACAATATTGAACAATCAAAATTTTTTAAATGGGCTACAAGAGCTTAACAGAGAATTCTCAACATAAGACTCTCAAATTGCTGAAAGACATTTAAGGAATTGCTCAACATCCTTAGTCATCAGGGAAATGCAAATCAAAACAACTCTGAGATACAATCCTACACCTGTCAGAATGGCTAAGATCAAAAAACACTGAAGACAGTTTATGTTGGAGAGGACAGAACAAGGGGAACACTCCTCCACTGTTTTTAGGAATGCAAACTTGTACAGTCACTCTGGAAATCAGTATGGCAGTTTCTCAGAAAATTAGGAATAAGTTCCTCAAGCCCCAGCTATACTACTCTTGGGCATATACCCAAGGAATGCTCAATCTTACCACAAGGACACATACTCAACTGTGTTCATATCAGCATTATCTGTAATAGCAAGAACATGAAAACATCCAAGATGCCCCTCAACTGAAGAATGGATAAAGAAAATATGGCACATATACACAAAGGAGCACTACTCACCAGTCAAAAACAATGATATCATGAAATTTGCAAGCAAATGGATGGAACTAGAAAATATTAACTTAAGTGAGGTAACCCAGACTCAGAAGGACAAACATAGTATGTACTCATTCATAAGTGGATACTAAATGGGAAGGAAGGGGTGGCCAGACTACAACCCACAACTCCAAAGAGGCTAGCTAACAGGAAAAGGCCCTAGGAGGGACACATGGATAACCCTGTGAAGGAGAAGTGGATGGTATCTATATGAGTGGACTGGGTGGGGGTGGTAGCAGAGGGTGAGGAGTGGGGGATAAGAACATAGGCAAATGGGAGGGTCAAGCTGGAACAGGGACAGAGTGGTAGGGAAGGGAGGAAGATACCATGATAGATGGGGACATCATGGGAGTAGGAAGAGGCAGGGTGCTCAGGAGATTCTCACGAATCCACAAGGATGACCCCACCTTGGTCTGCTGGCAGTGGTCCAGAGGGTGCCTGGACTGGTCTACTCTGGTTAGCAAATAACCTAGCTGTCATCATAGAGCCTTTGTCCAGTGACAGATGGAGGCAGATACTGAGATCCATGGCCAGGCACCAGGCTGAGCTCCGGGAATCCAAGTGATGAGGGAAAGGAGAGATACTGCAGGCAGGGGACGTGGAGAACATGATAGGAGGACGTGCAGAGATGACACTAGTGGAAGCCCATGAACTGTGGACTTGTGGCTGTGGAGCCCCTGTGGGACTGGACTAGGCCCTCTGGATACAGAAGATGGTTGTTTGGCTCAAACTGTTTAGGGGGCACCCAGGCAGGGGTATTGGGATCTGTCCCTGGTCTATGGGCAGGCTTCTGGAATCCAGTGCCTGTGGTGTGACACCTTGCACAGCCTTGGTGCAATGGGAAGGGGCTTGGACCTACCTAGTCTCAGTGTGCTGGGCTCTGCTGACTCCCCATGGGAGAACTCGATTTGGGGGATGTGGGGATGTGGGGTGGCTTGGGAAAGAGGGCTGAGAGTTGGAGGAGGGCGGAGGGGGGGGTCTGTGGATAGCATGTAGAGTGATTAGAATTTTTCTTAATAAAGAAAAATGAAAAAAGAAAGAAAAATACTAGATAAAAAAAGAAGTTTCATGTGTACAGATTGGCAGATTTAATACTGTGAAAATATCTATATTACCAAAGGTGATCTAAACATCAGTGAAAATGAGGTTCAAAATTCCGAAAATGTATCTGTGAAGAGAAATAGAAAACACTACATTCTCACAGAAGCAAACAAGACCCCAATGGCCAAATCGACCCTGAACAGAAAGAGTGAATGCGGAGGAATCACCATGTTCCATGACAAATATCCCTCAGAACAAACCTAACAAAACGATATGGTTACTGGCAAGACACAGACATTCAAACCAGTGTAACAGAACCTAGGACCTAGAGATAAACTGAGCAGCTACAGCTGATCTGTGACCAAAACTACATTGTCAAAAAATACATCCGAGTAAAGATGGCTTCTTAGAAAAATGTTCATGGGTTAACTGAATAGAAGAACAGAACAAGGTTCCTATTTGTCATTTGCATAAAAATCCATGTGAACCTGAAACTTGGAAACTGCTGAAGGAAGAAACTTCAAGATTCCTGCAGCAGCAAGGACTTTCTGGAATGGATTCTACTGCCTCAGAAATCACAACAAGAATTGGCAGATGAAGCCAGCCAGTGGTGTAGCACGCATATAATCTCAACACTTGGGAGGCAGAGACAGGCAGATCTCTGTGAGTTCAAGGCCATCCTGGTCTACAGAGTGAGTTCCAGGACAGCCAGGGTGACACAGAGAAACCCTGACTAGAGAAACCAAAAAAGAAAGAAAGAAAAGAATTGACAGATGGGATTGCATGAAATTGAGAAGTTTCTACACAGCAAAAGAAAAGAATAGTCAGCCAGAGTGGGTGAGAAGGTTGCCAGATACACTTCTGACAAGGAATCAACACGGAGTCTATAGAAAGACTTCAAAAAGTGAATCAGATAGCAAGAGAGGCTCAAATCATCTGGACAATACCAGGCAAATGTATGGATCAGAGTCCTGAAAAGAAGTGCAAATGAGGAGTAAATACATGAAAACTTCAGTATTCTTATCCACCAAGGAAGTGTGAATCAAAAGTGTACATGACAGCCCGAGACCCCAGCCACTTCCTGAGACTCAGAGACCAGCCCCCAGCTCCCATCCACCCCAGAACTCCCATCGGGACCAGAGGTGAGTGCCTGGGATTATAGTCAGAGAGGCAATTGCCCCTGGGTCCCACCCCTGTGCACCAGCCATCCTGGGAGGACCTGCCCAACTTGGCCCCAGTTTCCGGCCAATCAGTGGGCCCTGCGGGAAGGCTCCCCTTTTCCAAGACTGCATGCAGACCCTGCAGTCTCCACACCCATTTGCCTGAGACCCCAGTCACTTCCTGAGAATCAGAGACCGGCCCCCAGCTTCCATCCTGCCCTGGAACTCCCACCTGGACCAGAGGTGAGTGCCTGGGGTCACACCCAGAGAGGCCCGCACCTGGGTCACAGCCTGGGGCAACAGCCACTCCAGGGAAGACCTGCCCAACTGGGCTCCAGGTTCTGGCCATAGGGCAGGACCTGCCACCCCACTGGGAAGGTTTCCCCTCTCCAAGACCCTAGGAGAACCCTACAACCTCCACGCCCTGCCCCCACACCCATCTGCCGGAGACCCCAGCCACTTCTTGAGACTTAGAAAACAGCCCCCAGCTTCCATCCTGCCCCAGAACTCACATCTGGACCAGAGATTCCATCCTGTCCTGGAACTCCCATCTAGACAAGAGGAGCTCCCATCTGGACAAGATAAGGAGACTCCAGGGACTTTCTGAGACTCACAGTCCAGCCCCCAGCTCCTATCCAGCCAGCACTCTCATCTGGACCAGAGCTCCCATCTGACCCAGAGCTTCCATCTGGACCAGAGAGAGGCTCCCTAAATCTGTCAGCTCTGTCTGAACCAAGTACACTGATAAGACCAAGAACGAACCCACAACAAGATGGGCAGACGTCAAGGCAGAAGTGCAAACAACAAAATAAAGAGCAATACAGTGAACATCACAGAATGGAAGAAGAAGAAAAAGAAGGAGAAGGAGAAGAAGAAGAGGAGGAGGAGGAGGAGGAGGAGGAAGAGGAGAAGAGGAAGAAGAAGAAGAAAGAGAAGGAGGAGGAGGAGAAGAAGAAGAAGAACAAGAACAAGAACAAGAATATGAACAAGAAGAAGAACAAGAAGAAGAACAAGAAGAAGAACAAGAAGAAGAAAACATTATAAGTAACATCATGAAGAGGCTAGAGCCTTACATAGAAGAAATCAAAAATAAAGTGGAGGAAAGGACAAACAAAAAATGGGAAGAACGCTATAAAAAACTAGAGGAAAGGACAATTAAAGCAGAAGAAAACAATAAGTCCCTGAAAGAAAATCATGAAAAAGCAAGGGAAACAGTCCAAGACCTGAAGAGGGAAATAGAAAAACTGAAGAAGACACTAGCAGAAGGAATGCTGGAAATAGAAAATCTGAGTAAACAATCTGAGGAACTTCAGAGGCAAGTATAATCAACAGAATGCAAGAGATGGAAGAGAGGATCTCTGGTGTTGAAGATACAGTAGAAGAAATACATTCATCAGTCAAAGAAAACACTAAAACCAACAAAGTCATGACCCAAAATGTCCAAGAAATTTGGGACACCATGAAAAGACCAAACCTACCAATAATAGGGATAGAGGAAGGAGAAGGCACAGAAAATATATTTAACAAGACCATAGAAGAAAACTTTCCCACCTTAAAGAACTAAATGCCTATGAAGATACAAGAAGCCTATAGAACACCAAACAGACTAGACCCCCAAAAAAAGTCCCCTCCCCACATAATAATTAAAAAACTAAATGTACAGAATAAAGAAAAAATATTAAGGGCAGCAAAGGAAAAAGACCAAGTGACTTATAAAGCCAAACCTATGAGAATAAACCCGATTTCTCAATGGAGACTTTGAAAGCCAGAAGGACCTGGACAGATATAATAGAGACACTAAGATACCACGAATGCCAGCCTAGACTAATATACCCAGCAAAACTTTCAATCACCATAGATGGAGTGAACAAGACATTCCAAGACAAAACCAGATTTAAACAATACTTATCCACAAACCCAGCCCTACAGAAAGCACTAGAAGGAAAATTCCAACCTAAGGAAGGCATATACACCCACGAAAACACAGGCAATAGATAACAACACAGCAGTAAACCCCAAAGAAGAGAAGTACACACACATTACCACCAAAAAATAAAAATAATAACAGGAACAAACAATCACTGGTCATTAATATCCCTTAATATCAATGGACTTAATTCACCTATAAAAAGACACAGACTAACAGAATGGATACAAAAACAGGACCCATCTTTCTGCTGCATACAAGAAACACACCTCAAATTCAAAACCAGACACCTCCTAAGAATAAAAGGCTGGAAAAAGACTTTCCAATCAAATGGTCTTAAGAAGCAAGCTGGTGTAGGCATCCTAATATCCAGCAAAATAGACTTCAAACTAAAATCAATCAAAAGAGATGATGAAGGACATTACATACTCATTGAAGGAAAGATCCACAAAGATGAAGTCTCAATTCTGAACATTTATGCCCCAAACATAAGGGCACCCACATATGTAAAAGAAACATTACTAAAGCTTAAATTACATATAAAACCTCACACATTAATAGGGGGAGATTTCAACACCCCACTTTCACCTCTGGACAGATTTGCCAAATTGAAACTAAACAGAGAAATAATGGACTTAACTGATGTTATGACGCAGGTGGACTTAATTGATATCTACGGAACATTCCACACAAACAAAAAAATATATATATCTTCTTCTCAGCACCCCATGTAACCTTCTCTAAAATCGACCACATACTAAGTCAAAAGCAAATCTCAACAGATACAAAACAATTGGAATAACCTCCTATGTTCTATTGGACCACCATGGTTTAAAGTTAGAAGTCAACAACAACAAAAAAAAAAAAAAACTACAGAAAACCTACAATCTCATGGAAACTGAATAATGTTCAACTGAATCACCAATGAGTTAAGGAAGAATAAAGAAAGAAATTAAAGACTTCCTAGAGATCAATGAAAATGAATACACCACATACCCAAATTTATGGGACACTATGAAAGCAGTGCTAAGAGTGAAATTCATAGCACTAAATGCCCTTATAAACAAGTTGGAGAAATCTCACACTAGTGACTTGACAGCACACCTGAAAGATCTTGAACAGGAAGGAGCAAAGTCTCCCAGGAGGAACAGACCACAGGAAATAACCAATAGAGAGCTGAAATCAATAAAATAGAAATAAAGAGAACAATAAAAAGGATTAATGAAACAAAGAGATGTTTCTTTGAGAAGACCAACAAGATAGACAAGCACTTATCTAAACTAAACAAAAGACAGAGAGAGAGCATCCAAATTAACAAAATCAGAAATGAAAAGGGGGACATAACAACAGACAATGAGGAAATCCAGAGAATCATCATGTCATACTTCAAAAACCTCTACTCCACAAAACTGGAAAATCTAAAAGAAATAGATAATTTTCAGGATAGGTACCACATACCTAATTAAACCAAGACCAGATAAACCATTTAAATAGTCCAATAACCCATAAGGAAATAGAATAAGTCATTAAAAGTCTCTCAACCAAAAAAAGCACAGGAACAGATGGTTTCACTGCAGAATTCTACCAGATCTTCAAAGAAGACTTAATACCAATACTCTTTAAATTGTTCCACACAATAGAAGCAGAAGGTATATTACCAAACTCCTGCTATGAGGCTACAATTACCCTGATTCCTAAACCAAACAAAGTTGCAACAAAGAAAGAGAACTATAGACTGATCTCCCTCATGAACATTGATGCAAAAATACTCAATAAAATACTGTCAAACAGACTCCAAGAACACATCAAAACAATTATCCACCATGATCAAGTAGGCTTCATCCCAGGGATGCAAGGGTGGTTCAACATATGAAAGTCCACCAATGTAATACACCATATAAACAATCTCAAAGAAAAAAACCACATGATCATCTCACTAGATGCAGAAAAGGCATTTGACAAAATCCAACACCCCTTCATGATAAAGGTCTTGCAGCGATCAGGAATACAGGGAACATACCTAAACATAATAAAGGCAATCTACAGGAAGCCAACAGCCAACATAAAATTAAATGGAGAGAAACTCAAAGCAATACCACTAAAATCAGGAACAAGACAAGGCTGTCCACTCTCACCATACTTATTCAATATAGTACTTGAAGTTCTAGTCAGAGCTATAAGACAACATAAGGAGATTAAGGGGGTACAAATTGGAAAGGAATAAGTCAAGCTTTCCCTATTTGCAGATGACATAATAGTACACATGAGTGACCCCAAAAATTCAATCAAGGAAATGATACGGCTAATAAAAACCTTCAGCAACATAGCAGGATACAAGATCAACTCAAAAAAATCAGTAGCCCTCCTATATACAATAGACAAACAGGCTGAGAAGGAAATAAGAGATACATCACCCTTTATAATAGCCACAAATGATATAAAATACCTTGGGGTTACTCTAACTAAGCATGTGAAGGACCTATATGACAAGAACTTTAAGTCCCTGAAAAAAGAAATTGAAGAAGATGTCAGAAAATGGAAAGATCTCCCATGCTCCTGGATAGGCAGGATTAACATAGTAAAAATGGCGATCTTACCAAAAGCAATCTACAGATTCAACACAATCCCCATCAAATTACCAACACAATTCTTCACAGATCTGGAAAGAATAATACTCAACTTCATATGGAAAAACAAAAATCCCAGGATAGCCAAGAGAATCCTGTACAATAAATTAACCTCTAGAGGCATCACAATCCCTGACCTCAAGCTCTACTATAGAGGTACCATAATAAAAATAGTTTGGTACTGGCATAAAAATCAACATGTGGACCAATGGAAATGAATTGAAGTCCCTGACATTAATCTGGACACCTATGAACATATAATGTTTGACAAAGGAGCCAAAACTGTACAATGGAAAAAAGAAAGTATCTTCAACAAATGGTGCTGGCATAACTGGATGTCAATGTGTAGAAGGCTGAAAATACATCCATATCTGTCACCGTGCACAAAACTTAAGACCAAGTGGATCAATGACCTCAACATAAATCCAGTTACTCTGGACCTGACAGAAGAGAAAGTAGGAAGTACTCTTGAATGAATTGGCACCGGAGATCACTTTCTAAATATAACACCAGTAGCACAGACACTGAGAGAAACAATCAATCAATGGGACCTGTTGAAACTGAGAAGCTTTTGTAGAACAAAGGACACGGTCAACAAGACAAAGCGACAGCCTACAATATGGGAAAAGGTCTTCACCAACCCCACATCTGACAGAGGGCTGATATCCAGAATATATAAAGAACTCAAGAAATTAGACATCAAAATGCACAACAGTCCAATTAAGAAATGGGCTATAGAACTAAACTGAGAATTCTCAACAGAGGAAGTTCAAATGGCTGAAAGACATTTAAGAAATTGCTCAAAATCCCTAATTATCCAGGAAATGCAAATCAAAACGACTCTGAGATACCACCTTACCCATGTCAGAATGGCTAAGATCAAAAACACAGAAGACAACTTATGCTGGAGAGGATGTGGAGCAAGGGGAACTCTCCTCCACTGCTGGTGGGAATGCAAGCTTGTACAGCCACTTTGGAAATCAATATGGCGCTTCCTTAGATAATTGGGAATCCATCTCCCCCAAGCCCCAGCTGTAGCACTCTTGAGCATATACCCAAGGAATGCTCAATCATACCACAAGGGCATTTGCTCAGCTTTGTTCATATCAGCATTGTTTGTAATAGCCAGAACCTAGAAACAACCTAGATGCCTTTCAGCTGAAGAATGGATAAAGAATATATGGTACATATACACAATGGAGTACTGTTCAGCAGAGAAAAACAATGACATCATGAGGTTTCCAGGCAAATGGAAGGATCTAGAAAAAAAATCATCCTGAGTGAGGTAACCCAGACTCAGAGGGACAAACATGGTATGTACTCACTCATAGGAGGATACTAAATATAAAACAATGATTACTACACTGCTACACAACTCTAGAGAAGCTACCTAGAAAACAGGACCCTAGGAAAGGCACAGCAATCACCCAATGACAGAGAAATGGATGAGATATACATGAACAACCTGGATGTCAGTGGGAGTAATGAAGGGCAAGGTTTGACGGAAGAAAGCTTAGGGGAGCCAGAGATCCCAGCTGGATCAAGAACAGATAGGGAGAACAAGGAATACCAGACCATGATAAATGAAGACCACATGAGAGCAGGAATAGGCAGAGTGCTGGAGTGGTCCCCAGAAATCCACAATGATACATCCTCTGTAGACTGCTGGCAATGGTCAAGAGAAAGCCTGAGCTGACCTAGTCTGGTGATCAGATGGCCAAACACCCTAACAGTCGTGCTGGAACTCTCATCCAATAACTGATGGAAGTGGATGCAGAGATCCTCAGCCAGGCCCCAGGTGGAGCTCCAGGTGTCCAATTGTCGAGAAAGAGGAGGTACTGTAAGAGCGTGAATTGTTGAGGCCAAGATTGGAAAAAGCACAGGGACAAATAGCCAAATGAATGGAAGCACATGAATTATGAACCAAAGGCTGTGGAGCCCCCAGCTGGATCAGGCCCTCTGGATAAGTTAGACAATTGAATAGCTTGAACTGTTTGGGAGGCATCCAGGCTGTGGGACCTGGACCTGTCCTTAGTGCATGAGCTGGCTGTTTGGAACCTTGGGCTTACACAGGGACACTTTGCTCAGCCTTGGAGGAGGGGACTGGACCTGCCTGTACTGAATCTGCCAGGTTTAAATGAATCCCCCAGGGGAGTCTTGGCTCTGGAGGAGATGGGAATGGAGGGGAGGGAATTGGGGGAAGGTGTGGGTGGGGACGGGAGGGTGGAGGACAGGGGAACCCATGGCTGATGTGTAAAATTAAAACACAAATACAATAATAAAAAAAGTGTACATGACAACTGTCAGGTGATTCTCACCTACCTCCAAGTTCACCGAGAAAGCCTGTGTCAAACACACACACACACACACACACACACACACACACACACACACACACACACACACAAACACACTAAACCAATATGGAGAATCTGCCCTAATGGAGAAGACTCAGGGAGAAGACCTGTGCTCCACTTCCCAGGACCCTTCCTTTTTGCTGAGTCCAACTGCCCCACAGCTGCTTGCTAAGAGTTGCTACCTCCTCCTGGGCCCTTTTCTCCCTTTGAGACTAACCAGTTTTCAGCCTGCTCCCCAGGAGGAACTCTCCAACAACCACACTGGCTGGGAGATCCAGGTGACTTTATTCTTTGGGACTCACCAGTGTCCTGTCAGCTGTCTAACTGGGACTCTCTAGTTTTCCTCCCCAGCCTGAGACCCAGGACCAGTGCACACTGCCAGAGAAACTTCTTCCAACTTTCTCAGCCAAGATGATGCAGACTTTAGATTATAGCTGACAACCAGAAAATCTGTGATAGTGGTTGTAGCCCGAATACCAGACAGAAAAACAGTATCCTAACTGGCTTTGAATCAGCTCCGTCCTGAACACTGTAAACATCTCTGCCGAAAAGAAGACAGCCTTAAACAAAAAAAGAAAATATAAACCCAACGACTAACCAACTCAAGATGCACAAATCCTAACTTGGAAATGAAAACAATAAAAATACCTAAAATAACACATCTCTACCAAAAAGGAAAAAAAGATGCAAACACCACAGTAACAGCCCCTATTGAAAATGACTTGGAAGAACTCCCAAATGATTCAACCATGGTCACGCAACTCAAAACAGTCAAAGACTAAAAGAACAGTGAAACAACAAAGTAAATACAAGACATAAAACTAGAGTTTAAGAAAACATAATCAGAAATTATGCTGGAAATGAAAAACTCAACAAACTGTTTAAAAAGCTCAGTGGAGTCAGGCATGATGGTGCACACCTTTGATCCCCAAACTTGGGAGGCAGAGGCAGGAGGATCTCTGTGAGTTGGAGACCAGCCTGGTCTATATAGTAAGTTCCAGGACAGCCAGAACTACATAGTGAGACCCTGTCTCCAAACAAAATGAAATGAAACAAAACAAAATTCCTTGGAAAGCCTCACCAATATATTGGGCCAGGTAGAAAATAGAGAGCTGGGGATGGAATAACAAGTAGAGAAATTGGGTCATTAGGAAATTTCAAGGAATTTAACCAGAAGTATGAACAGGACATGGGAGTTTGGGGATATGACAAAAACACCTAGTGTCAGGGTTAGATGATAGAAGAAAGAGAAGAACTCCAAAGCAAAATACAACTCATCAAGAAAAAGAAAACAAAATCTAGTTTCAAAATGAACAAATGCCACTTGTCATAAGAGAGGCATCATCCAGCAAATGCAGAGACCCACAGCCAAACACTAGGTGGAGCCAGAGAAGGAGGAAGGATGTGGGAGCCTGAGGAGTCCAGGACACCATGAGAACACAGGCTACAGAATCAAATAAGCAGGGCACATAGGGGTTCCCAGAGACTGAAGGGACTAACATGGACCCTGTAGGGGCCTGATCTGGGTCCTCTGCATATGTTGTGATTGTACAGTTTGGTGTTCTTGTGGGACTCCCAACAGTGGACTTGGGGAGTCTATGACTCTGTGGCCTGTGCTTTGGACACTTTTCCTCCTACTGGGCCATGATATGAGGGTTTGGGCCCAGTCTTATTGTATCTTGTTAGCCATGTTCTCTGGATATCCCTGGAAGGCCTGCTTCTTTTTTTTTTTTAAGGGAAAAAGAGGAGGAGTTGACCTGAGGGAGAAGGCAGATAGGGGAGGGATGGGGAGGAGTGGAAGGAGAGGAAACTGCACTTGGAAAGTAACATATGAGAAAACAATAAAAGTTTTTTTAAGGGAGCAAAAAATAAAGTGGCCAAAGGCTCAGACATCCCTCCAAAGAAGATGTACAAGTGATGCATGAAAAAAATTCAATGTCATTAACCATTGTAGAAATACATATCAAGATCACAATGACATCCTCTCTGTCATAACCATTTCTAATGAAAGCTAGATAGATATTCAAGGGTTCCCTGGGCACCTTACAGACAGCTATAAAGGCCCACACAGCATCTGGAGCCTCCTTGACACCTCACAGACCAGCTGAGATCTCATAGGGAAGGCCAGATGGAGACATTGGGACACACGGAAGAATATTTCCCTCAGACACACAATCTCAAAGTCTGGTGTGCTTGTTATGTTTTTGTCAACTTGACAAAATCAAGGGCCATTTGGGAAGAGGAAACCTCAATTGAGAAAATGCCCCCATCAGATTAGCCTGTTGTGAGGAGCACAAAGGTCCTTTCACTCACATAGAAGCACTAGGAAAACCAGGGAAGTTAATCTTGCTGGGTAGTTGTAACCTGCTTTCTGCCCAGGAAGCTGGGAAAGGAGGTGTCCCATAGCCCAGGTGATCTCTGCATGATCTGTAGGGCCAGGCCATATCTGGCTCCCACAAGCCCCAACAAGCAGGACCAGAAGTTGTTAACAGTCTTGATGACCTCTGTGCTATCTACATAGCCAGGGGACCCCCAAGGCACCCACATATAGGACCAGAAATGGTTAATAACCTAGGTGGCCTCTGTGCTCTCTGTATAATGGAGATCACACCAGATCCTCTCCTAGGCCCTCAAGATAATACATGTGGCCTATCTACAGAGCCCATTTTCATGGAAGAAATGACATGTGCTTTGAGAAGAGTTTCGATGTAATTATGTCTCCTTGTGCACATGGAATTAAGTTATACCAGGAAACTTTTTTCTAGATTGTACTATTTTTAAATAGTCTCTAATAATCTGCCTGGGGACAGAATCCTGAAGTCTGAACCAACTCAGAATCCTGAGTCCCGTTGAACAGGATTTCCTTCTTGCCTCACGTTGATCTTTACTCTGAGGGTCATGGTGTTTGCAGAGACCCCCACAGCCTGTAGTTGAGTCTGTGGAATATTTTCTTAATTTATAATAGATGTGGAAGGGCCCAGCCCACTGTGAGGAATGCCACCCCTGAGATGGTGGTCTCAGTCCTCCATGGACTCTGTTTCAGTTTCTGATATGATTTCCCACCATAGGACTCTATACTGTAAGACAAAAGAAACCCTCTTCTCCCCAAGTTATTTTGGTCATGGTGTTTCTCACAGCAATAGAAAGCTAACTGAGACACCTGATTCCAACCAGTCCCAACACCTAGAGGTTCCTCCCATAGGCCTACTCCAACATTCCATCTTCTTCCCATGTCTCTGAGGATGCTGCCTTACCTCCTGACAGTCCCTTACCTCCTTGTGTCACTCATAGAGAAAGACAGGGTGGACACAGGGGAGGAAAATAGACAGACGACATCCTAGAAAGATCAAGAGGACATGGGCAGACCACAGTCATAGCTCAGCCCACACAGGAAATTAGTGAGTCTTCCTGAGACTATTCATAGAATGATGAAACCCACATCCTCTCTTTAGGACACACAGATCAGCCCTTCCTGCACACCCAGGACATGAAACTTCTAATTCCTGGATCAGACACTTGATTGGAGACACCAGTGACAGTGGTTCCATCCCCTTCCCAGTCATCATTCAGCTGGTTCCTTTCCAGTCCTCACAGACATCTCTGTCACCTTCCTGCTGGGAGTAAATCCCACCTTCCCAGAGCAGGGAGAACAAAGGGCAGATGGGCTCAGTGTGTTTCTGTGTCACAAGAAGAAATACACCATTGGGTTTAGGAAGCACATAGTCTCCCTCTGGTTCTGACAGAGACAGAGACAGGACATGGCAGAGGTCAGTCCTGGGGTGTAGACGAATTGCTAAACAGTCTTATTGAATAAAAAACCTAGAGCAATATATCTGGGTTAAAACTTGGGAGATCAGAAGAATAGAAAAAGCCACAAGCCAAACTCACCTTACCGATCCTCATCTTCCAAAGAGTCCTGATTCCTGGATACTCACATCTATATGCCTTTCTGTTCTGCCATCTCATTTCTTCTCCCTGTCCACGCACATCACTCACTTCCTCTTCCTGCCCAGCTCTGTCACTTCCTGTCTGTCTGTACAGACCTCCAGACCCCCAGGGTTAACTAGTGTTGGAATTAAAGGCATGTGCCACCATGCCTGGCTCTGTTTGCAGTATGGCCTTGAACTCACAGAGATCCAGACAGAGTCCTGCCTCTTGCATGACAAGATTAGAGGCCTTTGCTACCATTGCCTGACTTCTATTTTTAGTATAGGGGCTGGTTTTTTCCTCTGATGTCCAGGCAAGCTTTATTTATTAGAGCAAAAATAAATATCACTACACTAGATGAGCTGTTTTTTTCTCAGGCCAAAGACAGTTCTAGAGGGCTGGACCATAAAGAGAGAAAAGGAGAGAGGAATGGAAGGCCCACATAAGAGGGAAGAGGTGGGGCAGAGTCAGGGACACAGACCTTGTCCTCAGCTGAAGTGATCCTGGGAGGTGCTGTCTCCTGCCAGGAAGCTCAGCTTCAAAGGACAACAAAGCTGACACAAGAGCAGCAGGCCATGGGAGCCATGCTGGAGTTGAAGCTCTTCTCCATAGTCAGGGAGAATTGAAGTTCTTTTCAACCCCATCATGCACAGGTGTGTCCCTTGGTGGTCCCTTGGCAGGGGCTCCTACTCACAGGAGAGGGGACCATTTCCTGGGAGTGGTGGGAAGAAGGAAGCACAGGGACTGGCTGGGTCTCCTGGGAGGACAAGAGCCTGAGAGGGGACACAGGTCTTCTCGTTGGGGCATCAAAGGAGATGACACAGAGGGACAGAGGCTCAGCAACAAGCTCTCCCTGAACAGGAATTGGTGTGGACAGGGAATGGGAGGATGGGAACATGAGTGATCAGGTTGGTTGAGTTAGGGTGGGACAAAGGGGAGTGGTCAATGAAAGAGGTATCTTGATAAAGCAGGCTATTTTGAGGTTAGGGAGAAACCTGGTGCCAGGGAAACTCCAAGGAATTCAAAAGGATGACCTCAGCTAAGAAAGATAGCAAAGGTGGAGAGTGTGCCTGATGGCCTTCTCCTCTAATCAGATTGGTGACTACCCTAATTGTCATCCAGTAACCAATGGAAACAGATGCAAAGAGCCACTGGCAAGTGCTAGGCCGAGCTCCAGGAGTCCAGGTAAAGAGATGGAGGAGGGATTGTCTGAGAAAAGGGAGGTCAAGATCATGATGGAGAAACCCACAGAGACACCTGAACCAAACTAGTGGGAGCTCAGAGACTCTAGACCAACAGCTAAGGAGCCTGCATTGGACCAGCTTAGGATCTTTGCATGTGGGTGACAGTTGTATAGCTCTGTCTCCTTGTGGGGCCCCTAGCATTGGGATCAGGTGTCCCTGGTGCTTCAGCTGTCTTTTTGGAACATATTCCCCATGCTGGGATGCCTTTCCCAGCCTTGATGCAGGGAGAGGAGGTTAGTCCTGCCTCAACTTGATATGCCATGCTTTGTTGACTCCCATGGGAGGCCTGCCCATTATTGAACAGAGGAGGAGTGGATGTGAGGGGAGGGATGGTGGGAGGTGGAGAGAGGGAACAGGAAAAGGAAGAGAGGAGTGAAAGGAAACTGTGGTTGGTATGTAAAATAAATGAAAATATTCAATAACAACAATAAAAAAAGACCAGACTGTAGGCAAGCCTGAAGAACATTTTCTTAATTAGCGCTTGGTGGGGGAGGGCTGAGCCCATTATGGGTGGAGCCATCCCTGGGCTCATGGTCCTGGGTTCTATAGGAAAGCAGCTTGAGCAAGCCATGAGCAGCAACACTCCTCCAGGGCCTCTGCATCAGCTCCTGCCTCCAGGTTCCTGCCCTGTTTGAGTTCCTGTCCTGACTTCCTTCAATGACATCAGTGATATGGAAGTGTAAGCTAAATAAAACCTTTCCTCCCTCAAACTCCTTTTGATCATGGTGTTTCATCACAGCAATAGTAACCCTAGGACAGTAAGTTTATAAATTAAAACTACAAACTTAAATGACAACCACAGAACAGAAAAACATATTTGTAAGTCATATATATGGTACAGCTTTTGTGTTCAGAATAATTAACTGATACAACTCAGGAAAAAGTGATCCCTAGTCATCAGGAAATGCAAATTAAATACTATAAGACACCACCTCACCCCAGGTAGATTGGCTATAATCAGAATATCTGACAACAAATGTTGCACAGGATGTGGAGAAAGAAAAACACATATTCATTGCTGGTGGGTTAGAAAATTAATACAATCATTATATACAGCTTGTGGAAGTCCCTCAAACATTAGAAATACCACATGACTCAGCTATTTTACTGGGAATATACCCAGAGATCATGTACCCTACCATAGAGATATTGGCACTCCATGATTGCTGCTGCTCTATTCAATACAGCAAGGAGATGGAAACAATCTAGATGTCCATCCACAGATGAATGCATAATGCAATTCTAGTGCATGTACCAAATGAAATATTATTCATCTCTAGAGAAAAATGAAATCACAAAATTTACAGGGAAGTGAAGTGGATAGACTTAAAATGTATACTGTTAAATAAGATCGCCCAATCTCAGGGGAAAATCACATGTTCTTTCTTGTGTGTGGATCCTAGCCTATATACTGTGTGCACGTACATATGTAATTAAATATGCAGAGGTATGGTACAACATATAGGAAGAGGAACATGAAAGAGTAATTTTAAAGAGACAAGATACTCCCTACTGAGTTCACATACATACATGTTTGGATCCTCTGAATGCTCACTCTCTCAACATGGAACACGGTTTTGATGTAAAACACATCCTTAACAAGCAACATCCACATGAGAGTCTGTGCTTTCACCTTACTGGGAGCCCAAATTTGAAGTACTTTTTTCATCTTTTAAATGTCCCTGTACAATGCAGTTCTTGTAAGCGCTACCAATTTAGGATGCATTATTCATTAAACAGTTATAGAGGGTGAAGGCTTCCAAAGTATGCTTAAATCAATGTAACTTGGGAATTTTTGAAAATTCCAGGGAATCTGAAGAAATGGCTCTGAATCTCAAAGATTAACACAGGAGGAATTATCAACACTGAGTAGCTTGCAGGGTTTGGTTTGGTTTTCATTTTATCTTATAACGCTAAAATGTGTTATTGTTAGTGAATGAATGTACTTTACTTTGAAATTTAAAAGTTGAATGAAACTATTTTAGAGTGATCAAAGGACTTGGATATTCTTGCCTTGAACAAGATGTACAAAAAAAATCTAATAAATATACGGGAAAGGGAGCTCAACATCATCTGTCTTCATGGAACTGCAGATCAAAATGGCAGTGAGTCTCACCTCAGCTATTAGGGTCTCCAGCAAAAATCTACCTAGATCCTCAAAGGCAACTGCATACTGGGACCTTCCTGGAAAACTAGTGCTCAACATTTAGAGCTTGGCTACCATCCTTGTAGCAGCCCAGACATAAGCTGCAGGTCTCCTCATGAACACCAGGGGGTGACAATAAACCCCATAATCAACAGGGAAAACTCCATGAGGTGTGAACCTATCTTGCAGCCTTGTTTCCATCCCAGTTCCAACAGACCTGGAGCTCCATCACATAATCATTCTCTGTGTCACTGAGACCCCACCACTCTGCAAGGTGACCTTATGAAGTCCCCTCCCTCATCTTCTCATCCATGAGGACAGCTATTTGACTGGGCATATACCCAGAAATGTCAGGGAGGCCATGGGCAGACCTGAATCACATTCAACCAGCACAGGAAGCTGGGGTCAGGGACTCTACCTGGTGCCCTCCATAGGAAGCTGGAGCACAGGGTCCTCTTCTTAGGACACACAGGTCACCTCCTGCACACCAGGATACAAACCCCTGAGATTACATGTATACATGGATCAGACACCTGATAGGTAGCACCAGTGAGGATGAATCTGGGCCCTCCCAAGTCATCACCCAGCTGGACCTTTTCCAGCCCCTAGGGAAGACTGCCACTCCATGCCGGGAGTAAATCCCACCTTCCCTGAGCATTGAGATCACAGTGCAGACTGGGCTCTGCTGGGTTTTTGTATTCCAAGGAAATACACTCCTGACTATATAAAGTTGATGGACAATGCCCTGGGGTGAGCTGCTGTTCTCTTGGGACACAGGACACTTCTTAGCCTTTTGGCTCAAAGTATGTTCTAGAACACCTAACAACAAAGGAATAGAAGGATGGGAAGCAGCACTCATAGAAGAACAGAGCAATGTATGTACACACACAGACTCCACCCATCTGACTCCAGGAGGTGCCCTCCTTTTTGAGGAGGCTGAAGTCTGGGAATAAAAGCAGAGCAGACACCAGAGGAGCCCAGCTTGCCAGGAGCCTGAGAGGCAAATCTCCTTCCCAGAGGAAGAGCCTAGCCCACGGCAGAGACTATGAAGCTCAACTCAATCTCCTCTCCACAATGGACTGTTCTCATGGAGGGGACTTCTGCTCACAGGTGAGGAGACATTCCTCTGGAGTAGAGAGCTGGGGAGCTCAGAGACTTGGTGGGGTCTTCTGAGAGAGAGAAAGATCCTGGAAGAATGGATATCTGGCATCTGCTTGAAGGCTGAGAACAAGAAACTCACAGTGAATGGGAATAGGTAATTGGGGTGGAAAAACTCAGTTGTTGCCCATTATAAGTTTATCAAAACTGGCCACTCAATCCTGAAGACTCAAGTTGACATCTCCATCAGGGTGACTCTCCAAGGAAAACTCAAAGTGGGTGAGTAAACAACATCATTATGTAGGACCCTGAGGAATCTGCAAATAAACCTCAGGCTCTGTAACACTGATTTGCTCACAGTTATCTGAGCCTGTTTCAGGCAGTGGGGTTTAAACCAAAATCAAATTAGTCCTCCTCACAAAGCCCTGCTACTACTGGGCAGGAAGACAGAGCAGCAAGGACATCTAGAAGGTGGGCTTAGGTGTTTACAAGCACTTCAGAAGAAACAGAGGATGGAAAGGTCAGAAAAGGAAGGCACAGAGTCTTTAGAGGATGAGATCAGATAAGATATGCCTATACTCACCAACGATTGTGAGTGTGAGCAGGGATCTGAGGACAGGTTACCAATTTCTACCAAATGCAAAGGTCCTAATATTGATAGATTTGTCTCTCTTTCATCTTAGGCTCACTTTTTAAATTTACTATATTTGTGTTTTAATTTTACACATCAGCCATGGGTTCCCCTGTCCTCCCCACTCCTGCCCCCACCTCCACCTTCCCCTGAGCCCCTTCCCTCAATTCCCATCACCTCCAGGGCCAAGACTCCCCTGCAGATTCAATTCAGCCTGGTGGATTCAGTACAGGCAGGTCCAGTCCCCTCCTCCAAGGCTGAGCAAAGTGTCCCTGTGTAAGCCCAAGGTTCCAAACAACCAGCTCAGGCAATAAGGACAGGTCCTGGTCCCACAGACTGGGTGCCTCCCAAACAGTTCAAACTATTCAATTGTCTCACGTATCCAGAGGGCCTGATCCAGCTGGGGGCTCCACAGCTATTAGTTCATAGTTCATGTGTTTCCATTAGTTTGGCTATTTGTCCCTGTGCTTTTCCAGTCTTGGTCTCAACAATTCATACTCTTACAGTCCCTCCTCTTTCTTGACAATTGGACTCCTGGAGCTCCACCTGGGACCTGGATGAGGATCACTGCATCCACTTCCATCAGTTATTGGATGAGAGTTCCAGCACAACAGTTAGGGTATTTGGCCATCTGATCACCAGACTAGGTCAGATCAGGCTTTCTCTTGACCATTGCCAGCAGTCTAGAGAGGATGTATCATTGTGGATTTCTAGGGACCTCTCTAGCACTTTGCTTCTTCCTGTTCTCATGTGGTCTTCTTTTATCGTGGTCTGTTATTCCTTGTTCTCCCTGTCTGTTCTTGATCCAGCTGGAAACTCCTGCTCCCCTAAGCTCTCTTTCCCTCAAACCTTGCCCTTCATTACTCCCACCATCGTCTAAGTTGTTCATGTAGATCTCAACCATTTCTTTGTCATTGGGCAATCCCTGTGTCTTTCCTAGGGTCCCATTATCTAGGTAGCCTCCCTGGAGTTCTGTAGCAGTCTAGACATCTTTGTTTTACATCTAGTATCCTACTATGAGTGAGCACATACCATGTTCTTCCTTCTGAGTCTGGGTTACCTCACTCAGGATGATTTTTTTTCTAGATCCATACATTTGCCTGCAAACCTCATGAAGTCATTGCTTTTCTCTGCTGAGTAGTATTCCATTGTGTATATGTACCACATTTTCTTTATCCATTCTTCAGTTGAAGGTCATCTAGGTTGTTTCCAGGTTCTGGCTATTACAAACAATGCTGATATGAACATAGCTGAGCAAGTGCCCTTGTGGTATGATTGAGCATTCCTTGGGTATGCACCCAAGAGTGCTATAGCTGGGTCTTTTCTGGATAGATACCAGATACCAAAGTTAAGTCAAGACCAGAGAAACCATTGAAATAGTCCAATAACCTCTAAGGAAATAAAATCAGTCATTAAAATTCTCCCAACCAAAAAAAGCCCAGGACCAGATGGTTTCACTGCAGAATTCTACCAGATCTTCAAAGAAGACTTAATACCAATACTCTTTAAATTGCTCCATACAATAGAAGCAAAAGGCATATTACCAAACTCCTTCTATGAGGCTACAATTACCCTGATTCCTAAACCAAACAAAGAAAGTGAACTATAGACTGATCTCCCTCATGAACACTGATGCAAAAATACTCAATAAAATACTGGCAAACAGATTCCAAGAACACATCAAAACAATTATCCACCATGATCAAGTAGGTTTCATCCCAGGGATGCAAGGGTGGTTCAACATACAAAAGTCCGTCAATGTAATACACCATATAAACAAACTTGTAGTGGATAACCATCCTAGCATTGGCCTGGAAGTTCCAACCCCCATTGAGGCTTCGGTAATGGTCACGCCCACAAGGCAGGGCAGAGGAGGAAGCAGAAGACCAAGGATCAGGAAGGGGTCACTCTCTTGGTTCCCGGACTCTGGACACTGGAAGTAGACCGAGCAGAGTTCTCCAGAGAACACGGCCGGACTGCACGATACCCTTGCCAGACCCTGTAACCTACCCCTTCATTTGTAAGTACCCCACAAAATAAACCTCCCTTTTAACTACGTGGAGTGGCCTTAATAATTTCACCAATACAAACTCAAAGAAAAAATACACATGATCAACTCACTAGATGCAGAAAAGGCATTTGACAAAATCCAACACCCCTTCATGATAAAGGTCTTGGAGTGGTCAGGAATGCAGGGAACATACTTAAACATAATAAAGGCAATCTACAGGAAGCCAACAGCCAACATCAAATTAAATGGAGAGGAACTCAAAGTAATACCACTAAAATCAGGAACAAGACAAGGCTGCCCACTCTTCCCATACTTATTCAATATAGTACCTGAAGTGCTAGCCAGAGCAATAAGACAACATAAAGAGATTAAGGGGATACAAATTGGAAAGGAAGAAGTCAAGCTTTCTCTATTTTCAGATGACATGTTAGTATACATGAGTGACCCCAAAAATTCAACCAAGGAAATGATACAGCTTATAAACACCTTCAGCAACATAGCAGGATACAAGATCAACTCAAAAAAATCAGTAGCCCTCCTATATACAATAGACAAACAGGATGAGAAGAAAAGCAGAGATACAACACCCTTTATAATAGCCACAAATGATATAAAATACCTTGGGGTTACTCTAACTAAGCATGTGAGGGCCTATATGACAAGAACTTTAAGTCCCTGAAAAAAGAAATTGAAGATGTCAGAAAATGGAAAGATCTCCCATGCTCATGGATAGGCAGGATTAACATAGTAAAAAATGGCGATCTTACCAAAAGCAATCTACAGATTCAGTGCAATGCCCATCAAATTACCAACACAATTCTTCACAGACCTGGAAAGAATAATACTCAACTTCATATGGAAAAACAAAACACCCAGGATAGCCAAAAGAATCCTGTACAATAAAACAACCTCTGGCGGCATCACGATCCCTGACCTCAAGCTCTACTATAGAGCTACCATAATAAAAATAGCTTGGTATTGGCATAAAAACCAACATGTGGACCAATGGAATCAGATTGAAGACCCTGACATTAACCCACACACCTATGAACATATAATTTTTGACAAAGAAGCCAAAAATGTACAATGGAAAAACAGAAAGCATCTTCAACAAACGGTGCTGGCGTAACTGGATGTCAACGTGTAGAAGGCTGCAAATACATCCACATCTGTCACCGTGCACAAAACTTAAGTCCAAGTGGATCAAAGACCTCAACATAAATCCAGTTACTCTGGACCTGACAGAAGAGAAAGTAGGAAGTACTCTTGAATGCATTGGCACCGGAGATCACTTTCTAAATATAACACCAGTAGCACAGACACTGAGAGAAACAATCAATCAATGGGACCTCTTGAAACTGAGAAGCTTTTGTAGAGCAAAGGACACAGTCAACAAGACAAAGCGACGGCCTACAGAATGGGAAAAGGTCTTTACCAACCCCACATCTGACAGAGGGCTGATATCCAGAATATATAAAGAACTCAAGAAATCAGACATCAAAATACCCAACAGTCCAATTAAGAAATGGGCTATAGATCTAAACAGAGAATTCTCAACAGAGGAAGCTCAAACGGCTGAAAGACATTTAAGGAATTGCTCAACATCCCTAATTATCTGGAAATGTAAATCAAAATGACTCTGAGATACCACCTTACACCTGTCAGAGTGGCTGAGGTCAAAAGCACAGAAGACAGCTTATGCTGGAGAGGATGTGGAGCAAGGGGAACTCTCCTCCACTGCTGGTGGGAATGCAAGCTTGTACAGCCACTTTGGAAATCAATATGGCACTTCCTTAGAAAATTGGGAATCCATCTCCCCCAAGACCCAGCTGTAGCACTCTTAGCCTCACTTTTAACCTGTTGTAACTGTCCCACCACTGCCCAAGTCACTGTTGAACAAGTTCTGCCCCAAGTCGCTGAAGAGAAGAATGTTCTTCTATGTGTACACAATCTGCCAGCAACAGTTCTAGTCTTTTACTGGTACAAGGGAGAAACTGTGGTTGAGAGAAATGAAATTGCAGAATTTCTAATGTCCAGAAACATGGTGTGTGTGTGTGTGTGTGTGTGTGTGTGTGTGTGTGTGTGTGTATAAAACTAAGGTTAATGATTATTGCTTATTCAATTCTAGAAAGAGTTAAATATAATCCAAATACTTAAGAACATGTAAAATGTTTTCTTAAAAGATAATATTAATACTTATAGGAACATATGAGGAAAAGACATAGGACATGAAAGGTCAGACATTTCTCTGGTGCCAGGACATGAACACTCAAATATTTCTCCAATGTCAAAATATCCATAAAGGAATCTAAATCTCCCAGTTCCCTTAAAAGTATGTGCAGAAATTGCTTAGAAGAATAGAAATTTTCTCCCTGAAGTTAAAGATTTGGTATTAATCATTACTATTTTGAGAACTTATAAAGAATAGGATTATAACTGTAGTCTACATAAAAGCAATATACAGATTACTTAAAAATTGGCATACACCTGAACATGATATCCTAAGCATGACAATACACTCAGCTGATTACAAAAATATAAAAGTATCATATTGTTAAGAACTAATCACAGGGTTTAAATCTCTTACTTTGTAACCACATTTGCTGCCAGCTCTGGCACAGTATGAAGAAGATGTGCCTGGCTAGATATAATCATTTGGCTAGCAGTATAATGATATGGGGTAAAGGTCAATGATGTCAAGGGAGTGAGATGAAGAAGAGAAACTAAAATGAATAAATGTTAATGATACTTGGGAAAGAAATAAAGAGAAATGATTTGAAATTGCTCATGCTTGATGTATAACTAAAGGCAGCCTGAGCTACCTGACCATCAGATTGAGGGCAACCGGTGGTCAGACTCATCATTCTTCACCAACTTCACACATTCATCTTGCTGAACAGGACCTCACTGGACTTGGACTCCATTGATCTGGGTCAGGGGTGGAGCTAATCATACTTCACACATAGGGTTGTCAGTCCTGGATGACTCTGTGTTATGGTCCCCACATTGTGATAAAAACATTCAGTAAAAGGCATATATTAATGTGTGAAAAAAACAGCAATAAATCAGGATGCCTCACTTGAATCTACCCTCAGGGAAGAGGGGGTGAGGTAACTGAGCTCAGGCATGTCACACTCTGCCCAGGGTCTTAGGTGCTCACCATCAACATGGCCTTCATAAAGACCCTTCAGGAATCAGAAAGGGTCTGGCTGTGGAAATTATGAGGTCTTACAGAGACATGAACCCCAATAGCTTTGCTCAAGAAGTTCATGCCAGACTGGTCCAGAAATTCTGGGAAGTTTGTAGACTGGGTTGGAATTTGACCTCCTGTTGGAGCTGACAGGGGACAATGATGGATTGTAGACTGGGAGTCTGTGGACAGTCAGACTCTGAGAGCCATGTCTGAGGTAGGTCACCTGGGCATCTCCTCCTGAGACTCAGTGTGCTCAGCATAGGTGGAGAGGTAGGAAAGGCAACCAGACAGCTCTTCTGATGGTTTTCTGAGACCTCCCAGGAAGGTCAAGAGCCCTAAAGAGATAGAAGAAAAAGTGTACAAATGGCAGCTCCTTGTCCTCCAGGCGTCCAGCCCAGGGACTATTTACTGTAGGCAAATAGTAACAGACCCTGCTTGGTGGAAGGTCCAGGCCATAGTTCACATTTCAGGTTAACTTGCAGGCATGGCAATGATCATTTGCCATGTGTCCTACTATAGGGAAACTGAGACAGGAAACACAGTCACTGAGTCAGGGTCATACTGGCTGTGGATGTAACAAGCTATTTATCCTCCAGCCTCCACACCATGGAGACCTTACTAGGTGACATTCAGTCTTCTAGATCATTTTGTAGACTCAGGAATCTTATAGGGCCCCCTGGTTCATGTCAATTAACATTAAACACCTGACCAGAGTAGCCCACAAATTATTTAATTAAAAAGACACAGAAAGCTATTTTATAATGGAGGGACCTGACTGTTCTAACTCACATAAAGTGTGAGCAAGAATTTGCACAAAAATCAATGGGAAATACACTCCTCACCCCCATGAGATTTCTAGACACATGGGCTGAAGAGGAGCCCATGTGGAAACTACACTAATATCCTGAGTCAGTTGTCACTGTGGGTGATCTGTGTCCAAGGAAGTTTCAGCTCACTCCTTACAGACCTCTATCTTGAACCCAAACATGTGATTTTTTTCAGAGTGTCATTTCATTCTATGGTCACTGAGAGCTAGCTGAGATCTCTGAGGGTGAAGGACTCTCAGCTGGTCTCCTCCACTATTGATCCACAGAGCCAGTGACTCTGTCCTTCATCCAAGTCACCAACACCACAGTCAAAGAACTGAACTCTGTGTTCCTGACCTGCTTCTCCAATGACACTGGGATTTCCATCAGTTAGTTCTTCAATGGCCAGATTCTTGGGCTCATGAACAGGCTCATTCAAATGTTACTCATCTGTTTTGTGGTGACATGGGGAAGAAAGAAGTGCCTGGCCTACAGAGAGTTCCAGGACAGCCAGGGTACAGAAACAGGACAGAAATCCTGTCTTGAAAAACCAAGAAAAAGAGGCCCTGGGACGCAGCCAGTCCCTGGGAACCCCCTCTCAACCTTGCTCCAGTTGCTGGCCAGCAGGGAAAACTACCCCTGGCCAGGCTTCCCCACCATTGAACCCTGAAATCTGAAAGACCCAAGCCTTACCCAATACATACCTGCCTGAGACCCCAGTAAATTTCTGAGACAAGGAATCTGCCAGGTCCCCTTGGACAAAGAGGTGAGTGACTCCTGTCCCTCCCAGAGAGACCTGCTTCTGAGACCCAGGCCCTGGGACACAGCCAGTCCCTGAGAACCCCCACCTAACTCTTCCCCAATTACTGGCCAGCATGGAAAATTCCCTGAGTCAAGGCTCCCCCACCAAAACCCTCATTGGACCCTGAAATCTAAAAGACCCATGCCCAATCCCAATACCTATCTGCCTGTGACTTCAGTAACTTCCTGAGACAAGGAATCTACCTTCAGATGTAACCGTCTTGTTAAATAAGAAACACAGAGCCAGTTGCAGAGTTAAAAGCCACAAGGTCAGAGCAAGAGCTGAAAACCTTACCCTTCACTGCTTCTGCTGTCTTTCCTTTCCACAAGAGACCTACTTCTGTGTGTCCTGTCTTTTATATACTTTCTGTTCTGCTTAATCATTGGTTGTAAACCCAACCACATGACCTCCTCGTCACTGCCTGTCTGTACAGACCTCCAGGTCTTCTATGGTTGGTATTGAGATTAAAGGGGAGTGTCACCATACTGGCTGTATCCTTGAACACACAGGCCTAGCTCTGCCTCCCAAGTGCTGGGATTAAAGGTGTGCAACCACCGCCCAGCTTCTGCTATGGCTTGTTCTGACCCCAAGGCAACTTTATTAATATACAAATAAAATCACATTTTACAAATACAGTATCACCACATTTCCCCTTTTCTATTTTAATAAAAGGAAAAAAGTTATAACTAAAATGTCTAGTTCATTTGTATTTGACAAATTCAGAGAAAATAATTCCATTATCAATCCTATTTTGGTAAGTCCAAAATGTACCTGATTCACTTTCTATCCTAACTTATATTACTAATGGAACTGTCTTATAACATCTTTCAAATTTATACACTTACAGCTCTTATTGAGTTTTTCTAAAATCCTGAACAAAGAAAATTATAACTATAACTAACTGATCTTCAACTCCCTCAGAGACCCAAGAATGAAATAATACTACTTAGTAAAAAATAAAAACAGGAAGTGCATGCAAGCAGCTTCCAAAAAAATGTGAGTTGACAGAAACAGCCAGCTGCCTGGATACTCACCTGAGGTTTCTCCACAGTGTTGGGGCATCATCTTCAGCCTATAGGCTTAGCGTATCTGACAGACTCATTTGTGAATTAGGATGTATACAAGATAAACATTTTGACCTCACATTTGGTGAGAGAAGTCCATGTACCAGAAACACCTGAATTCCATTAGTGTCAGGTCATGATTCAGGATTTTAAATTCTGGAAATTATTTTGTTTTGTTTTTTTAATTCAGCTGTCCATTTTTCTTGGCTGTGTATATGTGGCTTCATCTCGGCATCCTGTTCTCCACATCCCTCTATTAAATGCCAGTCTACTATTGAGAGGGGTGAGCTTAGTTATTCTTCAAGAATAACTGTTTCATCTGCTGTTCCATTGCACATCAGAAGCCATTGGCCCACTCCCTGTTCAGCTGCCTTCAAAGAAAAGGGCACGGTACCTTTTCCAGATTTCAAGGGCCACTCACTTCAGGGATGGTTCCATTTTGTCCTGGCTTCAGAAGACGCCTTTTGTTAAAGCCACAACCACACTTGTTTTGGCAAGAATTGGTAGTCCTTTGTTTCATGTCCTGTCTGTCCTGTTTGTCAGCAGTTGATTCGAGGATACTTTGTTGTCCAGTGGCTAACTTTTGCCACAATGAAAGCTAACTCCATATGCAGTTTCTTCAATGCCCATAATTTCTTTGAAGTATATTGGTACTGCCAGGAGCTGACATGTCTCCTAAGTTATTAAAACATTTTAAATGTTATATTCTATAGATCTCTGAAGGGTTTGAAGATGACCTGTCTATCTAAAATATATCGGTTTGATCTTGAAAACACACCTAATATGACTATAAGTTCAACTGTAATGTCTAACTACTAACTTTCATTTCTATATATCCTAATAGTTGGTAATAATAACATTCAAGGATTAGCAAATTGCATTACATTGTTAAATGAATGGTAAGTACAATATCTCAAGCAAGATATGTGTATGGCATATTCTAACTATATATATATATATATATATATAATTTGTATACAATAAAAAACAATCCAATCCAATGTAAAATATTTAAAACTAGCAATTGTCTTTTTCTTTTTTCCTTCTGTTTTTTTTAACAAGCACCTTGAATCTAATCTTCTTTGTCTATCCCTTTTCCTAACCCTTAACAACTTGTAACCAACCCTCCTAAACAATGAAAACTATCCCAGACCCAAAACCCATTAAAAGACCAAAAAACCACCCACCCCACACCACCCCTTTGGGAATGTGGGCATCGTATTCTTAAAATTGCTTCTTGCTGGGTATGGGCGAAGGCATCTTTATTCTGAAAAGAAAAAATTTGGGTTAATTGTCAAATTCTAGGAGAGGTAACTATATTCTTTGTTATCCATAATGCCAAAGTTCAGGGTTTATCTCAAGTCCTTATTCAAGTAGTCTTTGAAACTGGATCATCTCAGCTAGCCATCTCAGAATTGCTCTAAGCACTTTATAGTCCAAAGCTGATCTGTAGATGATGTTTGTCAGCTTAGTGGTGTTATTATTTTCCACATGAAATTGTCATTGTGGGGCCCCATCTTCTTCCTGGATATTTCAGTTGATGTTAGGCCTGGCCATCATTTCCTGCAGAAAACTTATAAGAGACTTGAACACAAAGACATGTATAGGCAGCTAACCAAAGCCTTTTCTCTAGAATTAATTAGTACTCTATATGACAATTATTATCTTAACAAAGTTTAATATATATATATATATATATATATATATATATATATATATATATATATATATATATATTGTAAATTTTGATATGAAATTCATACTTTAAGAAAAGTTTAAAGAATTAGAATAGAATCAAAGAATTGAGATTAGTAATAGAACAGTCCCTTAATTAATTTGGTTTTTTTCCTGTCTCATATCAGAAGATGGCTCTTTCTTCTGGCATGATACGGGGAGTTTGTATTTTCCTTTTAACAACATGCTTGAGTTTAGAGGAGGAGAGAGCCATTCTCCAACTCCAAAGCCAGCTTTAAACTTTAATTGAACTGGGACTACAAGAAGACCAATAATGCTAATTTTTTCTTAGAGAAGAGCAGAAATAAACATTTAGGAAGATTTGTGAAATTTTGTAGATGATATACCAATAGGCCATTTTACCTTTTTCCTGGGACAGATGATTTATCCTTTTTCTTCAGTTGTCTCATTTGTCCAGTGTTCTTCAGATTCCCCAGCCTTCATTCTCCTAAAAGACAAAAACAAAAACCCTTCCCCAAGACTAATTTTGGGGAGGTTCCCTTTTGGCAAGTTATATCTGATTAAATGAAAAGGCATGTGTTAATGGTAAGTTAGTTTCAATTGGATGGTCACACTGGTTGATGAATTATCACCTCTTCTAATTAAGAGGTCTCTCTTGTTCAAATTGAACCTTTATCAATTTTGATGGTACCCACAGCTTATCTTCTCCTGCAGAAACAAAAGCAAAACCTCGTCCCCAACATAACACATATCCTGGTTTCCATTCTGAGGTCAGCACATCCTTGAAGTATATAGGCTGATTTAATTCTATAGTTTTTCTATTATCCAGTGTCTCTGTGCAGCTGTTGTTCCTTTCTCATTAGCATTGAGAAAATTCAAAGTTAATAGAGCATTGTGCAGTCTATTTCTGGGGGTTTTTGTTACCCCCTTTCTGTTTATTTATCATGTCCTTTAGAGTTCTGTTGGATCTTTCTATAACTGCTTGGCCTGTAGGATTATGTGGTATACCTGTAATATGCTTTATATTATAATAAGCAAAAAACTGTTTCATTTTAATAGAGACATATGCTGGAGCATTGTCAGTTTTAATTTGTGCAGGTATACCCATGATGGCCATAACTTCTAGCAAATGAGTGATTACAGAATCAGCTTTTTCAGAACTCAAAGCAGTCGCCCATTGAAATCCTGAATAAGTATCAGTAGTATGGAGTACATATTTCAATTTCCAAATTCCACAAAGTGAAACACATCCATCTGCCAGATTTCATTCCTCTGAGTACCCTTTGGGTTACATCCTGCTGGTAATGGCGTCTCATTGTAGAAGGAACAAGTAGGACATTTCTTTACAATTTCCTTGGCTTGTTGCCAGGTTATGGAAAAATCCTTTTTTAAACCTTTACTATTGACATGGTGTTTTTTTTATGAAATTCTGAGGCCTCCAGCACATTTACTATCAATAATTTATCAATCGCATCATTACCTTGTGCTAAAGGGCCTGGCAGACCAGTATGGGATTGGATGAGTTATATATAAAGGATGACTCCTTTCCCTGATTTTATCTTGTAATTGAATAAATAGTGAAGTTAATTCTGAAGCATTGGGGATAAATTCTGCAGTCTCAATATGTAATACCACTCTTTCAGTATACTGACAGTCAGTAACTATGTTGAGAGTTTCTGAAAAATCCATTAGAACAAAAAGATTAGCACACAATTCTGGTTTTTGAACTGAATTATAAGGACTTTGAACCACTTCACTTAAATTTTCTGATTTGTAACCTGACTTTCCTTGTTTGTTGACATCTGTATAAAACGTCCGAACTCCAGATATGGGTTTTTCATGTACAATTCGAGGCAAGATCCAATCAGCTCTCTTTATAAGATCAATTCTATTGCTTTTGGGATATTTGCTGTTAATTTCTCCCAAAAAATTACTGCAAGCTCTTTGCCAACGTTCACTTTCTGTCCATAATTTTTTAATGTCCTCTTTAGTTAAAGGTACAAAAATTTCTGCTGGGTCTATTCCTGATAATTGATGAAGTCTCAATTTTCCTTCCAAAATTAAGTCAGAGATTTTTTCCAAATAAGTTTTTAATATTTTATTTGATTTATTTGGTAAAAATATCCATTCCAATATAATATCTTCTCTCTGCATTAATATTCCTGTAGGAGAATGCCTAGAAGGTAAAATAACCAAAATGCAATCCAGCTTTGGATGGATATGATCCATGTGTCCTTCATGTACTTTCTTTTCTACCAAGGCCAATTCTTTCTCAGCTTCAGGTGATAATTCTCTTGAACTATTTAAGTCCTTGTTACCTTCTAAGGTTTTGAAAAAATTATTCAGTTCATCAGTTTTTACCCCAACAATAGTTCATAGATGAGAAATGTCTCCAACTAATCTTTGAAAGTCATTAAGAGTCTGTAGGCAATCTCTCCTAATTTGCACCATTTGAGGTCTAATTTTTGTAGCTCTATTTTATATCCTAAATAATTAATAGAATCTCCTCTTTGTATCTTTTCAGGAGCAATTTTAATCCCCAGCAAGGCAATATTTTCTTTACTTCTTCGAACATTCTTTCTAAAGTATCTGCATTTGAGTCAGCTAGTAAAATATCATCCATATTTCCTAAATTGTAGATTTAGGAAATTTTTTATTGGCACAGGGTTGGACTATTCAACATTTCCTGTGGGAGGACTCTCAATTGAAATCTTTTAACCAGTTGAGAATTATTGTAAGTAGGCACCATGAAAGCAAATCTTTCTCTGTCTTTTTCTTGTAAGGGTATTGAAAAGAAACAACCTTTTAAATAGATAACTATGAGAGGCCATCTTTAGGTAACAGAGTAGGCAAAGGAATTCCACATTGTAGAGAGCCCATTGGCTGAATTACTTTGTTAATTGCTCTAAGGTCTGTTACCATTCTCCATTTACCAGATTTCTTTTTAATAACAAATACAGGAGAATTCCATGGGCTAGTAGATTCTTCAATATGCTGAGCATTTAACTGTTCTTCTTCCAGCTCTTCTAAAGCCTGGAGTTTCTATGTTGTTAAAGGCCATTGATGAACCCATACAGGCTTGTCTGTTAACCATTTTTAAAGGTAGAGCTGTTGGTGTCTTTGGAAGATCATCAGTTTTTGTGCCCTGTTCTTGTATAATGTGGATGGCTGGTGACCACTCATTAGAATAATACCTTCTAATATTTCTCTCAGAAACATGTGCTAGTTTATTATTTATTTCTCAGGTTAGAGTGATGTTAATCTGAGTATTCCATTGTTGTAACAGGTCTCGACCCCATAAATTCATAGCTATGTTAGCCACATATGGTTTTAATTTTCCTCTCTTTCCTTCTGGGCCTATACATTCAAGCCATCTTGCACTGTTTCACTTGAGATAATGTTCCAATTCCTAACAGTTGGACATTTACCTCCTGAAGAGGCCAAGATGGATGCCAAAATTCTGGTGCAATTATGGTCACGTCAGCACCTGTGTCTACCAGACCAGACAACAAAACACCATTTATTTTTATTGTTAATTTTGGTCTTTGTTCATTTATAGAAGTTTGACAAAAATTTTCTTTATGGTTTTTCCTGAATTTTCTGTTCTCTCTGACTCAGTTGTTCCATTACTCTGAGTAGCCTGATTTATTCCAATAGGCATTTGGTTATTTAACTGCTCTGAGTAGGGGTCTCTTCTACCATTGCAGGAAAGGTCTGAACTGGATTCACTGTAGGGGCCTGCCTGAGGCCCCTTTGGGAGTTTCCCAAAGACTGAGGCAAAGTATTACCTTGTCTGTTCCTTGTTGATCTACATTCATTGGTCCAGTGTCTTCCCTTACTACACCTTCTACATACTCCTGAAGGAAGGGGCATTCTGTTGCCATTGTTCCTTGAAGAAACATTGTTTCTAGAAGTGCCCTGTTTACAGTCCCTTTTCAAATGTCCTTGCTTTCCACATACAAAACATCTGACATTCTTCAAACCTCTTGAAATTGCTTCTCCTACCCACATATTATCATGATCATGAGCCTCAACATTAACTGTGTCTCTAATCCAATCTTCCAAGGGTGTAGATCTTGCCTTTAATGGCCTGATTATTCTCTTGCATGCTGTGTTTGCGTTCTCAAAAGCCAAAGATTCAATTATTATCTGGCTAGCTTCTGAATTTGGGACCATTCTCTTTACTGCTGAAGTCAGTCTTTGTAAGAAATCTGTGAAAGATTCTTTTGGGCCCTGTATTACCTCTGTAAATGACTCAGTTTTCTTTCCTGGTTCTTCAACTTTGTCCCATGCATTCAAGGCTGCCATTTGACATAGAATTATAGTTTGGATATCATAGAAACATTGTGTTCATACTGCAGCATATTGGCCTTCTCCAATAAGCTGATCCTGGAAGACTTGTATACCTTTATCCCTACTTTGTTTTGCTATGTTTTTAGCTTCCTCTTTGAACCACATTTGCCACTGGAGCTGTTGTCTGGGTTCCAGAACAGCCTGTGCCAGCTCCCGCCAGTCCTGTGATATAATCCTATTATAAGTTGACCAGGAGTTTAACATTTGCCTTACATATGGGGGATGCATGCCATAAACCTTTGTAAGTCTAACATTTCAACTGGAGTCCAAATATTTTGTGTATTCACTTGACCAGGTAGCTGTTTTATGGTTACCGGATAAATTAAGGATGATTGTGTGAAAACAGGCTTTCTTTCTGTAACCTTATAATCCAATCCTGAAACAACTTCACTGTTAATTTCTTCTGTCTGAATCTGAATTTCTCTATAATTCATTTTAACAGGTTTAACAAGTTTTTCTAAAATTTTTATCCTGGCACTTAAATTGACTGTCTTTTTAAATTGTAAAATAAGGATAAGAAGAAGAAGAATGTACATAATTCGATCAACATTAATCTTCTCATATAGTTGTTCCATTGTCAGACTGCCTAAAATTTCAAACAAAGCCCAATTTTCTTCCAATGTACACATAAAACCCATTTTTTTAAATGTGGAAAAAAATCTCTTTTTAATAGTTCCCTTTAAAATATATGATATAATTGACTTACCAATTCTGCGTAGAACAGGAGAAATCTGAGGGAATTTCAAAACAGCTACCTAGCATCCAAGGTGGGAATCCAGAGAGAGAGAGAGAGAGACAGAGAGAGAGAGACAGAGAGAGAAAGCATAGCCACGTTCTGGCTATAAGCTTGAATCCAACCACATTTTCCCACTTGAGCTGAGTCAAGCCTGGGCTCTGGCTTCCTTAAAGCTCTTTTCAGCCAAAAGGAGCCTATCTGCAGTTGTGTGTAGCTACTACAATTAGCAGTAGCTCCCACAGGCCCCAATTGTTCATAGCACCAGCTTTTTAAGCAAGTAACTCCAGCTGCGGCGGTAACCGCTTATAGCTAAGGTAGGTTGGGCCTGAGTCCTGAGCTGAACTAGGCCCGAGTTAGACCCGAGATAGGGAGCCGGGCCTGCCCAGGCAGGAAGCCGGACCCACTGCCAAGCCAAGTGGTTTTTTAATGAATTCTTGCCACGTTGGGCACCAATTGTAGATGTAACCAGCTTGTTAAATAAGAAACACAGAGTCAGTTGCAGAGTTAAAAGCCACAAGGTCAGAGCAAGAGCTGAAAACCTTACCCTTCACTGCTTCTGCTGTCTTTCTTCTCCACAAGAGACCTACTTCTGTGTGTCCTTTCTGTTCTGCTTTCTCATTGGTTGTAAACCCAGCCACATGACCTCCTCATCACTGCCTGTCTGTACAGACCTCCAGGTCTTCTATGGTTAGTATTGAGATTAAAGGCATGTGTCGCCATGCTGGCTGTGTCCTTGAACACACATAGATCCGCCTAGCTCTGCCTCCCAAGTGCTGGGATTAAAGGCATGCACCACCACCACCCAGCTTCTGCTATGGTTTGCTCTGACCCCAAGGCAACTTTATTAATATACAAATAAAATCACATTTTACAAATATAGTATCACCACATCTACCAGCTCTCATTTGACAAAGAATGGCTTCCTGTGTCGCACCTGCCTCGACCAGCAAGGATGACGCAACACTGGGATTCTTCTTAATACAGTTTAATCAGAACCTTGGTTAGTTGCATTGTCTCTCTCTCTCCCGGGGCAAGCCTCTCCCAGCACCTAAGTAGGGCTGGGCTGCCAACCCCAGGCAGCCACGTGGGCACTGTCCACAGGTTCACACATATGCCAGCAGCACACGAATCCAGCCATAGCCAAATAAGGAGCTGTTTACCACAAAGAGTGTTTGCCATCGGGAAGGCAGAGGGTGGAAGCCAGCGCCATCTTTAGGGTGCGGCTACACGCAGCTCTCTACAGTTCCCCCTTTTTGTTTTACAGAGCAACAGGCAAGAGTAGAGGTCTGATCTCTGCTAAAATGGAACATGTACTAATGTTTGTCCAGGCGTCGTCCACCCAGAGAACACTAGACCCGTCCGATACCCTTTTCACAGAGGTGGGAGTTAGGGTACCAACCCACATGCAATCAGACTTGCTCTTCTTGAGGTCAGCGTATCATAACCTCAAGTGCAATGCGCAGGCCTCGCATCCTGTGCCTAAATATCTTTTAAAGTAGCCAACCAGGCTTGGGGGGACTGCCCTGCATCAATGGCCATAAAGGCTTGGACAATCATGGCTGCATGGCGACGCTGTGAGATCCTAATGCGACAAATGCACCACAAGCATACTAGGGAGGCGAGCACCAGTAAGCCTACTAGGGCTCCTATTCCCGCCCACTCCTTCATGTGATCCATGGCTGTAGCAATCCAGGAAGACAATCCCTCCACCAGTCCGGTATCCACTCGAGTCGAATTCACCGTGACAATAGCCACTCTCAGCTGGTCCATCAGGTTATCAAACTCTCTGGTCCAATTGCCTAAAAGATAACTAGACAACCTTTTAGATAAATCTGCAGCAGAACAATTGGAAGCATCCAAATTCAAAAAATTCAGAGTAAATAATGCAAGAGAAAGTCTGTCCTTAGGGGTATGGCCATAGCCTAATCCCCCTTTTTGTTTTTGAAGCAACTCCTTCAAGGAGCGATGAGCACGCTCCACAATGCCTTGACCTTGTGGATTATATGGTAGGCCATGTACAAGTTGCACATTCATCTGTTGGCAGAAGGAAGTGAACTTCTGTCTGGTATATGCAGGACCATTGTCTGTCTTTAACTGTTGAGGTTTACCCCATGCTGCCCAAGCTTCTAAGCAATGAGCAATAACATGAGAGGCTTTTTCTCCTGCCATTGGGGTGGCATGAATGATTCCAGAACAGGTATCAACAGATACATGTACATATTTGACACGTCCAAATTCAGAGATGTGTGTAACATCCATTTGCCATATTTTTAGGGGGAGCAAACCATGAGGGTTAACTCCTAATCTAGAAGGATGATGAAAAATGACACATTGGGGACAATCTAGTACCACCTTTTGTGCATCCGCACGTGAGATAGAAAACTTTTGTTGTAATGTCCTTGCATTAACATGAAATTCTTTGTGGAAAGCATGTGCTCGTTGTATGGCAGAAGCCACAAACATCCATTCCTGTCTAGTATACTGGTCCACTATATCATTGCCTTTAGCCAATGGACCTGGCAGACTGGTATGTGCGCGGATGTGTTGCACAAAAAAGTGATTTTTACGTTGCCAGATCAGTTTCTGTAATTGGCCAAACAATGAGCTAACCGGGCTAGAAGATTTGATGGGCCCTGCACATTCAAGGCTTTTCAAAGCATTAACAACATAACTAGAATCTGACACTAAATTAAATGCAAATGGACAAGCCTTGAAAACTTCAAGAACTATTGAAAGCTCCACCTGTTGAGGTGCACCTGGCAAGAATTGATGCTTTACAGGTCCATTAGAATCCACCATATAAGCACCACAGCCTGTCTTAGACCCATCTGTAAATATAACACTTGCTCCTGGAATGGGCTGCGAAGCAGTTACTTTAGGGAAAACTACAGGATGTTCTTTAAAGAAAGTTAATAGTGGATGTTTAGGATAATGGCAATCTGTGTGTCCTGGATAGGTACAACGCAGTATTGCCCAATCATCTATGGCAGCACATAATATCTTGACTTGAGTAGAATCATAAGGAACAACTAGCATTTGTGGTGATGTCCCAAAGTATTGTAAACATTGCTGAATACCCTGTTGTGCAAGTAATGCTACAGCAGTAGGATAATACTCAATTGATTTTGCAGGTGAGATTTTAGTATAAATCCATAACAAGGGTCCTTTGTGCCATAAAATTTCCATAGGTTGTAACTGGGTAGGCAAAATGCACAGGGTAATATCATCATTATTTTGTACTCTTTGAAGAAAAGCTCTTTGTAGCCTATCCTCTAATTTTGTTAAGGCTTCTCGGGCTGTATTGGTTAATTGTCTCAGTGAATCCAAGGCTGCATCTCCAACTAAAATATCATATAATGGTTTTAACTCATAATTGGTCATTCCTAAACTTCCTCTTATCCAATTTATATCTCCTAATAATTTTTGAAAATCATTCAGTGTGCAAAGATGATCCTTCCTTAACTCTACCTTTTGTGGCATGATATAATGATTATTTATTTTAGAGCCAAGATAATTGACAACTTTGCTCTGTTGCACTTTCTCAGGGGCAACACAGAGTCCCTTTTGCTTTAGCAGCTCTACAAGTGAGCTATATGCTTCTTGAAGAATGCTCTCTTCTTTAGCTGCTAACAGTATATCATCCATATAATGGAGGCATTTCAAGCCAGGAAAACGTGCTCTCAAAGGTTCTAAAGCAGTTGCTACAAATAATTGACACATTGTAGGACTATTGGCCATGCCTTGTGGCAATACAACCCACTGATATCTTTTATCAGGTTCCTCATGATTAGTGGACGGTAAAGTGAAAGCGAATCTCTCACTGTCTTTGCAATTCAGTGGAATGGAAAAGAAGCAGTCCTTAATATCTACCACAATAATAGGCCATTTTTTAGGCAAGGCTGACAGCAATGGAAGACCACGCTGTACGGGTCCCATAATTCTCATTTGTTCATTTATGGCTCTAAGATCATGTAACAATCTCCATTTTCCTGATTTCTTCTTGATGACAAATATGGGTGTATTCCAGGGAGAAAGGGAGGGTTTAATGTGTCCTTCTTCCAATTGCTCTTTCACTAATTGATATGCAGCATGTAATTTCTCAGAGGAGAGTGGCCACTGAGGAACCCAAACTGGCTCCTCCATTACCCAGGATATGGGAATGCCCTCCTCAGCGGCCCCTAGGAAAAACCCAACCCTTGTTTGGGTTTCCTAGGTACTGTTTGTATTGGCTCCTTTTTGCCTTGTAAAAATTTTCCCAGGCCAAAATCAGGATGACACCCCATGTTTTTCATAATATTTTTAGATTCTTTGGAGTACTCATTACTCAACTGAAAGCCCATGGATTTCATAAGATCCCTCCCCCAGAGGGACACTGGAAGCTCAAGGACATAGGGTTGCATAATGCCAGAGTGACCTTCTGAATCTTGCCAATTTAACAAATTTGCACTAATATTTGGAACACTGGCATAACCCAATCCCTGCAATGTTTGTGAGGAAGCCTGTATAGGCCAACCTCGAGGCCAATCTTTGCTAGCTATGATACTGTGATCTGCTCCAGTATCCAATCTAGGTCTCTTCCCAATTTCTCCCATGAAGGCACTGTAAGGCTTCCAGAAATTGCAAAACCAAGGAGCAACTACATCACACTGTTGCAAAAATCGCTCTAAGGTGTGTTTTTTTATTTTCAATTTCTTAGAGAGAAGCAGCTCGTTAAGAGCCAGAAAAATTGGGTGCGAGGAGGAAGCGCCCATGTTAGTATACATTTTTTTCTTTCCTCAATTTGAGAAGTTTCTCGGAGATTTCTCAGAGCCTCTGCAGAACTGCTCCAGCCCTCCGGTTTCACCTGTTTTTGTTTCACCTGCTGGTTTTGCTTCACCTGCTTGTTTTGTTATGCAAATTACCCATCCGCTACAGTCGCGCAGCAGGCTTCCCTTGTTGACTTTGTTATTCTAATTACCCGTCCGCTCTTGTCGTGGCCCTATTGAATTACCCATCCGCTATTGTCGTGGCCCTATCCCGCTCCCCTTTTGTCTACAGGTGAACGTAAAAACCCACTTTTGTTGCGGATCCTCAGTTTGTTTTGTTTTTTTTTCCTGAAGACTTACCACCGGTACCGCCTGACTGTAAAAAGTTCTGAATCCGGAGAGAGACGTGGAATGCCCCCATACGTTCGTTTCTCCATTGTCCCCGTACGAGGCCACCACTTGTCGAGCCCGCCTCGACCAGCAAGAAGGATGACGCAACACTGGGATTCTTCTTAATACAGTTTAATCAGAACCTCTTGTTAATTGCATTGTCTCTCTCTCTCCCGGGCCAAGCCTCTCCCAGCACCTAAGTAGGGCTGGGCTGCCAACCCCAGGCAGCCACGTGGGCACTGTCCACAGGTTCACACATATGCCAGCAGCACACGAATCCAGCCATAGCCAAATAAGGAGCTGTTTACCATAAAGAGTGTTTGCCATCGGGAAGGCAGAGGGTAGAAGCCAGCGCCATCTTTAGGGTGCAGCTACACTCAGCTCTCTACATTCCTGGACACAGAATCCATCAGCTTTGACTGAACCAAGAGTCCTGATAGACCAAGAGTGAATCCCTGAGTCACAAAATCAGCTAGCTTGGATTGGGCCAAGTGCAGCTCCCTGAGATTCAGAATCTGCCAGCTCCAAATATACCAGTGGTAAGATTGGACCCAAAGGGGTGCCCTGAGACACAACACAACAAGCACAGAGTGGACCAAGAACACCTTGCTCAGACACAGGCAACTATTGTACCTATTAGAGGAAGAGATGAGCAGATGCCAATGAAAAAATACATACAACATAAGGAGCAATATGGTGTCACCAGAACCTAGCCTTCTTCCAACAGTAAGACCTGAAATGTAGAAGAAGCAGAAGAAAGTGACCTTAAAAATAGCTTCATGAAGATGCTAGAGGCCTTTAAAGAAAAAATGAAAAATTCTCTTAAAGAAATTGAAAAAAAGACAAATAAAAAATTGGAAGAAATCAATGAGAAAATTGAGGAAAAAGAAAAATGAAAAATTGGAAAAAATAAATCTCTTAAAGAAAGCTAAAAAAACCATGAAAAAGCAATTAAACATGTGAAGGAAACAGCTCAAGATCTGAAAATTGAAAGAGAAACAATGAAGAAGACACAAACAGAGGGAATGCAGGAAATAGAAAATCTGAGTAAATGAACAGGAAACACAGATGCAAGCATAAGCAACAGAATACAAGAGATGGAAGAGAGAATCTCTAGTTTAGAGGATACAATAGAAGAAATAGATTAGTCAGTCACAAAAAAAAACCCACCAAAGCCAAAAAAGTCACAACACAAAATGTCCAGGAAATCTGGTACACCATGAAAAAGCCAAACCTAAGGATAATAGGAATAGAAGGAGAAGAATACCATCTCAAAGGAAAAGAAAATATATTCAACAAATTCATAGAAGAAAAAAGGAAATGTCTATGAAGAAGCAAGAAGCTTATAGAACATTAAATAGAGTAGCCCCCCAAAAAAAGTCCCCTTGCCACATAATAATTAAACCATTAGACAGAATAAAGAAAGAATGTTAAGAGCAGCTAAGGAAAAAGGCCAAGTGACCTATAAAGGCAACCCCATCAGAATAACACCCAACTTCTCAATCAAGATTTTGAAAGCCTGGACAGATGTAATGCAGACACTAAGAGACCATGGATGCCAGCCTAGACTAATATACCCAGCAAAACTTTAAATCACCATAGATGCAGTGATCAAGAAATTCCAAAACAAAACCAGATATAAACAATACCTATCCACAAATCCAGCCCAACAAAAAGCACTAGAAGGAAAATTCCAACCTAAGAAAATCAGATACACCCAAGAAAACACAGGCAATAGATAACCCCATAGCAGTAAGTCCCAAAGAAGAGAAGTACACACACTACCATGAAAAGATAATAGGAATTGAAATCACTGGTCATTAATATCCATTAATATCAAAGGACTTAATTCACATATAAAAAGACACAGGCTAACAGAATGGATATGAAAGCAGGACCCTTCTTTCTGCTGCATGCAAGAAACACACCTCAACTTCAAAAACAAACACTACCTCAGAGTAAAAGGCTAGGAAAAGTCTTTCCAATCAAATGGACTAAAGAAGCAAGCTGCTATAGTTATCCTAATCTAACTAAATAGACTTCAAACTAAAATCAATCAAGAGAGATCGAGAAAGATATTACATATTCACCACAGGAAAGATCCACCAAGATGAAGTTTCAACTCTGAACATTTATGCCCCAAATACAAGTGCACCCACATATGTAAAAGAAACATTAGTAAAGCTGAAATCATGCATCAAAACCCACACATTGACAGTGGGAACTTCAATGTCCCACTCTCACCACTGGACATATTTGCCAGATGGAACCTTAACAGAGAAATAATCAATCTAACTGGTGTTATGACTCAAATATCTGTAATATCTACAGAACATTGCACCCTAACAAAAAAGAATATACATTCTTCTCAGCATGCCATGAAACTTTGTCTAAAATCAACCACATACTTGGTCACAAAGCAAATCTAAACAGATTTTTAAAAATTGGAATAACCTCCGGTATTCTATCAACTACCATGGCTTAAAGATACACCCTAACTGTTGTGCTAGAACTCTCATCCAATGACTGATGGAAGCAGATACAGAGATCCACAGCCAGGCCCCAGGCAGAGCTCCAGGAGTCCAATAGGTGAGAAAGAGGAGGGATTGTATGAGCAAGAATTGTTGAAACCATGATTGGAAAAAGCACGGGGACAAATAGCCAAACTAGTGGAAACACATGAACTATGAACCAATAGCTGAGGAGCCCCCAACTGGATCAGGCCCTCTGTCCAAGTGAGACACTTGATTAGCTTGAACTGTTTGGGAGACCCTCGGGCAGTGGGACTGGGACCTGTCCTTAGTGCATGAGCTGGCAGTTTGGAACCTATGCAAGGACACTTTGCTCAGCCTGGGAGGAGGGGACTGGACCTGCCTGGACTGAATCTACCAGGCTGAGCTGAATCCCCAGGGGAGTCTTGGCCCTGGAGGAGATGGGAATGGGGGGTGGGCTGGGGAGAGGGGGGCAGGAGGAGGGAGGACAGGGCAATCCAGGACTGATATGTAAAATTAAATTAAATTATAAAATAAAAAATAAATTAAATTAAATTTGCATGCTAAAAAAGATATATTTCAACAACAAAAATTACAAAAAGCCTACAATCTCATGGAAACTGAATAATGCTCAACTGAATCATTAATGGGTCAAGGAAGAAATAAAGAAAGAAATTAAAGACTTCCTAGAGTTCAACAAAAATAAATGTACTTGTAAGTGTACCCAAACTTATGGGACACTTGAAAGCAGTGCTAAGAGGAAAATTCATAGCACTAAATGCCCACATTTAGAAGTGGGAGAAATCTCAGACTAATGAATTAACAGCATACCTGAAAGCTCTAGAAGAAGAAGCAAAGTAACCCAGGAGAAATAGACACCAGGAGATAATCAAATTGAGAGCTGAAATCAATAAAAATGGAAACAAGAGAACAATACAAAGAATCAATGAAACAAAGAATTTGTTCTTTGAGAAAATCAACATAGTAGACAATCCCTTATCCAAACTAACCAGAAGGCAGAGAGAGAGCATCCTAATTAACAAAATCAGAAATGAAAAGGGAGATAAAACAACAATGAGGAAATCCAGAGAATCATAAGGTCATACTTACTTCAAAAACCTGTACTCCACAAAATTGGAAAATCTAAAGGAAATGGACAATGTTCTAGATAGGTACCACATACCAAAGTTAAATCAAGACCATATAAACTATTTAAATAGAACAATAACACCTAAGGTAATAGAAACAGTCATTAAAAGTCTTTCTACTGACACTTGGAGGGGACCCGATCTGGTGTTGGTGTGGGCCCGGGGTTCGGTTTATGTCTTTCCTCAGAACAATGAGATTCCTCATTGGGTTTCTGAGTGCTGTGTGTGCCCTGTGGCTGCAGCTGAAGCCCTACATGGCAGAGACCTATTGGGCCTTTGTGAAAAACTCTCCCCTTCTTATGCCAATGGGGATTGAGAGGCCAATATGGCCAGTTTGGCAAGCATTAACATAAGCCGTGAGATTGGATTCTCCAGAAGGTAATGTATGGCAACTGCTTTTTCAAATATGTTTGAGAGTGTGTCTCCCAGACATCTTGGAGATTAAGGATAGCCCTTAAGATAACTGACCTCCATTTATTAACTGTAGCATGCCATGTAAGCATTTTAATTTTCACAATCCTATTAAAGCTGGAGTAGTACCTACTTTTCAGGAGCAGCTCTGTGCGACATTTTTTTGGCCTCCTGAAATTCATTTAGCCCCCTTTGAAGATACCTTAAAAAATGGCCTGAATGTAGCCATTATGAGACCATTAGTTCTGTTCCTTGTGAGCTGCCTGTTTTTTTCTCTATGTTTCTTAGTTGTTCTTTTGCAGAGCTGCCAGCTTAAGTCATGCTGGGATCAAGAAAAATGGGCCTTGGCGGTTTGTGTTCCTGGAGTTGTGTCCATGCCAGTGAATGCCCACACGCTCCAGAAGAGAATTTGACATCGCTGCTGCTGTTGTTGCTGTTATAACAGTGACAACCACCACTACTACTGTTTCTGGGATTGCCATTTCATAATTGGTTACTACAGCCAGCACAGTGGAGACCCTGGCAGCAAAAGTAGCTACCACAGTTAGTTAATCTTTCATTCTATTGGGCATGACAAATTTAAATCAATAGTTATATTCATTTTGATTGGCTTTGAAAGTTATAAATTTACAAACTCAAGTTCCATTTGCTTTGGGGATACCATCTTACAAGGACTCCAATTTGCAGTAAGGCTCATTAAGGAAGGAATGGCTCAGTTGCCTTTAGCCTACTGGCTATGGGTGAGTTAAGACTTCTGTTGGTCTTTTCTGTGTTGAACACACAGATTGTAAGCCCACCACCACTTAGAGATCTTTGGCAACAGTTAACTCTGCAGCTCACACATGATTTAGCCTGTATTATGATGAGTATTCAGAGATGGGTAATTCCTGGGGGGCGCTCACCAACCTAAGACAGAGCACCTGTGTGGCCTGGACAGGTGTCTCCATGACAGGTAAGGTGACCTGCTGACATCCCATGCAACCTAAGTCAGAAGCTCATTTTTTTTAGTAAAAGGGGGGACCTATAGGGCCGGGCCCCCATTTTGGTTAACTGTTACCTTGCTTGCTGCCCCTGACCTTGATATCCTCCCTATGCTAATTCCCTGCAAGATTCCACCCTCCTAAATGCTTAAGGGAAATTCCTTGTCTGTGTATCCTGCATATTGGGCGTTAACAGTTTAGAAGCAAGATTGTAAAACATCGGAAGCGAACTTCTGCCCTCCTGGGTTCTCCCATTGTGCTGTAAACCTGTATTTAAGACCTCCTCCCTCCTTCAATAAATGGCATTCAGCATTCAAAAAAAAGGAAAGAAAGAAATTGAAGACAGTGATGTTCTAAAACAGGAAGTGGTGATGGTGTCATGGGTCTATGAGGATGCTAGACTGAAGTCTATCAAGTTGTGCAAAGAGGAAAGTTGTATACTATGTGAATTATCTGTCAGTAAAGATCTTATAAAAAGAAAAAGTCTTCCAACAAGAGAAGCTCAGGATGAGATGGTTTCAATGCAAAATTCTACCAGTTTTTCAAAGAGATAACACCAATACTCTTCTAATTGTTCCACACAATAGAAACAGAAGGAATGTTACCAAACTTGTCTCATGAGGCTACAATTACTCTGATCCTCAAACCACACAAAGATGCAACAAAGAAAGAGAATTACAGACCAATCTCCCTCATGAACATTGATGGAAAAAATAATCAATAAAATATTGGCAAAATGACTCCAAGAACACATCAAAAACATTATCCACCATGACCAAGTAGGCTTCATCCCAGTGGTGCAAGGATTGTTCAACATACAAAAGTCTGTCAATGTAATACACAATATAAACAAACCGAAAGAAAAAACATATGATCATTTCATTAGATGCTGAAAAGGCCTTTGACAAAATCCAACACTCCTTCATGATAAAGGTCTTGGAGGGATCAGGAACACGGGGAACATACCTAAACATAATAAAGGCAATTTACAGCAAGTCAATAGGCAACATCAAAACAAATGGAGAGAAACTCAAGTGAGGCCACTAAAATCAGGAACAAGACAAGGCTGTCTGCTCTACTCATATTTATTCAATATACTACTTGAAGTTCTATCTAGAGCAATAAAGAACAAAAGTAGATCAAGGGGATGCAAATTGGAAAGGAAGAAGTCAAAATTTCACTATTTGCAGATGATATATCAGTATACATAAGTTACCCCAAAAATTCTACCAGGGAACTCCTGCGGCTGATAAACACCTTCAATAATGTGTCAGGATACAAGTTTAACTCAAAAAATCAGTACTCCTCCTATATACAAATGATAAATGGGCTGAGAAAGAAATCAGGGAAACATCACCCATTACAATAGCCACAAATGATATAAAATACCTTGGGGTAACGCAAACTAACCAATTCAAAGACCTATCTGACAAGAATTTTAAGTCTCTGAAGAAAGAAATTGAAGAAGATATCAGAAAATTAAAAGGTCTTCCATGTTCATGGATAGGCAGGATTAACATAGTAAAAATGGCAATCTTACCAAATGCAATCTACAGATTCAACACACAATCCCCATCAAAATCTCAACAAAATTGTTCACAGACATGGAAAGAAAAATACTTAACTTCATTTAGAAAACAGAAAACCCAGGATAGCTAAAAGAATCCTGTACAACAAAGCCACCTCTGGAGGTATCACCATCCCTGACATCAAGCTCTACTATAGAGCTATAATAATAAAAACAGCTTTGTATTGTCATAAAAACTGACATATGGACCAATGGAATCAAATAAAGACCCTAACATTAACCCACATACCTATGAACACCTTATTTTTTATAAAGAAGGCAAAACTGTACAATGGAAAAAAGAAAGCATCTTCAACAAATGGTGCTGGCATAACTGGATGTCAACATACAGAAGACTGCAAATAGATCCATAGCTATTGCCATAAACAAAACTCAAGTCCAATCAGATTGAAGACCTCAATATAAATCCAGTTAAACTGAACCTGATAGAAGAGAAAGTGGGAAGTAGTCTTCAACATATTGGCACTGGAGACAACTTCTTAAATATAACACCAGTAGCACAGACATTGAGAACAACAATCAATAAATGGGACCTCCTGAAACTGAGAAGCTTCTGTAAGGCAAAGCACATGGTCAATAAGAAAAAACAACAGCCTACAGAATGGGAAAAGATTTTCACCAACCCCACATCTGACAGAGGGTTGATCTCCAAAATATATAAAGAACTCAAGAAACTAGACATCAAAATAACAAAAAAATCCAATTTTTAAAAAAAATGTACTATACAGCTAAACAGAGATTTCTCAAAGAAAGAATTTCAAATGGTCAGAAGAAATTGCTCATTATTCTTAATTATCAGGGAGATGCAAATCAAAACGACTCTGAAATACCATCTTACACCTATCAGAATGGCTAAGATCAAAAGGACTGCAGACAGCTTATGTTGGAGAGGATGTGGAGCAAGAGGAACACTCCTCCACTGTTAGTGGGAGTACAAACTGGTACAGCCACTTTGGAAATCAGTATGGTGTTTTCCCACAAAAGTGGGCATCAGTCTACCTCAACACCCAGCTATACCACTCTTGGTCATATACCCAAGGAATGCTCAATCATACCACAAGGACACATGCTCAATTATGTTCATAGAAGCATTATTCATAATAGCTATAACCTGGAAACAACCTAAATGCCCCTCAACTGAAGAATGGATTAAGAAAATGTGGTACATATACACAACAGAGTACTACTCAGCAGAGAAAACTATGACATCATGAAATTTGCATGGGATGGTTCAGCTGGAACAGGGAGGGAGGGAGAATGTAATGAAAGAGATAGAGGGAGATATCATGGGGATAGAGAGAAACACGGTGCTAGGGACATTGCCAGGAATCCCCTAGGATGACACCAGCCTGGACTACTAGCAATAGTGGAGAGGGTGCCTGAACTGAACTGGCTTGCCACAGAGATAAGACCAGTGAATACCCTAACTGTCATCACAGAGCTTTTCTCTACTGACTGATGCATAGATCCACAGCCAATCACCAGATAGAGCTCCAGGAGTCCAGTCAATGAGAGAGAGGAGGGATTCTATGAGCAAGTGCATCAGGATCATGATAGGGAAACATGCAAGGAAGACCAAACCAAGCTAGAGGGAACCCAAGAAAGTTGCATCAATGGCTGAGGAGCATACATGGGAATGGACTAGGCTCTCTGCATGACAAGGTAGTTGTGTAGCTTGATTTGCTTGTGGAGCTACCTGGCAGTAGGATCAAAATTCATCTCTGGTGCATGAGAGAGCTTTTTGGAGCCCACTACCTATGTTAGGACTTCTCATGCAGACTGGAGGCAGGGGAAAGGGCTTGGACTAGCCTCTACTGGATGTGCCTCCACATGGGAGGCCTTGCCTTCTTGTGGGTGGGAGTGGGGTATAGGTTGGGAGGGGAAAGCTGGGGGGAGAGGATGGAAGAGGAGGATCTTTGATTGGTATGTAAAATGAATTTTAAAAAACTTCCTTAATAAAAAAGGGAAAAAATAAGACAAGTGACTCCAATTCTCTTCACTCTTTAAAGAAAAAGAAACATACTTGGAATACAGAATTGACTCTCTTGAGCCTTCCTTTGAAATCTTGAAAAAGAAAAAAAAAAAATAGAGAACTAGTTTACCTCCTAAGGCACACAATTTTTAATTCTTTAAAAGACATATAATTATTTTTTAAAGATTTTCAAATGTAAAAAATCAATTTGCTTTTAAATTCAGGAAGAAATTCATATAAAGAGCTAAAGTTGATTTTGTGATGAGTATTGACCTTCATGGTTTATTCAGATTTAGTATGTGCTGTGGATATCGCTCTGTGTAAATAAAATTCTGATTGGCCAGTGGCCAGGCAGGAAGTATAGGCAGGACAAGAGAGAAGAGAATTCTGGGAAGTAGAAGGCTGGAGAGAGACACCACCAGCTGCCGCCATGAGAAGCAACATGTAAAGACACTGGTAAGCCACAAGCCATGTGGCAAAGTATAGACTAACAGAAATGGGTTAATTTAAGATAGAAGAAGTAGATAACAAGAAGCCTGCCACGGCCATACAGTTTGTAAACAATGTAAGTTTCTGTGTGCTTTCTTGGTTGGGTCTGAGCAACTGTGGGACAGGCGGGTAAGAGAGATTTGTCCTGACTGGGCCAGGCAGGAAAACTCCAACTACAAATGGCGCCCAACGTGGGGCAAGAGTTTCCACCTAAAACCTGAAAAAAAAAGATTGTAAACGGAGCTAAAAATAGCTTCCTAATTGTCTCTCTCAAGTTAGCGGCAGCCTGCCGGTTTGAGCTACTATGGCGGGTTCCTGGCGTGTGCGTCTGACCTGTAGTGCGGTGGGAATGAGGAGTCTATAAGTGACACTTTACTCTGCTGCGTGGTGGATTTAATCTTTGCTAGTTTAAAAAAAAGAAAAAAAGTTTCTGGGCTATGCACTGCTTTAATAGAACTGCTTCTGATAGTTGATGGTACACATAGCTCCAGACCCAGAGCTGTCAGCAAACTGTACCACCGCCATGTTGGGAAGCTGAGGTGGGTGGAGCCAGCAGCCACAGCGGCGTTTCAGTCTTACAAAGATGGATATTACACAGAGAATCTGGTTTGTCTTGTCTTTGGGATTTTTAACTGCAGAAAAAGATTTGATCATAAAAGCTGTTGAGTTAAACAAACATGTAAATTTTAAAGGTACCTTGACTTCAAAATTTGGATATAAGGATATGTTGCTTTGGAAAAGAGTCTCTGCTTTTGTTTCCACAGAAAGCCAGAGGCTGTGGATTTGTTCCAGATTAAGATACATCAGGTTTGATCAGCCAAGACCACCTGAAAGGTCTCCCATGACACCATGGCCCAGATGATGCAACATCCAGAATGGTTTCAAGGCAACTGGCTCAGAGGTTCACCCTAATGGACGACTCCATAATCCTAAAATTTTCTTTGTGTCCCCATAAGATACAGCGCCCCCCTCCAGCAGGAAGTAGTAATAGAAACTACACCCACATTCCCAAAATTATCAAGCTGGCTTTGGAGATGGAATTGGCTCACTCCTTCTCTAAACCCAGACATATTGCTAAAAGAAAAGGTTAAGAGATTCTTGTGTCCCAAATCAGAAGAGCCCTCTGGTGTGGGACAGAAAAAAAACAATATTTTTCTTTAAAGCAGTTTGATTATAAATGAGATCTCTTTCTAAAGAAGAAAAGGGGATATGATACAGATATAATAGGATGAAAGGGTAGATTAAGGAACTTATTTCTAAAGAGCAACAACTTGTTTAAAATGTTTTACATTGGTATAGATTTTAGTCTATTGATACAAAGTTAAAGTTAATTTTGTTATACTATGTATATATTTCTACTCGTGTTTAAGGTATTGTGTTTGTATAGCTCATTTAAAATTGTAATGGATAATTAAAAATAGATTAATAATTAATCATCTGTGATAATCATACTCATAGCCATGTTAGTTAAGTCTTCTAGATATACATAGAGATATTTCAGATAGATAGGTAATCTTCAAATACTTCAAAGACCTTCAGAATATGGCATTTAAAATATTTTTAAAATTTAGACTTTCTGGACAGTGAGTCATGTCTGCTCCTGGCAGCACCAATTTACTTCAGAGAGGAGAATGGGCATTGAAGACATTTCATATCTTATCTTCACCTTTGCAAAAATAGCCATTTGGGCAAGAAACTGTTCTTGCCTGGACTGCTTGATCAACTGGACATGCAGGACCCATAGAAAGGTGACCACTGAACTTGGCTTGACAAAATGGTCCTTCAGGTTCCTGCTTCGCAGAGGAAACTGCCAGACATTCTACAGGACACTGAGAGAAGTAACCAAGAGACTCTATCCCTGTGGGCTGAAGAGAAATGCCCCAACTTTACAAAGGAACATTAGGTGACTGTCCAGGCTGCCAGCTGTCTCTGTCTACTCTTGCAAGACTCCCGAAAAATGCTTGCATCCTTCTTCCGGTTCTCAGGTAATATTATATCCTTCTGAGGTCTTTGATGTGGTTGAAGACTAGATAGTTATAATTTTCTCAGTTATGATAAAAGATAAGTTAGATATAAAACCTTGGACTCACAAATATAAGATAGATAGGATACCTTCTTTCATATTGTAACTGTAATTCTTGCTTGATAATTGTTTTGTTATATGTAATTTTACTATGTAAAAGTTAAAACCTTCCTTAAAAAAAAAAAAGAAAAGGGGAAGTGCTGTGGATATCGCTCTGTGTAAATAAAATTCTGATTGGCCAGTGGCCAGGCAGGAAGTATAGGCGGGACAAGAGAGAAGAGAATTCTGGGAAGTAGAAGGCTGGAGAGAGACACCACCAGCTGCCGCCATGAAAAGCAACATGTACCGGTAAGCCACATGCCATGTGGCAAAGTCTAGACTAACAGAAATGGGTTAATTTAAGATAGAAGAAGTAGATAACAAGAAGCCTGCCACAGCCATACAGTTTGTAAACAATGTAAGTTTCTGTGTGCTTTCTTGGTTGGGTCTGAGCAACTGTGAGACAGGCGGGTAAGAGAGATTTGTCCTGACTGGGCCAGGCAGGAAAACTCCAACTACAAGTATGTGTACCAACTTGACACAGGCTAGAGTCATGTGAGCAGAGGGATGCCAGTTGAGAAAATGCCTTCATAAGATATGACTGTACATCCTCAACAAATTGTGTTAGCATAATTGGATGTTCACATGTAGAAGAATGCAAATAGATCTCTATCTCCCTGCACAAAACTCAAGTCCAAGTGGACCAAAGACCTCAATATAAATACAGTTACATTGAACCTAATGGAAGAGAAAGTGGGAAGTAGCCTTGAATGCATTGGCACAGGAGACAACACCCTGAATATAACACAGGTAGCACAGATACTGAGATCAACAATTAATAAATGAAATATCCTGAAACTGAAAAGCTTCTGTAAGGCAAAGCACATGGTCAATAAGACAAAAATGGCAGCCTACAGAATGGGAAAACATCTTCACCAACCCCACATCTGAAAGAGGGATGATCTCCAAAATATATAAAGAACTCAAGAAACTAGACATCAAAATAACAAATAATCCCATTTAAAAATAGGGTACAGATCTAATCAGAAAATTGTCAACAGAGGAATCTGAAATGGATGAGAAACACTTAAGAAAATGTTCAACATCCTTAGCCATCAAGTAAATGCAAATCAAAATGACTCTGACATACCATCTTACATCTGTCAGAATGGCTAAGATCAAAAATACTGATGACCACCCATGTTGGAGAGAAAATGGAGTAAGGGAAGTACTCCCCCACTGCTGGTAGGAATGCAAACTTGTACAGCCACTTAGCATGGTGATATTTTATTTGTGCTGAAATGTAATTTTATTTGTATGTTAATAAATAAAGTTGCCTGGGGATCAGAGCTAAGAGCAAGCCATTAAGCAGAAGTCTGGTAGTGATTGCACATGCCCTAATCCAATCACATGGCAGGCAGAGTCTCTGTGTGTTCAAGGACACAGCCAGCAAGGTGACACATGCCTTTAATCCCAGTACCAACCATAGAGACCTGGAGGTCTGTATAGACAAGAAGTGATGAGGAAGTCATGTGGTTGGGTTTATAACCAATGAGAAGGCAGAACAGAAAGGCAATAAAAAGACAGGACACAGGAAGAAGGTCTCTCTCTCAGGGGGAGGACAGCAGAGAGTGGTAAGAGAAGGTGGTCTTAGCTCTTGGCTACTGCTCGATCTCTGGGCTTTTAACTCTTTATTTGGCTCTGTGTTTCTTATTTAATAATGTTGTTTAGAATTACATCTACATTTGGCACCCACATGGCAAAAATTCATTAAAAACCATTGATAGTTACACCCTGGGTTGGCCCTGGCTCAACCCCAGATCGGCCCAGCTCAACCCAGGCTCAGCCCTGGCTCAGCCAGAGTTTACAGGCCCCAGGCCCAGCCAGAGCTACCAGTCTGACTGCATGTGGTCAGAGCTCCACTCAACCACAGCTACAGCAGCTATGTGCAACTGCAGCTGAAGCTGCTTGTGACCGAATCACCAACTCACATGGTTGGAGCTTAAGGAAGCTGAAGCTCAGGCTAAATTGGCTCAAGTGGAAGCACGTGGCTGGATTTCAGCTTTTAGCCAGAACGCACATGGCTACGCTTTCTCTCTCTCTCTCTCTCTCTCTCTCTCTCTCTCTCTCTCTCTCTCTCTCTGTGTGTGTGTGTGTGTGTGTGTGTGTGTGTGTGTGTGTGTGTATGTGTGTGTGCAACCACACTAGGTAGCTATTTTGAAATTCTATTGGATTTCTACTGTCTTATGCAAACTTGGTAAGTCTATTAAGATATCAGATATTTTAAAGGGAAAAACTACTTAAAAGAGAATTTTTTTTTCCACATTAAAAACATGGATATTATCTGTACAATAGAAGGCAACTGGTCTTTGTTTGATAAAACTTTAGGCAGTCTGAAAATGGAACTATTAAATTATATGAGAAGATTAATATTGATGGGATGTACATTACATCAGTTATGCATATTATTACTTTACTTATCCTTATTTTATAATTAAAAAATATAATTTTAGTGCCAGGATAAAAGCTTTAGAAAAACCTATTAAAATGAATTATAGAGAAATTCAAACTCAGAGAGAAGATATAAGGGTGAAATTATTTCAGGATTGGATTACAGAAAAAAGCCTATTTTCAAACATTCAAACTTAATTTATCCAGTAACCACACAGCAGCTACCTGGTCAAGTGAATGTACAAAATAATTGGACTCCAATTGAAATGTTAGCTTTAAGAAGGTTTAAGGAAGCAATAGTATCTTATGGCATTCCCCATTTGTAAATCAAATGTTAAACTCCTGGTCAACGTGTAATAGGATTATTCCTCAGGACTGAAAAGAGCTGGTAGATGTTGTCCTGGAATCCGGAGCACAGCAGCGGTGGCACGTGTATTGCCATGATGAGGCTAAAACCATAGAAAGTCAGTGGAGGGCTAGAGGTGTGGAAATCTCCCAAGATCAGCTTCTTGGAGAAGGCCAATATGCTGCAATACAAAGACAATGTTTATATGATAACCAAACCCTAATTCTATGTCAAATGGCAGCCATGAGTGCATGGGTCAGAACTGAGGAAGCAGGAAAGAAAACTGAGTCATTCACAAAAGTTATATAGGGCCCAAAAGATCCTTCACAGATTTCTTGCTAAGACTGTCTTCAGCAGTAAATAGAATGGTCCTGAATTCAGAAGCTAGCCAGATAATAATCAAATCTTTGGCTTTTTGAGAATGCAAATGCAGCATTCGAGAGAATAATCAGGCCATTAAAGGTAAGATCTGCACCCTTGGAGGATTGGGTTAGAGACACAGTTAATGTTGAGTCATGGATAGGAGAAGCAATTTCAAGAGGTTTGGGGAATGTCAGATGTTTTGGATGTGGAAAGCAAGGACATTTGAAAAGGAAAGGTAAACAGGGCATTCCTAGAAACAATATTTCTGCAAGGAACAGAGGCAACAGAATGCCCCTTCCTTCTGGAGTATGCAGGAAGTGTGGAAAGGGTAAACATTGGACCAATGAATGTAGATCAACAAGGGACAAACAAAGTAATACTTTGCCTCTGTCTTCAGGGAAACTCCCAGAGGGGCCTCAGGCAGGCCCCCACAGCAAATCTAGTTCAAACATTTCCTGCCATCATAAAAGAAATCCCTACTCAGGGCAATTAAATAACCTAATGACTATTGGAATAAACCAGGCTGCTCAGGGTGATGAAACAGCTGAGACAGAGAGAACAGAACATTCAGGAGAAACCATAAAGAAAAATTTTTGGCAAACTTCTATAAATGAACAAAGACCAAAATTAACAATAAGAATAAATGATGTTTTGTTGTTTGCTCTGATAGACATAGTTGCTGACATGACCATAATTGCACTAGAATTTTGGCATCCATCTTAGCCTCTTCAGGAGGTTAACATTCAGCTGTTAGGAATTGGAACATTACCTCAAGTGAAACAGAGTGCAAGATGGCTTGAATGTATAGTTCCAGAAGGACAGAGAGGAAAATTAAAACCATATGTGGCTAACGTAGCTATGAACTTATGGGGTCGAGACCTATTACAAAAATGGAATACTCAGATTAACATCCCTCCAACCTCAGAAATAAGTCATAAACAAGCATATGTTTCTAAGAGAAATATTAGAAGGTATTATTCTAATTAGTGGTCACCAGCAATCCATATTGTACAAGAATAAATGATGATCTTCTAAAGACACCAACAGCTCTACCTTTAAAATGGTTAACAGGCAAGCTTGTGGGGTTCATCAATGGCCTTTAACAACAGAGAAACTCCAGGTTTTAGAAGAGCTGATACAAGAGCAGTTAAATGCTCAGCATATTGAAGAATCAACCAATCCTTGGAAATCTCCTGTATTTGTTATTAAAAAGAAATCTGGTAAATGGATAATGGTAACAGACCTTAGAGCAATTAACAAAGTAATTCAGCCAATGGGTTCTCTACAATCTAGAATTACTTTGCCTACTCTGTTACCTACAAGATGGCATCTTATAGTTATTGATTTTAAAAACTTTTTCTTTTCAATACCCTCACAAGAAAAATACAGAGAAAGATTTGCCTTCATGGTACCTACTTATAATAATTCTCAACTGGTTAAGAGATATCAATGGAGGGTCCTTCCACAGGGAATGTTGAATAGCCCAACCCTGTGCCAATATTTTGTACAACAGCTGTTGGAAGTGATACATAAAAATTTTCTAAGTCTATAATTTATCATTATATGGATGATATTTTAGTAGCGGACTTAAAAAGCAGATACTCTAGAAAGAATGTTTGAAGAAATTTAAAAAAATATATTTGCCTTGCTGGGGATTACAAATTGCTCCTGAAAAGATACAAAGAGGAGATTCTATTAATTATTTAGGATATTAAATAGGTCTACAAAAAATTAGACCCCAAAAGGTGCAAATTAGGAGAGATCAATTATGGACTCTTAATAACTTTCAAAAGATTATTTAGATACATTTCTCATCTATGAACTATTGTTGGGGTAAAAACTGATGAACTGAATAATTTGTTGAAAACCTTAGAAGGTGACAAGGATTTAAATAGTCCAAGAGAATTATCACATGAAGCTGAGAAAGAATTGGCCTTGGTAGAAAAGAAAGTACTTGAAGGACATGTGGATCGTATTGATCCAAAGCTGGATTGCATTTTGCTTATTTTACCCTCTAGGCATTCTCCTACAGAAATATTATTACAGAGGGAAGATATTATATTGGAATGGGAGTTAGTTGGGTGCATGAGTGGTCACTGGGCAATGACACATGGGCAGGTTGGCATAGTAAGCGACAATGGAGGACCTGCTATTGGGGAGTGGGGCCTGCTTGAAGAACATTCTGGAATAGGATAAAGCATATGAGTCCCTGCTTTGGGGATGCCAGGGAAACCCGGGAAGTCTTTGGTGGGTGTAGAAAGAGGAGAGTTGCTTGGAGGTCCCAGACTGAAGTAAAAGTTGACCATGGGAGAGGATAGCGGGGTGCTGCTGGTGGAGGAGGAAGCGCTAGGAAGGTCCCTGAGGCCAGGCAGGCTCAGCTTCAGTCCATTTTGTCTGCAAACACCTTGGGTCTCCAGAAGGAAATCTTTCGCCTTCTGAGAAGACCAAAAAGCAGGGTCATCATCGAAGGTGACCCAGCTGCCTGGGTTTGCAGAATACATCTTCAGAGTGGGCTTGTGGTCTGGTCATACAGTCAGGGACATTGTCTAAGCGTCTATGACTCCAGTTCCTTTGGGATCTGACCAATTCCCTTGTCTGATCTCCATGGGCACCAGGTACGCATATGGTGCACACACATGCAAGTAGGCAAAAGACTTACACACGGGCAGTGGGGCTGGGACTCCAATTCTGGCCACGGCCATCCACACCTGGAAGAGGAAAGAGAAGCAAGGGGAGGGAGAAGGGGAGGGTGCAGGGGAGGAGGGGCCCTGGCGACTGCCGGGCAGGGTGGGTGCGGGGAAAGGCATTGCCCATAAGTCTATTTCTAAAGCCTATATATCTCAGATCTCAATAAAAACTTTATCCATAGATCTAACTTAGGCATACATCCTCAGTAACTCTAGGTTATTTCCTGAGACTCGTGTATCATTTATACCATATATAGATGTTTATATACTATATTTATCTATACCAATAACTGGCAATTCATATGTCATAAGTTATTTTTTAACTTTCCTAAACAGTCTCTATATCTAAACTTTCATACACTTATAAAAACTTTACATCCAAAAGCATTTATGGTTTTAATTAGTCAGGAGACATAGGTGATTGATTATTGAGAACAGCCAATGTTAAGTGAATTTATTTTAATGAAGGAATAGTAAAAGCTTATTTTGAAATCTGTTTGGTGAGCTATCATTTATTCAAAATTGGAGAGCAAGGCAAATTATCTTTAAACCTAGTAAATAGAAATATAATCTAAGTGATCTCGAAGTGTAATTTGGGCTAAACCCTGGCAGTAAGAGGCATGGCATAGTTCAAAGTGGGAAGCTTAAATATTTTCACAATGTCATGGGTGAAGTAAGGAATTTATTCTATTAATACTCAGCATACTAAGCCTGTTTATAAACTTAGTTTTGTATAGAGAATTCGATCATTTATAAGATGATCAAGCTTTATCCTAATAATTATCTTTAATAGCTTATAATTTACATATGACTTATTCTTAAGAATTACAGTTTAGGTCGGCCAATCATGTGCATTTTTACACTGACTACTGGTGTTAAGCCTGTTTTTGGTTGAGACAGGGTTTCACTATATACTCCTGGATGACGGGCCTGGAATACCCAGAGGACTGGGACCAAAAGTGTGCACCACCATGCCTGGCCCATAAGCATTTCTTTTTTGTTTTGTTTGTTTGTTTGTTTTGTTTTGTTTTGTGTGTGTGTGTGTGTGAGTGAGAGAGAGAGAGAGAGACAGGGTTTCTCTGTGTAGCCCTGGCTGTCCTGGAACTCACTTTGTAGACCAGTCTGGCCTGGAACTCACAGAGATCTGCATCCTGAGTGTTGGTATTAAAGGCATGCGCCACTGTGCATGGCCCCATTGCATTCTCTTCTCTCTTACTTTTTTGTTGTTGTTGTTGTTGTTGTTGTTGTTGTTGTTGTTGTTGTTGTTTTTTCGAGACAGGGTTTCTCTGTGTAGTTTTTTATGCTTTTTCTGGATCTTGCTCTGTATACCCAGCTGGACTAAAACTTGCAGAAATCCTCCTGCCTCTGCCTCCTAAGTGCTGGGATTAAAAGGGTGTGCCACCACTCCAGGCTCCCACAGCATTTCTTTATGTGTTGTTCTAGTTAGCTTTCCAGTTACTGTGATGAAATGCCACAACCCAAACCAACTTGGCAGTTAGGGCTTTATTTAGCTTAAATGTCTTGATCAGGGTCTGTCATTGAGGGAAGTGCAGGCAAGAACCAGGTGGAAAGCTTCCTGGCTTGCTCCCACAACTTGCTCAGCTGCTTTTCTTATAGATTCCAAAAAAAAGGAGCTATGTGTAAGGGGATAACACTGGGTCCTCCTCCACCAAACAGTAATTAAGAAAATGTCTTGCTGGCCATTGTGATGGAGGTGACTCCTCAACTGTGGTTTTCTTTTTTCATGTGAATTTAGTCTGCCAAATAGACAAGAACTAAGCAGCATGTCTTTATTGGTCATCTGTTCATCTTTCTTTAAAAGGAATGTCAGGTCTTTTCCTCTCTTTGGATTGAGCTGCTTGTGGTTTTTATTGTTACTATTGTTTCACCGTGAGAGTTCTTTATATATTTTACCACCACCACCACCACCACCCCACCCCCCGCGTTCAGATGTACAATATGTAACATTTTTTGGCACATGAAAATGGTCTTTCCACTTTCTTGATACATAGCCTTTTACTTGTTAATAGTACTTTAACTGGCCTCCCACCTTTTTTTTTAAACCAAATTTTGTTATTTATTATATTTATGTTTTAATTCTACACATCAGCCATGGGTTACCCTGTCCTCCCCCCCCCCCCACACACACACACACACACCTTCCCCCAGGCCTTTCCCTCCATTCCCAACTCCTCCAGGGCCAAGACTCGCCTGGGGATTCATTTAAACCTGGTGGATTCAGTAAGGCAGGTCCAGTACCCTGCTTCCAGGCTGTCCCTGTGTAAGCACAAGGTTCCAAACAGCCAGCTCATGCACTAAGGACAGGTCACGGTTCCACAGCCTGGGTGCCTCCCAAACAGTTCAAGCTATTCAATTGTCTCACTTATCCAGAGGGCCTGTTCCAGCTGGGGCTCCACCTTTGGTTCATAATTCATGTGTTTCCATTAGTTTGGCTATTTCTCCCTGTGCTTTTCCAATCTTGGTCTCAACAATTCACACTCTTACAGTCTCGACAATTGGACTCCTGGAGCTCCAACTGGGGCCTGGCTGAGGATCTCTGCATCCACTTCCATCAGTTCTTGGATGAGAGTTCCAGCATGACTGTTAGGGTGTTTGGCCATCTGATCAGCAGACTAGGTCAGATCAGGCTTTCTCTCGACCATTGCCAGCAGTCTACAGAGGATATATCATTGTGGATTTCTGGGGACCTCTCCAGCACTCTGCCTATTCCTGTTCTCATGTGGTCATCATTTATCATGATCTCTTATTCCTTGTTCTCCCTATCTGTTCTTGATCCAGCTGGGATCTCCTGCTCCCCTAAGCTTTCTTTCCCTCAAACCTTGCCCTTCATTACTCCCACTTAATGGATGGATCTAGAAAAAAATCATCCTGAGTGAGGTAACCCAGACTCAGAAGGACAAACATGATATGTACTCATTCATAGTAGGATACTACATGTAAAACAAAGATGACTAGACTGCTACACAACTCCAGGGAGGCTACCTAAAAATGGGACCCTAGGAAAGACACAGAGATCGCCCAATAACAGAGAAATGGATGAGATTTACATGAACAACCTGGGCGTCATCCCAACTTTACATAGTCTGGAGAAAAAGAGTGTGATCTTTGATGTCTGTGTACAAGAAATAATGGTTAAGTCAACTATTACACACCATTACACACTTATCTCCCATTTTTTATGGTGAGACATTGGAAATTTGTTTTGGCTGGTCTGAAATATATGCTGCCATAGACTACAATTGTCTATGGGTTACTTCTAACCTGCACCTCTTTCCAATGTGAAATTTACACCTTGCTACTGACAGCTCCTTGATGTTTTCTTCCCACAGCCAGTTTAGCCTCCTTTTTCATTTATTTATTTATTTAGTCATTCATTCATTTGCTCACTCATTCATTCATTCATTACTTTATTTATTTTACAATGTTCTGCCTGCACACCAGAAAAAGACAACATAATTTACTATAGATAATTGTTTTTTATTTGATTTGATAATTTAATTTTACATATCAGCCATGTATTCCCCTGTCCTCCCCCTCCAGCTACCTCTCCCCCATTTCTTCCAACACAACCCACATTCCCATCTCTTCCAAGGCAAAGACTCCCCTGGGGATCCAGCTCAACCTGGTAGATTCTGTCCAGGCAGGTCCAGTCCCCTCCTCCCAAGCTGAGTAGTGTCCCTGCATAAGCCCCAGGTTCCAAACAGCCAGCTCATACACTAAGGACAGGTCCCGGTCCCAATGCCTGGGGGCCTCCCAAACAGTTCAAGCTAATCAACTGTCTCACATATCCAGAGGTTGAACTGTTGGCCTTGTGTACATCCTACTTCACAAATGAGTCTGTCAGATACACTAAGCCTATAGGCTGAAGATAGTGCCCCAACACTGCAGAGAAACCACAGGTGACTGTCCAGGCAGCTGGCTGTTTCTGTCAATCCACAACTCTTTTGGCAGCCGCTTGCATGCACTTCCTGGTTTGTTGTTGTTGTTTTTCTCCTTTTTTATTTATTATATTTGTGTTTTAATTTTACACATCAGCCATGGGTTCCCCTGTCCTGAAGAAAGAAATTGAAGAAGAAGTCAGAAAATGGAAAGATATCCCATTCTCATGAATAGGCAAGATTAACATAGTAAAAATGGCAATCTTACCAAAAGCAATCTACAGATTCAATGCAATCCCCATCAAATTACCAACACAATTCTTCACAGATCTGGAAAGAATAATACTCAACTTCATATGGAAAACAAAAAAACCAGGATAGCCTCTGTAGGCATCACGATCCCTGACATCAAGCTCTACTATAGTGCTACCATAATAAAAACAGCTTGGTACTGGCATAAAAGCCGACATGTGGACCCATGTAATCAAATTGAAGACCCTGACCTTAACCTGCACACCTATGAACATATAATATTTGACAATGAGCCAAAAATGTACAATGGAAAAAAGAGAGTGTCTTCAACAAATGGTGCTTGCATAACTGGATGTCAATGTGTAGAAGGACGCAAATAGATCCATATCTGTCACCATGCACAAAACTTAAGTCCAAGTGGATCAAAGACCTCTAAGTGCACATATAAAGAAGTTGGAGAAATCTCATACTAGAAATCTCATACTAACAGCACACCTGAAAGCTCTAGAACAAGAAGAAGCAAAGTCTCACCCAGGAAGAATAGACACCAGAATATTATCAAATTGAGAGCTGAAATCAATAAAATAGAAACAGAACAATACAAAAAAATTAATGAACCGAAGAGTTAGTTTTTTGAGTAAATCAACAAGATAGACAAGCCCTTATCCAAACTAACCAAAAGACACAGAGAGAGCATACAAATTCATAAAATCATAAATGAAAAGGGGGACATAACAACAGACAATGAGGAATTCCAGAGAATCATCAGGTCATATTTCAAAAACCTCTATTCCACAAAACTGGAAAATCTAAAAGAAATGGATAATTTTCTGGATAGGTACCACATACCTAAGTTAAATCAAGCCCAGATAAACTATTTAGATAGTCTGATAATCCCTAAAGAAATAGAATCAGTCATTAAAAGTCTCCCAACCAAGAAAAGCCCAGGACCAGATGGTTTCAGTGCAGATTCTACCAGATCTTCAAAGAAAACTTAATACCAATACTCTTTAAATTGTTCCACACAATAGAAGCAGAAGAAACATTACCAAACTCCTTCTATGAGGCTACAAATACCCTGATTCCTAAACCAAATAAAGATGCAACAAAGAAAGACAACTACAGACCAATCTCCCTCATGAACACTGATGCAAAAATACTCAATAAAATACTGGTAAACAGACTCCAAGAACACATCAAAACAATTATCCACCATGATCAAGTAAGCTTCATTCCAGGGATGCAAAGGTGGTTTAACATACAAAAGTCCATCAATGTAATACACTTTATAAACAAACTGAAAGAAAAATATAACACCCCTTCATGATAAAGGTCCTGGACTGATCGGGAATACAAGGAACATACCTAAACATAATAAAGACAAATTACATCAAGCCAACAGCCAACATCAAATTATATGGCGAGAAACTCAAAGTGATTCCACTAAAATCAGGAACAAGGCAAGTCCCCTCTCCCCATACTTATTCAATATAGTACTTGAAGTTCTAGCCAGAGCAATAAGACAAAGTAAGGAGATTAAGGGGATACAAATTGAAAAGGAAGATGTCAAGCTTTCCCTATTTACAGATGATATGATAGTATACATGAGTGACCCAAAAAATTCAACCAAAGAACTAATATAGCTTCAGCAACATAGCAGGATACAAGATCAACTCAAAAAAATCAGTAGCCCTTTTATATACAATTGACAAACAGGCTGAGAAGGAAATCAGAGACACAGCAAACTTTACAATAGCCACAAATGATATAAAATTCCTTGGGGTAACTCTAACTAAACAAGTGAAGAACCTATATGACAAGAACTTTAAGTCCCTGAAAAGAGAAATTGAAGAAGATGTCAGAAAATGGGAAGATCTCCCATGCTCATGGATAAGCAGGATTAACATTGTAAAAATGCCAATCTTACCAAAAGCAATCTACAGATTCAATGCAATCCCCATCAAATTACCAATACAATTCTTCACAGACCTGGAAAGAATAATACTCAACTTCATATGGAAAAACAAAAAACCCAGGATAGCCAAAAGAATCCTGTACAATAAAAATAACCCCTGGAGGCATCACAGTCCCTGACCTCAAGCTTTACTATAGAGCTACAGTAATAAAAACAGCTTGGTATTGGCATAAAAATTGACAGGTGAACCAATGGAATCAAATTGAAGACCCTGACATTAATCCGCACACCTATGAACATATAATATTTGACAAAGAAGCCAAAAATGTACAATGGAAAAAAGAAAGTACCTTCAACAAATGGTGCTGGCATTACAGGATGTCAACATGTAGAAGGCTGCAAATAGATCCATATCTGTCACTGTGCACAAAACTTAAGTCCAAGTGGATCAAAGACCTCAACATAATTCCAGTTGCTCTGAACCTGATAAAAGAGAAAGTACGAAGTACTCTTGAACACATTGGCATAGGAGATCACATCCTAAATATAACAACAGTAGCACAGACACTAAGAGAAACAATCAATCAATGGGACCTGTTGAAATTGAGAAGCTTTTGTAGAGCAAAGGACACAGTCAACAAGACAAAGTGACAGCCTACAGAATGGGAAAAGATCTTTACCAACCCCATATCTGACAGAGGGCTGATATCCAGAATATATAAAGAACTCAAGAAATTAGACATCAAAATGCCCAACAGTCCAATTAAGAAATGGGCTCTAGAACTAAACAGAGAATTCTCCACAGAGGAAGCTCAAATGGCTGAAAGACATTTAGGAATTGCTCAACATCCCTAACCATCAGGGAAATACAAATCAAAACGACTCTGAGATACCACCTTACACCCATTAGAAGGATGGATAAGATCAAAAACACTGAAGACAGCTTATGCTGGAGAGGATGTGGAGCAAGGGGAACTCTCCTCCACTGTTGGTGGGAATGAAAGCTTGTATAGCCACTTTGGAAATCAATATGGCACTTACTTAGAAAACTGTGAATAAATCTCCCCCAAGACCCAGCTATAACACTCTTGGGCATATACCCAAGGAATGCTCAATCATACCACAAGAGCACTTGCTCAGCTATGTTCATACCAGCATTGTTTGTAATAGCCAGAACCTGGAAACAACCTAGATGCCCTTCAACTGAAGAATGGATTAAGAAAATGTGGGACATATACACAATGGAGTACTACTCAGCATAGAAAAACAATGACATCATGAGGTTTGCAGGCAAATGGATGGATCTAGAAAAAATCATCCTGAGTGAGGTAACCCAGACTCTGAGGGGACTGGACCTGCCTGGCCTGAATCTATGAGGTTGAGCTGAATCCCCAGAAGAGTCCTTGCCCTAGAGGAGATGGGAATGGGGCGTGGGCTGAGGGGAGGGCTGAGGAGGGGGCGGGAGTGGGGAGGACAGGACAATCTGTAGCTGATATGTAAAATTAAATCAAATTATAAAATAAAAAAAAAGAAGTGGAAAAAATATATGTGGAGGTACGGTACAGCATATATGAAGGAGAACATGAAAGGGCAATTTTAAAGATGCAAAATACTCATTACTGAGTTCACATATATGCTGTACCTTGTGTGGGTCCTCTGAATGCACTTTCCACATGGAACATGGTTTTGATGCAAAACAGGTCCTTAACAAGCAACATCCACATGAGACTCTGTGCTGCCACCTTACTGGGAGCACAAATTTGAAGGTATGTTTTTCATCTTTTAAATGTTCCTGTATAATGCAGTCCTTGTAATAATGGACCAACTTAGGGTGCATTATTCTTTAAATAAGAATTCCAGGTATAACCATTATAGAGAGTGAAGGCTTCCAAAGTATGCTTAAATCATCATATTGGGGAATTTTTGAAAATTCTTGAAAACGATGACTTACTGGCCCTATATCACAAACACTAACACACCAGCAACAGTAAGAAGTTTGCAGGGTTTCGTTTTTTGTTTGTTTGTTTTTTTAGGGGGGGTTCCTTTTATGTTATAATTCAAAAATGTATTACTGTTAGTGAATGAATGTACTTTCATTTAAAATTTAAAGTTGGAATAAACGGATTTTACAGTGAGCAAGGAACTTCAAAATTCCTGCCCTAAACAAGATGTACAAAAAGCTATTAAACACATGGGAAAGCGGGGTCAACATCATCAGACTTCCTGGAACTGCAGATCAAAATGGCAGTGAGTCTCACCTCAGCTATTCTAGTCTGCAGCCAAAATCTTCCGAGATCCTCAGAGGAGTCTGCACACTGGGAAACTTGTGCTCGGATTCATGACAGCATTTGGAGCTTGGCTACCATCCTTGTAGCAGCCCAGACATGAGCTGCAGGTCTCCTCATGAACACCAAGGGGCGACAATAAAACACATAATCAACAGGGAAACTCTCCTTGAGGTGTGAACCTATCTTGCATTCTTGTTTCCATCCCAGTTCCAACAAATCTGGAGCTCCCTCATATAATCATTCCCTGTGTCTCTGAGACCCCCCACTCTGCAAGGAGACCCTATGTAGTCCCCTTCTTCCTCTGATGATCCATGAGGTAAGACTGGGAGATCACAGGACAATAACCAAGGAGAGCAAATGCAACCCAGAAAAGTCAGGGGCAGATCTAAATAACATTCAGCCAGCACAGGAAGGTGGGATCAAGGGACTCTCCCTGGTGCTCTCCATAAGAAGCTGGAGCACATGGTACTTTTTCTTGGACACACAGGTCACCTCCTCCTGCACACCAGGATATGAACTCCTAATAACATGTATACATGGATCAGACACCTGATAGGTAGCACCAGTGAGGATGAATCTGGGCCCTCCCAAGTCATCACCCAGCTGGACCTTTTCCAGCCCCTAGGGAAGACTGCCACTCCATGCCGGGAGTAAATCCCACCTTCCCTGAGCATTGAGATCACAGGGCAGACTGGGCTCTGCTGGGTTTGGGGGTCTCAATGAAATACACTCTTGGCTATAGGAAGTTCAGGGACAATGCCCTGGGTTGAGCTGCTGTTCTCTCAGGACACAGGACACTTCTCAGCCTTGCAGCTCAAAGTATGTTCTAGAACACTGAACAACAAAGGAATAGAAGGATGGGAGGCAGCACTCACAGAAGAACAGAGCAATGTACACACAGAGACTCCACCCACTGACCATCTGACTCCAGGAGGTTCCCTCCTCTGAGAGGAAGCTCAATTGTGGGAAGAAAAGCAGAGCAGACACCAGAGGGGCCCAGCTTGCCAGGAGCCTGAGAGACAAACCTCCTCTCCAGAGGAAGAGCCTAGCCCACTTCAGAGACTATGGAATTTACTTCAGCCCATCTCCACAAAGGACAGCTGCTCTCAGGTGAGGAGACATTCCTCTGGAGTAGAGAGTAGCAGGACTCAGAGACTAAATAAAGTCTTTGGTGAGAGGGAAAGAGCCTGGGAAGGTATGTCTGGCTTCTCCTTGAAGCCTGAGAGCAACAGGAAGCTTGCAGTAGATAGGAATTGGTGTGTGGGGAGGAAAAACTCAGTTGTTTCCCATTGTAAGTATATCAACACTGGCCACTAGATCCTGAAGACTGACATTCACAATTCTGTCAGGGTGACTCTCCATTAAAACTCAAACTAAGGTGAGTAAACCACATCGTTACATAGGAGCCTGAGAAATCTGCGAATAAACCCTAGGCTCTGTGACACTGATTTGCTCACAGGTATGTGAGCCTGTTCCAGGCAGTGGGGTTTAAATAAAAATCAAAGTAGTCCTCCTCACAAAGCCCTGCTACTACTGGGCAGGAAGACAGAGCAGCAAGGACATCTAGAAGGTAGACCCAGGTGGGCAAGCACTTCGGAAGAAACAGAGCAGGGAAAGATCAGAAAATGAAGGCACAGAGTCTTTAGAAGAGGAGGTCAGACATGACATGCTACACTCACCAAAGCAGGGATCTGAGGGCAGTGAGAGGTGAGCTGTGTAGATACCTGAGAAGACAGTTCCATATAGTGGAAAGATTCAGGGGCACTGATGAATGGGGGTGATGCTGCTGACCTTGCCCCAACAGGACACACACACCAAGACTGAGAGTTAAAGACACATTCCAAATTTCTACCAAATGCAAAGGTCCTAATATTGATAGATTTTTTTTCTCTCTTCCCTCTTAGCCTTGCTTTTAACCTTCTGGAACTTTGCCAACACTGCAGAACTCACTGTGAAGGCAGTTCCACCAAACGTTGGTGAAGGGGACGACGTTTATTTCCTTGCCCAAAATTTGCCAGAGACACACATCTTTTTTAACTGGTTCAGGGGGAGTAAATTTAATATGTCAAACAGCATTGTACGATATATATCACACAGAAGTAAAATAGAGCATGGGCCTCTCTACAGCAACAGAGAGGTAATATACAAGGATGGGTCCTTACTCCTCAAGAATGTCACTGTGAAAGATGCAGGAGTCTATTTGCTATTTGTGACTTTGCAAGACTTTGATGAAAATGAAGCAACTCTGCAGTTATACGTAAAGGGTAAGTAATTCTCTGTAACCTCTGGTTCGAGGGTGGAGCTAATACTACTTCACACATAGGGTTGTTGGTCCTGGATGACAGTGTTATGGTCCCCACATTGTGGTTCAAGCATCTAGTAAAGGACACAGAGACAAAAAACACTAGTAAATCAGGATGCCTCACTTCAATTCACCCTCAGAGAAGAGAGTGTGAGCTAAGAGTACCCAGGCATGTCATCTCTGCCCAGGGTCTTAGATGCTCATCATGAACACGGCCCTGAGAAAGACCCTTCAGGATTCAGGCAAGGCCTGACTGGGGAAACCATGAGACTCTGACAGAGAGATGAGCATCTGGAAGCTTTGCTCTAGACCTCCATGCCAGATGGGACCAAGAACCCTGGGAAGCATGTAAACTGGGTTGGAATTTGACCTCCTGTTGGAGCTGACAGGGGACAATGATAGATTATAGACTGGGAGTCTGTTGACAGTCAGCCTCTGAGAGCCATGTCTGAGGTAGGTCACCTGGGCATCTCCTCCTGAGACTCAGTGTGCTCAGCATAGGTGGAGAGGCAGGAAAAGCAATCAAGCAACCTATTCTAATGGTCTTCTAAGATTTCCCAGGAATGTCAAGAGCCCTAAAGAGATAGAAGAAAAAGTGCACAAATGGCAGCTCCTTGCCCTCCTGGAGTCCAGCCTAGGGATTATTTCCTGCAGGCAAATACTAATAGACACTCTTGGTGGAAAGAAGGTCAGGTCATTGTTCACATTAAGGTTAACTTGCAGGCATGGCAATGATAATTTACCATGTGTTCTGTTATAGGGAAAGTGAGACAGGAAACACAGTCATTGAGTCAGGGTCACATAGGCCGTCAGTGGCACAAGCTATCCCTCCACAGCCACATCTCCAGCCACTCACCATGGAGATGAACTAGGTGACCTTCAGTCTTCTAGATCATTTTTTAGACTCAGACTTCTTTGAGGGGTACCCTGATTTATGTCAATCAACATCAAACACCTGACAACAATGGCCCACCTGTGGCCCAGCATGACCTAAATGTCAGGCAGATGCTGAGCTGTGTGAGATCTCTGACAGGCTGTCAGGTTTCTCAGGGAAGCTGAATGGGAAGACTAATCATAACTATCTGTAGGACAGCCCTGAACAGCAAAGGCTGGGAGGGCTTTGGTCTAAACACAGCAGGGGAAGTGAGTGCAGCTGGAAGGACCCGAACCTTGTGTCTCAAAAGACAGGCAATGGGTCAGTGAGGACCAGGAGATAAAATGATGTCTTTCATTCTAAGTCTTGAGTCTGACCATCACTAAACACTGCAACTCCCTTCCCTCATGAGAAAGTCCTTGCTTCTCCCATACACAGCACAAGAGGCCCCATTATCTCTGAGCACTCAGCCACACCATCTGCCTGTAATTTGCTTCCTGCCTGATTCTCTAAGGATCTGGGTTGCCTGGGAGTTAAGAAAATATCTCTGGTTGTAACAGGTCTTTGCAAGAATCAGAAGTACAGAACAGGGCAATCATCTCTCTGTGGTCAGCACAGCACTTCAACCCAAGCCCAACATCACAACCAACAATTCTAATCCCATGGAGCATGAGGACTCAGTAGCATTAATGTGTGAGCCTAAGACTCAGAATACAGCCTACCTGTGGAGGATTAATGACCAAAGCCTCTCAGAAGAGGACAGGCTGAAGCTGTCTGAGGACAACAGGACTCTCACTTTACTCAGTGTTGCGAGGACTGACACTGGACACTATGAATGTGAATCTGGAACCCAGTAAGGGACTCCCCAAGTGACCCATTCTCTCTGAACATTACTTTAAATATTTTCTGTTTCATCCTGGCCCAAACTGCCTAAATACAGAGGGCTAGAGCTACCATATTTGGTCCTGGTCCCCTTGGATTCATGACATGGCCTACAGATACCTAGGCTGCCAGAGCAGCCTGGCCTGGTCTAAGCACATTTAGACAGGCCCAGCATTGAGCTTAAATGGGCTGCAGAGACTTTTCCTGCCTAGAGAGGCTCAAGGTGATGGAGACAGGGGACATGTTCGACTCTGGCTCAGTGCACACATGAGTGTGCAGTGGGGATGATTGTGTGTTGTGGTGGAGATGGATCAGAGGTTGTGCATGCTGCATGAAAACCCTTCTACTAATCTGCACCCCAGCTCTGGGTAGGACCTGCTCAACTAAGGTTAAAGCACAGCTCAAAGAGATGCTATGTCCTTCTACAGACCAGGATTTCCCCTTCCCTCTGCTGACATCATGTGTGTCTTTATTATGTTTTCAGTGGTCCAGATATTCCAAGCATATACCTCTCAAATATTAATTTCCATTCAAGGACAAACCTCAGCTTCTTCTGCCACACAATGCTAACCCACCTGCACAGTACTCTCTGTTTGTCAATGAAGAGCTCCAGTCATCCTCCCAAGAGCTCTTTATTCCCAACATAAATACTAATGATAGTGGATCTTATACCTGCCTCATCTATAACTGTCACTGTCCTCAGTAAGACCACAGTCAAGAACATTACAGTTCTTTGTAAGTGGATCTCTGAAATATCAGCACCTGGTTTGGAGTGGAATCTTTTCACTTTCTGGGAAGGTGCAGAAGCATTTAATTTCCAATACATGTCTGTGGGAACAAGGAAAACTCAATCTTTTCCCAAGCCTCCTGCTCCATCCCTGTGTCTAATGGCCTCCTGGTTCTGATTTCTGGATAATAGGGATGGAGCTTGCAATGTGAGGAGGAGGTTCTCCCAGGCTTGGAAATCTTCAGTTGTGTGAGGGACTTTCCAGGGTTAGGAGAGCCTCAGGGTCAAGATTTCTTTCTTTGCCTAACACAAGCTTCCCTGACCCCTCAATTTTTATTTTATGACCTCCATTATATAGAAGGAACACCCAGGGCTTTTAACTGTGCTCACATTCTTTCTCTCCAAATGTGAGAAGAAAATCTCCCACAGACTGAGACTAGACCTCTGTTTCCAGGTCTCCTCCTGTCTCATGGGTGGGGTGGCTGGCTCAGTTCTGACTCCATGCGATGGGAAGAGTAGGTGGAGAGGTGTCTGGGAACCCTGTTCTGAGTCAGGATGAACCATGTCACTGACAGTTGATGATGCTCTTTTGCTTACTCTTCTCAAGGTTCAAAAAACAAATTTCAGCTGAGTATGGTGGCACACACCTTTGATGCAAGCACTGAGGAGTGAGAGGCAGTTAGATAGTGTGAGTTTGAGGCCAGCCTGGTCTACATAGCAAGTTCCAAGCAAGCTAGGACTGTACAGTAAGACCCCGACTCAAAAATTATCAGTACTGATCATTAGATTGGCAGGCTGTGGTCAGCACTGTGATTATTCACTTCTTCTCTGTAGTATTTAATCCATATCCATGGAGCAGGAAATACATTTTTCTACAAACAAATTCTTCAGTTAAAGATTTCTCAGAGTCCTGAGGTCTAGCCTTTAACACCTTTAAGATTAGCTGGGCCATCTTAACCCCAAAACAAATTATTTAATTTTAAAAAAAAGAAACAGAAGGCTATTTCATAAAAGAGGTACCTGACTGTTCACACTCACAGAAAGTGTGAGCAAGAATTCCCACAAAAAAAACATTGGGAAATACATTCCTCCCACCCTGAGATTTCTAGACAGGTGGGCTGAAGAGGCTCCCAGTGTGGAATCTACACAAACACCCTGAGTCGGGGTCACTGTGGGTGATCTTGGTAGGAGGAAGACTCAGCTCTCTCCTTACAGACCATATCTTGAACCCAAACATGCAATCTTGCAGAAGGCCCCATTGTTCTATGGGCCCTGTGAACTGGCTGAGATCTCTGAGGGTGAAGGACTCTCAGCTGGTCCCCTCCACTATTTATCCACAGATCCAGTGGAGACACCCTCCATCCAAGTCACCAACACCACAGTCGATTATATCATGACTGTGGTCCTGACCTGCTTGACAAACAACACTGAGGTCTCCATCCATTGGTTCTTCAACTTTCAACGTCTGAGAATCACAGATAGGATGCGGCTGTCCACAAACAACAGCACCCTCGAAATAAACCCTGCCAGGAGTGAGAATTCAGGGGATTATCAGTGTGAGGTCTCCAAGGGATCCGTTAACAAGAAGAGTGAAAGCATCTATCTGAACATAATAGGTGAGTGACCTCTGCTCCATTCTTACTCCATGTCTCCATGTTGTTCTGGGTGTGCCAGTTGCTTTATCAACAGAGTGCAGAATGGGTCAAAGTCACAAGGAGAAAAACATGGTTCAAGATACAAATACAGCCAGCTTGGTGATGGATGCATGTTAATCTCATGATAACACACCAAGCAAGCTGAGCACAGTGCTGCATGCCTTTAACCCCAGCACACCAGAGGCAGAGACAGTTGGATCTCTATGATTTCCCAACCACCCTGGTCTTTGTAGCCAGTTTCAGGTCAGCCAGAGCTACATAGTGAGATCCTGTCCCAAAAGAGAGAGAGAGCATGAAGCAGGAGGCATAGAAGTACAATGCCACTCAACTGAATGGACCAGGCTCTGCTGACTCTCCATGTGCAACCTTGCCTTGGAGGAAGTGGGAATAGGGTGTCTTATGAGGAGGAAGGCTGGGGGGGGGGGGCAGAAGAAGGGAGGAGGACAGGGGAATCTGTAGTTGGTATGTAAAATGAATAGAAAAAAATCTCTTAATTAAAAAAAGAGAAGTACAAGGCCAGTCCGGATTACATAATGAGACCCAGTCAATAACAACAACAATAGATGTTAATATAGCAAATAGAAATGCAAAGTGATTAAGAGTTTAGGGTCTGAGTAGTCACACAGTCAACCCTCAGAATCTAGTAACATATTCATGTTACTCTACACACCCTCCCACACATTCAGATCATCTTTAGATTGTTTCTTATACCTAATATGAATACTGCATAGACACTAGTCTTATTATGTTGAGTACAGGACAATTTAGGAGGAAACAACACACTTTTCACTGTACAGATACTTTTCCAAGTAGTTTGTTTCCAAGGTTTCGATCCATAAATGTAAAATCCATATATAGAAAAGGACCTGTATTGAGTTTCTTACTATGTTTGCATATTTATTCATTTTGTATGGGTGTTCCCCACCTAGTGTGTGGATGTCAAAGGACAATTTGTGGGAGCCTGTTCTCTGGGGACAGAGAATTGAACTCAGGTAGGTGAGCAAGCCCTTTATCTGTTAAGCCATCTCACTGGCCCACATTTGTTTATGCATTTTTTATTTTTTTCATTTTCCTTTATTAAGAAATTTTCTACTCACTCTACATACCACCCACAGATCCCACCATCCCTTACTCCACCCTCCCAGCATTCCCTCCCAAGCCACCCCCACACCCCCCAAATCAAGGTCTCCCATGGGGATCCTGGCACGCTGAGCCTAGGCAGGTCCAAGCCCCTTCCCACTGTACCAAGGCTGTGCAAGGCGTCACTCTACAGGCACTGGATACCCAAAAGCTTACCCAAGCACCAGGGATGAATCCTGATCACCCTGCCTGGGTGCCACCAAGCAACCATCTTCCGAAACCAGAGGGCCTAGTCCAGTCTCGTGGGGGCTTCACAGCCACTAGTCTACAGTTCATTGGCCTCCAAAACTGTGGTCAGTATCTCTTGTGCATTTTTTTTCTTTGTGGCAGTTTGGGGGAAGGTACTGGGAGGGAGTACTGCAGGCACTCTTCCCAACTGAGCCTTCTTGGTGGCCCATATACTGAGTTTCTTATCCTCATGCTGACATTTGCAGCATGACCTCCTACATAAGTTCTTTTTTCTTATAACTTTTTTTTTTTTGGTGCATAGTAGCAGTAGTAGTAGTAGTAGTTGTAGTAGTAGTAGTAGAAGTGTGTGTGTGTGTGTGTGTGTGTGTGTGTGTGTGTGTGTCTGTGTCTGTGTCTGTGTGTGTGTGTTTGATGTGTAACTATTGAGCTATCTCTCCAGTCCCATAAACCATACATATTTGGTTTATGGGACTGGAGAGATAGCTCAACATTTAAGAGCCCTGGCAGCTCTTCCAAAGGACAGGGCTTTAATTCCCAGCACCCACATAGCAGCTTATTACTGTCTGTAACTGAAGTTCCAAGGAATTCAACACCCTCTTCTGTCCTTCTCAGGTACAAAACATGCTTGTTCTGCAGAGACATATAGGCAGCCAAAAGGCCCATATGATGCATCTGGCATCATAACAATGACACCATTCAAAATCCAATTTCAAGGTGCTTTCATCCTGTCTCCTAAAAGTCTGATGAATTTCAGCTCTGATTCATTTTAGGTCTTTGATCCATTTAGAGTTGATTTGTATATGTTGTTTGGTGAAGGCTTGCCTTCATTCTTTTATCTGGATTCCTATTTTCACAACATCCCTTGTTTAACTGATTATTCTTCCAACATTGAGCAGTCTTAGCAGCCTGATCAGAACTCATCTGGTCACAGAGGGTCAGATGGACAGCAAGAATGCTTTCCAAGTTCTGTAACTCAATAGAACAACACTGTTTCACACCAATAAATTCAAAAGAGCTAGCAGAAATGAATGTTTTGAACAAACTTAAAAAGTGACATATGAAATGCTGGATATGCCAGCTGCTCAGATCAGACACACAGTATAATATGCATGCAAAAGTATACCCCATAAACACACATATTGGTGGTATCAACTAATCTTTAATTTAATCATGGCCAGTGTGCATGAGCAGTTCTGTGCTTTCCAATTCTATGTCTGATGTGTATGTCTGCCTTTACGTCAGCAGTAGACTATTTTGATTGCTGCAGCTTTGTACTAAAATTATGAAATCATGCAGGAGGTCCTGAATTTTTATTCTTGTTTTTCAAGATACTTTTAAGGCCAGGTATGGTGGTGCTTGCCTCTAACCCCAGCTCTTGGGAGCAGAGACAGGTGGATCTCTGGGAGTTTGAGGCCAGCCTGATCTATGTAGTTAGCTCCAGGACAGCTAGAATGGAGTCTACTATTTCTGTGCAAAAGGCCACTGGGGTTTTGATCTGATGTTCATTGAACTGATAGACAACATTCAGGGATGTTGTCATCTATTTTTAAAAAAAGTTTCAGCCAAGCTGGCTCATGCCTGTAATTGCAGCCACTCAAGAAGCTGAGGGGGGAGTACCAAAGTTCTAAGAGGGACTACCACAGCCAATTCAGGCCAGCCTGATGAATTTAGTGACATCCTGTTTCTAAATAAAAATTAGAAGGCAGAGCTTAGAGTATAGCTCAGTGGTAGTGCATTGCTCACCATGCACAAAGCCCTGGGTTCAATCCCAGTACTGCAGAACAACAGTAATAATGAGATTAAGTCTTCCAACCCATCAACCCCAATGGCTGTCATTTCTTGTCTTCTTTCATCATCTCTTATTTGGTAGTTTGCTGAGTGCAAGTCTTTTATCTCCTTGGTGGAGTTAATTCTAAGTATTTTATTCTTTTTGGGCTCTCACAAATAAATACTTTCTTGATTACCTTAAAATTGTTCACTGTTAAGGCTGGGACTGTTGCTCAGGGGCCAAACACTTGCATGGCATGCCTGAGGCCCTAGGTTCAAGCACCACTACTGCCAGGAAAAATTATGTTCATGGTCAATATTAATATACAGAAATACTTCTCACTTGGGCATGTTCTTTTCCTTAGCCAACAATTTTGCTAGTTTTGCTCATTTAGTTCTGAGAACTTTCTGTAGAATGTTAAGGATTTTTTATGAACAAGTTCCTGTCATCTACAGAGATAGATAGATAGATAGATAGATAGATAGATAGATGATAGATAGATAGATAGATAGATAGATAGATAGATAGATAGAGATATGTCTTTACCACCTCATAATTGGGCACCTTCATTTCATTATCTAGCCTAATGGCTCTGTGTAGCACTCCTAAGAGTCTCTTGAACAGAAGTGGCCGCTGCAGCATCTTGTGTTGTTCTGATCTTAGAGAGTCAATCTCACCATTTAATATGATGTTGGCTGTGAGTTTCCATGTATGGCCTTTGTTACACTAAGCTGGACTTCTATCCAGTTTCAGTGTTTTTATTATCAAAGGTTGTGAAATTTTGTCAATTTTTTGTTGATTCAATCTTATTGGTTATAGAGCTATTGGATTTTGTTTCTTTCATATTTCCATCTCTAAAGAATCCAGGTTTGTAGGGATTTATCCATTGCATCTAGGCCACACAACAGTTAGCATATAACTACCCAGTGCTCTTGAAATTCTTCATATTCTTGAGAATGGATGATGAGGTCTCAAATTGTATTAATATCCCTCTCCTTTTTTTCAAAGTTAATCTGGGAAAAGGTTGCGAATGTTGTAAATCATTTTTGAAGAACCAACTTTAGGTGCATCAGCTTTCTTTGCAGTTTCTCTAGTCTCTGTTTTGTTTATCTTCATTCTCATCTTTAGTTTTCTCTTTCCACTAGCTTGGGGGAACTTTTAGGGGGCAAGGGTCTCATTATATAACCCAGACTTGCCTCCAATTCACAATCCTCCTGCCTCAGCCTCTGATTCTAGGATGCTAGGTTATATCACATACTTCACCTGCCCATTAGTAGTTTTTAAAGACTTAATATAATAATCAAGTAATCTTTTTTGGCAAAATACCACACACACAGGGGAAAAATGTTAGCTGCAATTATGCCTACCACTAGTGTTAACCTTAAAGCCAGGTAGCCAGGTCTATCTCAGATTAACCATACAGATTTAAGTACTTTTAAAAAGCACTTTAAGCTACAGTTTTTCATAATCTGAATGGAAATAATTTCTATATGACAGACTCATCATATAAATGAAACCAGACACAAATACAGGGCCAACCACATCATAAATACCATACCACCATGGTCAACATTAGCATTATAATCACTCTTGAGAAGACTGGTGAGGTTTGAGACCCAAATATTCACAACAAGGAGTAAAGAGTTGAGGATGGCATTGATACCTAAATGATGTGGGGAGACACATGTTATCCAAAAAGTGGAATCAGTGTAACATGGCTACTAAATAAAAATGGGAGAGAAAAAAGGAGGTGGGTCTGATGCAAATTTTCAAACCTGGTAATTTACTTGTTTTCATCCTCCAGGATGTGTCCATGATGGGCTTAGACAAGCAAGGTATTATTAGCGCAGGGATATACTTGTGAAGGTGAACCTGAGATTTCCCTCAAAACATATGCTGATATGATCTCTGTGAAGGCAGAGAAGGTGGCATATCTTAGATTGCAGTGCAGTTGCAACAGAGTTTCTTCAAGGACAAGGCTGAGTTCCCTACAGTCACCAAGCAGAGGGCTTTGGGGTCTTACAGAGTCTGACTTGCTTTCCTACCCCACTGCAGAAACCATGGTCTCTGCAGAGGAGCTGGTACATTGAGAGTCAATAGCCTGGGCCCTCTGTCACTTAGATCACAGCCACAAGAAACCACTTACTCATGGCTGCCACAACTGAGACCCTGAGAAAAAGATGTATCCACAGAAACACTGGATATTCAACACATAAAATCACAATCACCCTGTCTCACATTCCCACCATTTCACGTGACTGCTGGATGAAATTAATGGAATTTGGGGATTGGGAAGAAGAGGTAGAACCAACCTAGAAACACAGCGAGGTGGAAAGGACACTTGCTAAGATCCTCACATTTCATTTCATGTAATCAGTCTTCCCACAGCAAGATGGGCAGGTATTTATCAGCTGTAGGAATTCCCTGGTAGAAATTTTGGGGTCACTAATGTATACTATCATATCATCAGTAAATAAGGAAAGTTTGCCTTCTTCCTTTTCCATTTGTATCCCCTTGATCTTTGTTGTTGTTGTTGTTGTTGTTGTTGTTGTTGTTGTCTTATTGCTCTGGCTAGAACTTCAAGATCTATATTGAATAAACTATATTGAATATGGGAGAGTGGACAGCCTTGTCTTGTTCCTGATTTTAGTAGAATGGTTTTGAGTTTCTCTCCATTTAATTTGATGTTGGCTGTCAGCTTGCTGTAAACTGCCTGTATTACACTTAGAAATGTTCCATGTATTCCTGATCTCACCAAAACCTTTGTCATGAAGGGGTGTTGGATTTTGTCAAAGGCGTTTTCAGCATCTAATGAAATGATCATGTTTTTTTTTCTTTCAGTTTGTTTATATGGTGGCATTCTTGCATCTCTGGAGTGAAATGTACTTGATCACTGTGGATAACTTTTTTGCTGTGTTCTTGGATTCAGATTGCCACTATATTGTTGATTATTTTTACATCAATGTTCATGATGGAGATTGGTCTGCAATTCTCTTTCTTTGTTACATCTTTGTGTGTTATGGGTATCAGGGTAACTGTAGCCTCATAAAAAGAGTCTGGCAATGTTCCTCCTGTTTCTATTGTGTGGAACAATTCAAAGAATATTGGTATTAGCTCTCATCTTTGAAAATCTTGTGGAATTCTGTGCTGAAACCATCTGGTCCTGGGCTTTTTCTGGTTGGGAAATTTTAATGACTGTTTCTATTTCCTTAAGGGTCATAGGTCTGTTTAAATTGTTTATCTGGTCTTGATGTAATTTTGATATGTGGTACCTATCCAGAAAATTGTTCACTTCTTTTAGATTTTCCAGTGTTGTAGAATAGAGGTTTTTGAAGTATGATTGATGATTCTCTGGATTTCCTCATTGTCTGTTGTTATGTCTCCCTTTTCATTTCTGATTTTGTTTATTTGGATTCTCTCTCTCTCTCTCTCTCTCTCTCTCTCTCTCTCTCTCTCTCTCTGTGCCTTTTGGTTAGTTGGGAGAAGGACTTGTCTATCCTGTTGATTTTCTCAAAGAACAAACTCTTTGTTTCATTTATGCTTTGTATTGTTCTTTGTTTCCATTTTTATTGATTTCAGCCCTCAATTTGATTATTTTCTGGCATCTGTTCCTCCTGGGTGAGTTTCCTTCTTTTTGTTCTAGAGCTTTCAGATGTGCTGTTAAATTGTTAGTGTCAGATTTCTCCAACTTCTTTATGTGGGCATTTACTGCTATGAATTTTCCTCAGCACTGCTTTCATAGTGTCCCATAAGTTTAGGTATGTTACACATTCATTTTCATTGAATTATAGGAAGTCTTTAATTCTTTATTTCATCCTTGACCCATTGGTGATTTGGTTGAGCATTATTCAGTTTCTATGAGTTTGTAGGCTTTCTGTAATTTTTGTTGTTGTTGAAATCTAACTTTAAGCCATGGTGGTCCAATAAAATAGAGGAGATTATTCTCATATATTATTAAGGAGCCACCTTAATAATATTCTTCCCAGGGGCCTAGAAGAGAAGCTATGAACAGTAAAAATTGTTTTTGGGAAATGAATCTGAGGAAACCAAGTTCTTTCTTTGTCTGTCTACTTTATTCCTCTAGGATAAAATCCTGTCTATACAGCTACAGCTACAGTTCTGTTTTTATGCATAGCTTTTTTCTTGCCTGATTTCTCTCTGTATTTATCTACTGTCCCCTCTAAGTTCTATCTTAATTCTCTCATCTTAATTCTGCCTCATCTAGGTCCTTCTCATCTCAACCTTACTTATCTAGTGCTTCCCTATCTGGCTCTTTCTCATCTTCCATCTTGTCCTCAAGTTCTCTCCTCAAAATCTTCCTCTAAGTCTCCTATACCTCTCAGTTTCCCCATGTCTCTGAGGTATTCATTTATAAAACTAAACAATAGCAATCCTCTAGCAGAGCAAGTCATCAGGCTTGAATTCCTACAGGGTCATAAAGGTAAGTAAAAATTTACCTCAAGGAGTGAGTATCAGGCTTTCTTTTACAACCAAAAAAGGGAATGGTAAAAAAAGGTGATCAACTGAGAGCTAATGATTGGTTAGTATATAAAAAGGGGGGTGGGATTTATATACTCAGTCTACATTCCTAGAAGTGGTTAGGTAAGAAGTTAGGAGTCTATAATGTTAGTGAGGTTATGTAAGAAAAGAGGGTGTCTGCTTAAATTGCACAAGAAATGAAGCTATCCGCCTGACCTAAGAGACAGGCATTGTTTCTATAATGGTGTTACCTTAGTTCAGGAGATTGTTTGACTTTGGATGCTTGATAGGTATTTAGATAAATACACTGTTAGGAGTTCTTGGAAGCACACAAAGCATACAAGAAAATCATTGTAGGAACCATTGTATATATATAAGCTAAAACATCACCAAGCCTTCGGTTGTGTGAGGGACTTTCCAGGGTTAGAAGAAGCTCAAGGTCAAGATTTCTTTCTGTGCGTAACACAAGCTTCCCTGACCCCTCCATTTGTATTTTATGACCTCCATCATGTAGAAAAAACACTCAGTGATTTCAACTGTGCTCACATTCTTATTCACCAAATGTGAGAAGAAAATCTCCCACAGACTGAGAATAGACCTTTGCTCCCAGGTCTGCTCCTGTCTCATGGGTGGGGTGGCTGGCTCAGCTCTGACGTGGAGAAGGTGTCTGGGAGCCCTGTTCTGAGTCAGGGTGAACCGTGTCACTGACAGTTGATGATGCTCTTTTGCTTACTCTTCTCAAGGTTCAAAAACAAATTTCGGCTGAGTGTGGTGGCACACACCTATGATGCCAGCCGGTAGATAGTGTGAGTTTGAGGCCAACCTAGTCTACATAGCCAGTTCCAAGCAAGCTAAGACTGTACATTGAGACCCTGTTCAAATCTGTACTGAGGATTAGAGTGGCAGGCTGTGGTCAGCACTGTGATTATTCACTTCTTCTCTGTAGTATTTAATCCATATCCATGGAGCAGGAAATACATTTTTTCTACAAACATAAATTCTTCAATTAGAGATTTCTCCCAGTCCTGAGGTCTAGCCTTTAACACCTTTAAGATTAGCTGGGCCATCTTAACCCCAAAACAAATTATTTAATTTAAGAAAAAAAAGAAGTCTATTTCATAAAGGAGGGACCTGACTGTTCACAGTCACAGAAAGTGTGAGCAAGAATTCCCACAAAAAAATCATTGGGAAATACATTCACCCTACCATGAGATTTCTGGGCAGGTGGGCTGAAGAGGCTCCCAGTGTGGAATCTACACAAACACCCTGAGTCAGGGTCACTGTGGGTGATCTTGGTAGGAGGGCCTCTCTCCCTACAGACCACATCTTCAACCCAAACATGTGATCTTGCAGAGGGCCCCTTTGTTCTACAGACCCTGTGAACTGGCTGAGATCTCTGATGGTGAAGGACTCTCAGCTGATCCCCTCCACTATTTATCCACAGATCCAGTGGAGCCACCCTTCATCGAAGTCTCCAACACCACAGTCACATTCCAGACCTCTGTGTTTCTGAACTGCTTGTCAAACAACACGGATGCCTCCATCCGTTGGCTCTTCAATGGCCAGATTATGGAGCTCACAGACAGGATGAAGCTGTTTCAGAACAACAGAACCCTCCAAATAGTCTCTATGAGTGATGAGGATTCCGGGCACTATCAGTGTGAAGTATCCAATGAAGTCAGTACCAGGAGGAGTGACCCCATCCAGCTGGACATCATATGTGAGTAGCCGCTCTCCCCTACTTACTCCATAGTGTTTTAGATGGGGGCACTTTCCTTATCGACAGAGTGCAGAATGGATAAAAGTCACAAGGAGAAAAACATGGTTTAAGATACAAATACACCCAGCTTGGTGATGGATGCATGTTAATCTCATGATACAACACCAAGCAATCTGAGCACAGTGCTGCATGCCTTTAACCCCAGCACAGCAAAGACACAGACATTTGGATCTCTATGAGTTCCCAGACACCCTGGTGTTTATAGCCAGTTTCAGGTGAGCCAGAGCTTCATAGTGAGACCCTGTCTCAAAAGAGAGAGAGAGAGCATGAAACAGGAGGCATAGAAGTACACGGTCACTCAATTGAATGGACCAGGCTCTGCTGACTCCCCATAGAAGACCTTGCCTTGAAGAAGGTGGAAATGGGGGGTTGTTTGGGGAGGAAGGCTGGGGGCAGGATGAGAGAGAAAAGGGGAATCTGTGGTTGGTATATAAACTGAATAGAAAATCTCTCAATTACAAAAAGAAGTACAAGGCCAGCCCATATTACATTTTGAGACCATCTCAATAATAACAACAATACATGTCAATATAGCAAATAAAAATGCAAAGTGATTAAGAGTTTAGGGTCTGAGTCAGATGCACAGTCAACCCTCAGAATCTAGTAAAATATTCACATGACTACACCTCCTCCTACACATTTAAATCTTTTTTAGATTATTTCTAATACCTAATATGAATACTGCATAGACACTAGTCTTTTTAATATTTCTATTTTATGATTAACTTAATTTTACATATCAGCCACAGATTCCCCCGTGCTCCCTTCTCCCATCCCCAACCCCTACCCCCAGAAAAAACATCCCCCTATTCCCACTTCCTCCAAGGCAAGCTCTCCCCTGGGGAGTCAGCCCAGCCTGGTAGACTCAAACAAGGCAGGTCCAGTCCCCTCCTCCCTTCACCCAGGCTGAGCAAAGTGTCCCTGCATAGACCCCAAGCTCCAAAGAGCCAGTATATGCACCAAGGACAGGCCCTGGCACCACTGCCTGGAGGCCTCCCAAACAGTTCAAGCTAATCAACTGTCTCAATTATCCAGAGGGCCTGGTCCCATTCCATGGGGACTCCTTGGCCATTGGTTCACAGTTCATGTGTTTCCACTAGTTCGGCTGTTTGTCCCTGTGCTTTTTCCAATCATGGTCTCAATATCTCTCGCTCATACAATCCCTCCTCTCTCACACCAATTGGACTTACAGAGCTGCACCTGGGGCATCTCTGCATCTGTTTCCATCAGACGCTGGATGAGGGTTCTATCATGGCAGCCAGGGTGTTCAGCCATCCAATCACCAGAGCATGTCAGCTCATGCACACTCTGGACCATTGCCAGCAGTCTACAGTGGAGGTATCTTTGAGGATTTCTGTGGGCCTCTCTAGCACTCTGCTTCTTCCTATTGTCCTGAGGTCCTCACTCATCATGATAACTCCCTCTCCATTCTCACACTCTGCTCCTGATCCAGCTGGGATCTTCCTCTCCCCTAAGCTCTCTTTCCCCCAACCCTTGCCCTCCATTATCTCTCCTATCCCCAGTTTGCTCATGTAGATCTCATCCATTTCTCTGTCATTGGATGATCCCTGTGTCTTTCCTAGGGTCCTCTTTACTAGGAAGCCTCCATGCAGTTGTGAGTTGCACTCTGGTTATCCTTTACTTTACATCTAGTATCCACTTATGAGTGAGTACATACCGTGTTTGTCTTTCTGAGTCTGGGTTACCTTACTCAGGATGATTTTTTCTAGTTCCATCCATTTGCCTGCAAACCTCATGATGTCATTGTTTCTCTCTGCTGAGCAGTACTCCATTGTGTATATGTACCACATTTTCTTTATCCATTCTTCAGTTGAGGGGCTTCTAGGTTGTTTCCAGGTTCTGGCTATTACAAATAATACTGCTATGAACATAGTTGAGCATGTGTCCTTGTGGTATGATTGAGCATTCCTTGGGTATATGCCTAAGAGTGGTACAGCTGAGTCTTGAGAGAGGATTATTCCCAATTTTCTAAGAAGCGCCATATTGATTTCCAAAGTGGCTGTAAAAGTTTGCACTCCCACCAACAGTGGCAGAGTGTTCCCCTTGCTCCATATCATCTCCAACTTAAGCTGCCTTCAGTGTTTTTGATCTTAGCCATTCTGATGGGTGTAAGGTGGTATCTCAGAGTCATTTTGATTTGGATTTCCCTGATGACTAAGGATGTTGAGCAGTTCCTTAAATGTCTTTCAGCCATTTGAGATTCTTCTGTTGAGAAATCTCTGTTTAGCTCTATAGCCCATTTTTTAATTGGAATTTTGGGTATTTTGATGTCTAATTTCTTGAGTTCTTTATATGTTGTGGATATCAGCCATCTGTCAGAAGTGGGGTTGGTGAAGATCTTTTCCCATTCTGTAAGCTGTTGTTTTGTCTTGTTGACCATGTTCTTTGCCCTGCAAAAGCTTCTCAGCCTCAGGAGCTCCCATTTATTAACTGTTTCTCTCATTTATTAACTGCTTCTTTGTCAAAAATTATATGTTCATAGGTGTGCAGATTAATGTCAGGGTCTTCAATTCGATTCCATTGGTCCACGTGTCGGTTTTTATGCCAGTACCAAGCTGTTTTTATTGCTGTAGCTTTATAGTAGAGCTTGAGGTCGGTGATCGTGATGCCTTCAGGGTTTGTTTTTATTGTACAGGATTCTTTTGGCTATCCTGAGTTTTTTGTTTTTCCATATGAAGTTGAGTATTGTTCTTTGGAGGTCTGTGAAGAATTGTGTTGGGATTTTGACGAGGATTGCATTGAATCTGTAGATTGCTTTTAGTAAGATTGCCATTTTTACTATGTTAATCCTACCTATCCATGAGCATGGGGGATCATTAGATTTTCTGACATCTTCTTCAATTTCTTTCTTCAGGGACTTAAAGTTCTTGTCATACACGCCCTTTGCTTGTTTAGTTAGAATTACACCCAAGGTATTTTATATCATTTGTGACTACTGTAAAGGGTCATGTTTCTCTGATTTCTTTCTCAGCCCATTTGTCATTTGTATATAGGAGGGCTACTGATTTTGTTAGTTAATCTTGTATGCTGCTACATTGCTGAAGGTGTTTATAAGCTGTATGAGTTCCTTGGTCGAATTTTTGGGGTCACTCATGTATACTATCATGTTATCAGCAAATAGTGAAAGCTTGACTTCTCCCTTTCCAATTTGTATCCCCTTCATCTCCTTTTGTTGTCTTATTGCTCTGGCTAAAACTTCAAGTACTATATTGAATAAGTATGGGAAGAGTGGACAGCCTTGCCTTGTTCCTGATTTTACTGTAATTGCTTTGAGTTTCTTTCCATTTAATTTGATGTTGGCTGTTGGATTGCTGTAGATTACCTTCTTTATGTTTAGGTATGTTCCCTGCATTCCTGATCACTCCAAGACCTTTATCATGAAGGGGTGTTGGATTTTGTCAAATGCCTTTTCTGCATCTAGTGAGATGACCATGTGGGTTTTTTCTTTGAGTTTGTTTATATGGTGTATTACATTGACGGACTTTCGTATGTTGAACCACCCTTGCATCCCTGGGATGAAACCTACTTGATCATGGTGGATAATTGTTTTGATGTGTTCTTGGAGTCTGTTTGCCAGTATTTTATTGAATATATTTGCATCAATGTTCATGAGGGAGATCAGTCTGTAGTTCTCTTTCTTTGTTGCATCTTTGTTTGGTTTAGGAATCAGGGTAATTGTAGCCTCATAGAAAGAGTTTGGAAATGTTTCTTCTGTTTCTATTGTGTGGAACAATTTAAAGAGTACTGGTATTAAGTCTTCTTTGAAGATCTGGTAGAATTCTCCACTGAAACTATCTGGTTCTGGGCTTTTTTTGGTTGGGAGACTTTTAGTGACTGAATCTATTTCCTTATGGGTTATTGGACTATTTAAATGGTTTATCTGGTCTTGATTTAACTTAGGTGTGTGGTACCTATCCTGAAAATTATCCATTTCTATTAGATTTGCCAGTTTTGTGGAGTAGAGGTTTTTGACCTCATGATTCTCTGGATTTCCTCCTTGTCTGTTATTATGCCCCCCTTTTCATTTCTGATTTTGTTAATTTGGATGCTCTGTGTCTTTTGGTTAGTTTGCATAAGGGCTTGTCTATCTTGTGGATCTTCTCAAAGAACCAACTCTTTGTTTCATTAATTTTTTGTATTGTTGTCTTTGTTTCTATTTTATTGATTTCAGCTCTCAATTTGATTATTTCCTGGCATCTAGTCTTTCTGGAAGACTTTACTTCTTCTTGTTCTAGAGCTTTCAGGCGTGCTGTTAAGTCACTAGTGTGAGATTTCTCCAACTTCTTTATGTGGGCATTTAGTGCTATGAATTTTCCTCTTAGCACTGCTTTCATAGTGTCCCATAAGTTTGGGTATGTGGTGTATTCATTTTCATTGAATTCTAGGAAGTCTTTAATTTCTTTCATTATTTCTTCCTTAACCCATTGGTGATTCAGTTGAGCATTATTCAGTTTCCATCAGATTGTAGGTTTTCTGTAGTTTTGTTGTTGTTGTTGTTGTTGTTGTTGTTGAAATATAACTTTATACCATTGTAGTCTGATAGAACACAGCAGGTTATTCCAATTGTTTTGTATCTGTTGAGATTTGCTTTGTGGCCAAGTATGTGGTCAATTTTAGAGAAGGTTCCATGGGGTGCTGAGAAGAAAGTATATTCTTTTTTGTTATGATGGAATGTTCTATAGATATCGATTAAGTCCATTTGAGTCATAACATCAGTTAAGACCTTTATTTCTCTGTTAAGTTTCTATTTGGGAGATATGTCCAGTGGTGAAAGTGGGGTGTTTAAGTCTCACACTGTTAATGTGTGGGCTTTTATATGTTAAAGTTCTAGTAATGTTTGTTTTACAAATGTGGGTGGCCTTGTGTTTGGGGCATAAATGTTCAGAATTGAAACTTCACCTTGGAGATCTTTCCTGTGTTGAGTATGTAATGCCCTTCCTGATCTCTTTTGATTGATTTTAGTTTGGAGTCTATTTTGCTGGATATTAAGATGGCTACACCACCTTGCTTCTTAAGACCATTTGATTGGAAAGTCTTTTCCCAGAATTTTATTCTGTCATAGTGTCTATCTTTGAATTTGAGGTGTGTGTCTTGTATGCAGCAGAAAGATGGGTCCTGCTTTCGTATCCATTCTGTTAGCCTGTGTTTTTTATAGGTGAATTAAATCCTTTGATATTAAGGGACATTAATGACCAGTAATTGTTCATTTATGTTATTTTTTTCTTGGTGGCAGTGTGTGTGTGCTTCTCTTCTTTGGGGTTTACTAGTACCTGTGTTTTCAAGGGTGTATCTGAGTTCCTGAGGTTGGAATTTTTCTTCTAGTGCTTTCTATAGGGCTGGGATTTTGGATAAATATTGTTTAAATCTGGCTTTGTCTTGGAATGTCTTCTTCACTCAGTTTATGAACACTGAGAGTTTTGCTGGGTATATTAGTCTAGGCTGGCATTCATGGTCTCTTATTGTCTAAATTACATCTGTCCAGGTCCTTCTGGCTTTTTAATTCTCCATAGAGAAATCAGGTGTTTTCTGTTGGGTTTGCCTTTATAAGTCACTTGGCCTTTTTCCTTTGCTGCTCTTAATATTCTTTCTTTATTCTGTATGTTTAGTTATTTAACTAGTATGTGGTGAGAGGACTTTTTGGGGGGTCTAGTCTGTTTGGTGTTCTATAGGCTTCTTGTATTTTCATAGGCATTTCCTTCTTTAAGTTGGGAAATTTTTCTTCTATGATCTTGTTGAATATATTTTTCTGTGCCTTTGAGGAGGTGTTCTTCTCCTTCTTCCATCCCTATTTTTCGTAGGTTTGGTCTTTTCAAGGTGTCCCAAATTTTTTAGACTTTTTGGGTCAAGACTTTATTGGATTTAGTGGGTTGGGGTTTTCTTTGTTTTTGTTTGTTTGTTTGTTTGTTTTTTGGTTGTTGGGTTTTTTTTTGACTGATGAATCTATTTCTTCTACCGTATCTTCAATGCCAGAGATCTTCTCTTCCATCTCTTTCATTCTGTTGGTTATACTTGCATCTGAAGTCTTGTTCATTTGCTCAGGATTTTCTATTTCCAGCATTCCCTCTGTTTGTGTCTTCTTCATTTTTTCTATTTCCCTTTTCAGGTCTTGGACTGTTTCCCTCATCTGTTTCATTGCTTTTTCATGATTTTCTTTCAGGGACTTATTGTTTTCTTCTGCTTTATTTGTCCTTTCCTTGTAATTGGAGAGCTTCTCTCCAGCCCCCGCCAAGCCCTGTTAGTCTAACAACCCACTTATAAAATAAACACACAGACATTCATATTATTTAAACTGTTTGTCCATTAGTTCAGGCCTACCATGGTCTAGCTCTTACTCTTATATTTAGCCCATTTCTATTAATCTATACTTTGCCACGTGGCTTGTGGCTTACCATTACCTAATCTCTTTTTTGTCATGGCAGCGGCTGGCAGTATCTCTCTCACCCAGCCTTCCACCTCCCAGAATTCTCTTCCTCCTTGTCCCACCTACCCTATCCTTCCTGCCTGGCTACTGGCCAATCAGCACTTTATTTATTTTAACCATTCAGAGCAACACATTTGACATACAAAACATCCCACAGCATTTCCTCTAGTTTTTTTATAGCGTTCTTCCCATTTTTTGTTTGTCTGCTCCTCCATTTCATTTTTTATTTCTTCTTTATAAGCCTCTAGCATCTTCATGATGTTATTTATAACGTTGTTTCCTTCTGCTTCTTCCATTTTGTGATGTTCAGGTGTAACTGTTGGTGGAGGGCTAGGTACTGGTGATGCTGTATTGCTCTTTATTTTGTTGTATGTACTTCTGCCTTTATGTCTGCCCATCTCCTCATGGATTCGTTCTTGGTCTTATCAGCACTCTTGGTCCAGACAGAACTGTAAAAATTCAGGAAGCCTCTCTCTGGTCCAGACGGGAATTCGGGGCTGGATGGGTGCTCATTTTAGATAACTGTAAGGCACAATGTGGTTGATGGGAATTGAACTCAGGACCTCTAAAAGAGGAGCCAGTGCTCTTAACTCCTGAACCATCTCTTTATACCCAGTCTGGGGATTTTTTTCCTGCATGCAAATACAAATAGACACTGCTTGGTGGAAGGTCAGGTTCACATTTAAGGTTAACTTGCAGGCATAGCAATGATCATTTACCATGTGTCCTATTATAATGAAACTGAGACAGGAAACACAGTCACTGAGTCAGGGTCACATAGGCTGTCAGTGGCACAAGTTATCTGTCCACAATCACATCTCCAGCCCCCCGCCCACCATGGAGACCAACTAGGGGACCTTCAATCTTCTAGATCATTTTATAGACTCGGGATTCTTATAGGGCTCCCAGATTCATGTCAGTAAACATCAAACACCTGACAAGAATGGCTCACCTGTGGCCCAGCCTGACATAAATGTCAGCCAGATTCTGAGCTGTATGAGATCTCTGACAGGCTGTCAGGTTTCTGAGGGAAGCTCAATGGGAAGACTATTCATAGCCTGTCTGTAGGACAGCCCTGAACAGCAAAGGCTGGGAGGGCTCTCATCTACACTGAGTAATGGAGGCCAGAGCAGCTGGGGGGACTCAAATGCTGTGTCTCAAGGCAGTCAATGGGTCAGTGAGGTCCAGGAGATAAAATGAGGTCTCTGATTCCAAGTCTTGAATCTGACCATCACCAAACACTGCAGTTCACTTCACTCATGAGAATGTCCTTGCTTCTCCCATACACAGCACAGGAGGCCCCATTATCTCTGAGTACTCAGCCGCTCCATCTGCCTCTAATTTGCTTCCTGCCTGATTCTTTAAGGATCTGGGTTGATGGGGAGATAAGAGAATATCTTTGGTTAAAAGACACCCTTGCAAAAATCAGAGGTACTACAAAGGGCAATCTCTCTGTGGTTAGCACAGCAAGGATACCCAATACCAAAATCACAGCTAACAATTCCAATCCCATGGAGGGTGAGGACTCAGTAGCATTAATGTGTGAGCCTAAAACTCAGAATATAACCTACCTGTGGAGGATTAATGACCAAAGCCTCTCAGGAGATGTCACGTTGAAGCTGTCTGAGAACAACAGGACTCTCACTTTACTCAATGTTGTGAGGACTGACACAGGACCCTATGAATGTAAACCTGGAACCTGGTGAGTGTCTCCCCAAGTGACCCATTCTCTCTGAACATTACCTGTAAGTATTTTCTCTGTTTCATCCTGTCCCCAACTGAATAAATACAGAGAGCTAGAGCTCTCTGGGACCATACTCAGTCCTGGTCCCTTTGGATTCATGACACAGACCTACCATACAGATACCTAAACTGCCAGGGCATCCTGTCCCAGCTCAAGCATATGTGAACAGGCCCAACATTGAGCTTGAATGGGCAGCAGGGACTGCTACCTAGAGAGGTTGAGGGTGATGGAGACAGGGGACATGTCAGACTCAGGCTCAGTGCACACATGATTGTGCAGAGGAAATGTTCGTGTGTTGTGCTTGAGATAGATCAGGGCTTTTGCATGCTGAATGCGTACTCTTCTACTAATCCACACCCCAACTCTGGTGGAAATCTTCTCAATTAATGTTAAAACACAGCTCAAAGAGATACTATGGCCCTCTACAGACCAGGATTTCCCATTCCCTCTGCTGACATGACATATAGCTTTGTTCCGTTTGCTCCAGATGGTCCAAGGTCTCGATCATATTCCCCTCAAATAATAATTTCCATTCAAGAACAAACCTCACATCTCCTGCCGCACAGATGCTAACCCACCTCTACGGTACTCTTGGTTTGTCAATGGAGAGCTCCAGTCATCCTCCCAAGAGCCCTTTATCCCCAAAATCAATATTAGTAATAGGGATCCTATTCCTGCCTCATCTATAACTTTTTCCCTGAAGTCAATAGAACCACAGTCAAGAACATTACCATCCTTAGTAAGTGGATCTCTGAGATATTAGCACCAGGTTTGGAGTGGAGTCTTTTGTCTTTCAGGGAAGGTGCAGAATCTTTTAATTTCTAGCCCATGTCTATGGGAACAAGCAAAACTCAGTCTTCCCCCAAGCCTCCTGCTCCATCCCTATGTCTAATAGCCTTCTGGTTCTGTGACTTCTGCCTGATAGGGATGGGGCTTTGCAATTTGAGGAGGAGGTTCTCCCAGCCTTGTAAAGCCTTCGGTTGTGTGAGGGACTTTCCAGGGTTAGAAGAAGCTCAAGGTCAAGATTTCTTTCTGTGCGTAACACAAGCTTCCCTGACCCCTCCATTTGTATTTTATGACCTCCATCATGTAGAAAAAACACTCAGTGATTTCAACTGTGCTCACATTCTTATTCACCAAATGTGAGAAGAAAATCTCCCACAGACTGAGAATAGACCTTTGCTCCCAGGTCTGCTCCTGTCTCATGGGTGGGGTGGCTGGCTCAGCTCTGATGTGGAGAAGGTGTCTGGGAGCCCTGTTCTGAGTCAGGGTGAACCGTGTCACTGACAGTTGATGATGCTCTTTTGCTTACTCTTCTCAAGGTTCAAAAACAAATTTCGGCTGAGTGTGGTGGCACACACCTATGATGCCAGCCGGTAGATAGTGTGAGTTTGAGGCCAACCTAGTCTACATAGCCAGTTCCAAGCAAGCTAAGACTGTACATTGAGACCCTGTTCAAATCTGTACTGAGGATTAGAGTGGCAGGCTGTGGTCAGCACTGTGATTATTCACTTCTTCTCTGTAGTATTTAATCCATATCCATGGAGCAGGAAATACATTTTTTCTACAAACATAAATTCTTCAATTAGAGATTTCTCCCAGTCCTGAGGTCTAGCCTTTAACACCTTTAAGATTAGCTGGGCCATCTTAACCCCATGACAAATTATTTAATTTAAGAAAAAAAAGAAGTCTATTTCATAAAGGAGGGACCTGACTGTTCACAGTCACAGAAAGTGTGAGCAAGAATTCCCACAAAAAAATCATTGGGAAATACATTCACCCTACCATGAGATTTCTGGGCAGGTGGGCTGAAGAGGCTCCCAGTGTGGAATCTACACAAACACCCTGAGTCAGGGTCACTGTGGGTGATCTTGGTAGGAGGGCCTCTCTCCCTACAGACCACATCTTCAACCCAAACATGTGATCTTGCAGAGGGCCCCTTTGTTCTACAGACCCTGTGAACTGGCTGAGATCTCTGATGGTGAAGGACTTTCAGCTGGTCCCCTCCACTATTTATCCACAGATCCAGTGGAGACACCCTCCATCAACGTCACCAACACCACAATCAAATTCCTGACCACTGTGTTCCTGACCTGCTTGTCAAACAACACGAATGTCTCCATCCGTTGGCTCTTCAATGGCCAGTTTGTGGAGTTCACAGACAGGATGAAGCTGTTTCGGGACAACAGAACCCTCCAAATAGACTTTGTGAGGAGTGAGGATTCCGGGTACTATCAGTGTGAAGTATCCAATCAAATCAGTTCCAAGAGGAGTGACCCCATCCAGCTGAACATAATGCGTGAGTGGCCTCTGTACCCTACTTACTCCTTAGTGTTTTAGATGGGGGCACTTTCCTTATCGACAGAGTGCAGAATGGGTCAAAGTCACAAGGAGAAAAACATGGTTCAAGATACAAATACACCCAGCTTGGTGATGGATGCATGTTAATCTCATGATACAACACCAAGCAATCTGAGCACAGTGCTGCATGCCTTTAACCCCAGCACTGCAAAGACAGACATTTGGATCTCTATGAGTTCCCAAACACCCTGGTGTTTATAGCCAGTTTCAGGTGAGCCAGAGCTTCATAGTGAGACCCTGTCTCAAAAGAGAGAGAGAGAGCATGAAACAGGAGGCATAGAAGTACACGGTCACTCAATTGAATGGACCAGGCTCTGCTGACTCCCCATAGAAGACCTTGCCTTGAAGAAGGTGGAAATGGGGGGGGTTGTTTGGGGAGGAAGGCTGGGGGCAGGATGAGGGAGAAAAGGGGAATCTGTGGTTGGTATGTAAACTGAATAGAAAATCTCTCAATTACAAAAAGAAGTACAAGGCCAGCCCATATTACATCTTGAGACCATCTCAATAATAACAACAATACATGTCAATATAGCAAATAAAAATGCAAAGTGATTAAGAGTTTAGGGTCTGAGTCAGATGCACTGTCAACCCTCAGAATCTAGTAAAATATTCACATGACTACACCTCCTCCTACACATTTAAATCTTTTTTAGATTATTTCTAATACCTAATATGAATACTGCATAGACACTAGCCTTTTTAATATTTTTATTTTATAATTAACTTAATTTCACATATCAGCCATGGATTCCCCTGTCCTCTCTCAGCCTACCCCCAGCCCTACCCCCAAGTTACCCCCGCATTCCCACTCCTCCAAGGCAAGCTCTCCCCTGGGGAGTCATCCCAGCCTGGTAGACTCACACAAGGCAGGTCCAGTCCCCTCCTCCCCACACCAATTTGCTGAGCAAAGTGTCCCTGCATAGGCCCCAAGCTCCAAAAAGCCAACCCATGCACCAAGAATAGGTCCTGGCACCACTGCTTGGGGGCCTCCCAAACAGTTCAAGCTAATCAACTGTCCCACTTATCCAGAGGGTCCAGTCCAGGTCCATTGGGGCTCTTCAGCCATAGGTTCATGTGTTTCCACTAGTTCGGCTGTTTGTCCCTGTGCTTTTTCCAATCATGGTCTCAATATCTCTCAATCATACAATCCCTCCTCTCTCTGTCACCAATTGGACTTCCAGAGCTCCACCTGGGGCTCGGCCATGGATCTCTGCATCTGTTTCCATGAGACACTGGATGAGAGTTCTATCATGACAGCCAGAGTGTTCAGCCATCCAATCACCAGAGCAGGTCAGCTCAGGCACTCTCTTGACCATTGCCAGTAGTCTACAGTGGAGGTATCTTTGAGGATTTCTGGGGACCTCTCTAGCACTCTGCTTTTTCCTATTCAGCTGGAGTCTTCATTCATCATGGAATCTCCCACCCAGTAGTCCCACTCTGCTCCTGATCCAGCTAGGACCTCCTGCTCCCCTAAGATCTCTTTCCCCCAACCCTTGCCCTCTATTACTTCCAACCCCCAGTTTGCTCATGTAGATCTAATCCATTTCTCTGTCACTGAGCCATCCCTGTGTCTTTCTCAGGGTCTTCTTTACTAAGTAGCCTCCATGGAATTGTAAGTTGCATTCTGATTATCTTTTGCTTTATATCTAGTATCCACTTATGAGTGTGTATATACCATGTTTGTCTTTCTGAGTCTGGGTTACCTCACCCAGGATGATTATTTTCTGGTTCCATCCAATTGCTTGCAAACCTCATGATGTCATTGTTTTTCTCTCCTGAGTAGTACTCCATTGTGTATATGTACCACATTTTGTTTATCAATTCTTCAGTTGAAGGGCATCTTGCTTGTTTCCAGGTTCTTGCTATTACAAATAATGCTGCTATGAACATAGTTGAGCATGTGTCCTTGTGGTATGATTGAGCATTCCTTGGGTATATGCCCAAGAGTGGTACAGCTGAGTCTTGAGGGAGGTTGATTTTCTAAGAAAGTGCCATATTGATTTCCAAAGTGGCTGTACAAGCTTGCACTCCTACCAACAGTGGAGGAGTGTTCCCCTTGCTCCACATCATCTCCAGCATAAGCTGTCTTCACTGTTTTTGGTCTTAGCCATTCTGACAGGTGTAAGATGGTATCTCAGAGTCATTTTAATTTGCATTTTCCTGATGACTAAGGATGTTGAGCAATTCCTTATATGTCTTTCAGCCATTTGAGCTTCTTCTGTTGAGAATTCTTTAGCTCTACAACCCATTTTTAATTGGAAAGTTGGGTATTTTGATGTCTAATTTCTTGAGTTCTTTATATGTTGTGGATATCAGCCATCTGTCAGAAGTGGGGTTGGTGATTATCTTTTCCCATTCTGTAGGCTATCATTTTGTCCTCTTGACTGTGTCCTCTGTCCTGCAAAAGCTTCTAAGTATTTTATTCTTTTTGGTGCTCTCATAAATAAATACTTTTTCATTTCCTTTCTAATTATTCATTGTGAAGGCTGAGATTATTGCTCAGGGAATGAACACTTGCCAGACATGTACGAGGCCCTGGGTTTAAGCTCCACTACTGCCAGGAAAAATGAAAATCTAATTGTTTATGGTCAATATTAGTATTCAGAAAAACATCTCACTTGGGCATGTTCTTTTCCTTAGCCAACAATTTTGCTAGTTTTGCTCATTTAGTTTTGAGAACTTTCTGTAGAATGCTAAGGATTTTTTATGAACTGTATATATCTTTACCACCTCATAATTGGGCACCTTTATTTCATTGTCTAGCCTAATGACTCTGTATTAGGGTCTTCACTCTGTCCTAAGGGTCTCTTGAACAGAAGTGGTCACAGCAGCATTCTGTGTTCTTCCTGATCTTAGAGAGAAAGAGTTAGTCTCCTTATTTATTATGATGTTGGCTGTGGGTTTCCATGTGTGGCCTTTGTTACACTAGGCTGGACTTCTATCCAGTTTCAGTGTTTTTATTATCAAAGGTTGTGAAATTTTGTCAAGTTTTTGTTGATTCAATCTTATTGGTTATATAGCTATTTCATTTTGTTTCTTCCACGATTCCATCTCTAAAGGATCCAGGTTTGTAGGAATTTGTCCACTGCATCTAGGCCACCCAACAGTTGTAATATAACTACTGAGTGCTCTTGATATTCTTCATATTCTTGAGAATGGATAGTGAGGTCTCAAATTTTAGTAATATCCATCTCCTGTAAATAGAATGTATCAGACTCAGAATTTAGATGAATATTAATTGAGTCCTGGGTTTTTGAAAGTGCTAATTCAGAATGCAAAAGGGTGATTAGGCCTTTAAATGCAAGTTCAGCACTCATAGATAAATGGATACAAAATACATCTGATATTGGATCTCATGCTTATGGTGCTTTGATAGAAGAAGTAATTTCTAGAAATTTTAAGAAAAATCAAAATGTCAGATGTTTTAATTGTGGTAAACAAGTTCATCTAAAAAGAGCTTGTAGGCAAGTTATTCCTAGAAACAATGCTTTTTCTAGAGATAATCCAAAGAAAAGGCCCTGCCTTCTGGCATATGTAGAAGGTGTGGCAAAGGTTGACATTGGACTAATGAAAGCAGACCAAAGAGACAGTCAAGGTAAATCTTTGCCATCAGGAAACGCCTTGGGGTCCTCTCACAGATCCCAATATCAAATTTGGTTCAATCATTCCCTGTTATCATGGAGAGAACTCCTCCACAGAGTAATTAAAGAACCTAATTCCTGTTGCCAAAAACCATATTAATATGAATAACAAAACAGCTTCAATAGATAAATTCAATAAAACTAAATTTTCAGGAGAGACCATAAAACAAGTATTTTGGCAAACTTCTAATTATCATAGACCAAAGTTTAAAATACAAAAAAATAAAATGGCATTGAAACTGAGGGTTTGAAAAACAGATTTAGTTGTAACAATGATGTCACTAAAATCTTGGCATCTAAATTGGCCTCTTTAGGAGGTCAATATTCAGCTTCTAGGGGTTGGAACTCTATCTCAGGTACAACTAAATACAAGATGGGTTGAGTGTATAGGGCCAGAAAGACAGATAGGAAAATTAAAGCCATATATGGCTAATATAGCCATGAATTTATGGGGATGTGATTTGTTGCAGTAATGGAAAAGAGAGATTAACATTCCCCCAATCTCAGAAACAAATTGTAAAATAAAGAATGCTTCCAAGAGAAATATTAAAAGGTATTATGAAGAACAGCCACAGACTGTTCAAGTTGTGCATAAACAGGGCACAACAGCTGTTGGTCTTCCAAGGTACCAACAGCTCTACCCTTAAAATGGTTAACTGACAAACCTGTATGGATGGAACAATGGCCTCTGACATCAGAAAAATTCCACGCCTTAGAACAGCTGGTACAAGAGCAGCTGCATGCTCAAAATATTGAAGAATCACCAGTCCTTACAATTCTCCTATATTTGTCATTAGAAAGAAATCTGGAAAAATGGAGAATGTTAACAGATTTAAGAGCCATAAATAAGGTGATTCAACTGATGGACTCTTTACAGCCTAGATTTCCCTTTCGTTCTCTATTAGCTAAAGGATGCTCTATTATAGTGATAATAAGTACCTCCAAAGATATATTGCACAGTGCTTTATTAGATTTAAATTGTTAAAATGCTAACAAGAAAGGGGCAGCAGCTATGGAGAGACATTGGATAGTAGAAAACATGCTGAACTAAATCAGTCTGTATGCATTAAGAATGTATTGACCTCAGAATGGAAACCAGGATATGTGTTACTTTGGAGAAGAGGTTTTGCTTTTGTTTTCACAGAAGAAAAGCCATGGATATCATCAAAATTGATAAAGATTGGAATTGAACACAAGAGAGCTCTTGATTAGGAGAGATGATACTTCATTGAACGGCATGGCAATTCAACTTCACAAAAAGGAAACTCCCTAAAATTAAGGTTGGGGCAGGGTTTTGTTTTGCCTTTCCAGAAAAAAAAATAAAAGCATCCAACTAAGGAATCTAAAGACCACTGGACAAATGCCCTAAGAAAAATAGTAAATTGGCCTAATGGTAGAGCACACTTCCAATAAAATAAAATCTCATAAATCTTCCCAAATGTTTGTTTTTGCTGTTCTCTACAAACATACAAGGGAAAATGGTCTTTTTGTAGTTCCAGTTCAATTAAAAATTAAAGCTGGTTTTGGAGATGGAGCATGGCTCTCTCCTTCTCTAAACCCATGCATGCTTGTTAAAGGAAAATTTAAAATCTCTGCCTCATGTCAGAAGAGCCACCTAGATTGAGACAGAAGCAAAATGAAAATCATGGACTGTTCTATTGCTACTAATCTCATAAACCTTTGGTTTTATTTTGACTCTTTAAAACTTTTCTTAAAGTATAAATATTATCTCAAAATTTATAAGATTAATATATATATATATATATATATATATGTATATATTTGAACCTTCTGTCATGATATCAATGATCAGATAGGGTACTATTGATTCTAGAAATAGGCTTCATCTAGCTTCTTATACATGATTTCAGGCTTGAGTCTGAAGCAGGTAACTAAGAACTAAGTTTGTGTACTCCAGATGTATTTAACAGGCTGTGGCCCCTTAACCTTGCTGATATCTGCTGTATATGACATTTAAATTGTTTACATTTCCTGCAGTGAACAGTGATGATTCTTAATAGTGAACTTTGAAGTCTGCAAAATATTTTTGGGGCCCAACAATATGAATACACCTGGATTGTAATAATGCCATTAAGCTAGCAAACACCACCCAAAGATCAGCTATGGACTACAAACTACTTAGGACAATTTCAAGTCAGCTACCTAAGATTGTCTTGCCTTGTAGACTACTCTACCCAGGACTTTCATTATCCCATCACATTGAGACTGGACAACAGCTAGCTCTCCCAGGACTTGACCATTATCTTAATTTTCTCTGGGTCCCCTAAAGATGATGTCACCTCCAGGCAGTAGAATGTAATTTTAAGAACACAACACCCACATTCCCAGGAGGCAGGGTGGTTGGTTTTTGGACATTCAATGGATGTTTGTCATCATTTAGAGGGGTTGGTCACAAGTTGTTACTTGTCATGGTTGAGGGGGATACTAAGGAATGGAAATTAGACTCAAGAATCTTGTTCTGAAAAGAAAAAGATATAGTAATGATAGGATAAAAGAATAGATTATTGTGTCACTTTCAAACTAGAAAAACAACTACAAGTCTCAAATATTTCACATTGGTATGGATTTTTGTATATTGATACAAATTTAAGGTTATTTTTGTTATGCTGTATATATGTTTCTACTCATGTGATGTATTTTTGTATATTGAAATAAATCTAAGGTTATTTTTCTCATAATGTATTATGTGCTTCTATTTCTTACTTAAGGTATTGTACCTATGCTGCTCATTTGTAAATGTAAAGTTCTAGTCATGGAAAGCTATATAGGATAATAAAGAAACATAGATTAGTAGTTAGTTAGTCATCTATAACAATCAAACTTACAGTCATTTTAGATATTTTTCAAGGTCAAAGAGAGACATTTTAAATAGATAGATTGTCTTCAAACACTTTAGAGACCTACAGACTATTACACTTTAATGTTTTAATAACAGCACTTTCCATGACTCTGGCAGCACTAATCTACTTCATAAAAGGATGATGGCCATCAAAGAACCTCCATATGGAGTTTGCTTTCTTTATGGCAAAAGCTAGTAATTTGGGGGAAAATACTGCCCTTGCCTCAACTGCTGATGGTATGTTGTCCAAACTGAACAAGCAGGACAGGAAAGAATGTGACTGTCAAACTTTGCCAAGACAAGGTAGGACAGTCTTCCCAAAATTCCCGCTTCACAGAGAAGTCTGTCAGATAGTCTAAATCTAGAGGGCAAAGATGGATGCCCCAATGTTGCAGAGGAACCTTGGGTGACCGTCAGGGTAGCCAGGTGACTCTTGTTTCTATAGTTTTGGAAGTTGCTTGCTCTGCATTTCCTGCTTACTCGGGTAATATATATTTCATGGGTCTCTGATGGAGTTGAAGACTAGATAGGTATAATTGTTTTCCTTAGACATAATAGAAAGTACATTAGTTAAAAAAAAAAAAACACTTTGGACTCATCAAGAGAGGATATATAATGAAATATTTTTTTTCTAAATTTGCCAAATACTAATGGACTGGACATTGTAAATGTATTTCATACTTGGTAATTGCTTTTATTGTATACAGTTTTGCATTGTTAGAGTTAAAACCTTTCCTTTTACTTAGAGAAAAGGGAGAAATGTTGGAAAAGATTTATCTGTATAGCCTATAGACTGTGCCAATAAAGCAACCTTGAATATAGAATGGAGTCAGCAATTGACTGACCAGAATTAGCCATAAAGTTCTAGGAGGACTTTGCCAGGCAGCTAGAGAGAACAGGAAGAGACTCGGGAGAAGTTTGGGGAAACTTGCAGTGCTGGAGCTTACAGAAAATGTAGAGAGAGGGTCAGCCAATCACTCCTCTTTCCCTGAAATTTTCAGATCTTTATCTCAATTTCTGACTCCTGAGTTTTTATTATTCTAGAACAAATTAGGTAATCCTTTCATCTGGCAGCTACACTGAGCAATGTAATTGGGCACCCATCCTGAGACAAAGTCCGTCTATAACCTGTGAGACTATGGCAGAAATCAGTCTGGGATTGACTGGCTGATATGAGCTATTAGGGACACTGTTAACATCACCATCAATATTAGAACCTGGAAGACAATAGAGGAAGGACAGACAGACATCACTGAGAAAACTGGATTTTTTTTAAACAATGACAGATAAGACTGTATTCATAGGAATGTTAGGAAAGATACTGGTGGGGGCCTAGGGTCTGATATAGGGCTTTAGGGACTTTCATCAGTTGTAACACATTCTGAGATGGGCTGCACAGTGATGCAGCTGCCTTTGAGTCATCCACACTATCATTCTCACCAAGGTTCACTAAGCTAGATGAGGCTTTAACTGTTTCATTGGTCTGTCATAGCCACCTGCGTGGTTGTGGAGGTTTGAATGTAATTGGCCCCCATAATGTCAGAGGAAGTGGCACTATTAGGGGGTGTGGCCTTGTTGGAAGAAGTGTGTCACTGTGGGGGTGGGATTTGGGGTTTCCTATGCTCAGGATACCACTAATTGTCTCAGTTGACTTCCTTTTTCCTGCAAGATATAGCACTTTGTGCCATGTTCCCCATTACGGTGATAATGGACCGAACCTCTGAAACTGTAAACAAGCCATGATAATTAAATGTTTTCTTTATAAGAGTTGCAGTGGTCATGGTGTTTCTTCACGGCCATCAAAACCTGAAGTAGGACAGTGGTGAAAGCCATTTCTTCCCATCTCTCAGGAAAAGTCACACAATATCATTCCACATGGAACTGAGATCATGAAGTGTTTATTTTCCTGTACAAAATTAGTTCACTTAGCATTTTATCCTTCAAGTCCATCCATGTTCTCAAAACACAGAATTTACTTCTTTAAAAAGCTCAGTTTTATTATAGTGTGTTCATATATCACATTTTCTTTATCTAGTCATCCACTGATGGATGAGTCCTTAAGTTTCCATGTCTTGCTCCTTCAAGTGACAAAGCAAGGAATAATATAGACATTTGCTCTGTCTTTACCAAATCATTAGTCCCTGTGATTTACACATCCCAGAATGGGATTGCTGGATCACACAGCTGACAATGCCTTTGATGCACAGAAATTTTCAGTTTTTGTGAGGCCTGATTGGTTGTTTAGTTGTTATTATCACCTCTGCTTTTGTGTCGTGGTCAAGAGTATCACTGCCAAATCCAATGTCACTGTGCTTACATCACAGCTTATCTTCTAAATGTCTTATAACATTTGTTATTGAATTTAGGTATTGGATCCACTTAGAGTCAATGTTTGTATAAGGTATTAAAAAAATGGGATTTGGGCATGGAACAACCCTTTGCCTGAGCATCTTCTGTACTGCTCCACTCTAGGCATACTTGTCAAATATCATTTGGCCACAGGATAGAACTGGACAGAGAGATGGTCTGACTTGGTTGTTTCTTTCTTGTTGTGGCTGTGGTAGGTTTTGCTGAAGGTAGTTGTTTTGGTTGTTTTTGAGATGGGTATAGTCAGAAGATTTCCTATGCCCTGCCTGGGCCCTGCAGTCTGGACAAATCTCTCCCACCCACATCCCACAGTCTCTTGGTCCCAAATAAACACACAGAGGCTTATGTTATTTTCAAACTATATAGCCTAATGGCTCATTCTTCTCACTTCCCAGCACTTACATTTTAAATTAACCCATTTCTATTCATCTATACTTTGCCACATGGCGTGTGGATTACCAGTACATTTACATCTTGCTTCTCCTGGTGGCGACCAGCAGCATCTGCCCCACTCTCCTTTCTCCTTTCACTGTCTCTCTTTAATTTTCCCACCTGGCTCCATCCTGCCCTGCCATAGGCCAAAACAGCTCTATTTATCAACCAATCAGAGCAAGACATATTCACAGCACACAGTAAGACATCCCACAGAAATGGGGGTGTTACTATGTAGCCCAGTCTGGCTTAGAACTCACTTGGTAGTTTAGCCTGATCCTGAGCTCATGGCAACCAGGTGCCTCAGTCCTTCAACTACTGGGGTTATAGGCATGAAATCCCACAGATGGCACCATATTTCTCTTCTTTTAAATTGCATATTCATTTACTTGTTGTTTTATGGGGGAGGGACCTGGAGGGTCCTAGGGTTGTGCCCACAGCTCTGATGCCTGTGGTGGGAGAAGGGAGTGTGCTTTCAGCTACAGTATAGGCCTAACAGTCTTTTCTAGGTATAGGCTGGCTTCTGGAAAGAGAGTCACCTGCTATATTACAACTGTGTGTCACCAAAGGTTAGTCTTCATACCCCTGGCTGGGGAGCTCTGAGAGTTGAGGGTATGTGATGGTCAGTTTTATATCAACTTGACTCAAACTAAATCATTTGGGAAGATAAAACTCCTGCTGAGAAAATGCCTCCCTTCCACCAGATTGACCTATGGGAAACCTGTGGGACATTTTCTTGAATGATGACTGTTTTGGGAAGGTCCAGCTCTATGGGGGTATGGCCAAGCCTTGGATTTTGGCCCTGGATTGTGGTGTTTTATTGCCTCAATAGATATTCTAATTAAGACAGAGTCCCTGTGAGGAAATGTGGCCATTTAGAGTACACTCAGCCTGGACATTCTTTCAGTTAACTCCTGGCCACAGGAACCAGAGAGGTGAACATTACATCTATCACAATTAGGACAATGAGAAAAAGATGTGATCATTAAAAATAACTGTAATTTTAATGTAAAAATTGCTACATGACATTCTCCCATCTCCAAGGACAATCAGAGTGGATATGATTTAGGCTGCAGCCACCCACCACAGGCAAGGACTTGAAGGAACACACATGGCCAACCTAGAAATACAGTACTTACGGGAGTACTAGGAGAGAATACCCTGCTTATTGCCTCACCTCTTCTAATCTACCTTCTCACAGGAAGTGCACTCCCCAAAGGAACAAACAGATGTCAGACACAATCAGAGAGTTCTTGTCCACATGCTTGGTGAGGATGAATTTATCATGATGCTTCTTCTCTTTTCTGCCCATGACAGGTGAAACTCCAAAACAAAAAAAACTTGGACCCTCATCAAGGGGTATTATTGGCATTATTGTTCAATGTCTGGTGGGGCTGATTGCAGTCACATTTGTACTGGTTTTCCTGTGGCTCAGCCGTCGTGGCAGGTGAAGTGTCTTCCACCCTTCCACATACTCTTCCATTCCCTCCATGCTCGGGAAAGGGAAGAGATTTCCTTCACTTTGTGTCTGGACGCCATCTTCTTCTCTTTGCTATGTGTCTGCTGTGTCCCTCATATCACTGCCTTCCTATGTCCTGTACCCCACTGTTGGTCATGGTCAATCCTTTCCTTGTGAAGTTTGGAATAACTGACTTCATCTTTCACCAGGAAGCCACAAATTGAGAACGACATTAAACAGGTGAACAATGAGCCAACCAACCTCAAGGAAACCTCAAGTGTGAAACATAAAAACAAAGAGAAGGCAAAAGTAAATTCTCTATTTTGTTCTCACAGCAGCAGGGATGGAGGGAGGGACTGAGATAGCCTAGTGGACGCAGAAGAATCAGGGTCCTCTTGAAAAGTGAAAAAAGTACCCACCAGTGGGAGACAAGGGGGTGTGGGTTTGAAGACCAAAGATGCAGAGCACTGAAAGAACAGATCTTCAGGACTGGGATGTCGCACTCAACAGAAGTACCAAGCCCATAACCAGTTAGAAAACAACACATATGGAGTAAAGGGATCAAAGGCTAGGAGGGGGCTGGTTAGATTGGAAAAGGAGGCAGCACCAAGAAAGGCAGTGGCAGCCATGGTATTAATGCACAGCAAGGACACCAAGCAGCTCCCAGGAAACATGGGCTCCCAGGGTCTTTCTCAACCGAGGAACAAAACAACAGTAACAGGTGTCCCATTTCTTTAGGACGTGAAGTAAGAGCATGCTCAGTGAGGACAACTGGACCAGTCCACCCCCAGTAAGTAAAGGCACTAACCCTTGGGAATCAAAGGTCCCACCACCTGCCCATCCTTCCACAGCATCCTGGACACCAGCCACTGTCTCCTGTCTGACTTACAGAGCAAATCTTCTCTTCCCAGCCTCTGGCTTGCATTTTCTTTAGGCTGGCAAGTAGCTCCCAAATAAAGACACAGAGTCTTATTAATAATTATGAATGCTCAGCCTTAGCTTAGGCTTGTCCATCTAGCTCCTTTACCTTAATTTAAACTGTTTCTATTATTCTATGTTTTGCCTCAGGCCTTTTTACCTTTCTTTCATTCTGTATGTCCTACTTTCCTGTTTCCTCCCTGTCTGTCTGTCTGTCTGTCCCCAGGTGTCACCATGGCTTCTTGTTTTCTTTCTTTCCTGAGCCTAAATTCCTCCTCCTACTTACTCTCCCTGCCTAGATGTCCCCTTATATATCTGCCCCTCACTATTAGCCATTCAGCTTTTTCTTAGAGAAGTCTGGTGCTTTAGACAGGCAAGGTAAAACAGCAACACATCTTTACTTAGTTATATAAACACAACACATCTTTACATGTTAAAAAAATATTGCACAACACCAGCCCTCAGATGCTGTAGGTTCTCACGGCCTTCCCAGCCACAGGAGACCAAGTCAGTGCTGAAGGGAGACTCAGTCCACCTAGGCTAGGCTGGCATGAGGGAACCACAAGTACAAGAGCAAGTTACTGATTCTAATGCCTTCCCTGCTGTCTGTGAAAGTTGTGGGCATTCATTTACCCTTAGGGAGACTCTCTGCTGTATGTGTCTGGGTGCCATGGACCACTGTGATCCTCCTTGTCATAGGAACATGTCAGTGACAAATACCAATGAGGGGGAAAAAATCAAGGATTTGTGAACTGGGAGAACTCCTGAACTGCATAATCCAGGTCTCTGTCCATGGTACCTCCCCTCTAGTCCTATTAAACTAGGTCTGTGAAACAGACTCTGTAGGATGCAAATCCGCTAACTGGCCTTGGGCATCACCCCCCTGAACCGGCACCCCACATCTACCACCACCTCCTGTTACCTCCTTCGGCTACAAATCACAAGTCTCAGATGAGCTTTGCACTTCCATGCTCTGCTGACTCTTCTCTTACTTCCCCAGGTCACGTGACGACTCTCCTAATGAGGTAAGCACTGCCACTTTCACTGCCTGCTTCCTCTCAGATGTCTCTGGATAGATGGGGACACTCAGAGCCACAACTGTGTGTCCTTAGTTCCTCGTGCAGGAGACAAGGAGCTGCACCTCTCTCACCCTTAGCCTGCTGGCCTGCACTCTGCCCACTACAAAAGTGGTTAAGGGGTGGGTGAGCTAGCCCCTGTGTAGTTCCCAGCACAGACCCAAAGGAGGAAGGGCCACACCCCTTCCCTTGTCTCTCCTCATTTGAACCTGCTCTGGCTCTCAAAGTAAAGATTCCATTCCAACCAGGCAGAGGTGCAGGCTCAAGGATCTCACTCTGTCTCCTCCTCTGCCCAACACCCTAGTCCCTTGATGTCTTCCAGATGTATTCAGACAAGAGACATCCTGTTATGTAGAAGACTGGCAGGTTTCTTAGAGAATGATGGAAGGCATACTCAAGTGAGGGTGGATATTGGCCAAAGGCCACTGCAGATGAAAGGCCCTCAAGGAGCGAGAGTGGACAATGGCCAGGGACCACGGGCTGCATGATAAAGTAGGCTGGGTGCTGTCTTCTAAAGTCTCTGGCACAGGAGGCCTTCCTGAGATGTTTTCCTGTGCAAGACAAACAGACCATGTGGGTTGACTCTAAAGGAGGGGACTATTGTGTCTCTGTTCTTTACCAGAAAGGTCCTGCCACATAGTAACTTACATTCTTCTTAGCAATTGAGATGGTCACTTAGAGAATTTAAAGGCTGGAAATGTTGTCCTATTGCTAGAGTGCTTGGCTGGCTGTCCCTGGCCTAGGTTTGATCCACAGAATCACAGTGGAGCACACCTGCAGTCACAGCACGTGGTCCCTAGAGAACTTGGGGACTCCCTGAGCTACATGAGAGTCGGTTCACACCAACACACACACACACACACACACACACACACACACACACACACACACACAAACCAGGTTTAGGGCAGATGAAATGTTTTAGTGTGTAAAGTGCCATTTACAAAGCTGACATCTGAGTTCAGTCCCCAAACCCTGAGGTGAAAGGAGAGACCCCTCCTGCAATTTGTTCTTTGAGATGCACCTATGTTCTGTCTGTCTATCTGTCTGTCTGTCTCTGTCTCTGTCTCTGGATCTCTCTCTCTCTGTCTGTCTTGAGACTGACTGTATGATCATACTTTTCAGGTGGATGGAGCGTCACATTATTTCCTGAAAAACAATGTCCAGCAACCCAAATCCCTAACTTCAGTCTTCCCATCTCCACCAGCAAAAACAATGGTCTTCTTAAGTAAAAACACAGTGATGAGACATGTCCGATTAGCTGCTGCTCCTGTATTCCCAGTGTCCTGCCCCTCACTGGGCAGGGTAGGGTGGAGAGTCCCCAAAGGACACAACACTGCAGCCCCAGCCTTCAGAGTCAGCAGAGAAAAAGTCAGATAATGGATTGGGTAGCCAGTGGCTAGCAGGAAGCGATTGATGGTGAGGGATTGCATGCACCCTTTAGAAACAGAACAAGAGCACTTTATGAAGTCCACTGTTGCCGGGGAGCCGGCTAAGTAGTGATCAGAAAACTGGCTGTGGCAGAGAAAAATGGGCTGTGGTAGGGGATGACCTCCACTGGGGAAAGCCCTCTGACAGTTAGGTGACTATGTGTGCAGGTTCCTGGCAGGCGATCTCTGCCCTAAGAAGGGTGACGATGTAGATTGGCTTGTGTACAGTCTAGGAGTCCAGTGGCAGCCACTCTGTACCTATTTCCTGACATGGGATTTTTGCTGTACACATGGTGGGCCACGAAATCCCAAAGTCCAATCCTTCAGCAAGCATATGAAGCACTCCTCGACATTTGCCCACTCTGTTCTCAGGTCTTCCTCACACACACTACTGTCTCCTTAGATCCCTAAAACCAGCTCCTTCTCCTACTGGGGAATGTGCAGTGTCCTATCACATACTCCAGATTCCCTCTCTTGCTCACACTTCCTGCACTTGTCACCACTTAGCTCTGTGGAGCCTCTGTTCTAATTGCGTCTGTCTCCCTGTACACCTCTGCCCCACTACAGTGACAGGAGAGTAGTGACGGAAAAGGGTGCATCAGGAAAGAAACTAGTTGACCAGGAAGACTATTAGCCTGTCCCCACCTGACTTCATATAGTTGAGCATACTGAAGAAATGCCAGGAATAGGAGCTGGAGAGGTGGTTCAGTGGATCTAAGCACTTGGCTGCTCTTCCAGAGGACTCAGATCCCCAATAACCACAGAGCTAAAAACCTTTTACAACTCTAGTATCAGGGGATCTGATACCATCTTCTCTCCCCTGGGGGTAGCAGACACATACATAATGTACAGATATACATGCCAGCAAACCACCAACCACCACCAGCACCACCAGCACTACCATCACCACCACCACCAGCACCACCCACATACACAGGCATAGAGGGACAGGCAGGGAGTGTACACAAACACAGAGCAGTGACCACTAAGTAAACTCCTATAGAGGGCCTTGTGGATCCTAGCTTCTACCTAGGAGCTTAGTGAGATCAAAGGAAAATCCAAATGAGACCACTTTGCATTCATAGTTACCTCTGTGCTGACACATACGGACCCCTGATACACATGGCGGTCCTTCCTCTGTGTCTTTACTCTGCCCTTTGGGGCCCACACACCTGTACTCTGGGTACTTTCTTCTGGTATATCCATGCTTGAGATCCGTTGTTAGAAATAAAGCAGTGGCCGCCCACATTTCTATATTCCCCATGGACTCGTGCCCTGGTGAGGTGTGGGCTCATTTATCTGAGCTGAGCTCACCACACAGAAAGAAACCAAGTGACTTTGCTGCCATCTTGGCTGGTGACTTCATCAAGAGAGAGGTGACCACGTGACTTGGCCATTATCTCGGTTGTGACGTAATTGAAATATTTGCCAGTATTGAGAGCCTCAGAGGATCACCGCACTCCTGGGACTTCTGTGCCACAGGCAGTCAGGTACACAGCCCAGTCCTCCTCTTCCAACTTTTCCATTTTAACTTCATCTTCTGTGTTCCTATGGGGTCATGGAATTGGGAGACTCAGAAGAGACTCCAACGTGGGCTCTGCTACCACATGATAAAAATCAATACTCGTGTCATTTTATTGTGGCAATGGGGGCAGTTCAAGACAGGGGCTTTCTGGGTCACAATTCTGGCTGTCCTGGAACTTGCTCTGTAGACAAGTCTGGCCACAAACTCATTCAGATCTGCCTGGCTCTGGCTCCCCAGTGCTGGAATTAAAGTTGTGTGCCACCCCCACCCACTTTATGTGTGTCTTAAGGAGGGTATACCCAAAGGCCATGGTGCACTTTTTGGATTGGCACATTGTTTTGCAGGATATATTTACAGCTTTCTTTAGGAGACTTGCAATTTCCCAGTCATGTGCCTCCAACAATACCAACAGGAGCTAACACTTTCAAACTGACAGTCTTTTAATGGAGAGAACAATGAGAGAACCCTCTGTCTAATATAAAAACATAAGATGGTCAATAAACATCACCAATATAGAAAAATTGGACACTTATAAACATATACAAAATAATATATAAGACTTATCACTCATAAATTTTGAAGAGGATGGAGAGCCAGAGGTTCTTTTTTTTAATACCAGGAACTTCTGATAGATTTAAGCATAGGATTGGAGGAGAAGAAAATGACTTTTCTACCGTGGGGCTAGAAGTTCCTCTTTTCTAGTTAAAACAAATAGAATAAATGTCTTCTATGATATAAAACTGTAATAACAGCTAACATGTCAGTATATGTGTGCCTTCTTTTCTGGGTTTTGTATACATCAAGGTCATTTTTGATATATCCCTCACATCAAGGTCATTTTTGATAATGTGCTAAGATGCTAAGAAGCTTACTAAAATGTGAACTTTTTTTTTTTGTCAGATTAGAAAAGGAATATAAAAGTCCAAGCAAAGAGTGCTGCTTTATACCGGAATCAGAAAAGGCTTGGTGAATAAAAGGATGTGTGAGCTAGTCTTAATTTGTTATATTAATCTATTCATGTAGTGTGGACTCAATTTTCTTTTAATAAGGAGGTGTTACCCAGCAGCTCTCTTCTGAGTCAGTCAGCTCCCATACTCAGGACTCCTACTGTGCCTATTTGGAAAAGATCAACAGCTGGGCATGTGGAGAGCTGGTTCTTTGAGAGGGTAAACAAGATTGACAGGCCCTGGGCCCAACTAACCGAAGGGAAGAGAGGGAGGACCCTAAGTGATAGAACCACAAATAAACGTCACAACAGACAGCGAAGAAATTCAGAATATTGTAAGGGAATACTTTAAAAATCTATACCCCGGCTGGGGTTGTAGTCAGAGGGGCAACCATTTCCAGGTCCCACCCCTGGGCAACAGCCATCCCCGGAGGACCTGCCTAACTTGGCCCCAGTTTCCAGCCATTTGTCAGGCCCGGCAGGAAGGCTCCCCTTTTCCAAGACTGCAGGCAGACCCTGCAGTCTCCACACCCTGCCCCCACACCCATTTTCCTGAGACCCCAGCCACTTCCTGAGACACAGAGACCAGCCCCCAGCTCACATCTGCCCTGGAACTCCCATCTGGACCAAGGTGAGTGCCTGGGGTTATAATCAGAGAAGCAACTGCCCATGGGTCCCACCATTGGGCACCAGCCATCCCAGGAGGACCTGCCCAACTTGGCCCCAGTTTCTGGCCAATTGGCAGGCCCTCTGGGAGGGCTCCCCTTTTCCAAGACTGCAGGTAGACCATGCAGTCTCCACACCCTGCCCCAACACACATTTGCCCGAGACCCCAGCCACTTCCTGAGAATCAGAGACCAGCCCCCAGAGGGGATACAAATTAGAAAGGAAGAAGTCAAGCTCTCCCTATTTGCAGATGACATGTTAGTATACATGAGTGACCCCAAAAATTCAACCAAGCAACTGATACAGCTAATAAAAACCTTCAGCAACATAGCAGGATAGAAGATCAACTCAAAAAAAAATCAGTAACCCTTCTATATACAATAGACAAACAGGCTGAGAAGGAAATCAGAGACACATCACCCTTTACAATAGCCACAAATGATATAAAATACCTTGGGGTTACTCTAACTAAGCATGTGAAGGACCTATATGACAAGAACTTTAAGTCCCTGAGAAAAGAAATTGAAGAAGATGTCAGAAAATGGAAAGATATCCCATTCTCATGGATAAGCAGGATTAACATAGTAAAAATGGCGATCTTACCAAAAGCAATCTACAGATTCAACACAATCCCCATCAAATTACCAACACAATTCTTCACAGATCTGGAAAGAATAATACTCAACTTCATATGGAAAAACAAAACACCCAGGATAGCCAAAAGAATCCTGTACAATAAAACAACCTCTGACAGCATCACGATCCCCAACCTCAAGCTCTACTATAGAGCTACCATAATAAAAACAGCTTGGTGCTGGCATAAAAACCAACATGTGGACCAATGGAAACAAACTGAAGACCCTAACATTAACCCACACACCTATGAACATACAATTTTTGACAAAGAAGCCAAAAATGTACAATGGAAAAAAGAAAGCATCTTCAACAAATGGTGCTTGCATAACTGGATGTCAGTGTGTAGAAGGACACAAATAGATCCATATCTGTCACCGTGCACAAAACTTAAGTCCAAGTGGATCAAAGACCTCAACATAAATCCAGTTACTCTGAACCTGATAGAAGAGAAAGTAGGAAGTACTCTTGAACGCATTGGCCCCAGAGATCACTTTCTAAATATAACACCAGCAGCACACACACTGAGAGAAACAATCAATCAATGGGACCTGTTGAAACTGAGAAGCTTTTGTAGAGCAAAGAACATGGTCAACAAGGCAAAGCCATAGCCTACAGAATGGGAAAAGGTCTTCACCAACCCCATATATGACAGAGGGATGATATCCAGAATATATAAATAACTCAAGAAATTAGACATCAAAATGCCCAACAGTCCAATTAAGAAATGGGCTATAGATCTAAACTGAGAATTCTCCACAGAGGAAGTTCAAATGGCTGAAAGACATTTAAGGAATTGTGCAACATCCCTAATTATCCGGGAAATGCAAATTAAAATGACTCTGTGATACCACCTTACACCTGTCAGAATGGTTAAGATCAAAAACACAGAAGACAGCTTATGCTGGAGAGGATATGGAGCAAGGGGAAATCTCCTCCACTGTTGGTGGGAGTACAAGCTTGTACAGCCACTTTTGAAATCAATATGGCATTTTCTTTGAACATTGTGAATAAATCTCCCCCAAGACCCAGCTATACCACTCCTGGGCATATACCCAAGGAATGCTCAATCATACCACAAGGGCATTTGCTCAGCTATGTTCATACCAGCATTGTTTGTAATAGCCAGAACCTGGAAATAACCTAGATGCCCTTCAACTGAAGAATGGATAAAGAAAATATGGTACATATACACAATGGAGTACTACTCAGCAGAGAAAACAATGACATCATGAGGTTTGCAGGCAAATGGATGGATCTAGAAAAAAATCATCTGAGTGAGGTAACCCAGACTCAGAAGGACAACCATGGTATGTACTCACTCATAGGAGGATACTAGATGTAAAACAAAGATGACTAGACTGCTACACAACTCCAGGGATGCTACCTAGAAAACAGGACCCTGGGAAAGAAACAGGAATCACACAATGACAGAGAAATGGATGAGATCTACATGAACAGCCTGGATGACAATGGGAGTAATGAAGGACAAGGTTTGAGGGAAAGAAAGCTTAGGGGAGCTAGAGATCCCAGCTGGATCAAGAACAGATAGGGAGAACAAGGAATAACAGACCATAATAAATGAAGACCACATGAGAACAGGAATAGGCAGAGTGCTCAAGATGTCCCCAGAAATCCACAATAATACATCCTCTGTAGTCTGCTGGCAATGGTTGAGAGAAAGCCTGATCTGACCTAGTCTGGTGATCAGATGTCCAAACACCCTAACTATCCTGCTGGAACTCTCATCCAGTCACTGATGGAAGTGGATGCAGAGATCCTCAGCCAGGCCCCAGGTGGAGCTCCAGGTCTCCAATTGTTGAGAAAGAGGAGGGATTGTAAGAGCGTGAATTGTTGAGACCAAGATTGGAAAAAGCACAGGGACAAATAGCCAAATGAATGGAAGCATATGAATTATGAACCAATGGCTGTGTAGCCCCCAGCTGGATCAGGGCCTCTGGATAAGTGAAAAAAATTGAATAGCTTGAACTGTTTGGGAGGCACACAGGCTGTGGGACCAGGACCTGTCCTTAGTGCATGAGCTGGCTGTTTGGAACCTTGGGCTTACACAGGGACACTTTGCTCAGCATGGAAGGAGGGGACTGGACCTGCCTGTACTGAATCCACCATGTTTAAATGAAGCCACAGGAGAGTCTTGGCACTGGAGGAGATGGGAATGGAGGGGAGGGCATGGAGGGAAGGTGGGGGTAGGGGTGGGAGGGGGAAGGACAGGGGAACCCGTGGCTGATGTGTAAAATTAAAACACAAATATAATAATAAAAATAAGTAAATAAATAAATAAATAATTTTTAAAAAATCTATACCCCATTAAGTTGGAAAATCTAAAAGAAATGGATGGATTTCTAGATTCATCAAAACTACCAAATTTAAACCAAGAAGACATCAATCAATCTAACCCAATTCAAAACTACAGGATAAGATTTTCTCTTCGGGTCTGTCAGTGAGTTGTGAGGCACACTTGCAGAAGTTTAGGGGCTGTGTACTGGCTAATAGTACATCAATTTGACACAAGCTAGAGTCATGAGAGAGATGGGAACCTCAATTGTGAAAATGCCTCCATAAGATCCAGCTGTAAGGCATTTCTCAGTTAGTGATCAATGGAGATGGTCCAGGCCATGGTGGGTGGTGCCATCCTTGGGCTGGGGTCCTAGGTTCTATAAGAAAGCAGGCAGAGAAAGTCATGTTTCCCAAGCCAGTAAGCAGCATGGCTCCAGGGCCTCTGCATCAGTTCTTGCATCCAGGATCCTGCCCTGCTTGAGTTCCTGTCCTGACTTCCTTCAGTAATAGACTATGATGTAGAAGTACAAGGCAAATAAACCCTTTCCTCTCCAACTTGCTTTTTGGCAATGGTATTTTGTTAAAGCAGTAGAAACCCTAAGACAGACAGTGATCCTGTTATTTCCCAGAGAAGGAGTTTAAACAAAAAAGCACTATCCACAAAACATCCAGGAGCAGTCCATGCCCTCCTTACACAATTCTACCAGGCAACTGAGTGCTCAGGAACAATGTCAAAACCTTCCAGAACAAATGAGGAGGTGAAACCTCATCCCTGTCTACCTTCAGAGAAGTGAAAACCCCTAAATGAAATACCGCCAAAATCAGTTTCAGAATTATAGTCTTGACTATGTTTTAGGAATGTGGGTGGGTTTAACATTAGAAAATCAACCACTGACTTTCAGAAAATTAACATACTAACCAGAAAACCATGATCATTTGAAAAGCAAGAAAATGGCCTTTGATTCATGACCATCTGTGATTTAGGTACCAAAGAAACAGATTATGAAAGAAGGGGACCCTTTGGAATGATACAGACATCTTCTAAATGTGAAATTAAAAACTGTGATATGTAGTTAGAGTTTTCCTGCCTGGCCCAGTCAGGACAAATCTCTCTTACCCGCCAGTCCCACAGTTGCTCAGACCCAACCAAGAAAGCACACAGAGACTTACATTGTTTAGAAACTGTATGGCCATGGCAAGCTGCTTGTTATCTACTTCTTCTCTCTTAAATTAACCCATTTCTGTTAGTCTAGACTTTGCCACATGGCATGTGGCTTACCGGTACATGTTGCTTTTCATGGCGGCGGCTGGCGGTGTCTCCCCCAGCCTTCTACTTCCCAGAATTCTCTTCTCTCTTGTCCTGCCTATACTTCCTGCCTGGCCACTGGCCAATCAGAACTTTATTTACACAGAGCGATATCCACAGCAGTGATAAGTCAGTGGTTTTGGACCAAGCCATCAGTCAGGCCAATATGGAGTCACTTACACTGTTATCCTAATTTTCTTAGTAGTGCACATATGTCACCCATGGACTGGTGTTTGCTAGTTAGAGAAGCCAGGATTCACTCAGTCATAGGTGTTGGTCAAGGGTAGCAGATGGGTTTGAACAAACCCTTAAGTTTGAGATACCTCACTCATATTTTCCACCTGTAAATTCTTTCAGAGTACATTGCAGCCCCACAATTTCTGAACCTGTCCTGATTTTAAGGACAGTCTCATCTAGAAACAGGAATAGAAGCCAGTGTCTGTCTTTCACACAGTTATTATTTTGCCTTTTGACAAAATATCAAGTATCAAGGTCAATGGGGACCCACAAGAAACCTGACTGACAGCAACACACCCACCTCCTACAGACATTCTCCCTGGCCAGCCCACGGGAACATCACAAAAGCAGAGAGCACACACCTGACACCCAGAGCATGCAGAATCTGGGCCAGAGCCAACACCTGATTGGTGAGCAAAATCCTCGTTTGGAGTAGAGCTTTAGAGAAGACATGTGCCTAAGGACCAAGCTCATGACTCACCTCAGACCATAGGAAGGCCAGTGCTCTGGGCCTTTCCTGGTATGATGCCCATACCTTTGAGGTAAATTGAGGTTTGTGACATACAGTAGGTACCATGGATGCACAAAAGTCAGAGGGGCCAATCATAGGATACACTTTTCATGTCAGATTGGAAGAGTGAGGTTGTGTAAGCCCCCTTGGCCACTGTGGCCAAGCTTCATAGTCAGGCCCAGTTAGATGTGGCAAGGGGGAATATGCTCTACTATTGGCAGATGGATGTGTAAGGGCAAGGACAAGCAATTCAGAAGAAAGTAAACAAAAGTGTGTCAACCACATAACTTCCTTGTCACTGCCTGTCTACACAGACCTCCAGGTCTGTATGGTTTGTTCTGATATTAAAGGTTCCGGTCACCCCTTGGCTGTGTGCTTAAACACACAGAGATTCTGCCGGCCATGTTATCGGATTAAGGGCGTGTGCCACCACCACCAGACTTCTGCTAAATGGCTTGCTCTCAGCTCTGATCCCCAGCCAACTTTATTTATTAACATACAAACAAAACCACATTTCAGTACAAATAAAATATCACCATAGCCATCTCTGCCCCTGGCCAACTGACTTGTGAAACTAACCAATCACAGAGCAGTATAGTATAAACCTGGTCCGGGGGTAGACTCCACCCCCAAGACTTCCTGTGTAAATTGCCCTGCCTAGTCAGTTAGAGAAAAATTTGGCTGTTCTCTCCACCCTGGTAGAGGCAGCTACTCTCCTGGACTCCTCATTCCCAAATAAATCTCTTTCTCAAAAGAGTTTGGGGTGTGAAGATCTTCATTCACTGGCATAGAGAAGATCCTTGCTGAGAGGTCCCTCAGTGAAGAAAACAAGAGAGAGAGAGACAGAGACAGACAGAGAGACAGAACGGGCTGAAAGAGCAGGGCAAGGAGGAGCTGAACAGAATATCTTTGCTAAGATCTCAGTGGACAGAGAGAGAAAGAGCTGAAAGTAATACTTTTCTCTGGAGCTGGAGGAGATTGCTACATTTCTGCAGGTGTTTCCTCTTTCTCAGAGTGAAGCAAAAGAAGCAACATCTTAGGCTGGAGGAAGCAGAGCTCTGCTAGAAAGCCTCCTTAAGTGGGGGCTGAGCTCAGATGTTGCAGCTCTCCAGAAGAGGAGCAGGATTGCCATATCCTTCAGGGAGACCATCCCCCATCACACCAGGTATAACTTGACTTTCCCAAACACTCAGGATACCCTTCCCTGCTAAAGCAGTTCCAGGCCTGACTCTCCCAAGAAGTCAGAAAATTTTTCCTTCCATGGTTGTGCTGCTTCTCTGCAGTTCCAGCCATCAGAGCTGTGCTAAACAGCTCCAGGTATCCAGGAAAACTTCAAGGCAGAGCTGTTGTTCTGAGCAGCTTGAGGTGGTGTCTGGGATACCTCGTCCTTCAGGGTTGAACTGTCTCCTTGCAGTTTAATCCATCAGAGCTGTGATACACTGCTCAAGGTGTTGCCTGACTCCCCAGTTAGTCAGGACACCAAACCTACAGAGTTAGAAAACTCAAATGTATTGTATCCAATTTACTTACATTTTTGGTGCCAAAACCCAGGACTAACCCAGAGTTGCAAAACTCACGTTTTTGCAACCAATTTGTTTACACCTTGAATACAAGAATTAGTTCCATTCCACTTCCTGGTGCTCTTTCTCCTCAGATTGTACATTCTGTATTTTTTCCTTGTTCAGCTTCCTCTTTTTCATTATAAATCTGTATAAGAGTGGCCAGTCTCATCCCCCACTCCTCGCCCTCTGCCACCACACACACACACTCAGTCCACTCATGTAGATCTCATCCACTTCTTCACAGGGTCATCCATGTGTCCCTCTTAGGGTCTTTCCCTGTTAGCTAGCCTCTCTGGAGCTGTGGATTGCAGTCTGTCCATCCCTTCCCTCACATTTAGTATCCACTTATGAGTGAGTACATACTATGCTTGTCCTTCTGAGTCTGGGTTACCTCAGATGATATTTTCTAGTTCCATCCATTTACCTGAAAATTCATGATATCATTGTTTTTTACTGCTGAGTAGTACTCGATTGTGTATATGTGCCATATTTTCTTTATCCATTCTTCAGTTGAGGGGCATCTAGGTTGTTTCTAGGTTCTGACTATTACAAATAATGATGCTATGAACATAGTTGAGCATGTGTCCTTGTGGTAAGATTGAGCATTCCTTGGGTATATGCCCAAGAGTAGTATAGCTGGGGCTTGAGGAACTTATTCCTAATTTTCTGAGAAACTGCCATACAAAGCCCTACTACTACTACTACTGGGCAGGAAGACAGAGCAGCAAGGGCATCTAGAAAGTAGGCTCAGGGGTTGAGGAGCACTTCTGAAGAAACAGAGCAAGGAAAGGTCAGAAAATGAAGAAACAGTATAGTGATATTTTATTTGTATTGAAATGTGATTTTATTTGTATGTTAATAAAGTTGCCTTGAGGTCAGAGCAAGCCAGAGCAGAAGCTGGGTGGTGGTAGTGCATGCCTTTAATCCCAGCACTTGGGAGGCAGAGCTAGGTAGATCTCTGCATGTTCAAGGACACAGCCAGCATGGCAGACTCATGCCTTTAATCTCAATACCAACCATAGAAGACCTGGAGGTCTGTACAGACAGGCAGTGACGAGGAGGTCATGTGGCTGGGTTTACAACCAATGAGAAAACAGAACAGAAAGTCTATAAAAAAAGATAGGACACACAGAAGTAGGTCTCTTGCGGAGAGGAAAAACAGCAGAAGCAGTGAAGGGTAAGGCTCTCAGCTATTGCTCTGATCTCTTGGTTTTTAACTCTACAACTGGCTCTGTGTTTCTTATTTAACAAGATGGTTACATCTACAGCACAGAGTCTTTAGAGGAAGAGGTCAGACAAGACAAGCCTACACTCACCAAAGATTCTGAATGTGACTAGGATTTTAGGGAGTGATGGGTGAGCTCAGTAGACAAGGTGAAGACAATTTCATACAGTGGAAAGATGCAGGGATAGTGATGAATGGGGGTGATGCTGCTGACCTCCCACCAACAGGACACACACACCAAGGCTGAGAGTTGAACACACTCAGGTTCAAATTTTTACCAAATGCAAAAAGTCCTTGATAGATTTTTCTCTCTTCATTCTTAGCCTCACTTTTAACCTACTGTAACTCTCCTACCACTGCCCAAGTCACTGTTGAAGCAATTCCACCATACATTGTTGAAGGGATAAACGTTCTTCTGGCTGTCCATAATCCACCAGGAGATGTCATAGTCTTTTACTGGTACAAGGGAAAAGCTTTGGCTTGGAGTGATGAAATTGTCCGAATTATAACAAATAATAGTACAACAACAACAGGGCCAGCATACAGCAGCTGAGAGTTAATATATCACAGTGGAAACCTGCACTTCTGAAACATCACTCAAAATGATTCAGGAGAGTACACACTACTCATGATAAGAAAAGACTGGAGAGTAAAGTGGGCATCCATGCAGTTCAAGGCACACCTTAAGTAATTCCCTATAACCTCTGGGTCCTGGGTGGAGCTATTCCCACTTCACACATAGGGTTGTCAGTACTGGAACACTATGTTATAGTCCCCACATTGTGGTTAAAACATTGAGTAAAAGACACACAATGGGGAAAAAAAACAGTAATTAATCAGGATGCCTTACTTGAATCCACCCTCAGAGAAGAGTAGTTAGGTAACTGAGCTCAGGCATGTCAGACTCTGCCCTGGGTCTTAGATGCTTTTCTTGAACATGGCCTTGAGAAAGACCCTTCAAGACTCAGTCAAGGCTTGGCTGAGGAAACCATCGGAGTCTCACAGAGAGATGACCTTCAATAGTTTTGCTCCAGACCTCCTTCCAAACTGTACTAGGAAACCTAGGAACCTTGTAGAATAGATTGGAATTTGACTTCCTGTTGGAGCTGACAGGAGACAATGATGGCTTGTAGACTGTGAGCCTGCTGACAGTGAGCCTCTGAGAACCATGTCTGAGGTAGGTCACCTGGGCATCTCCTTCTGAGACTAAGTGTGCTCAGCATAAGTGGAGAGGTAGGAAAGGCAATCAGCTAGCTCTTCTGATGGTCTTCTGAGACCTTACAGGAAGGTCAAGAGCCCTAAAGAGTCAAAAGAACAAGTGTACAAATGGCAGCTCCATGCCCTCTGGGGGTTCATTCAGCCCAGGAATTATTTTCTGAAGGTAAATACTAACAAACACTGCTTGGTAGAAGGTAAGGTCATTGTTCACATTTAATGTTAACTTGCCGGCATGGCGATAATCATTTAGATTGTCTCCTATTATATAAGACAGGAAACACAGTCAATGAGTCAGGGTCACACAGGCCCATCAGTGGAACAAGCTATCTGTCCACAGACACATCTCCAGCCTCCCCACCATGGAGATCGTACTAGGTGACCTTTAGTATTCTAGATCATTTCGTGGAATCAGGACTCCCAGATTCATGTCAATTAACATCAAACACCTGACAAGAATGGCCCACCTGTGGCCCAGTCTGACCTAAATGTCAGGCAGATCCTGAGCTGTGTGAGATCTCTGACAGGAATTCATGTTACTCAGGGAAGCTCAATGAAAGACTAATCATGAGCTATCTGTAGGACTTACTGGTCTACACTCAGCATTGGAGGTCAGTGCATCTGGAGAAACTTGCACATTGTGTCTCAAGGTAGATAGTAGGTCAGTGAGAACCAGGAGATAAAATCAGGTCTCTAATTCCAAGTTTGTCCATCATAAAACACTGTAGCACAATTCACTCATGAGAAAGTCCTTGCTTCTTCCATACACAACACAGGAGGCCCCATTATCTCTGAACACTCAGCTACTCCATCTGCCTATAATTTGCTTCCTGCCTGATTCTTTAAGGATCTGGACAATGGCCAGAGTGTGGAGCTCACAGACAGGATGAAGCTGTCCCAGAACAGCAGCACCCTCCAAATAGACTCTGTGAGGGTTGAGGATTCCGGGGACTATCAGTGAGAAGCATCCAATCACGTCAGTTCCAAGAGGAGTGACTCCATCCAGCTGGACATAATATGTGAGTGACCACTGTTCCCCTCTTACTCCAAAGCGTTGGAGGTGGGGGCAGTTTCTTTATCGACAGAGTGCAATGGGTAAAAGATAAAAGAAGAAAAACATGGTTCAGGAAACAAATACAGCCAGCTTGGTGATGGATGCATATTAATCTCATGATACAACACCAAGAAAGCTGAGTACAGTGCTGCATGCCTTTAACCCCATACAGCAGAGTCAGAGACATTTGGATCTCTATGAGTTCCTAACCATCCCGTCTTTGTAGCCAGTTTCAGGTTAGCCAGAGCTACAGATTGAGACCCTGTCTCCAAAGAGAGAGAGCATGAAGCAGGAGGCATAGAAGTACAAGGCCAGAGCAGATTACATTGTGAGACCCTGTCAATAACAACAACATCAACAATAGATGTCAAGATAGCAAATAGAAATGCAAAGAGTTTAAAGTCTGAGTAAGACACACGGTCAACTCTCAGAATCTAGTAAAATATTCATGTTGCTCTACACACCCTCCCACACATTCAAATCTTTAGATTATTTCCAATACCTAGTATGAATACTACATAGACACTAGTCTTATTGTTGTGAGTATAGGATAAGGATAGAAGGAAACAGTACATTTTTCACTATAGACAAGTTCTTCCAAGTAGTTTGTTTCTAGGATTTGATTGACCTGTAAATGTAAAACCCATATATATTGAGTTTCCTATTACATTTGCACATTTATTCACTTTGTGTGTGTGTGTGTGTGTGTGTGTGTGTGTGTGTGTGTGTGTGTGTGTGTGTGTGTGTTCTACACCTGGTATGTGGAGGTCAGAGCACAATTTGTGGGAGCCAGTTCTCTGGGGACAGGGGATTGCACTCAGCTGGGTGACAAGCCCTTTATCTGCTAAGCCATTTCACTGGCCCACATTTGTTTGTGCATTTTTGTCTTTGTGACAGCTTGGGGATAGTTACTGGGAGGGGTGTGGCAGGCACTTTTCCCAACTGAGCCATCTTGGAGGCCCATATACTGAGTTTCTTATCCTCATGCTGACATTGACAGCATGAGCTCCTCTGACAACTGTTTTTCTGTGGTGTGTAGTTGTGTATGGGGGGATTGTTTATGGGACTGGAGAGATGGCTCAATAGTTAAGAGCCCTGGCAGCTCTTCCAAAGGACAGGGGTTCAATTCCCAGTACCCACACAGCAGCTTATTATTGTTAGAAACTTATATTCCAGGGAATTCAACACCAACTTGTATCCTCCTCAGGTACCAACATGCATGTGTGTGATGTAGAGACACATAAGCAGCCAAAAGGCCCATATGATCCATCTGGCATCATAACAATGACACCATGCAAAATCCAATTTCAAGATGCTTTCATCTTGTCTCCTAAAAGTCTGATGAATTTCAGCTCTGATCCATTTCAGGTCTTTGATCCTTGTAGAGCTAATTTGTAAATGTTGTTAGGTGAAGGCTTAACTTCATTCTTTTACCTGGATATCACATCTTCCCAACATTTCTTGTTTAACTAATTATACATCCATCATTGAACAATCTTAGTAGCCTGATCAAAACTCATCTCGTCACATAGGGTCAGATGGACAGCAAGAATATCTTCCAAGTTCTGTAACTCAATAGGACAACTCTGTTTCACACCAAGTAATTCAAAAGAGCCAGCAGAAATGAATGTTTTTAACAAACATAACAAGTGAAATGGTGGATATGCCAACTGCTCAGATCTGACACACATTATAATATATATGCAAAACTGTGCCCCATAAACACACATATTGATTGTATCAACTAATCTTTAATTTAATCTTGGCCAGTATGCATGAGCAGTTCAGAGTTTGCTAATTCTATTTCATTGATATATATGTCTGCCTTTATGTCAATAGTAGAGTATTTTGATTGTTGCAGCTTTGTACTAATACTATGAAATCATGTAGGATGTCATGCAATTTTATTCTTTTTTAAGATACTTTTCAGACCAGATATGGTAGTGCTTGCCTCTAACTGAAGCTTCTGGGAAGAGAAACAGGTGGATTTCTGGGAATTTGAGGCCAGCCTGGTCTATATAGTGATTTCCAGGACAGCTACAATGGACTTTTCTATTTCTGTGCAAAATGCCACTAGGGTTTTGGTCTGATGTGTATAGAACTGATAGACTACATTCAGTGATATTGTCATCTATTTAAAAAAAAAAAGTCTTTCAGGCAAGCTGGCTCATATCTGAAAGAAGCTGATGTGGTAGTATCAAAGTTCTTAAAGTGACTACCACAGCCAATGAAAGATTCCCGGGGGGGATCTTCCCTCAGGAGAGACCCCGAACCCAAGGAACACACCGAAACCATCCATCAGATGCAAACAGCAAGAGGGTTTATTTGAATACACAGGTACCTGGGGCGACAAGTCTCTCGGAGGACTTACGCGCCTTCCTAGGGAAAGGGGGACTTTTTATAGGATCCCAGGGGCAGAAGCACGGTTACAGAAGCGAGAAGCATAGTTACAGGGTTCCCATTGGTTGATTCAAATAAGGCTAGGGTGAACTTGGGGACATCTCGGAATTTGGATGTGTGCGGCTGACTTGGCCTTGTCTAGGGCATAGTGGTGTTTTCCTAGCCCAACTGTCTATTCCCCAAGGCCAGGTGGCCCACCATAGATATCCTGTTTTGACTCAATGGTTTCTCTCCCAAGGCCGGGTGGCCGACCATAGTTATGAACTCCTGTTTGGCCTTCTTCCCCTGAACTGCAGATATCCTGTTCTTTATGTTTAAGCCTTGCAAAATGGCGTTACAGCAGTCAAGCTACTGGAGGGGGTCTTTCACCAATTCAAGGCCAGCCTGATGAATTTAGTGACATCCTGTTTCTAAATAAAAATTAAAAAGCAGAGCTTAGAATACAGCTCAGTGGTGGAGCATTGCTTACCATGAACAAGCCCTAGGTTCAATCCCAGTACTGCAGAACAACAGTAATAATGAGATTAAGTCTTCCAACACATCAACCTCAATGGCTGTCATTTCTTGTCTTCTTTCATCATCTCTTATGTGGGAGTTTGTTAGGTGCAAGTATTTTATCTCCTTGGTGGAGTTAATTCTAAGTATTTTATTCTTTTTGGTGCTCTCACAAATAAATACTTTCTTAATTACCTTTCCAATTGTTCACTGTTAAGACTAGGACTGTTGCTCAGGGGCTGAACACTTGCCTGGCATGCCTGAGGCCCTAGGCTCAAGCACCACTACTGCCAGGAAAAATGAAAATCTAATTGTTTATGGTCAATATTAGTAAACAGAAATAAAGCTCATTTGGACATGTTCATTTTCTTAGCCAACAATTTTGCTAGTTTTGCTCATTTGGTTTTGTGGACTTTCTGTAGAATGTTCAGGATTTTCTATGAACAAGTTCCTGTCATCTACAGATAGATATACAGATATAGATATATACCTTTTACCACCTTGTAATTGGGCACCTTTTATTTCATTGTCTACCTAATGGCTCTGTGTAGCACTCCTAAGGGTCTCTTGAACAGAAGTGGTCACAGCAGCATCCAGTGTTCCTCCTAATCTTAGAGAGAAAGCTGTCAGTCTCCCCGCTGAATATGATGTTGGCTGTGGATTTCTATGTATGGCCTTTGTTATACTAAGCTGGACTTCTATCTATCCAGTTTCAGTGTTTTTATCATCAAAGTCTGTGGAATTTTGTCAGTTTTTTATTGATTCAATCTTATTGGTTATACAGCTATTTCATTTTGTTTCTTTCACACTTCCATCTCTAAAGAATCCAGGTTTGTAGGAATTTGTCCATTGCATCTAGGCCACCCAACAGTTAGCATATAATTAATGAGTGCTCTTGAAATTCTTCATATTCCTGTGAATGGATAGTGAGGTCTCAAATTTTAGTAATATCCATCTCACTGTTCAGATGTGCTGGTTTCCAATGTTCCCCCCCACCATGCAGAAATCTGGCTCTTTGGCTTTTTCCCCTGTGGATTGTGGGCTTTTCCTAGACCTTAGGTTGCTAAGATGCTATTAGAGGCAGCTGTCCTTAACTAGGATATATACTGCTTGTTTTCTCTGCTCAGATGTGCTATTTAGCAGTAGTCACCCTCATACATCACTATCATCAGCAGCAGATTTGGTGAGACAATTGGGAATTCATAACGGGGGACTTAGTTAAAACACAGAGAGAGAGAGAGAGAGAGAGAGAGAGAGAGAGAGAGAGAGAGAGATTCCCATGTTAAAAATGGGAAACAGACAGACTCTGCCGGCTCCAATAGAACCCAGATGTGAGTCATTGTTCCACTGGCTGATCACCCTAGCCTCTATGCCTTAGGACAGGAGCACAACCCATTGCAGCCAAAGTTGCTATCAAGCATCCAGGACTCCTTCAGGCAGTCCTAACTACCAACACCCACCCAATGGACCCTGTAACCTAAAAGCCCCAATCCATCCCCCAAACACATGCATCCACCCAAGACCACAGCAGCTTCCTAAGACACAAACACTGCCAGTGCCGACTGGACCAAGAGTGCTCCCTGAGACCAAACATAAGAATAAAAGAAGAGGGGGTTGGGGATTTAGCTCAGTGGTAGAGTGCTTGCCTAGCAAGTGCACAGCCTAGGGTTCGATCCTCAGCTCAAAAAAAGAATAAAAGAGAGAATACCAGATCAAAGGCACAGAGACTATATTCAATGAAATCATAGAAGAAAACTTTCCCAACCTAAGGAATGAAGTGCCTATGAAGATACAAGAAGCTTACAGAACACCAAATAGACTGGATCAAAAAAAAAAAAAGTCCCCTTGCCACATAATAATCAAACCACTAAACTTACAGGATAAATATGGTGATATTTTATTTGTGCTGAAATGTGATTTTATTTGTATGTTAATAAATAAAGTTGCCTGGGGGTCAGAGCAAATAGCAAACCATAGCAGAAGCTGGGCAGTTGTGGCACACACCTTTAATCCAGATCATATGACAGACAGATCTGTGTGTTCAAGGATACAACCAGCATGGACACACACACCTTTAATCTTAATACCAACCATAGAAGACCTGGAGATCTGTATAGACAGGTAGTGATGAGGAGGTCATGTGGTTGGGTTTACAACCAATGAGAAGGCAGAACAAAAAGTCAATAAAAGGACAGACACACAAGAAGTAGGTCTCTTTCTGAGAGGAAAGACAGCAGTGGCAGTGAAGGATAAGAAAGGGATTTTAATATCAGCTCTTAGCTACTGCTCTGACCTCTTGGGCTTTTAATTCTGCATTTGGCTCCATGTTTCTTATTTAATAAGACTGATACTCTACAGATAAAGAAAAAATATTAAGAGCTGCAAGAAAAAAAAGGCAAAGTAACATATAAAGGCACACCCATCAGAGTAACACCTGTGTTATCAATGGAGATTCTAAGAGCCAGAAAGTCCTGGATAGATATGATGCGGACACTAAGAGACCAGAGATACCTGCCCAGGCTATTATGCCCAGCAAAACTCTTGCTTGCCATAGATGAAGTAAACAAGACATTCCATGACAAAACCAGATTTAAATAATACCTATCCACAAATACAGTCCTACAGAAAGCACTAGAAAGAAAAATAAAGTCTAAGGTAGTTAGATACACCCAAGAAAACACAGGCAATAGATAATCTCGAACCAACAAATCCCAAAGAAGGAAACACAAAACACTACCACCAAAAGTAACAGAAATTAACTGTTAATTACCGGTCATTAATATCCATTAATATCAATGGACTCAATTCACCCATAAAAAGACACAGGCTAACAGAATGAATATAAAACAGGATCCATCCTTCTGCTGCATACAAGAAACATACCTCAACTTCAAACACAGATACTACCTCAGAGTAAAGGGCTGAGAAAAGTCTTTCCAATTAAATGGATATAAGAACCAAGCTGGTGTAGCTATCCTAATTTCTAACAAAATAGACTGTGACCTAAAATTAATCAAAAGAGATTGACTAAAACATTACCTATTCATCACAGAAAAAAATCCAACATGATGAAGTCTCAATTCTGAATATTTATGCCCCAAATACAAGGGCACACACATATGTAAAAGAAACATTACTAATGCTGAAATCGCAAAACAAACCCCACACACTAATAGTGGGAGACTTCAACACCCTACTCTCAACAATGGTCAGGTCTGCCAGACAGAAACTTAACAGAGAAATAAGGGAACTAAGAAACACTATGACTCAACTGGACTTAATAAACATCTACAGAACATTCCACACAAACACAAATATAGCTTCTTCTCAGCACCCCATGGAACCTTCTCTAAAACTGACCACATACTCAGTCACAAAGCAAATCTCAACAGATACAAAAAAAAAAAATGAAATAACCTCCTGAATGTTATCAGAGCACCATACCTTAAAGTTAGAATTCAACAACACCACAAATTACAGAAAGCCTAAAAACTCATGGAAACTGAATAATGTGCAACTGAATCATAACCAGGTCAAGGAAGAAATAAAGAAATTAAAGACTTCCTAGAATTCAATGAAAATGAATGTACAACATACCAAAACTTATGGGACAATATGAAAGCAGTACTAAGAGCAAAGTCCTTATCTCTAAATGTCTACATAAAGAAATTGGAGAAATATCACACTAGTGACTTAACAGTACACCTAAAAGCTCTAAAACAAGAAGAAATAAACTCACCCAGGAGGAATAGATGCCAGGAAATAATCAAATTGAGAGCTGAAATCAATAAAATAGAAACAAAGAGAACAACACAAAGAATCAATTAAACAAAGAGTTGGTTCTTTGAGAAAATAAACAAGATAGAAAAACCCTTATCCAAACTAATCAGAAGGCAGAATAATTAACAAAATCAGAAACAAAAAGGGAGACATACAACCAACAAAAAAAAAAAAATCCAGAGAATCATCGGGTCATACTTCAAAAACTGTTACTCCACAAAACTGGAAAATTTGAAAGAAATGGACAATTTTCTGGATTGGTACCACATACCCAAATTAAATGAAGACCAGATAAACAATTTAAATAGACCTTTAACTCCTATGGAAATAGAAGCAGTCAATAAAAGTCTCCGAGCCAGAAAAAAAATGCAGAGCCAGATGGTTTCAGTGCAGAATTCTACCAGAACTTCAAAGACCAGCTAATATCAATACTTCTCAAATTGTTCCACACAATAGAAACAGAAGGATAATTGTAAAACTCTTTTTATGAGGCTACAGAAACCCTGATACCCAAACCACATAAAGATGCAGCAAAGAAGACAATTACAGACCAATCTGTCTCATGAACATTGATGCAAAAATACTCAATAAAATGCTGGCACTGAATCCAAGAATACATCAAAAAAATTATCCACCATGATTAAGTAGGCTTCATTCCAGAGATGCAGGGTTGGTTCAATATACAAAAATCTTTCAATGTAATCCATCATATAAGCAAACTGAAAGAAAAAAACACATGATCATCTCATTAGATGCTAAAAAAGTCTTAGACAAAATCTAACACCACTTCATGATAAAGGTCTTGGAGCAATCAGGAATACAAGGAACATACCTAAACAAAATAAAGGCAATTAACAGCAAGCTGAGAGCCAATAGGAAATTAAATGTAGGAAAATCAAAGTGATTCCAATAAAATCAGGAATTCTCCCCATATCTATTCAATTAGTACTTGAAGTTCTAGATAGAGCAATAAGACAACAAAAGGAGATCAAGGGGATACAATTTGGAAAGGAAGAAGTCAAACATTCACTATTTGAAGATGATGTGATAGTCTACATAAGTGACCCCATAAATTCTACCAGAGAACTCCTACAACTGATAAACACCTTTAGTAATGTGGCAGGATACATGATTAACTAAAAAAAAAAAAAAAAAAGTAGCCTTCCTAAATACCAATGATAAAGGGACCAATGTGCTGATATTTTGTGTTCAAACAAAATAAACTTACCTGGGGTCAGAGAATAGAACAACCACTAGATGAGACATAGAAGCCATAATGTGGTGGCACACACATCTTTAATCCTATCACTCAGGAGACAGAGATCCATCTGAATCTCTGTGAGTTCAAGGCCACACCGGGAACAGAGCTAGGCCTGGTGACCCACGCCTTTAATCCCAGCACTTGAGATCTCACGTCTTTATTTGGGAAGGACACACTTCTTTAATCCTAGGAAGTGATTGCAGGAAGGAGAAATATATATAGGGCATGAGGACCAGAAACTAGAGGCTTTTGAGCAGTTCAGGTGAGATCCATTTGGGTGACAACTTAGAGACTTTCAATCTGTAGAAAAAAGAACAGCTGAGGACTTTGCAAGGTGAGGTTGGCTATGGCTTGTTTTGTTTCTCTGATCTTTCAGTTTTCTTCCCAATATCCAGCTCTGTGGGTTTTTTTTATTAATGAGACCATTTAAGATTCATGTTAGACCTCTGGAGGCATCATAATCCCTGACCTCAAGCTCTACTATAGAACTACAGTAGTAAAAACAGCTTGATACTGGCATAAAAACCGACATGTGGACCAATGGAATCGAATTGAAGACCCTGACATTAATCCACACACCTATGAACATATACATTTTTGACAAAGAAGCCAAAACTGTACAATGGAAAAAGAAAGCATCTTCAACAAATGGTGCTGGCATAACTGTATGTCAACATGTAGAAGGCTGCAAATAAATCTATATATGTCACTATGCACAAAACTTAAGTCCAAAAGCTTAAGTGGATCAAAGGCCTCAACATAAATCCAGTTACACTGAACTTGATAGAAGAGAAAGTAGGAAGTAGTCTGGAATGAATTGGCACAGGAGACCACTTCCTAAATATAACACCAGTAACACAGACACTGAGAGCCACAATTAATAAATTGGACCTCCTGAAACTGAGAAGCTTTTGTAGAGCAAAGGACTTGGTCAATAAGACAAACGACAGCCTACAGAATAGGAAAAGATCTTCACCAACCCCACATCTGACAGAGGACTGATATCCAAAATAAATAAAGAACTCAAAAAGCTAGACTTCACAATACTGAACAATCCAATTAAAAAATGGGCTACAAAGCTTAACAGAGAATTCTCAACAGAAGACTTTCAAATGGCTGAAAGACATTTAAGGAATTATGCAACATCCTTAGTCATCAGGGAAATGCAAATCAAAACAACTCTGAGATACCATCTTACACCTGTCAGAATGGCTAAGATCAAAAACACTGAAGACCGCTTATGTTGGAGAGGATGTGGAGAAAGGGGAACACTACTCCACTGTTGGTGGGAATGCAAACCTGTACAGCCACTCTGGAAATCAGTATGGCAGTTTCTGAAAATTGGGAATAAGTCTTTCTTAAGACCCATTTATACCACTCTTGGGCATATACCCAAGAAATGCTCGATCTTACCACAAAGACACGTGCTCAACTATGTTCGTATCAGCATTATTCATAATAGCAAGAACCTGGAAACAACCTAGATGCCCCTCAACTGAAGAATGGATAAAGAAAATATGGCACATATACACAATGGAGTAGTACTCAGCAGTAAAAAACAATGATATCATGAAATTTGCAAGCAAATGGATGGAACTAGAAAATATCATCTTAAGTGAGGTAACCCAGACTCAGAAGGACAAGCATAGTATTTACTCACTCATAATGGATACTAAATGGGAGGGAAGGGATGACCAGACTGCAACCCACAACTCCAGAGATGCTAGCTAACAGAAAAAGACCCTAGGAAGGACACATGGATGACCAACCCTGAGAAGGAGAAGTGGATGAGATCTACATGAGTGGAGTGGGGGTGGGGGTGGCAGAGGGCCAGGAGTGCGGGATGAGAACATAGGGAAATGGGAGGGTTGAGCTGGAACAGGGACAGAGTGGGAGGACAAGGACGGAGATACTATGATAGATGAGGACATGATGGGAATAGGAAGAGCCTGGGTGCTGGGGAGGCTCTCAGGAATCCACAAGGTTGACCCTACCTTGGTCTGCTGGCAGTGGTCCAGAGGCTGCCTGGACTGGTCTACTCTGGTGACCAGCCTAGCTAATAACCTAGCTGTCATCATAGAGCCTTTATCCAGTGACTGATGGAGGCAGATGCAGAGATCCACAGCCAGGCACCAGGCTGAGCTCCGGGAATCCAATTGATGAGAGAGAAGAGAAATACTGCAGGCAAGGGACATGGAGATCATGATGGGAGGATGTGCAAAAATGACCGGCCACACTGGTAGAAGCCCATGAACTGTGGACTGGTAGCTGTGGAGCCCCCATGGGACTGGACTAGGCCCTCTGGATATGGAAGATGGTTGTTTGGCCCAAACTGTTTGGGGGGCACCCAGGCAAGGGGATCGGGACCTGTCCCTGGTCTATGGGCAGGCTTCTGAAATCCAGTGCCTGTGGTGTGACACCTTGCAAAGCCTTGGTGCAGTAAGAAGGGGCTTGGACCTGTCTAGGCTCAGTGTGCTGGGCTGTGCTGACTCCCCATGGGAGACCTCGATTTGGGGGATGTGGGGATGCAGGATTGCTTGGGAAAAGAGGGCTGGGGGTGGGAGGAAGGAGGAGGGTGGATATGTGGATAGTATGTGGAGTGAGTAGAAAATTTCTCAATAAAGAAAAATGAAAAAAAAAAGATTCATGTTACAGACCAAAAAAGAAATCAGAGAAATATCACCCTTTACAATAGCCATGAATAATACAAAATACCTTGCGGTAACTCTAATCAAACAACTGAAAGACCTGTATGACAAGAACTTTAAGTCTCTGAATAAAGAAATTTTAAAAAGATATCAGAATATGGAAAGATCTCTGATGTTCATAGATTGGTAGAACCAATATAATGAAAATGGCAACCTTACCAAAAGTAATCTACAGATTCAATGCTATCCCTGTCAAAATCCCAACACAATTCTTCACAGACCTCCAAAAAACAATACTCAACTTCATATGGAAAAAAAATCCAGGATAGCTAAACAAACCTGTACAATAAAGCCACCTCTGGAGGCATCATCATCCCTGACCTCAAGTTCTATTACAGAGCAATAGTAATAAAAAAAAAACAGCTTGGTATTGGCATAAAACCTGACATGTGGATCAATGGAATCGAATTGAAGATCCTGACACTAATACACACACCTGTGAATACTTGATTTGACAAAGAAGCCAAACTGTACAATGGAAAAAAGAAAGCATCTTCAACAAATGGTGCTGGCATAACTGGATGTCAACATGTAGAATAATACAAATAGATCTATATCTATCACCATGCACAAAACTCAAATCCAAGTGAATCAAAGACTTCAACCTAAACCCAGCTATACTGAACCTGAAAGTGGAGAAAGTAAGAAATATCATAGAATGCATTGGCACAGGACACCACTTCCTAAATATAATACCAATAGCACAGACACTGAGAGCAACAATTAATAAATGGGACCTCCTGAAACTAAGAAGCTTCTGTAAGGCAAAGGACATGGTAAATAAAACTAAACAACAGCCTACAGAATGGGAAAAGATGTTCACCAACTGCACATCTGACAGAGGGCTGATATACAAAATATATAAAGAACTCAAGAAACTAGACATCAAAATACCAAACAATCCAAGGAAAAAATGGGCTACAGAGCTGAACAGAGAATTCTCAACAGAAGAATCTCAAATGGCCAAAAGACATTTAAGGAATTGCTCAACATCCTTAGTCATCAGGGAAATGCAAATTAAAACAACTCTGAGATATAATCTTGCACCTGTCACAATGGCTAAGATCAAAAATACTGAAGACAGCTTATTCTGGAAGGATAGGGAGCAAGGTGAACATTCCTCCACTGTTGGTGGGAGTGCAAACTTGTACATCTGCTTTGGAATGTATGGTACTTTCTCAGAAAATTGGGAATCAATCTACCTCAAGACCCAAGGATACCACTCTTGGGCATATATTTAAGGGATGCTCAATCACACCACAAGGACACTTGCTCCACATTGTTCATAGCAGCATTCTTTGTAATAGCCAGAATCTGGAAACAATCTTGATGCCCCTCAACCAAAGAATGGATGAAGAAAATGTGGTACATATACACAATGGAGTATCACTCAGTTGTAAAAAAAGAAAGAAAGAAAGAAAGAAAGAAAGAAAGAAAGAAAGAAAGAAAGAAAGAAAGAAAGACATGAAATTTGCAAGCAAATGGATGGAACTAGAAAATATCATCCTGAGTGAGGTAACCCAGAGTCAGAAAGACAAACATGGTATGTTCTCATAAGTGGATACTAAACATAAAGCAAAGGATAAACAGACTACAACCCACAGCTCCAAAGAAGCCAGGAAAAAAAGGAGGACCCTAAGAAGGACACATGGATTTCCTTGGGAAGGGGAAATAGATGACCTCTCCATGAACAAACCAGGGGTGGCAAGGCTATAGAGGGGAGGGGATGTGGGATGAGAACATGAGGGAATGGGCTGGTCAAGCTGGGGGAAGGATGGAGTGGGAGAGCTATAAAAGACATATGTTGATAGAGGGAAACATTTTGGGGTAAGGGAGAATCCTGGTGCTAGGGAAATTCCCAGGAATCCACAAGGATAACCCCAGATCAGACTACTAGCAATAGTGGAGAAGATGCCTGACCTGGCCTACCCTAGTAATCTGATTGGTGAATACCCTAATTATAGTGATATTTTATTTGTATTGAAATGTGATTTTATTTGTATGTTAATAAAGTTGCCTTGGGGTCAGAGCAAGCCATAGCAGAAGCTGGGCGGAGGTGGCGCACCCCTTTAATCCCAGCACTTGGGAGGCAGAGCTAGGCAGATCTCTGTGTGTTCAAGAATACAGCCAGTATGGCGACACATACCTTTAATCTCAATACCAATAATAGAAAACCTGGAGGTATGTACAGACAGGGAGTGATGAGGAGGTCATGTGGCTGGGTTTACAACCAATGAGAAAGCAGAACAGAAAGTCTATAAAAAAGAAAAACACACAGAAGTAGCTCTCTGGTGGAGAGGAAAGACAGCAGCAACAGTGAAGGGTAAGGTTTTCAGCTCTCAGCTAATGCACTGACCTCTTGACTTTTAACTCTGCAATTGGCTGTGTTTCTTATTTAACAAGATGGTTACATCTACACCTAATTGTCATCATAGAGCCTTCATCCAGTAATTGATGAAAACAGATGCAGAGATCCACAACCAAGCACAAAACTAAGATCTGGGAATCCAGATGAAGAGATAGAAGATAAATTATTTGAGCGTGTGGGGGGGGTCAAGGTCATGATGGGGAAATCTGTAGAGACAACTGAACCAAGCTCATAGGAACTCCCGAACTTTAGACTGACAGCTGTGGAACAGACTCTGCATACGGGAGACAGTTGTGTTTCTGGGTCTGTTTGAGGGGCCCCTGGAAGTATGATCAGGGTCTATCCCTGGTGCATGAGCTGGCTATCTGGATCCCATTACCTATGATTGGACACCTTGCTCACCCTTGATGCAGGAGGGAGGGTTTAGTCCTGCCTCAACTGAATGCTCCAGGCTTTGCTGTCCCCCCATGGGAGGACCCACTCTTTTGGAGGAGGAGATGGGACAGTGTGTCAGGGGAAAGGTGGGAGGAGTGGAAAGGAGATGAGAGGGGTATCTTTGGTTGGCATGTAAAATGAATTTTTAAAAATTTTAAAATGGGACATACTGTTACGATGGAGGGACTTAAGTCTCTGTATGATAACACAGTGGATGGTTTAAAAATAGAACAATTAAATGCAGAGATAACGAACTTAATTGGGATTTACATAATGTCAATTATAATCATTATTAGTTTGGTAATTCTTGGTTTTTCCCTTAAAAAGTTGGTTGCTATCAGCGCCATATATGAGTAATTGAGTGATAAGATACAAGCCTTAGAAAAACTTGCTATTCATAAGATACTGGCCTTGGGAAAGGTTACTACTCATAATATGGAATCACTACAACAATGCAATTTTTACTAATATATTATAAGCCGTAAAAAATTATTAAAACAGATAATAGAGATATTCAGACACAGACAGGAATATAAAGAAGAACCAAACTCACCATTAAATTAATGTAATTAGAGAGAAACAGCCCAAGGTTATCAAACAGCCAACTTTAATTTATCCTGTCTCCTTATGGGAACAATTGCCAAATGACAGGTATCCCCAAGGCTATGCAAGAGCTGATTAGACTCCTGTAAGATCTGAGGAGGTTTAAGGAAGTAATAGTCTCATATGGTATGAATTCACCTTTCATGAAGCAGATGTTAAATTCATGGTCAACTACTAACAGAATTTTCCAACAAGACTAGAAAGACTTGGTGACAGCACTATTGGAGCCTGGTCCTCAATTGCAGTGGAAGACCTTGTTGAAAGATGGGGTTAGGACCATGAACAATGAAGTAGGGCTAGAGGTATTGAAATCTCCCAAGACCAACTTCTTGGAAAGAGTGATTATGCTGATATTCAAAAACAGTCTATATGTGAGAACCACATGCTGGCTCTATGCCATGCAGCAACCTTCAATGCTTGGAACAGAATTAGAGAAGTAAGAAAGAAAACAGAGTCATCTACTAAAGTTATACAGAGCCCAAAATAAGCCTTCACTGATTTCTTACAAAGACTAATTTCAAATAGGAGGATACCAAATTCAGAAGCTATACAAATAATAATTGAATCTCTGAATTCTGAAAATGTGAATGCATGATGCAAATTAGGCCTTTAAAGGCAAGAACAGCACCCATACAGGAATGGAAATGAAACACAGTCAATATTGAATCTCATAACCATGATGCAGAGGTGATTTCCAGAGGTTTGAAGAAAAATAAAATGCCAGATATTTTAATTGTGGCAAACAAGGTTACCTAAAAAGGGATGGTAGACAGGGTATCCTAAAAACAATGTCTTTTCTAGGAATAAACCAAACAGAATGCCCCTCACTTCTGGAATAGGCAGAAGGTGCAGCAATGGCCGACATTGGACCAATGAATATGGATCAACAGGTACAGACAAGGTAACCCTTTGCCAATGGAAAACACCTTGGGGCCCACATGTCAAATTTGGTTCAGTCATTCCCTGTCAACATAGGGGAAACTCCTCCCCACAGCAATTAAAGGACCTAATGCCTATTGTAGAAAATCATACTGCTTTGGATGATAAAACAGCTTTAGAAGATAACAATTTTGGGAGAAACCATAAAGTAAATATTTTGGCAGACTTCTATAAATGATCAAAGACCAAAGCTAAAAATATGAATAAATTACATTGTAATTGAAAGTCGTGTAGACACAGGGGAAAATGTAACAATAATTGCACCAAAATCTTGGCATCCAAATTGGCCTATTCAGAAGGTAAATGTTCAGCTTTTAGGGATTGGAAATCCATCTCAGGTAAAACAAAATGAAAGATGGGTCTAATGCTTAGGGCCAGAAGGAGAGAGAGAAAAGTTAAAGCAATATGTGGCTACTATAGCAATGAAGATAAGGGGATGTGATTTTTTTTACAGCAACGAAATACTCAGATTAACATTCCTCCAATCTCAGAAAAAACATAATTTAACATATGCATATGAGAAAAAAATTAAAGGTATTATAAAGAAGAGTCACTGGCCATTCAGGTTGTACAAAAACAGGGCACAGCAGCTCTTAGTCTTTCAAAGGTTCCAACCTTTAAAGTGGTTAACGACAAGCCTATCTGGGTAGAACAATGGCCTTTGACATCAGAAAAATTACAGGTCTTGGACCAGCCCCCAGGTCTCATCTGGCCCAAAGCTCCCATCTGGACCAGAGGTGAGTGTCTGGGGTCATGTCCAGGGAGGCCTGCCCCTTGGTCCCATCCCTGGGCCCCAGCCGATCCCAGAGAAGACCCGCCCAACTTGGCCCCAGTTGCCAGCTATTGGGCAGGGCTCCCAAAGGAAGGTTCCCCTTCTCCAAGACCCCCCCAGCAGAACCTGCAACCTATACTCCCTGCCCCACACCCATCCGCTCAAGACCCATCTGACACAGAGCTCCCATCTGGCCCTGAGAGTTCCCATCAGGCCCAGAAAGCTCCCAACTATCCCAGAGAGCTCCTACCTGGCCCAGAGAAAGAGAGAGCTTGCATTGGACAAAGAGCTGTCATTGGACCAAGAGTAAACTCAAGACACAGGGAATCTGGCAGTCCTGATTAGAACAAGAGTGGCTTTCTGAGAAGTAGAATCTGCCACCTCTCATTGGACCAAGAGAGGCTTCCTGAAACACTGAATCCATCAGCTCTGGCTGGACCAAGAGCACTGATAAGACCAAGAATGAATCCACAAGATGGGCAGATATCAAGGCAGAAGTACATACAACAACATAAAGAGCAATACAGCATCACCAGAACCTAGCCTTCCTCCAACAGCAAGACCTGAACATTGCAAAGTGGAAGAAGCAGAAGAAAGCAACCTTAAGAATAACATCATGAAGATGCTAGAAGCTTTTAAAGAAAAAATGAAAAATGAAATTGAGGAAAAGATGAACAAAAAAGTGGAGGAAAAAATAAAAGAAAATGAAAAGTCAAATAAAAACTTGGAAGAACCCTATTTAAAAAAGAAACTAGAGAAAAGGACAAATAAAGCAAAAGAAAACAATACATCCCTTGAAGAAAACTGTGAAAAAGCAATGAAACAGGTGAGGAAAAAAGTCCAAGACCTGAAAAGGAAAATAGAAACAATGAAGAAGACACAAACAGAGGGAATGCTGAAAACAGGAAATCTGAGTAATCAAACCAAAAACACAGATGCAAGCAGAACCAACAGAATCCAAGAGATGGAAGAGAAGATCTCTGGTGTAGCAAATACAATAGAGGAAATGAATTCATCAAAGAAAACACCCATGCCAAAAATATTATAACACAAAATGTCCAAGAAATCTGGGACACCATGAAAAGACCAAACCCACAAATAATAGGGACAGAGGAAGGAGAAGAATACCAACTCAAAGGCACAGAAAATATATTCAACAAGATCATAGAAGAAAACTTTCCCAACTTAAAGAAGGAAATAACCTATGAAGATACAAAGCCTATAGAACACCAAACAGACTAGACCCCCAAAAAAGTCCCCACACCACATAATAATTAAACGACTGAACATACAGAATAAAGAAAAATATTAAGAGCAGCAAAGGAAAAAGGCCAAGTGACTTATAAAGGCAAACCCATCAGAATAACACCTGATTTCTCAATGGAGACTTTGAAAGTCAGAAGGACCTGGACGATGTAATTCAGACAATAAGAGACCATGGATGCCAGCCTAGTAGACTAATAGATCCAGCAAAACTCTCAGTGTTCATAGATGGAGTGAACAAGACATTCCAAGAAAAAGCCAGATTTAAACAATACTTATCCACAAACCCAGACCTACAGAAAGCACTAGAAGGAAAATTCCAACCTAAGGAACTCAGATACACCCTTGAAAACACAGGCAATAGAAAACACCACAGCAGTAAACCCCAAAGAAGAGAAGTATACACACACAACCACCAAAAAAAAAAAAAAAGAGGAATGAACAATCACTGGTCATTAATATCTCTCAATATCAATGGACTTAATTCACCTATAAAAAGACAAAGAATGGATACAAAAGCTGGACCCATCTTTCTGCTGCATAAAAGAAACACACCTCAAATTCAAAGACAGAAACTACCTAAGAATAAAAGGCTGGGAAAAGTCTTTCCAACCAAATGGTTGTAAGAAGCAAGTGGGTGTAGCCATCTTAATATCCAGCAAAATAGACTTCAAACTAAAATCAATCAAAAGAGATCAAGAAAGGCATTACATACTCATCACAGGAAAGATCCACCAAGATGAAGTTTCAATTCTGAACATTTATGCTCTAAACACAAGGACACCCACATATATAAATAAACATTACTAAAGCTTAAATCACATACAAAACCACACACATTAATAGTGGAAGACTTCAATACTCTATTCTCACCACTGAACAGATCTGCCAAATCAAAACTTAACAAAGAAATTAAGAACTTAACTGATGTTATGACTCAAATGGACATAATCAAATCTACAGAACATTCCATCCTAACAAAAAAGAATATACCTTCTTCTCAGCACCTCATGGAACCTTCTCTAAAATCGACCATATATTTGGCCACAAAGCAAATCTCAACAGATACAAAACAATTGGAATAACTGTTCTATCAGACCACCATGGTTTAAAGTTAGATTTCAAAAAAAAAAAAAAAAAAAAACTACAGGAAACCTACAATCTCATGGAAACTGAATAATGCTCAACTGAATCACCAATGGGTTAAGGAAAAAATAAAGAAAGAAATTAAAGATTTCTTTGGATTAAATGAAAATAAATGTACAACATACCTAAACTTATGGGACACCATGAAAGCAGTGCTAAGAGGAAAATTCATAGCACTAAATGTCCACATAAAGAAGTTGGAGAAATCTCACACTAGTGACTTAACAGCACACCTGAAAGCTCTAGAACAAGAAGGAGCAAATTCTCCCAGGAAGACTAGATGCCGGGAAATAATCAAATTGAGAGCTGAAATCAATAAAATAGAAACAAAGAGAACAATACAAAACAATTAATGAAACAAAGAGTCGGTTCTTTGAGAAAATCAACAAGATAGACAAGCCCTTATCCAAACAAACCAAATGACAGAGAGAGAGCATCCAAATTAACAAAATCAGAAATGAAAAGATCTCCCATGCTCATGAATAGGCAGGATTAACATAGTAAAAATGGCAATCTTACTAAAAGCAATCTACAGATTCAATGCAATCCCCATCAAAATACCAACACAATTCTTCACAGACCTCCAAAGAACAATACTCTACTTCATATGGAAAAACAAAAGACTCAGGATAGCTAAAAGAATCCTGTACAATAAAATAACCTCTGGAGGCATCACGATCCCTGACCTCAAGCTCTACTATAGAGCTATAGTAATAAAAAAACAGCTTGGTAATGGCATAAAAATCGACATGTAGACCAATGGAATTGAATTGAAGACCCTGACATTAATCTGCACACCTATGAACATATAATTTTTGACAAAGAAGCCAAAACTGTACAATGGAAAAGAGAAAGCATCTTCAACAAATGGTGCTGGCATAACTGGATGTCAACATGTAGAAGGCTGCAAATAGACCCATATCTGTCACTGTGCACAAAACTTAAGTCCAAGTGGATCAAAGACCTCAACATAAATCCAGCTACTCTGAACCTGATAGAAGAGAAAGTAGGAAGTAGTCTTGAACACATTGGCACAGGAGATCACTTTCTGAATATAACACCAGTAGCACAGACACTGAAACAATCAATCAATGGGACCTCTTGAAACCGAGAAGCTTTTGTAGAGCAAAGGACATGGTCAACAAGACAAAGCGACAGCCTACAGAATGGGAAAAGGTCTTCACCAACCCCACATCTGACAGAGGGATGATATCCAGAATATATAAAGAATTCAAGAAATTAATCATCAAAATGCCCAACAGTCCAATTAAGAAATGGGCTATTCTTGTATAGTATTAGAGGGACCAGCCTTAATGTTAGACATCCCAGGGGCTCAGGAGAGAGAACTAATGGTGAGGACTATTTTGAGGAAATAGAATCTCAGCACACCAAGCTCAATAGTCCACTTGCTTTAATCCTCTGGCATAACATCCTATATACACAGCTTCAGTTCTGTTTTCATGCCTAGCTCCTTTCTTGCCTTATTTCTCTCTGTACTTATCTATTGCTTCCTCTAAGTTCTATCTTAATTCTCTCATCTTAATTCTGCCTCATCTAGGTCCTTTTCAGCATTTTCTTACCCAGCTAGTACCTCCCCATCTGGCTCTTCCTCATCTTCCATCTCATTCCTCTAATACTCTCTTCTAGCCCTTCAATCTAGTTCTTCCCCATCTCAGTTTGTTTCTATCAAGTTCTTACCCATCTAGTTCTTCCATTCTCTTTTCTCTTCTCCATCATCCATGTGCCCTGGAAGTCCTGGTACACTTACAAGCAGTATTCACTTAGCAGTACAAAGCCAGGCTTCCTGGGTCAAACAGAGGGGTGATAAGAATCATATAGAGATGCAATAACCATTAATTTTTTTGCAACCCCAAAGGGAAATGACGAATGAGGAAATGAATTAACTAAAGGCTGAATTCAGGTAATAACTAAGAAGAGGGATCTTATGTGCTCAACTATAATCTTAAACGTGATTGGTAGAAAATGTTAAGAATCTATAAGTTGCTAGGTCAATGGGAGGAAATAAAACTGTCTTCTTTTTTCCTGTCTGTCCTCCTATCTGTCCAAGCTATCTGCCATTTATCTGCAGGGTGGGAGAAAGTGTGCTCAGTCGCTAGGCAACCTGTGTACAGCTAGATGCCTCTGGTGATAGTTAAAGGGAGATCTGAAACTAGAGGGAAGATTTGGGAAAGGAGGAAGTAAAGCTTAATTGGCACATCTGCCAGGCCTTCTCAAACAGGTAGCCTGGATACTTAAGTCTGTTCTTAGGGAGTACAGAGGTGTCTCTGATAAAGTACTTTCCTCTGTCTGGGGATGGACCTAGCCAGATGCTGCCAATGATGATAATTACAGGGAGGCTTGAACTGGGATTTTGGCTGAGCATAGCTGTCAGTGAAGAAGGTTATCTAAAAATATTCCTAGAAGTGGTTAGGTAAGGAGTTAGAGGTCTATAAAGTTAGTAAGGCTGTAAGAAAGGAGGGTCTGAGCAAATTGTGTAAAGCTATTACTTAACGTCCACCTGACCTAGGTAGTATCTCCTTGTGTAAATCAGGAGACTTTCATGTGGAGTGTTATTACTGCTAGTCCTTGAAAGTGGCTAAAGGAGATATCTGATTCTAGAGAAAGCCTTTCCTGAGGCTGTTCTCCAAATACCTGGAATGTGTATGTCCAGAGAGTGATCAGTCTATACTGTTAGCCCTTCTTAGGGAAAAGTCAATTGGGAAAACTATGAAGGCACACATGATTTTCATAACAGAAGACAGCTGATATTTAACAATCCAAATAACACCAAAGGCTCCTTGGAATTTGGCTTCCTCTGGAGGAAATCCTTGATCTCCCAGGTAGTTATTTTGCCATAACCAGCTGAGTACTTATGATATATTCCTGCAGCCTTCAGCAGGCTATAGAGCTAAACAGAGAATTATCAACAGAGAAATCTCAAATGGCTGAAATACATTTAAGGAACATCCCTCATCATCAGGGAAATGCAAATCAAAACAACTCTGAGATACCATCTTACACCCATAAGAAAGATGGATAAGATCAAAAACACTGAAGACAGCTTATGCTGGAGAGGATGTGGAGCAAAAGGAACTCTCCTCCACTGTTGGTGAGAATGCAAGCTTTACAGCCACTTTGGAAATCAATATGGCACTTTCCTAAAAAGTTGGGAATCAATCTCCTCCAAGACCCAGCTATACCACTCTTAGGCATATTTCCAAGCAATGCTTAATCATACCACAATGGCACATGCTCAGCTATGTTCATAGCAGCATTATTCATAATAGCCAGAACCTGGAAACAACCTAGATACCCTTCAACTGAAGAATGGATAAAGAAAATATGGTGCACAATGGAGTACTACTCAGCAGAGAAAAAATGGCATCATGAGGTTTGCAGGCAAATGGATGGATCCAGAAAAAATCATTAGGAGTGAGGTAACACCGACTGAGAAAGACAAACATGGTATATACTCACTCATAGGTGGATCATAGATATAAAACAAAGGATAACTAGACTGCTACTCACAACTACCTAGTAAAGAGGACCCTAAGAAAGACACAGGGATTGTCCTACAACATGGATGAGATCTACATGAGCAAACTAGACCTGGGGGGGGGGGGGTAATGAAGAGCAAGGGTTGAGGGAAAGAGAGCTGAGGGGAGCAGGAGATCCCAGCTGGATCAAGAACAGAGAGGGAGAACAAGGAAAAAGAGACCATGATTAATGGAGACACCATGGGAATAGGAAGAAGCAAAATGCTAGAGAGGTCCCCAGAAATCCACAAAGATACCTCCACAATAGACTATGGTCGAGAGAAAGCCCAAACTGACCGGCTCTGGTGATCAGATGGCCAAACACCCTAACTGTCATGCTAGAATTTTCATCCAATGACTGATGGAAGCAAATGCAGAGATCCACGGCCAGGCCCCAGGTGGACCTCTGGGAGTCCAATCAGCAAGAAAAAGGAGGGATTGTATGAGCAAGAGTTGTTGAGACCGAACAGAGGTGATTGCCTGGGGTTATAGTGAGAGAGGCAACTGCCCCTGGGTCCCACCGCTGGACACAGGCCATCCTGGGAGGACCTGCCCAACTTGGCCCCAGTTTCCGGCCAATTAGTGGGCCCTGCAGGAAGGCTCCCCTTTTCCAAGACTGCAGGCAGACCCTGCAGTCTCCACACCCTGCGCCCACACCCATCTGCCAGAGACCCTAGCCACTTCCTGAGAATCAGAGACCAGCCACAAGCTTCCATCCTGCCCTGGAACTCCCATCTGGACCAGAGACCAGAGGAACTCCCATCTGGACAAGAGGAGCTCCCATCTGGACAAGATAAGGAGACCCCAGGGACTTCCTGAGACTCAGAGTCCAGACCCCCAACTCCCATCCGACCAGCACTCTCATCTGGACTAGAGCTACCATCTGGCCCAGAGCTTCCATCTGGACTAGAGAGAGGCTCCCTAAATCTTTCAGCTCTGTCTGGACCAAGTACACTGATAAGACCAAGAACAAACCCACAAGGAGATGGGCAGATGCCAAGGCAGAAGTTCATACAACAAAATAAAGAGCAATACAGCATCACCAGAACCTAGCCCTTCTCCAACAGCTGGACCTGAACATCACAGAATGGAAGAAGAAGAAGAAGAAGAAGAAAACAACCTTATAAGTAACATCATGAAGAGGCTAGAGCCTTATATACAAGAAATCAAAAATAAAGTACAGGGACAGACAAACAAAAAATGGGAAGAACACTATAAAAACTAGAGGAAAGGACAATTAAAGCAGAACAAAACAATAAGTCCTTGAGAGAAAATCATGAAAAAGCAAGGGAGACAGTCCAAGACCTGAAGAGGGAAATAGAAAAAATGAAGAAGACACTAGCAGAAGAAATGCTGGAAATAGAAAATCTGAGTAAACAAACAGGAACTTCAGAGGCAAGTATAACCAACAGAATGCAAGAGATGGAAGAGAGGATCTCTGGTGTTGAAGACACAGTAGAAGAAATACATTCATCAGTCAAAGAAAACACTAAAACCAACAAAGTCATGACCCAAAATGTCCAAGAAATTTGGGACACCATGAAAAGACCAAACCTACAAATAATAGGGATAGAGGAAGGAGAAGAATACCAACTCAAAGGCACAGAAAATATATTTAACAAGATCATAGAAGAAAACTTTCCAAACTTAAAGAAGGAAATGCCTTTGAAGATACAAGAGGCCTATAGAACACCAAACAGACTAGACCCAAAAAAAAAGTCCCCTTGCCACATAATAATTAAACAACTAAATGTACAGAATAAAGAAAGAATATTAAGGGCAGCAAAGGAAAAATACCAAGTGACTTGTAAAGGCAAACCCATCAGAATAACACCCAATTTCTCAATGGAGACTTTGAAAGCCAGAAGGACCTGGACAGATATAATGAAGACACTAAGAGACCATGGATGCAAGCCTAGACTAATATACCCAGCAAAACTTTCAATCATCATAGATGGAGTGAACAAGACCTTCCAAGAAAAAACCAGATTTCAACATTACTTATCCACAAACCCAGCCCTACAGAAAGCACTAGAAGGAAAATTCCAACCTAAGGAAGGCAGATACACCCATGAAAACACAGGCAATAGATAACACCACAGCAGTAAATCCCAAAGAAGAGAAGTACACACACATTACCACCAAAAAAATAAAAATAACAACAGGAACAAACAATCACTGGTCATTAATATCCCTTAATATCAATGGACTTAATTCACCTATAAAAAGACACAGACTAACAGAATGGATACAAAAACAGGACCCATCTTTCTGCTGCATACAAGAAACACACCTCAAATTCAAAGACAGACACCTCCTAAGAATAAAAGCCTGGAAAAAGACTTTACAATCAAATGGTCTTAAGAAGCAAGCTGGTGTAGCCATCCTAATATCCAGCAAAATAGACTTCAAACTAAAATCAATCAAAAGAGATGATGAAGGACATTACATACTCATCACAGGAAAGATCCACCACGATGAAGTTTCAATTCTGAACATTTATGCTCCAAACAAAAGGGCACCCACATATGTAAAAGAAACATTACTAAAGCTTAAATCACATATAAACCCCCACACATTAATAGTGGGAGACTTCAACACCCCACTTTCACCTCTGGACAGATCAGCCAAATTGAAACTTATCAGAGACATATTGGACTTAATTGATGTTATGGCTCAAATGGACTTAATCGATATCTACAGAACATTCCACCCAAACAAAAAGGAATATACCTTCTTCTCAGCACCCCATGGAACCTTCTCTAAAATCGACCACATACTTGGCCACAAAGCAAATCTCAACAGATACAAAACAATTGGAATAACCTCCTCTGTTCTATCACACCACCATGGTTTAAAGTTAGATTTCAACAACAGAAAAAACTACAGAAATCCTACAATCTCATGGAAACTGAATAATGCTCAAATGAATCACCAATGGGTTAAGGAAGAAATAAAGAAAGAAATTAAAGACTTCCTAGAGATCAATGAAAATGAATACACCACATACCCAAACTTATGGGATACTATGGAAGCAGTGCTAAGAGGGAAATTCATAGCACTAAATGCCCACATAAAGAAGCTGGAGAAATCTCATGCTAGTGACTTGACAGCACACCTAAAAGCCCTTGAACAGGAAGAAGCAAAGTCTCCCAGGAGGAACAGACACCAGGAAATTATAAAATTGAGAGCTGAAATCAATAAAATAGAAATAAAGAGAATACAAAGGATTAATGAAACAATGAGTTGGTTCTGTGAGAAGATCAACAAGATAGACAAGCCCTTATCCAAACTAATCAAAAGACAGAGAGAGAGCATCAAAATTAACAAAATCAGAAATGAAAAGGGGGACATAACAACAGACAATGAGGAAATACAGAGAATCATCAGGTCATACTTCAAAAACCTCTACTCAACAAAACTGGAAAATCTAAAAGAAATGGACAATTTTGTGGATAGGTACCACATACCTAAGTTAAATCAAGACCAGATAAACCATTTAAATAGTCCAATAACCCCTGAGGAAATAGAATCAGTCATTAAAAGTCTCCCAACCAAAAAAACGCCTGGGCCAGATGGTTTCACTGCAGAATTCTACAAGATCTTCAAAGAAGATTTAATACCAAAACTCTTTTTTTTAAGTTAATAGATACTAACTTTATTTTTTTAATATTTTTTATTATTATGTGTTTTAAATTTTATACATCAGCCATGGGTTCCCCTGTCCTCCCCCTCCCAATCCCACCCCTACCTTCCCCCAGTCCCTCCCCTCCATTCCCATGTCCTCCAGGATCAAGGCACCCCTGGGGATTCATTTAAACCTGGTGGATTCAGTACAGGCAGGTCCTGTCACCTCCTTCCAGACTGAGCAAAGTGTCCCTTTGTAAGACCAAGGTTTCAAACAGCCAGCTCATGCACTAAGGACAGATCCTGGTCCCACAGACTGGGTGCCTCCCAAACAGATCAAGCTATCTGTAGCCTGCTGGCAATGGTTGAGAGAAAGCCTGATCTGACCTAGTCTGGTGATCAGATGGCCAAACACCCTAACAGTCATCTTGGAACTCTCATCCAATAACTGATGGAAGTGGATGCAGAGATCCTCAGCCAGGCCCCAGGTGGAGCTCCAGGTGTCCAACTATTGAGAAAGAGGAGGGTCTGCAAGAGCGTGAATTGTCGAATCCAAGATTGCAAAAAGCACAGGGAGAAATAGCCAATCAAATGGAAGCACATGAATTATGAACCAACTGCTGTGGAGCCCCCAACTGGATCAGGCCCTCTGGATAAGTGAGACAATTGAATAGCTTGATCTGTTTGAGAGGCTCCCAGGCGGTGGAACCAGGACCTGTCCTTAGTGCATGAGCTGGCTTTTTGAAGCCTGGGCCCTATGCATGGACATTTTGCTCAGCATGAGTGAAGGGAAGAGGGGACTGGACCTGCCTGGACTAAATCTACCAGGTTGAGCTGAATCCCCAGGGCAGTTCTTGCCCTGGAGGAGATTGGAATAGGGGGTGCATTTGGGGGAAGGGTGTGGGGCACAGTAGGAGGGAGGACAGGGGAATCCGTGGCTGATATGTAAAATTAAATTAAATTATAAAATAAAAAAGTAAGGGATCCCACAAAAAAAAAAAAGAAAAGAAAAATTACAGGTCTTAGAACAGCTGGTACAGGAGCAGATAAATGCATGTTGAAGACTCAACCAGTCCTTGGAACTCTCTTCTATTTGTTATTAAAAAGAAATCTGAAAAATGGACAGCTTTAAAAATCTAAGGGCCATAAATAAGGATATTCAGCCAATGGGCTCTTTACAGCCTGGAATTTTCCTGCCTTCTCTATTTACATAAAGGATGGTCTATTTGGTTATTGACTTAAAAGACTGTTTCTTTACTATACTGGCAGCTCCTGTCTGTGCTCCCCCCATGCCTTGTGTAGTTACCCTCCACACCCAGTATACATGGAGTGATTTGTCTGGATGTCTGCCCAGAGCCAGCTATTCTGCATGCCTCCCAGCCTATTCCACCTATGCTGCGGCACATGCCCACCATGGCATTTCCAGTTAATGTGGGCCTCAATGTGGCCAGCTAGCCATGAATACCTACCCCTTTTTCAGACCTGTACTTGGTCTGTAAGGCCACTAATGAATCATTCCCTGCCTCTCCATATTTTGAGCAAGTCCTATGGCAATGGACAATGCATTTACAGACTTATGACTGGTACCATTTGATGAAGGCTGTGTTGAAGCCTGCAGTCTTCCTTAACTGCCACACTGCCTATGATGACCAGTGTGAGGCTCAGGCCCATCTTAATATACAGTACAGCATCATTGTTTCTTTTGAGATGTTCACAGGCTGAAGGCCATATATTAACCCTGTCACACAAGCCCAAATTGGACAATGCACTTATTTCCAACAGGTCTTCAGGGCACTTAATTCTGTCACTCCTGGAGACCCATCAGAGTACTTCTGCAACCTCATTCAGCAGCCAGGGCAGGTGTTTACTGACTTCCTTGCATGGGTCAATGAAGCAGTGGAATGGAGGATAGATTATGGCCCTACTCACGAGATTCTGATTAAACAATTGTCTTGGGAAGAGGTTAATTCCCCTACCTGCAATGCAGTAGCTGCTGTCAGCAATAAGGATAGTCATAGATAGGTAATGGCTACTAGAGATCTTGATCCCAACAGTGGCCTAATTGCTGCCCTCACAGCCTCCCTTAATACCCTCCTTGCTGAAAAACAGAATGGGGAAGAGACTAAAGCTGCCTCTGTTGATAGAACATACTGGGGATGTGGCAGACCAGGTCCATCTTAGGAGGGACTGCCCCCAAGTTAAGCTTAAGGCTAGATGCCCAAAAGGTAATAAGGGATTCCACTGGGCCAAGGACTGCCACTCCCAACCTGAGGAGGCCAAGGTTACCTTAAAATACAGGTGGGGCACTCCTCAGCCCCAAAAGTAAGAGGAGGCTCTGCAAACCCAAAGATGTTTTGGATGCTGCCTATCCTTCCTCACTCTCCGATGATGACCATCTTCCTCAATAGGCAGCCTGTTAAAGAGCTGGTGGGTACGAGTGTGGATGCCACCATTTTAACTGAAGCAGGAGCACTCTACTTCCCACACTGGACATTTAAAACTCCTCCCCACTCCAATTAGCAGAGTTGGGAGTCAACAATATCCTAAGGTAACAACCCTCCCAGTCCATTGGAAGGACCTTGATGGCAATCAAGGACCCATTCACCCTATCATTACTACTGTCCTTCTAACTTGTGGGGCAGGGATATCTTGGAGGATACGGAGGCTGTCCTTACAATATATGATAGGGTTTTCTTTAATGATATTGTTGTCTGTGAAAAAAATGGACCTTACTGACCAAGACCAGAGGCAGCACCCCCAATTCTAAGGGTTACTGTCCCCCAAAAGTTCAGTGCTACTAAACAATTAAATCTGATTGCAATCAATTGGCTTTCTAACCAAGATGTATGAGTTGAACAGTGGCCTATAACTGAGCCTAAATTATCAATGTTAAAACATCTGGTAGAAGAACAATTATGTGGTGTACATATAGAACCATCCACAAGCAGACATAAAACTCCAATGTTGGTTATTCCTAAAAGCTCAGGAAAGCATCGTCTGTTGCAAGACCTTCATGCTGTCAATGACCAGATGAAAAAAATGCACTCAGAGCAGCCAGGCCATCCCCACTCATGTACAATTCCTTGTTTTCATTATATCACAATATCAGACATCAAGGACTGCTTTTTCCAGACTCCCATAGCACAACAATATAAGGTTCACTTTGCCTTTACAGTCTTGGAGCCAAATGTGCACAAGCCAGCAAAAGGTCAATGGGTAGTTCTCCCAGGGAATGAAAAACAGTCCCTTGATTCGCCAATTATATGTTGCTAAGGATATTGTGCTAGTATGTTATATGGATTATTTGCTATTGGCACACTCTGATTTGGCTTACTTACAACAAATGTTTATATCAGCTACATAAGAATTGGCTTCTTTAAAGTTAATTGTGGCACCAGATGAGATCCAAATAGTACCTCCCTTTTCATTCTTGGGCTTTGTTATTGCTAAGGATGTTTGCCCCTTGTCCTTCAAATTAGATATAAAAGACAAATACTCCCTTTTGGAACCAAAACAATTATGTGGGACAATAAATTAGCTTAAACCCTTCTTATCTATTACAGACAGGAAATGAGGGAAATGTTCTCATTTTGAGAGGGTCCTACATGCCCCTGACAGAATGTCAAGCTCACTACCAGGGCTAAAAATATTCTAGAAAAGGCTCTTACTATACTATCCACTGTCAGCCTGCAGCACCATAAGCCTGAGTCTCCCTTGTTAGCTATAATCCTGTGGACATCTGGAGGATTCCTGGGGGCACATTAGCAGCCTGGTCCATTAATATGGATTCATCAGGCACACTCAAATTTACATAAAGTTACCTCAATGTTTGATCAGACATTTAAAATGAGACTAAAGGCACAAATGCTAACTCGAGGGACTTATGAAAGAGAACCTGATAAGACAATTTTCCCATTTTCCTTAAAAAATACAGGCTCTCTGGGCAGATTCCATTTCCTTTCAGGAGATGGTTACTAGGTTTACTGGAATAATTGAAAACCAATCTGAGTTGTGGAGCTTCTGAAGCTCCTAATAGAGATACCCATTCACTCAGTATCATCGTCTAAGCCCATTCCTCACACAACCATAGCCTTCTCAGATGCCAACAAGACTAAATATGGAATACTGGTGCATAGAAAGGGAGAAGAAGACAAAAATATGCTATTCCAAATCCTGGTTCTGCACAGCTGAAAAAATCATTGGCACTTTTCAAAATCCTACAGGAGTGTTAAAAAACGAGCCTATTAACGACTTTTCTGATAGTCAGTACACTCTACAGGTGACAAGAATGTTGGCATTCTCAAGGGCAGAAGATACTCTAAATCCAATAGCTAATACAATGCTCTTAATACAAAATGTATTGCATCAAAGAATTAAACCCTGGTATTCATCACATATTCGGTCACATTCTAAACTACCAGGAATCCTGGCAAGGGGAATGAGATAACTGATACCATCATTTTAACACAAGCTGTAGATTTATTAGAACAAGTAAGAGCACTACACAACAATTTCATTTATCACCACAGAGTCTGCACAAATTGCTCCCAGAATTGCCAGTTTCTCAATGCAAACATCTATCTAGGAAATGTGCTATGTGTGTGCCACTTGCCCCCTAAGGGCCCCTCCAAAGAGCAGGAATAAATCCCCATGACTTAATGCCCAATGCTATATGGCAAATGGGTGTTACCCATTATGCACCCTTTGGCAGTTTAAGATATGTACATGTAATAGTAGATACTTGCTCGGGCTATGTGTATGCCCTGGCCTTGCCTGGAGAGAAGGCTGCTATTGTTAAGGCACTAAAGTCAGAAATTGTAGTCATGGGAGTTCCTTGGGCCATTAAGAAGGACAATGGCCCTGCTTATGTGTCACAGCATTTTAATAATTCTGTGAGTTCATTGAAAATGTCCCCTATGATGAGAATTCCATATAATCCACAGGGATAGACATTTATAGAGAGAACTAACAGAACCCTTAAAGAGCTCTTGACAAAAATAATTTCCTCAGAAGCCAAGAGCAATCCCAACCTGGTCCCAGTGGAAGTTCTTTTTCATATTAATTTTCTCAGTTTTGATGACAAGGGATGAAGCCCTGCTCAAATACATTGAGCTTACCTGCCTCGGGAGACATCATTGCCCTTGGTGCCTTGGAGGGATCCCATCACTCTTCAATGGCACCTCCTGCTCCTGTATTAACCCATGGGCAAGGGTATGTCTCAAATATTATTAATGGACTGGCCTTAATAATCTTCTTCCCAGGGGCTCAGAAGAGAAGCTATGAATGCCAAGAATTACTTTTGGGGAAAGAATCTAAGTACACTGAGCTCTTCTGTCCATCACACTCCTCTCTGGGATAAAATCCTGTCTACACAGCTTCAGTTCTGCTCTCATGCCTAGCTCCTTTCTAGCCTGATTTCTCTCTACATTTATCTACTGTCCCCTCTAAGTTTTATCTTAATTCTCGAATCTTAGTGCCACCCCATCAAGGTTCTCATCCATCTAGTTCTTTCCCATCTTAGCTCCTCTCCCATCTCCTTCTTTCTCATCTTGTTCTTCCACATCTGGCTCTTCCTCATCTTCCATCTCATTCCCCTAGTACTCTCTTCTAGCCCTTCAATCTAGTTCTTCCCCATCTCAATCCATTCCTCTCCCATACAGTTCTTCCATTCTCTTTTCTCTTCTCCATGTAGTCCTTCTCTGAAAATAAAACTGCCTTTTTATCTCTTTGATCCTTCTCTCCAAGATATCTCTGCTCCTGCTGTTTCTGGCAAGTATGTTCAGTCTCTAGGCAACTTGGCAACTTCCATCACAGCTAGATGTACCTGTAAGCTGGAACCCTTAGTTCTGTGTTAATTGTTAAGGGTGGATCTAAAACTAGAGATAAGATTTTGGAAAGGGAGAAAAAATAAACTTAATTAGAACATCTGCCAGACCTTCTCAACAGGTAGTCTGGATGCTTAAGTCTGTTCTTAGAGAGCACAAGGGTATTTCTGATAAGGTACTTTCCTCCATCTGGGGATGGACCTGGCCAGATGCTGCCAATGACAATAATTACAGAGAGGCTTGAACTGTGGTTCTGGCTGTGCATAGCTGACAGCACAGAAAGTTATCTAAATATTCGATTAGTACAGGAGAAGTTGTGCCCAAAGAATGGTGGAAAAGCTACAATAGCACATGAGAAACTCATAGCAGGAAACAGCTAATAATTGAAAGCCAGTATCACCAAAACTCCTTGAGCCTCAGCGTGATCTCTGGAAGGCCCTTGGCTTCTTCCAGGTATTTGCTTGTCATAATCAGCTGAGATCTTACTTCTATATTTTTGTGGCTTGCAGAAATTCCTGGGTTTTTGTTTAGTTTAAAAAAAAAGGAGAATGTTTAATGCTTTCTAGGGCAGCAAATATGTAGATAAATTTAATTTTTGAGATGACATGAAAAATAAGTAATGATTAATTAATATTGATATTTAACCAATATTGTATCAATAATATATATTTATAATCAATAGTCTATATAGATGGCATGCTGAGAATTTAATCATCTAATAGGTATAGTTGTACATAATTGGAGTATCTGTCCTTATAAGAGAGTAGAGGAGTAACATAAAAATCTACCATTAGCTAGTCCAGCATAATATGGTAAAGTGTGTCTAAATAATATGATTCTGAGCTATCAAAAAGAAATGGTTAGTTTGGAATATTAACTCTATCAATCTCTGATAGGTAGTATTAATTTGGTTAATCTGGGTTTTTTGTTTTGTTTTGTTTTGTTTTGTTTTGTTTTTCAAGACAGGGTTTCTCTGTAGCTTTGGAGCCTGTCCTGGAACTCACTTTGTAGACCAGGCTGGCCTCGAACTCACAGAGTTTCTCCTGCCTCTGCCTCCCAAGTGCTGGGATTACAGGCATGTGCCACCACCGCCCAGCTGGTTAATCTGTATTTTAAAGAAGCATTGTTAGATAAAGAGTTACCTGAGTTAGTCATAAGCATCTGTGGGACCAAGGCTGCGGTTGAAGCTGACCTTAATAGTTCAAATTTGTAACTCATTTAGCTATGAGAAGATAGTAATAACCTGTGTCAGGGTATACATAGCAAGACTTACATACAGAACAATGGCCAAAAGGACATGAGGAGAATGTCTGATAGTACATACACTTCAGGATCACAGGCAGAAATTATCCAATTAATAATAGAGCATTTGTTAAAAGACACTCCAGTCCTGAGTAGAAAAGTTCCTGTAAGCAAAAGGAAAATGAAGGGAAGTGACATTGGGGGCATAGAATTCACTTGTGGTTGCTTCATGCTGATAGAGGGTGAAGTTAGGAATTCAGAAGGCTGGAACACAGTGGAAACCCAGGAAGAGCTAGCTTTCTCCAGTCTCTGAGAGGCAATCAGGAAAGTGCAGCAGGACTCCCTGGTAAGTGGGCTGGAAGGTGGGGTGCAATTAGACAGCACATCCATGGTCAAGATAATGACAACCTGTAACTCTTTAAATGATTAGAATTTGCTGGAAACAATATATTGGTGGTAGAACATGCAGTCAAAGAGTATTAAGGAGGAAACTTTTTCTTTGTATGAACTTATTCATTAAGCCAAGGCCCAAATATTAAGAATCTAGAGGTAAATATCAGCTTGGTATCAGACTGGCATCTAGGAGCACCTTTGTCCTGCAGCAGCCTGGCCATGTGGTGTGATCAAGAGATCCAGGATCCATACAGATGAGTGCGTGTCCTGTGGAAGCATGCAAGTATATTCTCTTCCTGATGTTATTAAAACATCAGGACCTTTCCATTTGCAGTGAGGAGGTCCTAGAGGCTTAGGTGTAACTTTTGTGGAGAAGTGTCTGAGGGAAGAACTCTTATTATACTCATGTATATTCATATGATTAAAACAGAGCATGAATTAAGCTATGATGGGAAGATGAGTATTAAAGATCTCCACTTAGCAATTTGGATATTTGTGTTTTTAAACTGTGATGAGCATTTTCTTTTTTTATCATCATAAACCATATTCATTTATTCACTAGTGGTATTAAAATAAGTTAGTATACAACCAAATGCATCATTCATATTTATGCTTTTAAAATGGCGAAGACAGCATGTTCTTTGCTATAGTATTAATGTTAGCTATCAAACATGTTTTAGAAATCTTGGAATAAAGATTAAAGACTAAAGGGTTGGCAATTCTTCAAATCTTGATGATTAAAGTACATAAAATTGAAATGCTTGTGAAGAAAGACCCCATTAACATTTACTGTTACAAGGTTTTGAAGGGGAAAAAAAGGCAACCAGATAACAAAAACAAAATTCTAATTCATTGTAATGAATAGAACAAGAACATTTTATAGAACAGAAAAAGATGCTTTTAGTACGTTCATAGCCTATTAAATTTCCGGAGGACTCTGTATTCATTAATTATTTCTCTAAAAACCAACAAGTAGGATGGTTTGGGCAATTTTCCAAAAACAGTGGACTCAAAATTGGGGATGAAAAACATGGAGGAAGTAACTTAGTTATCACAAAGAATAATAAGACCTAAAAATATACATCCTGTTGATAGGAATTCTCTGTTAGAGTTTTCTATGCAGTGTGCTACAGAGTACATTTCTGTAGTAATCAATTCTTCTAGTTGCATTTATCAATTAGCCTGATAAATATGAAAGACTGAACCAGCCCCATGCCCACAAATTATTCTGTAGACTATGTACAATACCAAATTGACTCCAATAATACAGGTAGAAATCACTGTCGCCCAAAGTTGGACACAGAGCTTTTGATTATTTTCTCTTAATGATTTTAGCCAACCCAATTGCATTTTTATGTGCACTTATTGATGTCAACACCAGTCTAAGAGTATGCATAGAGCTGAGGATTTTTTTACGTCATTTCCCAGTTTTTATTTTTTTCTCTTTTTTATTTTATAATTTAATTTAATTTTATATATCAGCCACGGATTCCCGTCCTCCCTCCTCCCGCCCCTCCTCGCCTTTCCCCCAGCGCACCCCCCATTCCCATCTCCTCCAGGGCAAGGACTCCCCTGGGGATTCAGCTCCACCTGGTAGATTCAGGATGTTTGCTCTTATTTCAGTTGTATGATTTTTATTCATTTCAGCATCTCACAATCTCATCTAATTTAAGGTTCACTGAAAACTGAGGATTAGTATTATTTTACATTTACACCATTGTAGCTCTTGAGTCAGTTTTTATCCTGTTTGCTTAAGGAAATCCTAAAAGTGAAAAGTCTACCTGTGACAGTTATTATAAATAATGTATTCTTAGAGGAAAATCTGGATCAATTATTCAGCACAACTATTTATACATAATCTCCACTCTGTGTATACTGTGATAGTACAATTTAAAACTACTCTAAAAGCATCTTGTTAATAAAGCAGATGTTATTATTAGATATGAAGTCATATTGTCTATCAATATCTGTATGTTTAATTTTTTTAAAAACATGCTAAAAAATACACAACACAGATAATAGAATTCTATACACTGATTATAATTTATATGGTATTGAAAGTCCTCTTAGAGGATTCAGAAGCTATTTTTCTGTATATTTTATTATTAACTGAAAAAATTTATTTCTTGAATAAACTACTGGAGTTATTACAAAGAAGTTTTAAAAATGTGCTAAAACTCACCTGGGATCATTATTTAAAAAATAAAATTCATGGGCCAGAAAGATGTCTCAGCTGTCAAGAGAACTGGTAGCTTTCATAGAGGATCTGGTTCAGTTCCTAGCACCTACAGAGACGTTTACAGCCATCTTTAACTGCAGTTCCAGGGGATCTGACACCCTCATCTTCCAGGGGATCTGACACTGGCTTCTGGCTTCTGTGGGCACCAGACAAACAAGTGGTATACATGAATATATGCCAATAAACACACTTACATATAAAATAAAAATTAAAGCATCCTAAAAATAAAAATAAGGAATAAAATTCAGCTCTGCCCACTTTGACCCAGGAGTCTTGATCCAGGTGCCAAGCTCACATGGTCCCCAGCATACAGTAAGAACGTAGCTTCCTCCTCTTCAGTTCTGTCCTTCCTTTCTGGGCCCTGCTTAGGCTGCCCAGTCCTCTGCTTGCACTGAGGCTCTCTCTAGCAGTCCACGCAGCCCTGGAAACAGACACACTCCTCTAGGTTCTGTCCTCTTGGAACTCCATCAGCACCAATAGGCTAAAGACTTGCGAGGTGACAGCAATGGGTAAATTGCTTGCCAACAAGTCCGACAACCCAAGTTTGATTCCCACATGGCGTAAGGACAGAACATAGTTGGTATAGTTTCCTCTGACCTACACAATGCACCTTGGTGTGAAAGCCCCCTATTCATAACATAAACAAATACTTCCTACCACACAAGATACACAAATATGCCGGCAAGCCCGCTCCCCTCCTCAGCAGTCTCCAATTAGCGGTGTGGGAAAGGAAGCCGAGGAGAGCCGGGAACCTGGAAGTACTTCTCAGCAAAGGCCTGGGCAACTCTTTTGAATGGAATCGGGCTGATTCCTTGTTCTCCGAGCCAGGTCCTTGTTGAGTGTGAGGAGCTGCTCTTGCCGCCGGGTTGCCACAAAGCCAGGAGAGAAAGAGAAAAAAAAAAACTATTTGTGAAAAATTATACCTGCCAGAATTAGCAAGAATTGGAGTTAATAAGAAATTTGTCAAATTCAACAAATTGAATCCCAACACCAGGAGTTATAGTTGCTGACCAGAAATATGGACAGACTTCTTAGACTTGGAGGAGTTATGCCTGGACTGGGCCAGGGTCCACCTATGGATGCTCCTGCCGTGGGCACAGCAGAACAGGTCTATATCTCTTCCTTGGCATTGCTGAAGATGTTAAAGCATGGCCGTGCTGGAGTTCCTATGGAAGTTATGGGTCTCATGCTTGGCAAATTTGTTGATGATTACACCGTCAGAGTGATTGATGTGTTTGCTATGCCAGTCAGGAACTGGTGTCAGTGTAGAAGCAGTTGATCCTGTCAGGGACCAAGATGTCAAGAATCAAACATGAACCATGGAAAGTACTAGCTAAGCCAGAGAACAAGTCATACGACCACTGCCCTTCCCCAGAGCAGTAACACCTGTTTACTAACCAGAGGCTCCCAAACATAAGAACATTCCACGGTTGCTGTGGATATCACTCTGTGTAAATAAAGTTCTGATTGGCCAGTGGCCAGGCAGGAAGTATAGGCGGGACAAGAGAGAAGAGAATTCTGGGAGGTGAAAGGCTGGGTGGAGAAAGACACCGCCAGCCGCCGCCATGACAAGATGTAAGGTACTGGTAAGCCACGAGCCATGTGGCAAAGTATAGATTAATAGAAATGGTTTAATTTAAGATAGAAGAAGTAGATAACAAGAAGCCTGCCATGGCCATACAGTTTCTAAACAATGTAAGATTCTGTGTGCTTTCTTGGTTGGGTCTGAACGACTGTGGGACTGGCGGGTAAGAGAGATTTGTCCTGACTGGGCCAGGCAGGAAAACTCTAACTACACACAGTCAGGTGCCATGGCAACCGAATGTAAAGAGCATTCCATGGTCAGGTAGCCTAGCAACAGAACAAATGGCCCCTGAGCAGTGACCTTAGCTGACATCTTACAGTCGCACGACCTGCACGTCTCCCACATTCTGCATGCCTTCCACATCTCTTCCCCTTCCCTCCTTCCTGCCTCCTCCCCTCCTATGCTATATAAGCCTTGCAGAGAGAAATAAATATTGCAGCTTGATCAGAATCTTGTCTTGCTATCAGTCTCTCATGTCCCCTGTCTCTCATTCATTCCCACAGGTGGGTCGCCCCTGTTGAAACCCTGCTGGCCGGGGCATGATCCAGTATTCCAAGCCAAAATGTTAGATATGCTGAAACAAACAGGAAAGCCTGAGATGGTTGTTGGTTGGTATCACAGTTACCCTGGCTTTGGCTGTGGCTGTCTGCCTTGTCGGAGAGAGCTGTGGCAGTGGTTGTGGATCCCATTCAGAGTGTAAAGGGAAAGGTTGTTATTGATGCCTTCAGACTGATCAATGCTACTATGATGGTCTTAGGACATGAACCAAGACAAACAACTTCAAATCTGGGTCACTTAAACAAGCCATCTACCCAGGCATTAATTCATGGATTAAACAGACATTATTACTCCATCACTATTAATTATCGAAAAAATGAACTGGAACAGAAGATGCTGTTAAATTTGCATAAGAAGAGTTGGATGGAAGGATTGACACTTCAAGACTACAGTGAACATTGTAAACACAATGAATCAGTGGTAAAAGAGATGTTGGAATTAGCCAAGAATTATAATAAGGCTGTGGAAGAAGAAGATAAGATGACACCTGAACAGCTGGCAATAACAAATGTTGGCAAGCAGGATCCCAAGCATCATTTGGAAGAGCATGTGTGTCAATGTCTAGTGTGTTGGGGGTCCCTGGGTAAGGGTCTCGCAGAAATCAGGACACAGGGGATGCAGAGCAAAGGCAGCAAATGCAACTGCATGCTGTACTTTATTAGCATCAGACTTATATACAATGTGCACATAAAGAATCTCAACAACCGTTTTCTCATCTGTTGTATCCCAAGCAACTTACTTAGACAATGCTTGGCATAACACAACACTCCCCTATGTTCTAGCTATTCAGAGTGTCTCAGGGCATGACGTCCTGGCCAGATGCTACCTCATTGAAAAATAACATGCCTTACAGCAGAAAGCCTCTTCCGTGTTCCCAGGCATCTGTAACTTGTGACTTGAGATAAGAGGAAGAGAACATTTTCTCCTCCTAGCTCTAGCCTGCCAGAGCTGGCCTTTGTCCAAGTCACAGTCATCAAATAGCCTTGAGAATCAGAAGGAACATTAACTGCTTACATAGGCATATCTCCACACTTTCCTTCTTTTTTCTTTTGATTTTTCAAAATAATTGCTTTCCATAGAGTTAACATAGACTGTTGAATGGGTCGGATATAACATAAATATCCCAGGCAAAGAGCCACAAGGATAATTATTAAAACAATCCCAACTCCTCCTGCAGTATGGGATAAACTTTGAATAATTCCTTTAGGATCAAGACCTTCAAGTTGTTTTAAAAACAGTTCAGCTATTGTGGAGGCATCTTCATTCTCAAACTGTTGTCCAAATATTTCATGGATATTAAATTGCAAATTATTAATCATATCAGAAGCAGAGGTATTACCATCTAAGTATTGTTGAATTAAAGACCAATCATGTAAGGATTCATTATATTTTAAATTTGTAACACAAAAGGTGGTTGAATTCCAATCACATTTCAGCCAAATTTGTCTTTCCAAAGTCAACATCTTTTTGCCAAGCCAACTTACAGTTTGTTTTAAGATATCTGAGCTTGTAATCTAGAATCATTCTGGACTTGAGATAGCCATAGATCATGAGAATCTTTGTGCCATTGTTCAACAAAATGATTAGTTTGTAGAGAAGTGTGCAAAGCTATTCCAGACACAGTAGCAACTGTGGTGACAGCTATTAAACTAAGAATTACAGCTACAACAATGCCAACCATCCTTTTCGTTCTTTTAAGAAGTTTTTCAAAAAACTCTAAAACCAAGGTATCTACAGGATTATGCGACCAGGTTCTTTCCAAATTCACTGGTAACCAAACATGAGTACGTTGTTGCAAAATCATTAATGAAAAACCATCTTTAAACTTAACAGATGAATTCAAACAAGAATACAACTGACATTGTATACATTGAATTCCTTGATCAAATGTAAAATTTCCAATCAAAAACACATAGGGCAAGGGCAAACAAGTAGTTATATTATATTCTTTAAACAATGTAAAATAATAGGAAGAAGCAGAATTAGCGGTTCCAGAAAATGTGCCATTCATCAGATAAACAGGTTTCAAAGCAGCAGCAGCTTTCCATAAATGTGTCTGAACTTGAGCCAGAAATTATAGAGAAGCTATAGGTGGATCAGCAATTCCACAATCTCCCCATTCCATGAGTCGATTCCCAGAGATGATCTCATTCCACTGTTCTTTCATTGGGATCCTAATTGTAAAAGAGACATCACATTGAATATCATTCCATTCAGAACAATTTTGTAAAAATTGACCATATGGTCCCCACATAATCATGTCCTGATATAATTTTCCAAATTTTCCTCGGCATTCTTGCCAAACAAAAGGTTGATATTTCAAACCAATATAGGTAAAACCAGGAAACTCAGGAAGTAGCAAAGGATCTTCAAAAGTGATGCTGGTCCAGGTCATATTAATAGACCATGCAGATAACCATTGCAAACTCATACGGGATCCATTGCTCATGTTTCCTGGCAAAAGCCAATGTTGCCAATCCAGTTGAAGACAAGGAAATACCCCCATACATATGGGTTTTAGAAACCCAAAATAAGTAAAATTAAAATTACTGCCATCATCCTTATTCAGATAAGTCAAATTATTCCAAGGAGGAGATAATGCAGAAGGAGTAGTATATAAGGTTATATCCATACTACCCCACATTACAGGTTCCATTAAAGGTGGGTTAGGAATATAAGCCCAATAGCTTACATTAGCCCTTTCAGCAGATGAAGTAACAGTAAGTAAAGCACACATTGCCAAGAACAAATTCTCAGCAGTCAGAGTTTTGCCTGTTCTCTGTAATATCTTTTGACCTTCCCCACTAAGCTTCTTAATTTGCTCCCAGGTAGGCAAAGGAGTAAGAGCCAATAGTCGATGTCTCCGACGTCCTCCAAGTGATAGGTGGGCCATGGCAGTTACTGGAATGTCATCATTGTCTCGTTGATTAGTCTTACAACGTCGTGGTGGGTAGGGAACCGTCCGTAATGGAGCACGTCTGGATCCATCGGGCAGGTAGCCAGTATTTGGTGACTCCATCCTCTGTGGAAACATAACCATATCCCTTCCCTCTATTAAGCAGCAAACCGGGCTGCCATTCTGCATCAGCAGCAATTTTTATCCATACTGGCTGTTGTAGCAAAGAACCATCGGAATCTTGTTGAAAATGTTTTTCAGCCCGAGTTAAAATATCTCCCTGTGGTAAATTTAGAAAATTAAGAATAAACAAGGCCTGAGATAAAACAGACCGCGCATTGTCCTGAGTAAAGTATAAAATATCCATACCTGGATCATTCTTTTTCCTCCTTTTTAATTTTTTAATTTGTAATTTTAAAGTTCCATGGGTACATTCAATTAATGCTTGTCCCTGGGGATTGTACTCTATTCCTCTAATATGTTTAATTTCATAATATTCACAAAACTTCTTAAATTTATGACTAACACTGGTCCATTATCAGTTTTAATGCTAGCAGGAATTCCCATAACAGAAAATGTAATAGGTGTTGAATCACATGATTTGCAGTTTCTCCTGATTGAGCAGTGGCCCAAATAAACTTTGAAAATGTATCTACTATAACATATACAAAAGAAAGTCTTCTAAACATAGCTACATGTGTAACATCTATTTGCCATAATTCATTAGGTTGAAGACCACGAGGGTTAATACCGGCAGGAATGATTCGAATATGTAAAGGTCTACAAATTTCGAATATGTAAAGGTCTACAAATAGGACATTGTTTAATTATCTGCTTAGCTTGCCTATAAGGAATTTTATATTTTAAATGTAAGTGACCAGCATTAGTATGCAAATGAGTATGATCTTCTTCAGCATTCACAAAAGAAACCAATCAATCCACTGCATGATTACCATAAGTTAATGGTCCAGGCAATCGAGTATGAGAGCGCATATGTGTAACATATATTTTTGAATTTCTTTGCTGCAATAATTGTTGTAATATATTAAACAAATGCTGTAATGAAGCTTTAGGAGAATAAGTTACAGTATTCAAAATATTCTGAACCACCCCAACAGCATAAGCAGAATCAGCTATAATATTAATATCTTTTACAAAATCAATCAAAACTTGTATAATAGCAACAGGTTCATTTTGTTGGACCGAACCAAAGCTAGTTTCTTGAACCCAATAATTATTCTCAGTCCAATAAGCACTTTTCATTTTAGATCCATCAGTAAAAACAGTAATAGCATTAGTAAGAGGGACATCACTAATAATTTGATTAATGACAAATTCTTGTTTGCAAAAACAGTCCCATAACTTTCCTTGTGGAAAATGACAACTAATAACTCCCACAAAATTAACTAAAGCTATCTGTAGCATTTCACAAGTAGATAACAAAAAAGAAACTTGATCTTTAGCTAAAGGAAAAACTATCTCAGAAGTATCAAATCTAGATAAAGTAAAACAACATTGCCTTTCTTGCTCAATTATTAAAGCAAGTTGCTGTTCATATGGCATAATATTTTTGGAGAATCTATGTTTAGTATAAATCCATTCTAAGGGTTTTTCATCCTGTCCTAACATACCTGTAGGATATTGCCATGTTTGCAAAATATATAAATAATTGGTTTAGATACATCTATCCTATTCAAAAAAGCTCCCTTTATTTGTTCTTCTACAATTGAAGTTCTTTCTCTGCTTCCGGAGTTAAAATTTGAGGACTATTGAGATCAGAATCCCTGTAAAATTCCAAATAAATTATGTAATTTATATGTAGGTATTCCTAAAGCAGGTCTTAGCCAATTAATATCACCTAATAATTTTTGAAAATCATTTAAAGTTCTGTAATTTATCTCTTCTTAAGGACATTTTTTGAGGTTGAATAGTAGTTCTATTAACTACATATCCTAAATAATTTACCATACTGTCTTTCTGTATCTTTTCAGGAGCTATAATTAATCCATAAGTCTTAAAATACTCAGGTAATTTTTGTAAAATTATCTTTAATTCCTTAATATCAGGGCCAGAAAAAAGAATATCATCCATACAATGAGAAATATATACATTAGGCCATTTTTGTTGAATAGGTTTTAAAACAGAATCAACATATAACTGACACATAGTAGAATTCACCATACCCTGTGGCAAGACTTTCCATTGAAATCTTTGATGAGGTCCTTGATGACTGATTTGAGGTAAATAAAAAGCAAATCTTTTTCTATCTTCTTCATGAACGGGTATAGTGAAAAACAATCTTGTAAATCAATAACAATAATAGGCCAATCTTTAGGTAACATAACAGGAGAAGGGGTTCCAGGTTGGAGAGCTCCCATAGGATACATGGAAGCATTTACTCCTCTTAAGTCTGTTAGAAGACGACATTTACCTGACTTTTTCTTAATTACAAATATTGGCGAATTCCATGGGGAAGTAGAAAATTCAATATGATTCTTTTGTAATTGTTCCTTTACAAATTGATGTGTTGCTTCCAATTTTTCTTTGGAAAGTGGCCATTGTTCTATCTATAAAGGATCATTATCCTTCCATAAAATCTTTAATGGTTGCATCTAAAATATATAATTTTAAAAATGAATATTAGCACCCCATTGTTCCAAAACATCTCTACCTATAATATTAATGGGAACGTCTAAAATATAAGGCTTCAAAACTGCAACCTGACCATCTTCAGAAATTAAAAAAACATGATTTAAAGCATGACCTATACTATTAACAGGAGTATGGCTGACATCTTTAATTTGACATGGAATCATGTCAGACTCCAAAGTTGTTCAGGAATACATCAAAGTGGACAAATTTTGTTAAGTTCCTTTTACTATTTGAAAAAAATCAGTAGCACAAATATATTTTGATTGTTGCTTACAAAATAAACATTTACAATCCAAAAAAAAAAGATACACAAATATATGTAATTAATTTAAAACGTACATCAGCTGGGCAGTGGTGGCACACGCCTATAATCCCAGCACCCGGGAGACAGAGGCAGGTGAATCTCTGTGAATTCAAGATCAGCCTGGTCTACAGAGCTAGTCCAGGACATGCTCCAAAACTACAGAGAAACCGTCTCAAAAAAAAAAAAAAATCAACCTACCTCCAGATACTTGAGTGCTTTGCTTGAGTCCCATTGCAGTAAAACTCAAGCAGTATGAAAAATAATAATAATTAGCCAGGCAGTAGTAACTTATGCCTTTAATCCTAGCACTTAGGAGGCAGAAGCAGGCAGATCTCAGAGTTCAAGGCCAACCTGGTTTATAAAGCTAGTTCCAGGACAGCCAGAGCTACACAGAGAAACCTCGTCTTGAAAAAAACAAAACAAACAAACAACAAAAAAAAAAACTTCCAATGAACAACTTAGAAAACCTCAAGACAAAGAATTCAAAAGAACTACTAAGAACATGCTCAAAGAGCTCAGGTAATAAAAACTGAAGAAACTCTGGTCACCAGAGTAGACCAGTCCAGGCAGCCTCTAGACCACTGCCAGCAGACCAAGGTGGGGTCATCCTTGTGGATTCCTGAGAGCCTCCCCAGCACCCTGACTCTTCCTATTCCCATGATGTCCTCATCTATCATAGTATCTCCCTCCCTGCCCTCCTGCACAGTCCCTGTTCCAGCTTGACCCTCCCATTTCCCTATGTTCTCATGCCCCTCTCCTCACCCTCTGCCACCCTCCCACACACCCAGTCCACTCAAGTAGATCTCATCCACTTCTCCTTCACAGGGTCATCCATGTGTCCCTCCTATGGTCTTTCTCTGTTAGCTAGCCTCTCTGGAGTTGTGGGTTGCAGTATGGCCATTCTTTCCCTCACATCTAGTATCCACTTATGAGTAAGTACATACTATGTTGGTCCTTCTGAGTCTGGGTTACCTCACTCAAGATGATATCTTCCTAATTCCATCCATTTGCCTGCAAATTTCATGATATTGTTTTTTACTGCTGAGTAGTACTCCACTGTGTATACGTACCACATTTTCTTTATCCATTCTTCAGTTGAGGGGCATCTAGGTTGTTTCCAGGCTCTTGCTATTATAAATAAGACTGCTATGAACATAGTTGAGCATGTGTCCTTGTGGTAAGATTGAGCATTCCTTGGATATATGCCCAAGAGTGGCATAGCTGGGTCTTGAGGAACTTATTCCCAATTTTCTGAGAAACCACCATACAGATTTCCAGAGTGGCTGTACACATTTGCATGCCCACCAACACTGTAGGAGTGTTCCCCTTGCTCCACATCCTCTCCAACATAAGCGGTCTTCAGTGTTTTTTATTTAGCCATTCTGACAAGTGTAAGATGGTATCTCAGAGTTGTTTTGATTTACATTTCCCTGATGACCAAGGATGTTTCAGCCATCTGAGATTCTTCTGTTGAGAATTCTCTGTTAAGCTCTGTAGTATATTTTTTAATTGGATTGTTCAGTATTGTGAAGTCTAGCTTTTTGAGTTCTTTATATATTTTGGATATCACCCCTCTGTCAGATGTGCAGTTGGTGAAGATCTTTTCCCATTCTATAGGCTGTTGTTTTGTCTTATTGACCAAGTCCTTTGCCCTACAAAAGCTTCTCAGTTTCAGGAGGTCCCATTTATTAATTGTTGCTCTCAGTGTCTGTGCTACTGGTGTTATATTTAGGAAGTTATCTCTGGTGCCAATGCTTTCCAGACTACTTCCTAGGTTCTCTTCTCTCAGGTTCAGAGTAACTGGATTTATGTTGAGGTCTTTGATCCACTTGGACTTGAGTTTTGTGCATGGCAACAGATCTATTTGCAATCTTCTGCATGTTGACATCCAGTTATGCCAGCACCATTTGTTGAAGATGCTTTCTTTTTTCCATTGTACAGTTTTGGCTTCTTTGTTGAAAATCATATGTTCATGGGTGTGTGGATTAATGTCAGGGTCTTCAATTCGATTCCATTGGTCCATATGTCAGTTTTTATGCCAGTACCAAGCTGTCTTTATTACTGTAGTTCTATAGTAGAGCTTGAAGTCTGGGATCATGATGCCTCCAGAGGTTGCTTTATTATACAGGATTCTTTTAGCTATCCTAGGTTTTTTCTTTTTCCATATAAAGTTAAGCATTGTTCTTTCCAAGTCTGTGAAGAATTGTGTGGGGATACTGAATCTGTAGATTGCTTTTGGTAAGATTGCCATTTTTACTATGTTGATTCTACCTATCCATGAGCATGGGAGATCTTTCTATTTTCTGATATCTTCCTTGATTTCTTTCTTCAGAGACTTAAAGTTCTTATCATACAGGTCTTCCACTTGCTTAGAGTTACCCCAAGGTATTTTATATTATTTGTGGCTATTTTAAAGGATGATGTTTCTCTGATTTCTTTCTCAGCCCATTTATCATTTGTATATAGGAGGGCTACTGATTTTTTGAGTTGATCTTGTATCCTGCCACCTTACTGAAGGAGTTTATCAGCTGTAGGAGTTCTCTGGTAGAATTTCTGGGGTCACTTATGTATATTATCATGTCATCTGCAAATAGGGAAAGCTTGACTTCTTCCTTTCCAATTTGTATCCCCTTGATCTCCTTTTGTTGTCTTATTTCTCAAACTAGAACTTGAAGTACTATGTTGAATAAGTATGAAGAGAGTGGACAGCCTTGTCTTGTTCCTGATTTTAGTGGAATCGCTTTGAGTTTCTCTCCATTTGCTGCCAATTGCCTTTATTATGTTTAGGTATGTTCCCTGTATTCCTGATCTCTCTAGAACCTTTATCATTAAGGGGTGTTGGATTTTGTCAAAGGCTTTCTCAGCATCTAATGAGAAGATCATGTGGATTTTTTTTTCTTTCAGTTTGTTTATATGGTGTATTACATTGACAGATTTTCATGTGTTGAACCATCCTTGCATCCCTGGGATGAAGCCTACTTGTTCATGGTGGATAATTGTTTTGATGTGTTCCTGGATGTGGTTAGCCAGTATTTTATTGAGGATTTTTGCATCAATGTTCATGAGGGATATTGGTCTGTAATTCTCTTTCTTTGTTGCATCTTTGTGTGGTTTGGGTATCAGGGTAACTATAGCCTCATTAAAAAAAAATGGTAGTGTTCCTTCTGTTTCTATTGTGTGGAACAATCTGAAAAGTATTGGTATTAGCTCTTCTTTGAAAATCTGGTAGAAAGATTCTCTGGATTTCCTCATTGTCTGTTGTTATGTCTCCCTTTTCATTTCTAATTTTATTAATTTGGATGCTCTCTCTCTCTCTCTGCTTTTTGGTTAATTTGGATAAGGGCTTGTCTATCTTGTTGATTTTCTCAAAGAACCTACTCTTTGTTTCATTGATTTTTTGTGTTGTTCTCTTTGTTTCTATTTTATTGATTTCAGCTCTCAATTTGAATATTTCCTGGCGTCTTTTTCTCCTGGGTGAGTTTGCTTCTTCTTGTTCTAGAGCTTTCAGGTGTGCTGTTAAGTCACTAGTGTGAGATTTCTACAACTTCTTTATGTGGGCATTTAGTGCTATGAATTTTCCTCTTAGCACTGCTTTCATGGTGTCCCATAAGTTTAGGTATGTTGTACATTCATTTTCATTGAAATGTAGGAAATCTTTACTTTCTTTCTTTATTCTTCCTTGACCCATTGGTGATTCAGTTGAGCATTATTAAGTTTCCATGAGATTATAGGCTTTCTGTAGTTTTTGTTGTTGTTGAAATCTAACTTAAAGCCATGGTGATCCAATAAGATACAGGAGGTTATTGCAATTTTTTTTGTATCTGTTGAGATTTACTTTGGACCAAGCATGTGGTCGATTTTAGAGAAGGTTCCATGGGATGCTGAGAAGAAGGTATACTCTTTTCTGTTAGGGTGGAATATTCTATTCTCTAAAATCTACTTGAGTCATAGTGTCTGTTCGTTCTCTTATTTCTCTGGTAAGTTTCTGCTTGGCAGACCTGACCATTGATGAGAATAGGGGTGTTAAAGTCTCCCCCTACTGGTGTATAGGGTTTGATGTGCGATTTAAGCTTTAGTAATATTTCTTTTATGAATGTAGGTGCCCTTGTATTTGGGGCATAAATATTCAGAATTGAGACTTCATCTTGTCGGATTTTCCCTGTGATAACTATGTAATGTCCTTCCCAATCCCTTTCTATTGACTTTAGTTTGAAATCTATTTTGTTAGATATTGGGAAAGCTACAGCAGCTTGCTTCTTAAATCCATTTGACTAGAAAGTCTTTCTCAGCCTTTTATTCTGAGGTAGTGTCTGTCTTTGAAGTTGAGGTGTGTTTCTTGTATGCAGCAAATAGATGGATCTTGTTTTCATATCCATTCTGTTAGCCTGTGTCTTTTTATAGGTGAATTGAGACCATTGACATTAACGGGTATTAATGACCAGTGATTGTTAATTCCTGTTATTTTTTTGGTGGTAATGTTGTATATTTTTCTGTTTTGGTATTTGTTGGTATGGGACTATCTATTGCCTATGTTTTCATGGGTGTATCTAACTTAGGTTGGATTTTTTTTTTCTTCTAGTGCTTTCTGTAGGGCTGGATTTGTGGAGAGATATTGTTTAATTCTGGTTTTATCATGAAATATTTTGTTTTCTCAGTCTATGTTGATTGAGAGTTTTGCAGGGTATAATAGTTTGTGTTGGCATCCATGGTCTCTTAGTGTTTGCTTAATGTCTGTCCAGGACCTTCTGGCTTTAAGAGTCCTGATTGAGAAGTCAGGTGTTATTTTTATGGGTCTGCCTTTACATGTTATTTGGCCTTGTTTCCTTTGCAGCTCTTACTATTTATTCTTTATTCTGTGTGTTTAGTGGTTTGATTATTATGTGGCGAGAGGACTTTTTTTTGGATCCAGTCTATTTGGTGTTCTGTAAACTTCTTGTATCTTTATAGGCATTTCCTTCTTTAGGTTGGGAAAGTTTTCTTCTATGATTTTGTTGAATATATTTTCTGTGCCTTTGAGTTGATAGTCTTTCCCCTTCTTCTATCCATATTATTCTTTGGTTTGGTCTTTTCATTGTGTCCCAAATTTCCTGGACATTTTAGGTCATGACTTTGTTGACTTTAGTGTTTTCTTTGACTGATGAATCTATTTCCTCTACCGTATCTTCAATGCCAGAGATCCACACTTCCATCTCTTGCATTCTGTTGGTTATGCTTGCATCTGTACTTCCTGTTCATTTACTCAGATTTTCCACTTCCAGCATTCCCTCAGTTTGTGTCTTTTTGTTTGTCTCCATTTCAGTTTTCAAATCTTGAACGGTTTTCCCCCACTTTTTTAAGTGCTTTCTCTTGTCTTTCAAGGGATTTACTGATTTCTTCCCATTTTTTGTTTGACTTTTCCTCGATTTCTTTAAGGGAATTTTTCATTTCCTCTTTTAAGATCGCTAATATCTTCTTAAAGTCATTTTTATGGTTGATACCTTCTGTTTCTTCTGTGTTGGAAAGTTCAGGTCTTGCTGATGTAGGTTCTAATAGAGCCATATTGGTTTTTATGTTGTTGACTGTATTTTTGCACTGGTGTCTACCCATCTCTTTCTCCACTTGGTGCAAGCGGTGTCTGTGTCTTAGGGAGCCTCTCTTGGTCTGATTGATACTCTTGGTCCAGTGGGAGCTCTTGGTCTAGTCGATGCTAATGGACTCTTTGTCTCAGGGAGAAGCTCTTAGTCCAATTGGCGCTAGTGGGCTCTGTCTCAGGGAGTAGCTGCAGTCTTGGCTCATGGTAGATGGTGGTAGTCTGACATGACTGCAGGAGGTCTGCCTGCCAACTGGCCTGAAACTGGGACTGCAATGGGTGGTAGTGTGGGGGTGCCAGGTTGTGCCCCTGGGCCCAAGCCTAGAGGCTGGGGTGTTTGGGTTTGAGGATAAAGACTCACCTCCTTTTTTGTATGGGGCTGTGTTTCTTTTTTATTATTATATTTGTGTTTTAATTTTACACATCAGCCATGGGTTCCCCTGTCCTCCCCACTCCCACCCCCACTCCCACCTTCCCCCATCCCCTCCCCTCCATTCCCATCTCCTCCAGGGCCAAGACTCCCCTGAGGATTCATTTGAACCTGGTGATACAGCCAGGTCCAGTCCCCTCCTTCCAGGCTGAGCAAATGAATTATGAACCAAAGGCTGTGGAGTCCCCAGATGGAGCAGGCCCTCTATAAGTGAGACAATTGAATAGCTTGAACTATTTGGGAGGCATCCAGGCTATGGGACCAGGACCTGTCCTTAGTGCATGAGCTGGCTGTTTGGAACCTTCCGGCTTACACACGAACACTTTGCTCAGCCTGGAAGACTCACCTCTTTTTCCAATCTGGTGCTGGTGGGCTCTGTCTCTGGGAATAGTTTTACCAAAGCTTGACCTTGGGGGTTATAAGGAATGCCTGTATTTGGAGATATTATGCTGTTCAGCTGTATAAGTGAGGTTTGTCACACAAATATCTTACCCAATCAATTTTTCTCTTTTTTTGTTTTGTTTCTTTCCTATTCTCAGTCTTTTAGAATTAAGTCCCTCCCCTAAATAGAACCAAGGAGGCTTTAGCCTCAGGTGTATAATTTTCATGGTGATCTTAGATTAGGGTCACCAATGAGGAATGTCAAATAGAGGTTTGAGTACAACTGTGGGTATCATCAACCAGCTTTTGAAAATCATTTAAGGTTTTTAAGCAGTCCATTCTCAATTGAAAAGGTTGGAGAGGACAAAATCCGTGTGAATAACATGTGCCAAATATGAGAAATGAGGTTGAATTTAGATTTCTCAGGGGCCACTTGAAGTCCATATTAAGTCAATTGTTGGACCAGAAATAGTAATATCTCATGCAATTAGGCTCTGTCAGCATGAGAAATCAATATATCATCCATATAATAAACAAAATAAACATCAGAATACAGAATTTTACAAACTTGCAAAAACGCTGCATCCATAAACTTTTGATATAAGTTTGAGCTAGTTTTATTTCCTAGGTAAGATATTCCTCTTATATCTCTGATAGGATCTCTGAAAATTTGGAGAAGGTAAGCTAAAAAGCAAATGCTGACAATCTTTAGGGTGTAGAGGTATGGTAAAGAAGCAATCTTATAAATCTATGACAATTACAGATCTTTTAGCTTGATTTTTTTAATAACAAATATTAGGGTGTTCAAAGGGATGGTTGGGGTCTCTATCCTCCACCAGACAGGTAGCAGCTTCAATTTTGTCTGTACTCAAGGGCCATTATACCAGATAGGGGCATCAGACTTTCAGGTAATGGGGTCAGCAATGAGAACAGTGGTTCCTATGACAGATTTTGATACCCTAGGCCATGTCTGTCATCTTTTATTTCTTGGAATAATGGGCTCAATTCAGCCTTGGGTTTGTTTACCCAAGCCCTTTTTGGAGTTTAAACCCATCTGCAGCAGTTGAGCTGAAACTGGTTCATTGCAGAGATTAATAATACACCCATTTGTTGTAGCACATCTCTTCCCTATAGATTGTTAGGTATGGGAGAGGATGGCATATGGACAGAATGTGCAATGATTTTTTTTCCATCAGATCACCTTAATATTCTTGAACTTCTGGATACATTATTAGCTTGACTTAGGCTCACTAGAGAGGAAGGAGTAATAGTTGTTTCAAGTAGTCAGCCAATCTTTTCCTGAAATGCAAGAAATGTCCATGCCTATGTCTAGCTAGCCAACTATTTTCATTCCTTGTATTTTAAGTGTTTAGTTGGTCTAGAATATTTAATTTCCTGAACCCAGAAAGACATAACACTAGAATCCAAACTGGCAGCTCCCTTAGGTGCTGCCCTGCACAAATCTGAATTGTTTTTATAGGAGAAGTGTACAATGATCTTAATCTCTCTGGTGAAGTCAGGATTGCCCATACCTGGGGCAACCTTGTACAGTAGAGGAGCTATGGCCTAAAATTAGCCCCAGTGTCCCTTCTGTGGAGGTCCATAGACTCTTGTATTAAGGCAAACTGTTGGGGAATCAGGTGTTTGTATTTTGAAAGGGGTAGAACATAAGCCCATTCCTAAAGCTCATATATCTCAGACCTCAATAAAAACTTTATCCAAAGATCTACCTTAGGCAAACATTCTCAGTATCTCTAGGTTATTTACTGAGACTCAGGTATCATTTATAACATCTAGATGTTTATATGTTATATTTATCTAGCCCAATAACCTGTATTTCACATATCCTAAGTTATTTCTTAACTTTCCTAGACATTCTTTATATCAATCCTTCATATCCTTATAAAAGCTTTACATCTGAAAGCATTTTTGTATTTAATTCATCAGGAGATATAGGTGATTGATTACTGAGAGCAGTCAATGTGGTGAATTACTTTAAACAAAGGAACAGTCAAGGATTATTTTGAAATTTGTTTGGTGAGCTATCTTTTATTTGAAATTGGATAGCAAGGCAAATTATCTTTAGACCTGGTAAATGGAAATGTAATCTAAATGATCTTAAAGTGTAATTTGGACAAAACCCTGGCAATAAGAGGTATGGCAGTTTTGTCTAAAGTGGGAAGCTTCAACATTTTAAATGCCAGAGGGCTAAGTAATGAATTGATAATATCAATATTTAGCATATATAAAAGTATGATTTTGTATATGTTATAGAATTTGAACATTATTAAGATGATCAAGATTTAACTTGTGCCAGGCAGTGGTGGCGCATGCCTTTAATCCCAGCACTTGGGAGGCAGAGCCAGGCGGATCTCTGTGAGTTCGAGGCCAGCCTGGGCTACCAAGTGAGTTCCAGGAAAGGTGCAAACTCTGTTTCGAAAAAAAAAAAAAAGATTTAACTTGTATCCTAATAATTTATCTTTAATATCTTATAATTTAGATACAACTTATCCTTAACATTTTATAGTTTAAGTTGGCTAATCAATTGATAAGTTGCATATTTTAATTATCTCTAGTAGTTTATAATTAAGGTAGACTTATTCTTAACAGTTTATAAGTTAGTTGTCCTTATAAACTTAGAACTTTAAGTTTTATCCCTGTTGGGTTTAGGCTTAAAAATAATTTTGTACTGACGTTACTTTAATATAGAAACAAGAACTCTTATTCAGAAATATAGTATATAAGGAGAGTGACAATTTCATAAGTCTGTTATGGTGTATCATGAAATAAGATAAGCACAGTAATAAATAAATAAATAAATAAATAAATAAATAAATAAATAAATAAATAAATAAATAAGAAAATGATTTTTTTTCTTTTTTATCTGTAAGAGCAAGTTTATCCATTCTCTATTTCCAACACCCCTTGATGACAAGGGTCTTTAGGAGATCAGAAATACAGGGAACATACCTAAACATAATAAAGGCAATTTACAGCAAGCTGTAGCTGTGTGGTCACTACAGGAGTGTGTGGATTCACACAGGACCATGATATGAAGACATGGAGGCATCTTAAGAATGAATCTAGCCTATCATGGCTACAGTGGGGTCCAGCCTCAAAGGACTGAAACACTAACCCTTCACCTAGGGCATATTTATTTACTTTTTTTTACAGTTTAGATAGTTAATTTCCATACCTTCAAAGCAACCCAAAAGGAGCTCTCAGAGACCAAGTGCCAGGTGCAAATTACTTGAATCATCAGATACCTTGGTTTTCAGGATTTCCTGGACCAAGTTTTGCATAGGCCTTTGATCCTTAAAGGACTCTCTGATCCTTGTCTCTCAAATAAGATTCACATAGATGGGGCTGGAGAGATGGCTCAGAGGTTAAGAGCACCAACTGCTCTTCCAGAGGTCCTGAGTTCAATTCCCAGCAACCACATGGTGGCTCACAACCATCTGTAATGAGATCTGGTGCCCTCTTCTGGCCTGCAAGCATACATGCAGACAGAACACTGTATACATAATAAATAAATAAATCTTTAAAGAGAGAGAGAGAGAGAAAAGAGAAAATGGGTATACTTTAAAAAAAAGATTCACATAGATAAGAGAAACAAAAGGTAAGAGAAACAAAAGGTGTGGTTAAACAAAGGAAGGATTAGGTCTAGGTGCTGCTCTCTGGAGCCAAGCCAGGAGCTCAGCGGGAATGCCATTATAGCAAGCCAATAGCCAACATCAAAATAAATGAAGAGAAACTCAAATTAATTCCACTAAAATCAGGAACAAGACAAGGCTGTCCGCTCTCCCCATATTTATTCAATGTAGTACTTGAAGTTCTAGCTAGAAAAATAAGACAACAAAAGGAGATCAAGGGGAGACAAATTGAAAAAGGAAGAAGTTAAACTTTCACTATTTACAGATTACATGATATAGTATACATAAGTGACCCCAAAAATTCGGCCAAGGAACTCTTACAACTGATAAACACCTTCAGAAATGTGGCAGAATAGAAAATTAACTCAAAAAAAAATCAGTAGCCCTCCTATATACAAATGACAAATAGTCTGAGAAGGAAATCAGAAAAACATCACCCTTTACAATAGCCACAAATAATATAAAATACCTTGGGGTAACTCTAACTAAGCAAGTGAGAACTTTAAGTCTCTGAAGAAAGAAATCGAAGAAGATATCAGAAAATGAAAAAATTCCCATGCTCATGGATAGGAAGGATTAACAGTAAAAATGAAAAATCTTACAAAAATCAATCTACAGATTCAATACAATCCCCATCAAAATCCCAACACAATTCTTCACAGACCTCAAAAGAACAATACCTAACTTCATATGGAAAAATGAAAAGACCAGGATAGTCAAAAGAATCCTGTACGATAAAACAACCTCTGGAGGAATCACGATCCCTGACTTCAAGCTCTACTATAGAACTACAGTAATAAAAACAGCTTGGTACTGGCATAAAAACCGACATGTAGACCAATGGTATCAAACTGAAGACCCTGACATGAATCCATGCACATGGATGAACACCTAATTTTTTACAAAGAAGCCAAAACTTTACAATGGAAAAAAGAAAGCATCTTCAACAAATGGTGCTGGCATAACTGGATGTCAACATGTAGAAGATTGCAAATGGATCCATATCTGTCACCGTGCATAAAACTTAAGTCCAAGTGGATCAAAGACCTCAACATAAATCCAGTTACTCTGAACCTGATAGAAAAGAAAGTAGGAAGTAGTCTTGAATGCATTGGCACTGGAGATCACTTTCTAAATATAACACCAGTAGCACAGACACTGAGAGAAACAATCAATCAATGGGACCTCTTGAAACTGAGAAGCTTTTGTAGAGCCAAAGGACATGGTCAACAAGACAAAGAGACAGCCTACAGAATGGGAAAAGGTCTTCACCAACCCCACATCTGACAGAGGGCTGATATCCACAACATATAAAGAACTCAAGAAACTAGACATCAAAATGCCCAACAGTCCCATTAAAAAATGGCTATAGAGCTAAAAAGAGAATTCTCAACAGTAGAAGCTCAAATGACTGAAAGACATTTAAGGAATTACTCAACATCCTTAGTCATCAGGGAAATGCAAATCAAAATGACTCTGAGATACCACCTTACACCTGTCAGAATGGCTAAGATCAAAAACACTGAAGACAGCTTATGTTGGAGAGGGTGTGGAGCAAGGGGAACTCTCCTCCACTGTTGGTAGGAATGCAAACTTGCACAGCTACTCTGGAAATCAGTATGGTGGTTTCTCAGAAAATTGGGAATCAATCTTCCTCAAGACCCATCTATACCACTCTTGGACATATACCCAAGGAATGCTCAATCATACCACAAGGACACATGCTCAACTATGTTCATAGCAGCATTATTTGTAATAGCCAGAACCTGGAAACAACCAAGATCCCCTTCAACTAAAGAACAGATAAAGAAAATGTGGTACATATACACAATGGAGTATTACTCAGCAGAGAAAAACAATGACATCATGAGGTTTGCAGGCAAATGGATGGAACTAGAAAATATCATCCTGAGTGAGGTAACCCAGACTCAGAAAGACAAACATAGTATGTACTCACTCATAAGTGGATACTAGATGTAAAACAAAGGATAACTAGACTGCAACTCACAACTCCATGGAGGCTAGCTAGTAAAGAGGATTTTAGGAAAGACACAGGGATCACCCAGTGACAGAGAAATGGATGAGATCTACATGAGCAAACTAGGGGTGAGGGGAGGTTAATGGAGGGCAGGGTCGGGGGAAAGAGAGCTTAGGGGAGCAGGAGGTCCTAGCTGGATCAGGAGCAGAGTGTGAGAAAAAGGAAAGGGATACCATGATAAATGAAGATACCATGGGAATAGGAAGAAGCAGAATGCTAGAGAGATCCCCAAGAATCCACAAAGATACCTCCACAATAGACTACTGGCAATGGTTGAGAGGGTGCCTGAGCTGACCTACTCTGGTTTTCGGTTGGCCGAACACCCTAACTGTCATGATAGAACCCTCATCCAGTGACTGATGGAAACAGATGCAGAGATCCATAGCCCAGCCCCAGGCAGAGCTCCAGGAGTCCAATCAATGAGAGAGAGAGAGAAAGAGAGAGAGAGAGAGAGAGAGAGAGAGAGAGAGAGAGAGAGAGAGAGGAGAGATTATATGAGCAAGAGATTTCAAGAACATGATTGGAAAAGTACAGAGACAATTAGCCAAACTAGTGGAAACACATGAACTGTGAACCAGTAGTTCCCCATGGAACTGGACCAGGCCTTCTGGATAAGTGAGACAGTTGTTTAGCTTGAACAGTTTAGGGGGCCAAAGGCAGTGAGACCAGGCCCTGTCCTTAGTGCATGAGCTGGCTTTTTGGAACCTAGGGCCTATGCTGAGACACTTTGCTCAGCCTTGGTGCAGGGAAGAGGGTCTTGGACCTGCCTCAACTGAATGTACCAGGCTCTGCTGACTCCCCACAGGAGACCTTGCCTTGGAGGAGGTAGGAATGGGGGGGTGGATTATGGGAGGTTTGGGGATGGGAGGAGGAAGGACAGGGTAAGCTGTGGTTGATATTTAAAATGAATAGAAAATCTCTTAATTAAAAAAAAAAGGACCAAGTTTGGTTCCCAGCACACATGTCAGGTGGTTCACAACCACCTGTGACTCCAGTACCAGAGGAAGAAACACCCTCTTCTGGCCTCTGTCCACGTGCACACATGTATTGGAGAGAGAGAGAGAGAGAGAGAGAGAGAGAGAGAGAGAGAGAATAAAAGCAAATCTAAAATAAGAGAAAACAAGCTCACATTTCCCATTATAATTCAGGTTCTCACAACATAAGTCACCACCTTCTCACTGAGCAAGTTCAGGCATTCCCTGGGCTGACCTGCAGCCATAGCATGTCTGACATTGGGTCCTGTCCCAGTGCTGCTACCTCTTGGAGGATGACTGATAATCAGGACTGTCTTAGGATTTCTATTGCTGTGACGAGACACCATGACGACGGAAACTCTTATGAAGGAAAACATTTAATGGAAGGGCTTATGGCTTAGAGATTCAGTCCATTATCATCACAGTGGAACATGGTGGCATGCAGGCAGACATAGTGCTGGAAAAGGAGCTGAGAATTCTACGTCTTTGATCCACAAGCAACACAAAGTAAACTGAACTCCGCATGTGGCTGGTGGCCGCAGAGCAGTTGGGTTCTCCCGTCGGGTCTCCTCAAGGCTCTTCTGGCCTGACTCGAGCCATGACAGTGATAATTCATCTTCCTGGGTTGTTCAAAAGGGAAAAGGTCTAGATGGCTGGGGAAAAAGGCTTATCATATCAGACAGAGCTCATAATGTATTTGATTTTCACCAAGCAGCTGATGATATCCAGGGACAGCAGAGACAAGAACAAGCAGGAAAAAATTTGGGTACCACAAAAAAGGGCATCGGTCCAGTGTATTCCTCCATAGCTGCATGGAGTGGACTTTGGATGTGTGATCTTGTCTCTGACTTTGATGGCTTCTCTGAGAGGTTCAAAGTTCTAGCTAACCAGTACAAATCTATATACCCTACTTTGGAAATAGACATTGAAGGTGAATTACATAAACTTAAGGGTTATATGGAAAGGATTAAACCGATGGTGAGAGATGGAGTTTATTTCCTATATGAGGCCCTCCATGGACCACCCAAGAAAATCTTGGTAGAAGGTGCAAACGCAGCATTGTTAGATATTGACTTTGGAACTTACCCTTTTGTGACCTCTTCAAACTGTACTGTTGGAGGTGTTTGTACAGGTTTGGGTATGCCCCCTCAAAATGTTGGAGAAGTATATGGAGTTGTAAAAGCTTATACCACTAGAGTTGGTATTGGTGCCTTCCCCACAGACCAAGACAATGAAATTGGAGAATTATTACAAATAAGGGGTAGAGAATTTGGAGTAACTACTGGGAGGAAAAGAAGATGCGGCTGGTTGGACCTTGTGTTACTCAAATATGCTCATATAATCAATGGATTTACTGCATTGGCCCTTACCAAGTTGGACATTTTGGATATGTTTACAGAAATCAAAGTTGGTGTTGTTTACAAATTAGATGGGGAAATCATACCTCATTTCCCAGCAAACCAAGAAGTCTTAAATAAAGTGGAAGTTCAGTGTAAGTCTTTCCCGGGATAGAACACAGACATATCTAATGCAAGGACATTTAAGGAGCTACCTGTCAATGCACAAAATTATGTTCGGTTTATTGAAGATGAGCTTCAAATACCAGTTAAGTGGATTGGTGTAGGTAAATCCAGAGAGTCCATGATTCAGCTCTTCTGAGGACTACTGGCAGTGCACAAGACGCTCCTTGAGAGGGAGGGGAGATACTTACACATTTCTCTATGCTCTGCAAATTTGAGAATAAAGACATTGCAATGCGTTTTCAGATGGCAATGGATTGCAGTCGCTGATGGATGGCTGTCACGGATAGACTGGCGCCCTCCCATCCAGCTTCCCAGCTGGCATGGCTGCCGCACTTGTTGCTCCTGCTGCTCCTGGTGCCACACAGTTCCTTTCCGTGTTTAGTAACTGTATTATCCCTGTTGTTTGAAATCTAAAACTTCCAGTGTAGTTCTTCTTCATTATTATCATCGTGGTTGAGTTTTATCCTGACTAGATGGTGAGAACAATTAATGCAGTTTTGCACAAATATTTTTACATCCTGATCATTCATTGATCTGTCATTGTAATCTTTACAATGTTAGAAAAAAACAAAAAGAAGGTTCTGTCAACTTTTGTAATGGTCTGAATTCTGTTTAAATTGTGAACTGCTTATTTTCTGCTAAGGTCATTGCAAAATTGAGCTTTGGTTAGGAGGGGGAGTGTGTTCATGGGACCTTCAATTTGTGTAGAATACAGAACTTAGTTCTCTCTACAGTTATTTAATACAATGAACATTTAATTCAGTGTTCAAAAAGAAGAAATGTTTCCCTACAATAACCATTTTAATGTTAAAAATTAATTATTAAGGGGTTGGGGATTTAGCTCAGTGGTAGAGTACTTGCCTAGCAAGTGCAAGGCCCTGGGTTCAGTCCGAAGCTCCACCAAAAAATATTATTATTATTATTATTATTATTATTATTATTATTATTATTAATTAAAAATCTGTTGTGAGAAAAAAAGTAAACTGAGACACTAGGCATAGCTTGAGCATAGAAAACCTGCCTCCAAAGTGACACACTTCCTCCAACAAGGTCATATCTACTACCCCAGCAAAACTAAACCTCCTAATAGTGCCACTCCTTATGATCATGTGGGGCCAGTTACATTCAAACCACCACATTTCACTTCCTGGCCCCCAGAAGCTTATAACAATATCATAACTCAAAATATATTTAGTCCAGCTTCAAAAGTCCCCATAATCTATCACAGTCTCAACAATGTTTAAAAGTCCAAAGTTTCTTCTGAGATTCATGCAATCTCTTTACTGTAAACTCATATCAAATAAAAATAAAAATAAACAAATCACAAACTTCCAACATATAATTGCATAGGATATATATTACCATTTCAAAAAGTAGGGAAGGGAGCATAATAAGGAAATACTAGACCAAACTAAAACTGAAAATCAGCTGAGAAAACTCCAAACGCTGCATCTCCAGGCCTTGTAGGTCAAACGGCTCTTCGGATCTTCAACTCCTTTCAACTGTGTTGACTACAACACACTTCTCTGTCAGGCCTGTTCTACTCCCTGTTAACAGCTCTTCTTGGTATGTATCCCATGACTCCAGCATTTCTAAAATCTCAGGTCTCCAAGGCAAACCAGGCTTCACCTTCACAATTTCACAAGATGGCTTCTCTGGGCCTAAATCAGAAACACTCCTGAAACACACATAGCCTCAGTTGCTTTCCTTAGTCAAGAAGGCCCACTTGTTCAATTACATCTTCACCAACTTCGTTTTTGATGGTTTCCTTCACTGCCTTGGCTGTCCTGAAACTGATTCTGTATATCAGGCTGGACTTAAACTCAGAGATCCCATTGCCTCTGCTTTCCCAGTGCTGGGATCAAAGACATGCACCACTCCACCCTACTTTAAACTTTTCTTTAGTTCCTTTTCACAAGTTGGAAACTTAGCTTGGTAGGATCTTGCCCTGAGGTCACCACTCCCTGTATTTCATTTCTTAATCTGTTTATCTCCTAGATTACAAGAATTAGTTCCATTCTACTTCCTGGTGCTCTTTCTCCTCAAATTATACATTTTGTATTTTTTCCTCACTCAGCTTCCTCTTTTTCATTATAAATCTGTATAAGAGTGGCCAGTCATAAAAACACAACAGAGTCTATACTAGGCTGTTTTGAGATTTCCTTGAGATTAACAATGGAGTTAATCCAAAACTCTTCACACTAGCCTTGGGCAGATTTTTTTGGACAAGGAAAAAAAGCAGCCACATTCTTCACCAAAACATCACAAAACAATCTCTAGGCAACTTACTAAAATTCTTCATCTCTGAACTCTCTTGACCAGGCCCCCACAGTTCAAATAACTCAACACCAGTGTCTTCCATGTTTCTACTAGTCTGGCCCATTAAGTAGTACTTAAAACATTCTACTGCTTTCCTAATCCAAATTCTCATACTCCACATTACTCCAAACAAAACATGGTCCAGCTTATCACAACACTCCAGTCCCTGGTACCAACTTCTGTCTTAGTTAGGGTTTCCATTGCTGTGAAGAGACACCATGACCACAACAACTGTTATAAAGGAAAACACTCCATTGAGTGTGGCTTACAGTTTCAGAGCTTTAGTCTGTTATCATCATGGTGGGGAACATAGTGGGTGCAGGAAGACATGGTACTAGAGAAGAAGCTGATCCACAGGCATCAGGAAGTGGTCTGAGACACTGGGCATGCCTTGAGCATAGGATACCTCAAAGCCCACCCCCACAGTAACACACTTCCTCCAACAAGACCACACCCACTCCAACAAAGCCACACCTCCCAATAGTGCCATTCCCAATAGCTTATAGGGGCCAATTACAACCAAACTACCACAGGACTCAGGACCTAAGAGTCTGACCCACATTGGCCTCCAGCCAGTCAGTCACCTTGCTAGGGACAGGGGCAAGACAATGGCCATTATGAGGACCTGAAGGTCCTAGAAAAGGTGATCATCAACCATTGCACACAGCGTGATGAGGACAAGTGGCTTGTGAAGCAGCCTCAGTTGTTGGGGGATGTTGTACCTGGAAGCTCAGAACAAAGCCAGGGATCTTCAACCAGAGCACGCAGCAGGAAGGGCTCCTTAAAGTTGTAGCACAGGCTGTATTCTCAGAGGACCAACTCTGACAATAGACTCATCCTGCAGTACCCAGCAGCCTGTGCATCACCTCCTCAGCCAGGTGCTCCACCACCAGGACCTGCAGCTGCTCCTCAGTTCCACCTGCCAAAACTCTCCTGCATTCTCTACTGTCTGACTCTGGGAAGATCCTGCTCCTCTGCCATCAAGAGGGTGATGGGAGACCCAGCTTTTCATAGACAACAATAATAGAGTCTGCTGAGAAAGAATGTGTAGCACCACACCCCACTTTAGGGTGAACCTGGACCCAGGAGACATCTGTCCAATTGTGGCTGTCACACCTTATGATCTTCCAGGTGAGAGTGCTACTTCAAGTCATTGGGAAGACCTTGCTCCCACTCTTTAAGATACTGTCTAGAATGTTCCACAGCATCCCCTTCAAGACCCATGTACATAGATCTGAAGTGACTGAGCCCATAGGGGCACAGCTTCACAATTACAGACAGAAGAACTGGGCTCTGAGTGTCTAGCCATTGTGCCTAGACCATTGCCCCTCCAAGTGTTCTGGGTCCTGCCTTGGTTCCCTATCACCAGGTCGTGCCATCAAACCTTCCACATGAGGCCCTTATGGGCCAGCAAATGTACCAGAAGTTTCACTCCAGGCCTGTCTGTGAACTGAAATTGTGGCTGTAAAAGCAGCCACCCTTGTCATAGTGATGACAGGGTCACATGATCTCAAAAAGGAGCATGTCTGCCCTCTAGAGCAGTGATTCGCAACCTTCCTAATGCTGCAACCATCTAATACAGTTCCTCATGCTGCAATGACCCCCAACCATAGAATTATTTTAATAACTATAATTTTGCTTATTTTATGAATCATAATGTAAATATCTGATATGCAGGATATCTGATATGTGACCCCTGTGAATGGGTAGTTCATAACCCTTCTCCATAGTGTTGAGACCCACAGATTGAAAACTGATGCTCTAGTGGATGCTTCCTGTCAGAGAGCAAATCCGTCAGGATTGTAGACATGGGAAGCCTGGCATGGGGCAAGGAGCACCTTCAGAGGATAAAATAAAACAATTCAGAGGCAGGGGCTAAGCTGGTGTATTGGTGAAATTATTAAGGCCACTCCAAGTAGTTAAAGGGGAGGTTTATTTTGTGGAGTAACTTACAAATGAAGGGATAGGTTGTAGGGTCTGGCAAAGGTATGGTGCAGTCTGGCGGTGTTCTCTGGAGAACTCTGCTCAGTCTACCTCCTACGTCCAACATCCCAGAACCAAGAGAGCGAGCCCTCCTCTCTATCTTGGGTCTTCCGCTTCCTCCTCCGCCCCGCCTTGTGGGCGTGACCATTACCGAAGCCTCAATGGGGGTTGGAACTTCCAGGCCAATGCTGGGATGGCTATCCACTACACTGCTGTGTGCTGGAGGGGTGAGTAATGGGAAGAAATGGAGAGAAGCAGCGTGATGTGAAGGGAGGACCCATAGGAGATGGGAAGGGTCACAGTGGGGTTCAAATGTTGTCGGTGGTCATGTCAGAGGAGCTGCAGTCAGCAATTAAGCTTATGAAGTTCAATTCACCAAATAGCAAAGCTAAAGGCTGGAGAGACAAAACCCTGCCCACCTGGGGTGTATAGTCTCCAGAATGCCCCTTGCTGCTGCTGTGTTCCTGCTGTATGTGACATGTGTGCGATTACTATGTAAAAGGTCCCACCTTGTCTAGTACAGTGTGACTGTTCCTTGGGAAAACCCCACTCCTCACTGGGCAGCTTACTTGCAGATCAAAATGAAGATGATTTTTATAAGAACAATGATGCTTGTTAGATCAATTATTTGACTGAACGTTCTGAGCCATCCTAAAAGATACAGGGGACTAAGACAGGTAGTAAAGAATATTAAGGAAGCCAAGTATATTTCAGCCAGTTCCTTTTTTATTGGCAGGCAGCTGCTTGCGATTTCAGTGTAGTAGATACCTACAAAACTTCATTCCTGTGTTCAGATGTCTATTTCTGTTTACATACAATAGGGCAAGGGGCATTCTGGAGACTATTCCACTCCCTAGATGCCTCTCCAGCCTTTACCTTTGTGATTTGGTGAATCAAACTCCATAAACTCCTTTGCTGACTGCAGCTCCTCATGACCACTGACAACATTTGAACCCCACTGTGACCCTTCCAGTCTCCTGTGGGTCCTCCCTTCACATCATGCTGCTTCTCCCCATTTCTTCCCATGACCTGACTGCTTTGCTCCTTCTGGCAGGAAACATCCACTAGAGGAGCAATTCTCAACCTGTGGGTCTCAACCCTTTGAGAGGGGTTATGAACTACCCGTTCACAGGGGTCGCATATCAGATACTTACATTATGATTCACAAAAGTAGCAAAATTATAGAATATTAGGGATATTGTTTGGGTTATTCTGCCAATTGTTCCAACAAGAGATTTTTTTTAAAAGACAAAAATAGGCTAGAAGTAACTTTCCCCTTGGTTTTCGTGAAATTTGCAGAGGATGGAAATTGAAAACAAGGAAGTCTCATGCATTATAGACCTATCAATTCTGTGTGTGGAAAAACAGGCTGATGGTTAATGAAAGCAATTATGTCCCTACACCCAAGGTTAAGCCTGAGTTCCTCAGTCATGTAGTTTACAGAATAAATCTCAGGCCCACAATGCAGGAGACTCAGGGAGAAGACCTGTCCTCCACTTCCCAGGACCCTTCCTTTTTGCTGTGCCCAACTGCCCCACAGCTGCTTGCTAAGAGTTGCTACCTCCTCCTGGCCCCTTTTCTCCCTTTGGGACTCACCAGTTCTCAGCCTGCTCCCCAGGAGGAACTCTCCAACCACCACACTGGCTGGGACTTTATTCTTTGGGACTCACCAGTGTCCTGTCAGCTGTCTAACTGGGACCCTCTAGTTTTCCTACCCAGCCTGAGACCCAGGACCAGTGCACACCACCAGAGAAACTTCTTCCAACTTTCTAGCCAAGCTGATGCAGATCTTACATTATAGCTGACAACCAGAAAATCTAGGGTAAGGGTTGTAGCCCGCATACCAGAGAAAAATCAACATTCTAACCTGCTGTGAATCAGCTCCCTCCTGAACACTGTAAACACCTCTGCAAAAAAAAAAAAAAAAAAAAAAAAAAAAGACATCCTTAAACAAAAAAGAAAAAAATCAATGGATAACCAACTCCAGATGCATAAATCCCAACTTGGAAATGAAAACAACAAAAATAACACATTTCTACCATATATATATATACATACATACATATCCCACAGTAACAGCCCCTATTGAAAATGACCTGGAAGAACTCCCAAATGATTCAATAGAATTATTATAACCATGGTCACACAACTTGGAATAACTTTCAAAAAAGTCAAAGACTAAAAGAACAACAGTGAAATAACAAAGTCAATACAAGACACAAAAATAGAGTTTAAAAAAACATAATCAGAAATTATGTTGGAAATGAAAAAACTGATTAAAAAGCTCAGTGGAGTCAGGCATAATGGTACACACCTTTGACCTCAAAACTTTGGAGACAGAGGCAGGAGGATCTCTGTGAGTTGGAGACCAGCCTGGTCTACATAGTAAGTTCCAGGACAGCCAGGGATACATAGTGAGACCCTGTCTCCAAATGAAATGAAATGACACAAAACAAAATTCCTTGGAAAGCCTCACCAACATAATGGGCCAGGTAGAAAATAGAGAGCTGGGGATGGAAGACCAAGTAGAGAAATTGGGTCATTAGGAAATGTCAAGGAATTTATCCAAAAGTATGAACAGGACATGGGAGTTTGGAGATACGACAAAAACACCTCGTCTCAGGGTTAGAGAACAGAAGAAAGAGAAGAACACCAAAGCAAAATACAACTCATCAAGAAAAAAAAAATCTAGTTTTAAAATGGACAAAGGCCACTTGTCATCAGAGAGGCATCAGCCAGCAAATGCAGAGACCCACAGCCAAACACTAGATGGAGCCAGAGGGGGAGGAAGAACGTAGGAGTCAGAGAGGCCCACAGAATCAACTAAGCAGGGCTCATAGGGGCTCCAGAGACTGAAGTGTAAAACATGGACCCTCTGGGGGTCTGAGCTGGGTTCTCTAAATATGTTACAGTTGTGCAGCTTGGTGTTCTTGTGGGACTCCCAACAGTGGACTTGGGGGATGTCTGACTCCTTCACCTGTGGTTGGGGTACTTTTCCTCCTACTGGGCTGCCACATCCAGCCATGATATGAGGGTTTGGGCCCAGTCTTATTGTATCTTGTTAGCCATGTTCTCTGGATATCCCTAGGAGGCCTGCTTCTTTTTAAAAAAAAAAAAGGGGGGGGACAGAGGAGGAGTTTATCTGAAGGAGAAGGGAGATGGGAGAGGGATGGGGAGGCTGGGAGGAGGGAAACTGTGCTTTGGATGTAATGTATAAGAAAAGAATTAAAGTTTTAAAAAAAGACATAAAAATATAAAATAAGGGGGACAAAGAATTCAGACATTCTTCCAAAGAAGATATACATATGGAGCAAGAAAAAAATGAATACTTTTAATCATTGTAGAAATACATACAAAAATCACAGTGACATCTCTACTGCCATATCAATTTCCAATGAAAAGCTAGATAGATAATCAAAGGTTCCCTGGGCAATATAGAGAGAGCTATAAAGGGAAACTTAGCATTCTGTGTGGGAGTCCAGCTTTTGAAGGGTACCTAGGGAGGAGAGAGGAATGAGGAAATATCTGATAGAAAGAGAGACCTAGCCTACAAGAATAAAGACAGAAAGCTCAGAAGACTACATGAGTATTCTCTCTAACACCTGCCACCCCAGTTTTAATCACTGGTGGAAGAACGGTCTCAGAACTGTCTGTCTCAAGTGGCCATTTAAGTTTAATGGTGAAAGACTGGTTAATGATAACAATGCATTGTAAAACCTTCAGAAGGAAAGGAGAATGTTTTGTGGACCGTGTGTGTGTGTGTGTGTGTGTGTGTGTGTGTGTGTGTGTGTGTGTGTCAGTTTTAAGTTATTAGTTTTCAAAATCAGTACTTTTTAATGGAAAGAACTTGACCAAAAATCTGTCACAGAATTTTGAGACCCATTAAAATAAGTTTGATGAGAAAAAAAAAGAATAAGGACAGAAACAGAGGATAGCTTCGGGGGGCCCAGATCAATACCCAACAGCCTCATCCAATATTAAAAAAGGGTTTTGGGGCTGGAGAGATGGCTCAGAGGTTAAGAGCACCAACTGCTCTTCCAGAGGTCCTGAGTTCAATTCCCAGAAACCACATGGTGGCTCACACCATCTGTAATGAGATCTGGCGCCCTCTTCTGTGTACATAATAAATAAATAAAAATCTTTTTTAAAAAAGGGTTTTTTATAATACGCCAATGGGAGAGGCAAAAGACCTTCCCTCTTGCAAGATCAAAGCACACCATACAGCCAAGTGTAGACCCTTCCAAACACCTGCTAACCAAGCCCATGACCAAATCATCTTTTTACACAGCCCTGCTGGGTAAAGGAAGTCCAGAGTCTCTGGCCATGAGTAACTTCTCACTAGATAGCCTCTATGGGCTCCCACACATCTGGAGCCTCCTTGCTACACTTCAGCGATGAACTGCAGATCTCATAGTGAAGGCCAGATGGAAACATTGGGACAAACAGAAAAATATTTCACCGAGACACACAATCTCAAAGTCAGGTGTGCTTTTTTATTTTTGGTCAACTTGGCATAATACAGGGTCTTTTGGGAAGAGGGAACCTCAACTGAGAAAATGCCTCCATCAGATTAGCCTATTGTAGAGAGCACAAAGGTCCTTGCACTCACAGATAAGCACTAGAAAAACCAGGAATGTTAAACATGCTGGACAGTTATAACCTGCTTTCTGCCCAGAAGGCTGAGAATTGAGATGGTCCATAGCCCAGGTGACCTCTGCATGATCTATAGGGCCAGGGCATATCTGGCTCCCACAAGCTCCAAGCAGGACCATAAGTGGTTAACACTCTAGATGACCTCTGTGCTATCTATCTATATGACCAAGGGCTCCCCAAGGCACCCACATATAAGACCAGAGATAGTTCATAACCTAGGTGACCACTGTGCTCTCTGTATAATGGAGATCACACCAGATCCTCTACTAAACCCTTAAGATAACACATGTGGCCTATCTACAGAGCCCAATTTCATGGAAGAACTGACATGTGCTTTGAGAAGAGTTTCGATGTAATTATGTCTCCTTGTGCACATGGAATTATGTTACACCAGGAAACTTTTTTTCCAAATTGTGCTGTACTTAACCTTTCTCAAATAATCTGCCTCAAGTCAGACTCCTGAACTCTGAACCATCACAGACTACTGAGTCCTGTTGAACAGGATTTCCTTCTTGCCTCACGTTGATCTTTACTCTGAGGGTCATGGTGTTTGCAGAGACCCCCACAGCCTGTAGTTGAGTCTGTGGAATATTTTCTTAATTTATAATAGATGTGGAAGGGCCCAGACCACTTTGAGGAATGCCACCCCTGAGATGGTGGTCTCAGTCCTCCATGGCCTTTGTTTCAGTTCCTGATATGATTTCCCACCATAGGACTCTATACTGTAAGACAAAAGAAACCCTCTTCTCTTCAAGTTACTTTGGTCATGGTGTTTCTCACAGCAATAGAAAGCTAACTGAGACACCTGATTCCAACCAGTCCCAACACCTGAGGTTCCTCCCATAGGCCTACTCCAACATTCCATCTTCTTCCCATGTCTCTGAGGATGCTGCCTTACCTCCTGACAGTCCCTTACCTCCTCATGTCACTCAGAGAGAAAGACAGGGTGGACACAGAAGAGGAACATAGACAGATGACATCCTAGAAAGGTCAAGAGGACATGGGCAGACCACAGTCATAGCTCAGCCCACACAGGAAGTTAGTGAGTCTCCCTGAGACTATTCATAGAATGATGAAACCCACATCCTCACTTTAGGACACACAGATCAGCCCTTCCTGCACACCCAGGACATGAAACCTCTAATTCCTGAATCAGACACTTGATTGGAGACACCAGTGACAGTGGTTCCATCCCCTTCCCAGTCATCATTCAGTTGGTTCCTTTCCAGTCCTCACAGACATCTCTGTCACCTTCCTGCTGGGAGTAAATCCCACCTTCCCAGAGCAGTGAGAACAAATGGCAGATGGGCTCAGTGTGTTTCTGTGTCACAAGAGGAAATGCACCATTGGGTCTCCCTCTGGTTCTGACAGGGACAGAGACAGGACATGGCAGAGGTCAGTCCTGGGGAAAGCTGTTGTTCTCTCAGGCCAAGTGTTCCTGATTAGTCTTTCTGCTCAAAGACTGGACCATAAAAAGAGAAAGGGGGGGGGGGGGGAAGGCAACAAACAACACTGAGAAGAGATGGAGCAGAGTCAGGGACACAGACCTTGTCCTCCGCTGAAGTGATCCTGGGAGGTGCTGCCTCCTGCCAGGAAGCTCAGCTTCAAAGGACAACAAAGCTGACACAAGAGCAGCAGGCCATGGGAGCCATGCTGGAGTTGAAGCTCTTCTCCATAGTCAGGGAGAATTGAAGTTCTTTTCAACCCCATCATGCACAGGTGTGTCCCTTGGTGGTCCCTTGGCAGGGGCTCCAACTCACAGGAGAGGGGACCATTTCCTGGGAGTGGTGGGAAGAAGGAAGCACAGGAACTGGCTAGGTCTCCTGGGGAGGACAAGAGCCTGAGAGGGGACACAGGGCTTCTCGTTGCAGCATCAAAGGAGATGACACAGAGGGACAGAGGCTCAGCAACAAGCTCTCCCTGAACAGGAATTGGTGTGGACAGGGAGTGTCTTTGTTTGCTCTCTTTTGCTGTGATAAAGACCATAACCAAAAGCAACTTGGGGAGCAAAGGGTTGGTTTGACTCATATATCTCAATCACAGTCTATTGAGGGACGCTGAGGCAGGAGCTGAAGCAGAGACCACAGGGGAGTGCTGCTTACTGGCTTGCTCCTCGTGGCTTACTCAGCCTACTTATACAACCGAGGGCCCTGTGCCCAGGGGTGGCACCACCCACAGTCAGCTGGGTCCTTCCTTCTACATCAACTGTAAGTCAAGAAGATGCCCCCACAGAATGGCCTACAGAACAATCTTATGGAGGCATTTTCTCAGTTGAGATTTCCTCTTCCCAGATGAACCTAGTTTGTGTCAGGTTGACAAAAACAAAACAAACAAACAACAACAAAGAAGTGACCAGTACAAGGAGGAGAAGCATAAGTGATCCCATTCTAAGTTCATCACCATTGGCCTCTGCAGTCTGAAGACACAGTGCACAGCTGGGTCTGGGCAACTCTCCACATAAAAACAACCCAGGCATTAAACATTGTCCTTGGCTCCTAGCAATGCTCTGGACCACTCATTCATTCTCCCACAGTGAAGATCAGACTAGTCTTCTCCTCACAAAGCCAGAGTTCCAGGAGACAGGAAGACAGGACAGGAAGGACATCTAGAGGGGGAGGTCAGAGGTTGAGAAAAGCCATGGTGGGAACAGCAGGGAAAGGTCAAAAGTGAAGAACCATGGTCTAGATGAGAACTTCAGGGAAAGTATCCCCCAACTTACACACACCCCAAACCTTCTGAGTGTGAGCGGTGATCTGAAGATAGTAAGGGGTGAGCTATATACACATCTAAGGAGAGAGTTCCATTCAGAACAAATTATAAAACTAAAGGCTCTGAGTGGATAGAGGCCATGCCACATACCCAGTAGCATGCAAATGCACACACACACACACACACACACACACACACACACACACACACACACACAGAGCTGGGTGATGAACATACCTGCTTAGAACCTGCAGTCCATCCTTATAACAAATATAAAGGCCTTGATATTGATGGATGTCTTAGGGTTTCTATTGCTGTGAAGAGATTCTGTGACCATGGCAACTCTTACCAAGGAAAAGCACTCAGTGGGGTGGCTTTCACTTTCAGGGGTTTAGTCCATTATCATCATGGTGGGACAAGTTAAGTGCAGGCTACATGGTGCTGGAGAAGTAGCTGAGTGTCCTACATCTTGGCTTGCAGACAACAGGAAGTGGTCTGAGATCCTGAGCGTGGCTTGAGCATATATGAGACCCCCCAAAGCTTGCCTCCACAGTGAATAACTTCCTCCAACAAAGGCACTCCTCCTAATAGTGCCATTCCCTATGAGCTTAAGGGGACCAACTACACTCAAACTGCCACAATGGGTTTCTCTGTTTTCACTGTTAGTTTCACTTTTAACAGCCCTCTCCCACTGCTGCCCTGCTCCTTACTAATCTATGCCACCTCATGCTGCTGAAGAGAAGAACATGCTTCTATTTGGCCACAGTCAGAGAGTGATGTGTATGCTTTTTACTGGTACAAAGGGAAAACTCTAGGCAACAGCCAAGAAATTGGACATTATGTAAAAAGCACTCATTCAATTAATCCAGGACCTGAACACAATGGGAGAGAAACAATATTCTGTAATGCATGCTGCTGCAGAACGTCATCCAGAAGGACATACTACACACAGAGATCAAGAGACACCTGTGCGGTTTCATGTACACCATGAAGAATGACTATCTGTGACCTCTGGATGCAGGTGGGATTAATTCCACCTCACACACAAGACTGACAGCTTGGACACTGTCCAATTGCTCCTTGCATTGTGCTCCCATGTTGGGGTTTGAGCATTTAGTGTTGTGGTGGCCACAGAAACTCCATTTTATGCTGGGCATCCATCTTGGTACCCACTAGCCATTTGTCTCTGACTTCAGTCCCTGGAAGATAAGTTCCTGGGAACGCTGTCTCAGTGACACCTCACCACCACCGCCGCCACCAAAATGTACAGCTGTGACCATCTGCTTGTTATGACTAAATGATTTTCTGGCTTCTGTAACTTGTTTATGCAGATACACAAAGATTGTTCTGGATCACCTTCACTACTTAACTCAACAGAAAGCACTGCTGTTTGCTTGAGTAGATACTGAAGGTCTTCTTCTGGTTTTCATCTTTAAAAATCCTTCCCTGGGGCTGGAGAGATGGCTCAGAGGTTAAGAGCACCAACTGCTCTTCCAGAAGTTCTGAGTTCAATTCCCAGCAACCACATGGTGGCTCACAACCATCTGTAATGAAATCTGGCGCCCTCTTCTGTGTACATAATAAATAAATAAATCTTTAAAAAAAAAAAAATCCTTCCCTGACCTCCCTTCTCACCGCAGCTCTAGTTTGGCTCCGAGATTGTTGTCCTTCTAGCAGCTAAGGTATAAATATTTTAATCATGATTAGACTTTTCCCAGGTGCCGCAGACTCCAGACACTTAGCAGACACACTGCAAAGGTCAGAACCCCCATGAGAATCTATCCAGTGAGAGCAGGACCTGTGGAATGGTAACTCAACAGGGAGACTATCTTCAGCCAGACGCTTGGGGTTCCCCCACCAGCATGGCCCTCAGAAAGATCCTGTGGCTGTCAGGCAGGGCCTCTCTGGGAGATCTATGCCTTCATCACAATGAGGTGAGAATCCAGAAGGCTTGGCTCCAGACCTCTGTTCCAGCTTCAACTCCAGGTGACCATGGAGAGCTTGCATCCAGGGCTAGAATTTGACTTCCTGTTAGAGATGACAGGAAACAAGGCTTTACTGACTGTCCACGACCCATAGAGTGTGGAACCAGCTGTACACTGCCACTACAGCTGCAGTTCATAGGTCATCTGAGCATTGCCTTCTCCTGAGTCTCAGTGGACAGGTAACAGGATGTAAGCCAACTCTTCTGATGGGCTTAGGGGACTTCACAGGAAGATCAGGGTCCTCAAGAGGAGAGACAGAGAAGACAGGCAGGTTTTTTTGTTTGTTTGTTTGTTTGTTTGTTTTTGTTTTTGTTTTTTTACCCCAGGGGTCCAGCCCAGGGAATTCTCTTTTGCAGGTAAATGGTAACACATGCTGCTGACTTGAGCAGCTCCCCACAAGCCTGTCCAGGCATATCTATTCCTTCTAGTAACCTCAGCCAGCACCACGCTCAGTGCACCACCCTGGGTGCAATCTCCTTACTGAATAGATGGATTGAAAGAAATACTGGGGGGATGCCAGATGCTGAGCACCAACTGCCTCTCAGGATGCTGCACGTCGGCTGTGTGCAGGTATGCAGACCAGGTCAGAAGCCAGCAGATGGTCCTGAGTTGTAATCTAAGTTATCTGTGAGGAAGCCATTGAGAAGCCTCACAGGTACCAGCCAATTAGAGAGGAGCTGGGGGTGATGGTTGGAAGCCTCCTTGGGAGTCCAGGATCAGGGAGTTAGGTCCTCAGTCCATGGATAGTGTCTTCTTCATTCCTGGCCTAGCTATCTAGGGAGGACCATATGGAGAGAAGCCTTAATACCTGCTATTCATTGTGAGGAACAAGATGAAGCCCAGGGAAGCCACCAGAGTCACACCGCCCCCCAGTCACAGTGCCTACCACAGTCCGAATACTGAGGCCTGGGCAGTTCAGTTCTACCACAAGGAGATAAAGGGAAAGAAGGCCCAGGTCACCTTCAGGAAAACCATGAGGGGTCCAGCCAGGGTTGAAGGGGACAAAGCTCAACAAGTCCCAGGGACTTTGAATGCTATAATCTCTGAGTCTTTCTCTGCTTGTCTTATTCCAAATGTCACCACTGCAGAAATCAAGAGCCCTGGACTCAACACAGTGGAAATTCTTACATAGTGGGGGAACCTGGCACATTATGGGGCCTCAGGGCAGCAACTGTTTCTACTGATTTCTGTGCCCTTCACTTTTGCTTGAGAAGAGGGTCTGCACCGGTGTTGGTGAGAAGGGACCAGGACAAGCAGCAATTCATGTGGGGAAAGTACAGGAACAGTGAGCTGGACAGAGCAGGGCCAGACCTGTCTGAAAGAGAGGGGAGGAGATGAGGGGCAGGGAGGGGCAGCAGCAGCACAAACGTATATGACATTGGAGGGGGAGGATGGCTTCCAGGACACCTAACTCCACAGCATCCCCTAACGCACAGCCCCCCTCAGTGACTAGAAATCCCGTGCTGCTTCTGTGCCGTGCCAGTCCTACCGGAGAATGGAGGAGAGGACTCTGCTTTCTCCCACTGGACCCTGAAACCTGCACGGGAAAGAGTGTAGACAACACTCCATACCTTATGATGGAGGAAGAAAGGAATGAATAAAAAAAAACTGAGTGAATGAATGACCTAGAAACTAGAATCCAGAACTTACACAAAGAGTCCTGAGAGGCCTGGCCACACCTACTCCCTGCTTTTCCTAGAAGCTGAGACTTGTCTTCCCTTCTACCATCTCCTTCCTAAGCTACCTGAGAAACCACAGCACGTGATCCTGGGGATCAGCTAGGACAACAGGTCCTGGGTAATACATCTTGTCATCAGTCCTAAGGGGGGGGGGGGGGTCTGCCTACAGCAGCCCCCGCCTGAGAAGTGACATGCACTTACTTCTGTCTGGCTAGCCCTCCTTTCCCTCTCAAGGACTGGACATTTCCACTCAGTCAAACCTCCTGGGTTGACCTTTCCCTAGTTCCTAAGTCCCTTTCCTGGGCGAATGTTCCGTGGGGCCTGTCCATGCTGAGGACTGTCATACCCTGGCCCATGACAGAAGAAACTTTGTGGTACATCTCCTCAACTCCCTTTACTCAGCCCTCTCCATCAAACAGTCATCTGAGAGAGAAAGGGCTTGCTGTTTCTCTGTGAATGTAGTACACCTTCCTTTTACACTGTTTGCCCTAAAGGTATGCCTTTTCCTGCTCCACACGGGTAATTCTTACCTTTCCCAGGGCCACTGTCCACCATGACATTAGGAAGCCACAGCTATCACGGTCCAAATCTGGTGAGTATTCCTTGAGTCCTGCTGTGGATGAGGCCCCAAGGCACCCCAATGTCCTGTCAAATAGTCACTCCACTAGGGACTTAAGCCTTCCCTGGAACAGCAAGGGTCTCTGTCATACACAGCACAGAGGACCCCGGCTGCTCTTCCATTCCTCCTGTGGAAACGGAGACTACTCAACCTCCCCTTCTCCCCGGCCTCTACAACACTCAGAATGTCTCTACCCAGCAGACACTCTCTAACCACTGACACTCTCAGATGAGGACCCTGACCTTCCTGCAAAAGGGACCACTCAGCTCGCATCCTCTCTGCTTGCAGGAGGTGGGGCCTCAGACATCTTTGCCCTGGTAGGTCTATGCCCTCCCCCATCACACAGGATCCTAGCTGTGCAAGCTCAGAGAAGGGTGTGTCACCTGACAAACCTCATAAGGTCAGGAGAGAGTAAATTTGGCCCTACACAGAACTAGGCCTTTCACAAGTGGCAGAACAATGCCCCCACCCCTCACCACCACCACCACCCCCCACCCCCGTGTCTGAGGAATGCTTGAGGCAAGAAGGTGAAATAACATAAGGACGTGAGGTTGGGGAGGAGTGAGGTAAAACGTCTCTTGGCACATGATATGGCCATAAACTTGTGAAATCACAGCAGCACAGGACCTGTGTAAGCCTGGCCCATCAACAGCACACTACGGACCAGAGAGGGGCTCGAGAGGCCACACCCCTTCCTCAGAACCCATTGGGAATTAATGGCCACCGAGGGAGAAGAAATCCTTTTCTTCAGCGCTTAATTGCCTACACTATATAGTAACTAATCACCCCATCACCCATGCTCGTGTAAGAAACCCTAATTACAGTGTGGAATCTAAAAGCAGGGTGGAAGACACAGACAAAGATGGAGGCCCATGAGATGGTTCACCTAATAAAACCTGCACAAGCCTGCTGACCTGAGGTTAACCTCCAGAATTCACATAAAGATGGAAAGAGAGAACCAACTCCTGGAAGTTACCGTCTGCACACTGTGATGCACACCCACACTCATTCACACACACACACACACACACACACACACACTCATTCACACACACACACACTTTCACACACACACATTCACACACACACTCACACACACTCATTCACACCCACACCCACTCACACACTCATTCTCACACACACTCATTCACACACACACACACTCACACACACTCATTCACACACACACTCATTCACACACACTCACACTCACACACTCATTCACACACACACACTCATTCACACACACACACACACACACACACACACATATATATAATTACATATGCACACATGAAACACGTAGGAGGGGAGCATTTTAGGAGAAGAGTTCAGCAGGACTGGGAAATGATGAGAGAGTCATGGGGTTGTATATGACCAAGATACATTTATATGTGTGTGATTGTTTGTGTGTGTATAGAATTGTCAAATACTGTATTTTAAATATGTTTTAAATGAAGTGGCTCCAATTCTCTTCACTCTTTGAAAAAAAAGAAAAATACTTAGAACACAAAATTGCTTCCTCTGGCCCTTCCTTTGAAAACTTAAAAAAAAAGAAAAAAGTATAGAGAACTGGTCTACATCCTAAAGGCTTTCTGAGAAGAAAAAGGACACAAAATATATTTTTTAAATTTTTTAAAGGACATAAAATTTTTAAGTCTTTAAAAATATTTTTAAAGATTTTCAAATGTGAAAAATTAATTTGCTTTTAAATTCTAGAAGAATTTACTATAAAGAACTAAAATTGAATTGTGAATGAGTATTTACCTTCATGCTTTAGTCAAATTTACATAGTAAGTGTGCTGGATAATTTTATGTCATCTTGACACAGGCTAGAGTCATGTGAGAAGAGGGAACACCAGTGGAGAAAATGCTCTATAAGATCGAGCTATACATCTTCAACAAGTGGTGCTGGCATACCTGGATGTTTGAATGTAGAAGATTGCAAATAGATCCAAATCTCAAAACTCAAGTCCAAGTAGATCAAAGGCCTCAACATAAATCCAGTTACACTGAACCTGATAGAAGAGAAAGTAGGAAGTAGTCTGGAACGCATTGGCACAGGAGACAACCTTCTGAACATAATATTACTAGTAGCACAGATACTGAGATCTACAATGAATAAATAGGACATCCTGAAACTGAAAAGCTTCTGTAAGGCAAAGGAAACAGTCAATAAGACAAAACTGCAGCCTACAGAATGGGAAAAGATCTTCACCAACCCCACATCTGACAGAGGGCTGAGAAACACTTGAAGAATTGTTCAACATCCTTAGCCATCAGGGAAATGCAAATCAAAATCATTTTGAGATACCATCTTGCACCTGTCAGAATGGCTATGATCAAAATCACTGGTGACAGCTTATGTTGGAGAGGATGTGGAGTAAGGGAAACACTCCTCCACTACTGGTGGGAGTGCAAACTTATACAGACACTCTGGGAATCAGTATGGCAGTTTCTCAGAAAAGTGGCAATCAATCTACCTCAAGACCAAGCTATACTAATCTTAGGCATATACCCAAAGGATGCTCAATAATATCACAAGGACACTAGCTCAGCTATGTTCATAGCAGCATTATTTGCAATAGCCAGAACCTGGAAACAACCTACATGCCTGTCAACAAAAGAATGGATAAAGAAAATGTGGTATATTTACACAATGGTATAACAATAGCATCATGAAATTTGCAGGCAATTGAATGGAACTAGAAAAAAAATCATCTTGAATGAGGTAATCCAGACCCAGAAAGACAAACACAGTATGTTCTCACTCATAAGTGGATATTAGATGTAAAGCAAAGGATAACCAGGATACAATCCACAGGCCCAAAGATGCTAGGTTTAAAAAAAAAAAAAAAAGAGGGCCCTAAGAGAGACACATAGATTTCTCTGGAAATAGATGAGATCTCCTGGGTAAACTCAGGGCGGTGAGGTAAGTGGGAAGGGTAGGGTAGATGGGAACTTGAGGGATCAGGCTGGTTGAGTGGGGGCTGGAGAGAGGGAGAATGTAATAAAGGAGATACTTTGATAGAGAGGGCCATTTGGGGGTTAAGAAGAAACCTGGTGCCAGTGAAATTTCAAGGAATCCACAAAGATAATCCCAGCTAAGACTCCAAGCAATAGTGGAAAGGATGCCTGAACTGGCCTTTGCCTGTAATCAGATTGGTGACTACCCTAATTGTCATCAGAGAGCCTTCATCCAGTAACTGATGGAAGCAGATGCAGAGATCCATACAAGCACTGGGCCAAACTCTGGGAGTACAGGTAAGGAAAGGGAGGAAGGACTGAACAAGAAAGGGAGGTCAAACTCACATCAGGGTGACCCACAGACAGCTGAACTGAGTTAGAGGGAGCTCACACACTCTGGACCAACAGCTAGGGAGCCTGCATGGGACAGACCTAAGCCCTCTGCATATGGGTGACAGTTACATAGCTCTGTCTGTTTGTGGGGCCCCTAGCAGTGGGATCAGATATCCCTGGTGCTTCAGCTGGCTTTTTGGAACATATTACCCATGCTAGGATGCCTCACCCAGCCTTGATGCATGGGGAGGAACTAAGTCCTGCCTCAACTTGATATGCCATGCTTTGTTGACTCCCAGGGGAGACCTGCCCATTTCTGAACAAAGAAAGATGGGATAGGAGGGGGTAAAGTGACTTGGGGAGGGAAGGGGGAGAGAGGAAGGAAGGAAAACTGTGGTTTCTATGCAAAACAAATTTAAAATTTTAGTAATAAAAAAATCAGGCTGTAGGCAAGCCTGAAGAACATTTTCTTAATTATTGATTGATAGAGGAGGACCCAGCCCATTGTGGGTGGAGCCATTCCTGGGCTGGTGGTCCTGGGTTCTATAGGAAAGCAGCCTGAGTAAGCCATAAGAAGCAATCCAGTAAGCAGCACACCTCCAGGGCCTCTGCATCAGCTCCTGCCTCCAGGTTCCTGCCCTGTTTGAGTTCCTGTCCTGACTTCCTTCAATAATATACAGGAATACAGATGTGTAAGCTAAATAAACCCTTTCTTGCACCAAATTGCTTTTGATCATGGTGTTTCATCATAGCAATAGTAACCCTAAGATACTAAGTTTATGACTAAAAACAACAAACTGAAATGACAACCTACAGAACAGGAAAACATATTTATAAGTCATATATATGGTACAGCTTTCGTGTTCACAATAAATAACTGCTACAACTCAGGGGGGAAAAGTGATGCCTAGTCATCAGGGAAATGGAAATTAACTCTACTGTGAGATAGCAGCTCACCCCAGGTAGACTGGCTCTAATCAAAATATCTGACAACAAATGTTGCACAGGACGTGGAGAAGAGAAGTCACTGCTGATGGGTGTGAAAATTAATACAGCCATTATATAGAGCTTGTGGAAGTCCCTCAAGACATTAGAAATACCACACGACTCAGCTATTTTCCTGGGAATATACCAAGAGGTTCTGTACCCTACCATAGAGATCTTGGCACCCCATGATTGCTGCTGCTCTATTCAATACAGCAAGGAGATGGAAACAATCTAGATGTCCATCAGCAGATGAGTGCATAATGCAAGTCTAGTGCATGTACCAAATGAAATATTATTCATCTCTAGAGAAAAATGAAATCACAAAATTTACACGGAAGTGGACAGACTTAGAATGTATACTGTTAAATGAGATCATCCAATCTCAGGGAAAACCACATGTTCTTCCTTGTGTATGGATCCTAGCCTATATACTGTGTGCATGTACATATGTAATTAAATATGCAGATGTACATTACAACATATAGGAAGAGGAATATTAAAGGGTAATTTTAAAGAGACAAAATATTCCCTAGTGAGTTCACATACATTCTGTCCTTTGTGTGGGTCCTCTGATTGCTCGCTCTCTCAACATGGAAAACAGTTTTGATGTAAAACATGTCCTTAACAAGCAACATCCACATGAAACTCTGTGCTTCCACCTTACTGGAAGCCCAAATTTGAAGTTATGTTTTTCATCTTTTAAATGTCCCTGTACAATGCAGTTCTTATAAGTGCTATCAATTTATGGTGCATTATTCTTTAAACAAGAAATCCAGCTATAACAATTATAGAGAGTGAAGACTGTCTGAAGTATGCTTAAATCATCATAACTTGGGAATTTTTGAAAATTCCAAGAAATGCGGACTTACTGGCTCTGAATCTCAAAAACTAACACAAGAGGAATTACCAACACTGAGAAGCTTGCAGGGTTTGTTTTGTTTTCATTTTATGTTATAACGCTAAAATGTGTTGTTAGTGAACGAATGTACTTTTCTTTAGAATTTAAAATCAGAATAAAACTATTTTAGAGTGAGCTAAGGACTTGGATATTCCTACCCTAAACAAGACGTACAAAAAGCTAATAAACATGTGGGAAAGGGGGCTCAGCATCAACAGTCTTCATGGAACTGCAGATCAAAATGACAGTGAGTCTCACATCAGCTGTTCTAGTCTGCAGTAAAAATCTACCTAGATCCTCAGAAGCGGCTGCACACTGGGACCTTCCTGGCAAACTTGGTGCTCAGCTTCATGACAGCATTTGAAGCTTGGCTACCATCCTTGTAGCAGCCCAGACATGAGCTGCAGGTCTCCTCATGAACACCAGGGGGCAACAATAAACCACATAATCAACAGGGAAAACTCCTTGAGATGTGAACTTATCTTGCAGCCTTGATTCCATCCCAGTTCCAACAGACCTGGAGCTCCATCACATAATCATTCCCTGTGTCTCTGAGACCCCCACTCCGCAAGGAGACCCTATGAAATGCCCTCACTCCTCTTATTATCCATGAGGACAAGGATATCATAGGGCAGTCACCAAGGAGAACAAAGGCATCCCAGAAATGTCAGGGAGGGCATGGGGAGACCTGAATCATATTCAGCCAGCACAGGAAGCAGGGGATGGAGGTGGAGGGGTCTCCCTGGTGCCCTCCCTAAGAAGTTGGAGCACACTGTCCTCTTTCTAGGACACACAGGTCACCTCCTCCTGCAAACTAGGATATGAACCCCTGAGATAACGTGTATCCCTGGGTCAGACACCTAACTAATGACACCACTGATGACAGGTATGGGCACTCCCAGGTATCAATCAGCTAGACCTTTTTCAGCCCCTAGAGAAGACTTCCACTCCCTGTCTGGAGTAAATCCCACGTTCCCTGAGCATTGAGATCACAGGGCAAACCGGGCTTTGCTGGGGTTTTGTGTCACAAGGAAATACACTCTTGGCTATAGGAAGTTCAGGGACAATACCCTGGGTGAGCTGCTGTTCTTGCGGGACACAAGACTTCACAGCCTTTCGGCTCAAATTATATTCTAGAGCACTGATCAACAAAGGAATAGAAAGTTGGGAGGCAGCACTCACAGAAGAACAGAGCAATGTACACACACAGACTCCACCCCCAGACCATGTGACCCTCCTCGGGGAGGAGGCTGAGGTCTGGGAAGAAAAGCAGAGCAGACACCAGAGGGGTCCAGCTTGGCAGCAGCCTGAGAGACAAACCTCCTCTCCAGAGGAAGAGCCTAGCCCACAGCAGAGACTATGGAGCTCACCTCAGCCCCTCTCCACAAAGGACAGGTCTCCTGGAGGGGACTCCTGCTCACAGGTGAGGAGACATTCCTCAGAAGTAGAGAGTTGGGGAGCTCAGAGACTGGATGGGGTTTTCTGGGAGAGGAAAAGAGCCTGAGAAATGACATCTGGCTCTACTTGAAGCCTGAGACCATCAGGAAGCTCACATGGGATGGGAAATGGGAAGTGGGGAAGAAAAACTCAGTTGTTCCCCACTGTAGATTTATCAGCACTGGCCACTGTATCCTGAAGACTGACATTCACACCTCTGTTGGGTGATTCTCCAAGTCAATCTCAAACTGGGGAGAATAAACCACAGCCTCATTACATAGAACCCTGAGAAATCTGCAAATAAACCCCAGGCTCTGGGACACTCATTTGCTCACAGGTATCTGAGCCTGCTCTAGGCAGTGGGCTTTAAACCAGAATTAAATTAGTCCAACTCACAAAGCCCTGCTACTACTGGGCAGGAAGACAGAGCAGCAAGAACATCTAGAAGGTGGGCTCAAGGGTTGACAAGCACTTCAGAAGAAACAGCAGGGAAAGGTCAGAAAATGAAGGCACAGAGTCTTTAGAGGAGGAGGTTAGACAAGACATGCCTACACTCACCATAGATTCTGAGTATGATCAGGGATCTGAGGGCAGTGAGGCGTAAGCTGTGTAGACACCAGACAAGCCAGTTTCATACAGTGGAAAGATTCAGGGGTACTGATGAATCGGGGTGATGCTGCTGACCTTCCCTCAACAGGACACACACACCAATGTTGAGAGTTTAAACACTCACATTTCAAATTTCTACCAAATGCAAAGGTCCTGATTTTGATAGATTTTTTTTTTCTCTATTCCCCTCAGTCTCTCTTTTAACCTGCTATAACTGTCCCACCGCTGCCAGAGTCACCGTTGAAGCAGTCCCACCCCATGTAGCTGAAGGGAAGAGCGTTCTTCTACTTGTCCACAATCTGCCAGCAGAAGTCCAAGCCTTCTACTGGTACAAGGGAGAAATTGCGGTTGATAATGAAATAGCACGATTTGTAATATCCACTAGAACAAATAAAACAGGGCCTGCATACAGCGGCAGAGAGATGATACACCCCAGTGGGTCCTTGCTCTTCCGGAACATCACTCAGAATGACACAGGAGTCTACATGCTAAACATGATCATGGAAAACTTTGATTATGAGAGTGCATCCGTGCAGTTCCGTGTACACCGTAAGTAATTCTCTGTAACCTCTGGGTCCTGGGTGGAGCTAATCCTACTTGACCTGTAGAACTGTCATGGCTGGATGACTCTGTGTTATGGTCCCCACATTGTGATACAAACATCTAGTAAAGGACACACAGTGGAGAAAATAGAAACAAATCAGGATGCCTTACTTGAATCTACCCTCAGAGAAGATGGGGTGAGGGAACTGAGCCCAGGCATGGTAGACTCTGCCCAGGGTCTTACATGCTCTTCATGAACATGGCCTTGAGAAAGACCCTCAGGCCGGGCCTGGCTGAGGAAACCATGAGAGTCTCACAGAGAGATGACCCCCCAATAGCGTTGCTCCAGAACTCCATTCCAGACTTGGACCAGGAATCCTGGGAAGCTTGTAGACTGGGTTGGAATTTGATCTCATGTTGGAGCTGACAAGGGACAATGATGGATTGTAGACTGGGAGTCTGTTGACAGTCAGACTCTGAGAGCCATGTCTGAGGTAGGTCACCCGGATATCTACTCCAGAGACACAGTGTGTTCAGTATATGTAGAGAAATATAAAAGGGAATAAGACAGCTGTTCTTATGGTTCTGAGACCTTGCAGTAAGGTCAAGAGCCCTAAAGAGATAGAAGAAGAAGTATACAAATGGCAGATCCTTGCCCTCCAGTGGTCCTGCCCAGGGATTATTTCCTGTAAGCAAATAGTAATAGACTCTGCTTGGTAGAAGGTAAGGTTGTTGTTGACAATTAAGGTTAACGTGCAGGCATGGCAATGATCATTTACCATGTGTCCTATTATGTCCAGAGAAACTGAGACAGGAAACACAGTCACTGAGTCAGGGTCACACAAATTGTGGATAGCACAAGCTACCTGTTCACAGCCACATCTCCAGCCTCCCCACCATGGAAATGGTCCTAGGTACCTTCACTCTTCTAGATCATTTCATGGAATCAGGACTCCCAGATTCATGTCAATCAACATCAAACACCTGACAAGAATGGCCCAACTGTGGCCCAGCATGACCTAAATGTCAGGCAGATCCTGAGCTGTGTGAGATCTCTGACAGGCTGTCGGGTTTCTCAGGGAAGCTCAATGGGAAGACTAATCATAACTATCTGTAGGACAGCCCTGAACAGCAAAGGCTGGGAGGGTTGTGGTCTACACAAAGCAGAAGAAGTCAGTGTAGCTGCAGGGACTCAAACCTGGTGTCTCAAGGTAGCAATGGGTCGGTGAGGACCAGGAGATAAAATGAGGACTCCAATTCCAAATTTTGAGTCTGACCATCACCAAACACTGCAGCTCAGTTCACTCATGAGAAAGTCCTTGCTTTTCCCATACACAGCACAGGAGGCCCCATTATCTCTAAGCACTCAGCCGCTCCATCTGCCTGTAATTTGCTTCCTGCTTGATTCTTTAAGGACCTGGGTTGTTGGGGAGTTAAGAGATTATCTCTGGTTGAAAGAGGCCCTTGCAAGAATCAGAATTACCACACAGGGCAATCATCTCTCTGTTGTCCACACAGCACCGCTACCCAAGCCCAACATCACAACAAACAATTCCAATCCTATAGAGGGTGAGGACTCAGTAGCATTAATGTGTGATCCTGAGACTCAGAATACAGCCTACCTGTGGAGGATCAATGACCAAAGCCTCTCAGAAGAGGACAGGCTGAAGCTGTCTGAGGACAACAGGACTCTCACTTTACTCAGTGTTGTGAGGACTGACACCGGACCCTATGTGTGTGAAACCTGGAACCAAGTGAGCACCTCTCAAAGTGACCCATTCACTCTGAACATTACCTGTGAGTATTTTCTGTTTCATCCTGGCTCTAAGTGCCTAAATAGAAAGGACTAGAGCTAGGATAATCGGTCCCCATGGGGTCATGACACAGACCCACCACACAGATACTTAGGCTGGCCAGGGCATCCTGGCCTAGCCCAGCACACGCAGCCAGGCCCAGCATTGAGCTAAAATGGACTGGAGGAATTTCTCCAGCCTAGAGAGGCTCAGGGTGATGAAGACAGGGGACATGTCAGACACAGGCTCAATCCACACATGCGTGTGCAGTGGGGATGATTGTATGTTGTACCTGAGATGGATCAGGGCTTGTGCATGCTGAATGAGTACTCTTCTGCTAATCCCCACCCCAGCTCTGGGTAGGACCTGCTCAACTAAGGTTAAAGCACAGCTCAAAGACATACTATGGTCTTCTACAGACCAGGATTTCCACTTCCCTCTACTGACATCACATGTGACTTTATTCTGTTTGCTCCAGATGGTCCAAATGTCCCGATCATATCCCCCCCCTCAAATATTCATTTCCATTGAAGGACAAACCACAGCCTCTTCATCCACACAGATGCTAACCCACCTGCACAGTTCTTGTGGTTTGTCAATGGAGAGCTCCAGCCATCCTCCCAAGAGCTCTTTATTCCCAACATCAATACTAATAATATTGGATCATATACCAGCCTTATCTATGAGTCTGTCACTGGGCTCAGTAAGACCACAGTCAAGAACATTACAGTCTTCAGTAAATGGATCTCTGAAATATCAGCACCAGGTTTGGAGTGGAGTCTTGGCTTGCCTCTGAGAAGATGCAGAATCTTTTGATTTCCAGTCCATGTCTATGGGAACAAACAAAACTCAATCCTCCCCCAAGCTTCCTGTTCCATCCCTTTGTCTAATCATCTCCTGCTTCTTTGTATTCTCCTGGCTGATAGGGATAGAGCTTGGAATGTGAGCAGGAGGTTTTCCCAGCCTTGGAAAGCCTCAGGTTGTTTGAGGAACTTCCCAGGGGAGGGAGATACTTAAAGTCAAGATTTCTTTCTGTACCTAACACAAGCCTTTCTGTGCCCTACCTCCATTTTCTTTTTATGACCTCCATCATCTAGAAGGAACACCCAGGGCTCTCAACTGTGCTCACATTCTTATTCTCCAAATTGGGGGAGAAAATTCCCCACAGATAGGGACCAGCGGTTCAGAGCTCTGCTCCCAGCTAGCTCTGCTCCTGTCTCATGGGTGGCTTGCCCAGCATTGACACTGTAGGATGGGAAGAGTGGGTGGAAAAGGTGCCTGGGTGAGTCAGGGTGAACCATGTCACTGACAGTTGATGATGTTCTTTTGCTTACTCTTCTCAAGGTTCAAAAAACAAATGTCGGCTGAGCGTGGTGGCACACACCTTTGATGCCAGCAATAAGGAGTGAGAGGCAGGTAGATAGTGTGACTTTGAGGCTAACCTGGTCTACATAGGAAGTTCCAGGTCAGCCAAAGCTATAAGTGAGACCCTTCCTTAAAAATAAAATAAAATGTCCCTGATGTACATCAGAGTCCTTGAGGTCAGGAATGGGAAAGTACAAAGGTGAACTTCAGGTTAATTGACTCTCAACTGTGTCCTCGTTCTGAAGATCTACCTATGTGAAGTCTGGACACCAAAACTTGAGGTGATCTCTGAGAACAGTGAAGGACACTGACTTGGAGACCAGGGACTCCTCTGTTGAGACTCCAGGTAGTAGAGTGGACAAGAGAAGTGCCAAGGGACATTTGCGGTAAGATCCGAGGATGGCGGACCTCTAGGCCTAGCACTCAGCACTCAGATGGCTGAGGCAGGTTGAGTTTAGAGAAAGCCCGTCTGCATAGCAAGTTCCAAACTGCCCAGGACTGCAGAGTGAGACACTGTCTCAAAAAAAAATATCAGTACTGAGGATTAGAGTGGCAGGCTGTGGTCAACACTGTGACTATTCACTTCTTCTCTGTTGTTTTTAATCCATATCCATGATGAAGGAAATAACATTTATCTTTAAGCAGAAATTCTTTAGTTTGGGATATCTCCAAGTCCTGGGGTCTAGGTTTTAACACCTTTAAGATTAGCTGGGCCATCTTAACCCCATGGCAAATTATTTAATGAAAAAGAAACAGAAGGCATTTTGTAATGGAGGGACCAGACGGTTCACACTCACAGAAAATGGAATCAAGAATTTGCACAAAAATCAATGGGAAATTCATCCCCCCCATCCCTTGAGATTTCTGGAAACTTTGGCTGAAGAGGCTCCCAGTGTGGAATCTTCACAAATACCCTGAGTCAGAGTCTCTGTGGGTGATCTGGGTAAGGAAAATTCAGCTCTCTCCTTACAAACCATATCTTGAACCCAAATGTGATCTTGCAGAGGGTCACTTCATACTATGGGACATCTAAGCTGACTGAAATCTCTGAGGGTGAAGGACTCTCAGCAGGTCCCCTCCACTGTTTATCCACAGAGCCAGTGACTCTGCCCTTCATCCAAGTCATCAACAGCACAGTCAAAGAATTGGACTCTGTGTTCCTGACCTGCTTCTCAAACAACACTGGGATCTCCATCAGTTGGCTCTTCAATGGCCAGAGTCTGAGGATCACAGACAGGATGAAGCTGTTCCAGAACAACAGCACCCTCCATATAGACCCTGTCAGGAGAGAGGATTCCGGGGAGTATCAATGTGAGGTTTCCAATCCAGTCAGTTCCATGAGGAGTGACCCCATCCAGCTGAACATAATACGTGAGTGACCTCTGTTCCCTTGTTACTCAGTAGTGTTGGGGGTGGGGGCGGTTTCTTTATCAACAGAGTGCAGAACAGGCAAAAGTCACAAGGAGAAAAACATGGTTCAGGAAACAAATACAGCCAGCTTGAGGATGGATGTATGTTTATCTCATGACAACAATAGACATCAATATAGCAAATAAAAATGCAAAGTGACTAAGAGTTTAGGGGCTGAGTCAGTCACACAGTCAATCCTCAGAAACCAGTAAAATATTCATGTTACTCTACACACCCTCCTATACATTCAAATCTTCTTCAGATTACTTCCAATACCTAATATGAATACTGCATAGACACTAGTCTTATTGTTTTGAGTATGGGACAAGGATAGGAGGAAACAATACATTTTTCACTGTAGACATATTTTTCCAAGTAGTTTGTTTCCAAGGTTTGTTTGATCCATAAATATAAAATTCATAGATAGAAAGGACCTGTATTGAGTTTCTTACTAGGTTTGCATATTTATTCATTTTGTATGCATGTCCCACACCCATGTGTGAAGGTCAGGGGACAATTTGTGGGAGCCAGTTCTCCTGGGACTAGGGATTAAACTCAGGTGGGTGAGCAAGCCCTTTATCTGCTAAACCATTTCACTGGCCCACATTGTGCATTTATTTCTGTGTGGCAGTTGGGGGTAGGTACTGGGAGGAAGGACAGCAGACACTCTACCCAACTGAGCCATCTTGGTGGCCCATATACTGAGTTTCTTATCCTCATGCTGACATTGGCAGCATGACCACCTTGCACAAGACTCTTTTATCTGATAACTGGTTTTCTGTGGTATGCAGTAGTGTGTGTGTGTGTGTGTGTGTGTGTGTGTGTGTGTGTGTGTGTACACACACGAATCAATAGTTAAGAGCCCTAGATGCTCTTCCAAAGGACAGGGGTTCAATTCCCAGCACTCACCTGGCACCTTATTACTGTCAGTAACTTAAGTTCCAAGGAATTCCACTTCTGTCCAAATATGCATGTGATACAGAGACATATAAGCACCCAAAAGGCCCATATGATGCATCTGGCATCATAACAAAGACACCATGCGAAACCCAATTTCACAACTCCCTATCTCCTAAAAGTCTGATGACTCTTAGCTCTGATCCATTTTACGTCTTTGATCCATGAAGAGTTGATTTGTATATGGTGTTAGGTGAAGGCTTAACTTCATTCTTTTATCTGGATATGACATCTTCCCAACATCCCTTGTTTAAATTTGTCCATCATTGTGCAGTCTTAGCAGCCTGATCTAAACTCATCTAGTCACAGAGGGTCAGATGGACAGCAAGAATGCCTTCCAAATTCTGTAACTCAATAGGACAATTCTGTTTCACACCAAGTAATTCAAAAGAGCAAGCAGAGATGAATGTTTTTAACAAACATAACAAGTGACAGATGAAATGGTGGCTATGCCAACTGCTCAGATCTGACACACATTATAATATACATGAAAAACTGTGCCACATAAACACACATATTTATTATATGAACAAATCTTTAGTTTAATCATGTTCAGTGTGCATAAGCAGTTCTGGGCTTTCTAATTCTATTTCACTGATCTGTATGTCTGCCTTTATGTAAGTAGTAGACTATTTTGATTGTTGCAGCTTTGTATGAAAATTGTAAAGTCATGTAGGATGTCCTGCAATTTTATTCTTGTTTTTCAAGATACTTTTAAGGCTAGGTATGGTGGTGCTTGCCTCTAACCCCAGCTCTTAGGAGCAGAGTCAGGTGGATCTCTGGAAGTTTGAAGCCAACCTGGTCTATATAGTGAGTTCCAGGACAGCCTGGATGATATTGTTATCTATTTTTTTAAAAAAGTCTTTCAGGCAAGCTGGTGCATATCTGAAAGAAGCTGATGTGGTAGTATCAAAGTTCTTAAAGTGACTACCACAGCCAATTCAGGCCAGCCTGATTAATTTAGTGACATCCTATTTCTAAATAAAAATTAAAAGGCAGAGCTTAGAGTATAGCTCAGTGGTAGTGCATTGCTCACCATGCACAAATCCCTGGGTTCAATCCCAGTACTGCAGAACAACAGTAATAATGAGATTAAGTCTTCCAACCCATCAACCCAAATGGCTGTCATTTCTTGTCTTCTTACATCATCTCTTATTTGGGAGTTTGCTGAGTGCAAATCTTTTATCTCCTTGGTAGACTTAATTTTAATTATTTTATTCCTTTTGGTGCTTTCATAAATAAATACTTTCTTAATTACCTTTCCCATTTTTCACTGTTAAGGCTGGGACTATTGCTTGGGGCTGAACCCTTGCCTAACATGCCTGAGGCCCTAGGTTCAAGCTCCACTATGGTTAGAGAAAAAGGAAATCTAATTGTTCATGGTCAATATAAACAGAAATAAAGCTCATTTGGACATGTTCATTTTCTAAGCCAACAATTTTGCTTGTTTTGCTCATTTGGTTTTGTGGACTTTCTGTAGAATGTTAAGGATTTTCTATAAACAAGTTCCTGTCATCTACAGATAGATATACAGATATAAATATATACATTTTACCACCTTGTAATTGGGCACCTTTTATTTCATTGTCTATCTAATGGCTCTGTAGCACTCCCAAGAGTCTCTTGAACAGAAGTGGTCACAACAGCATCCTGTGTTCTTCCTGATCTTAGAGAGAAAGCTGTCAGTCTCCCATCTGAATATGATGTTGGCTGTGGATTTCCATGTATGGCCTTTGTTACACTAAGCTGGACTTCTATCATGTTTCAATGTTTCTATCATAAAAGTCTATGAAATTTTTTCAATTTTTTGTTAATTCAATCTTATTGGTTATACATCTATTCTATTTTGTTTATTTCTCAATTCCATCTCTAGGGATTCCAGGTTTGTAGGAATTTGTTCATTGCATCTAGGCCACCCAACAGTTAGCATATAATTACTGAATGCTCTTGAAATTCTTCATATTCTTGAGAATGGATGGCGAGGTCTCAAATTATATTAATATCCATCTCTATTTTTTTCAAAGTTAATCTGGGAAAAGTTGCGAATGTTGTAAATCATTTTTGAAGAACCAACTTTAGGTGCATCAGCTTTCTTTGCAGTTTCTCTAGTCTCTGTTTTGTTTATCTTCATTCTCATCTTTAGTTTTCTCTTTCCACTAGCTTGGGGGAACTTTTAGGGGGCAAGGGTCTCATTATATAACCCAGACTTGTCTCAAATTCACAATCCTCCTGCCTCAGCCTCTGATACTAGGATGCTAGGATACTAGGTTACTTCATATCCTTCATCTGCCTCATAGTAGTTTTTAAAGACTTAATATAATAATCGAATAACCTTTTTTGGCAAAATACCACACACACAGGAAGAAAAATGTTAGCTGCAATTATTCCTACCACCAGTGTTGGCCTTGAGGCCAAGTAGCCAGGTCTATCTCTGATTAACCATACATATTTAAGTACTTTTTGAAAACCACTTTAAGCTCCAGTTTTTCATCTTCTGAATGGAAATAATTTTTATGTGACAGACTCATCATATAGATGAAACCAGATACAAGTACAGGGCCAGCCACATTGCAAATACCATACCACAATGGCCAACATTAGCATTAATAATCACTCTTGAGCAGACTGGGGATGGTTGAGTCTCAAGTGGTTACAATGAGTATAAAGGTGAGGATGGCATTGGTACATAAGGGGCATGGGGAGACACATGTTATCCAAAAGATGAAACCACTGTAACATGGCTACTAAATGAAAGTGGGAGAGAAAAAAGGAATGGGGGTCTGATGTAAAACTTCTACACCTGGTAATTTACTAGTTTTCATCCTGCAGGAGGTGAACATGATGGGCTAAGACAAGCAAGGTATTAGTGGAGGGATTTACTTGTGATGGTGAGCCTGAGATAGCCCTCAGGACACATGCAGATATGATCTCTGTGGAGGCAGAGGGAGGCATGACTTAGATTGCAGAGCAGTTCCAACAGAGTTTCAGCAAGGTCGAGGCTGAGTTTCCCACAGTCACCAAGCAGAGGGGAATGGGGTCTTACAGAGTCGGCCTTGTTTTCCTACCCAACTACAGAAAACATGGTCTCTGCAGAGGAGCTGGTACAGAGGAGAGTCAATAGCCTGAGCTTTCTGCCACTTAGATCATAGCCACAAGAGACCACTTATTCATGGCTGCCACAACTGAGACCTGAGAAAAGATGTAGCTATGGGAACACTGGATATTCAACACACAAAATCGCAAGTGCCCTGTCTCATATTCCCACAGCTTCACATGATTGCCTCAATGAAATTGATGGAATCTGGAGATTGGAAGGAAAAGGGAGAACTAACCTAGAAACACAGCGAGGGGAAAAGGTCACTTGCTAAGATCCTCACACTTCATCTCACCCGATCAGTCTTCCCACAGAAAATACATCCCCAAAAGGGTGACTAGAAATCATTTCATGTTACAGATACACCACCGGAAAACACTTTCACTTTATTCTTTCTTGTCTTTTCTTTCCCTGACAGCTGACCCAAACCAAGGAACTGTTGGCCTCTCGAGAGGTGCCATTGCCGGCATCGTGGTTGGAGCTGTGGCCGGGATGACTCTTATAGCAACCCTAGCATATTTCCTTTATTTCAGGAAGACTGGAAGGTAGGGTGGTCTTTCCTCCTTTGTGTTCTCCAAGTCTTAATGTTGTGCTTGGGAGTGGGCAAGGACTTCTCTCCCTTTGCATGTGAGCTGAATCTCTTCCTCCCCTCCCCTAAACCTCTGCTTCTCAACACTGACCCCCGTGAGCTCAGCCACCCTGTCTTCATGCTCCATTCCCACCTAGTTAGAGAACAGATTCAATTATGCCCTCTATCCCCCCCCCCCCCCACCCCCGTCATGAAGCTCAGGTCCAAGATGACCGAGAAGTGAGGGACTCCAAGGTGCAGCAAGAGGATGCAGGTGGCATGAACTGCTGGCCGAAGCAGCAGCAGGGGGGACAGGGAGGCAGCAGTGGAGAAGAGACCCTAAGATCAAGCTACAGAAGCATTAAAGTCCTCTTGGTCAAGGAAATGAGTAGGAAAAAAAGCCAGATGGTGGTGTCACACACCTTTAATCCCAGCACTCAAAAAGCAGAGATAGGCAGATCTCTGTGAGTTCCAGGCCAGCCTGGTCTATAGAGTGAGTTCCCAGAGCTACACAGAGAAAGCCCATCCTGAAAAACATACAGGAAGGAAGGAAGGAAGGAAGGAAGGAAGGAAGGAAGGAAGGAAGGAAGGAAGGAAAGGTAAGTAAACAAACAAACAAACAAACCAATCCAAACCCATCACCACCCTCAAAAAAAAAAAAAAAGAAAGAAAAAGAGTAGAAAAAAAAAAAAAAAAACCAGAACCACCCATGGAAAACAAAACAGGACAGGCATTAAGTAGGACAGGTGCAGAAACATCAAAGAGAGCTACAGCACTGGGGATACAGCTCAGAAGTAAAACATCGACCGTGGGTGTGGTCCCAGCACCAGGGACAAAGTAGAGCAAATGTGGAGTCCAGCGAAGACAAAGGATGAGCACTAGCAGGTATCAATCACACTTAGATTAAGGAATGAGGCCCCAGGAGGGAAGGCAGTGCCAAGCATGGTGTGATGAGCATCACTGACAGCAAGGAGCCCAGGAATGAGCTGCCCCTGCATCCTCCCCAACTCTAGGAGCGAAGGCCCTGTGTGTGGGGATAGTAGTCACAGCATCTGATATTTATTTAGGAGAACTGACCAGCGTGATCTCACAGAGCACAAACCCTCAGCCTCCAACCACAGTAAGTAAAGCCACTCACAGACAGAATCGGTGCTCTACCACATTTCCTGGTCTGCCAAGGGATCCTGGGCTCACAGACCACACCTGCCTTTCTCAATTTTTTACAGAAGGGATCTCCACTTCCCATCACTAAGGCTCCCATAAATCATACCCTTCCTAGCTACAGAGGAGTTGCCTGAGAGAGCCCTGGAGAAGCTCATTCCACCTAGGCTAGACAGGCCTAAAGAAGCCATGATTCTAGGAATCATCCTGATCCCTTTCTTCCTGCCTCTGTTATAGATGTGGACATCTCCCTTGGGGAGACTTTGTCTTATGGGATATCTGGGTGCTGTGGCCTCTTATGTTCCTCCTTGCCACTGGGACATGCTGCTGAAAATCAATTCTGGTCCTCGTGTGAACTGAGGAAACAGATGGCTAAATCCTACTCACCCTCTGACACTAAATAACTCAGTGGGTCTGAGCAACCTCTGTGGGAAGCTAATTCCTGAACTGACCACGGCCACCTCTCCCATGAAAACCCCACCACCTGCCAAAAGTCACAAAACCTTAAGTCAGCTTTGTACTTCTGTGCACTGATAACTCTCTCTCACTCCCCTAGATCTGGGCCCCTCTGAAAACTCTCCTGCTAAGGTAAGCTCTGCTGCTTTCACTGGCTGTTCACTCATGGAAATGTTTCTGAAGAAAGTAGAGTATCTGTGTTGTTTTGTTTTGTGTGCTTGTTTGTCGAGAGAGGGTCTCACCATGCAGCCTTAGCTACCCTTGAACTATGCAGCCTACACTGGCCTTGAACTTGTGACCATCGTCCTGTCTTAGCCTCTAATGTGCTGGGATGACAAAAGTATGCCGCCACACCAGGCAGAGAATGAGGTATTCTTGGAGACATAACTGAAATTCAGTTTGGGTCTACATTCTCTGTGCTGCAGCAAAGGAAGCTTGGTTGATGAACCCCATGAGTCTAATGAAAGAGTGTATGTTTGGAATAATCTCCACCCTGTGTTTAATTCCTGACTATGACTCCTAGTAGTCTGTGGCTCTTACAAGGAACTTGAACTCTTTGATCCCCGGTCCTGTCACCTATGAAATGGGCATTCTGACCACCTCCAAAAGAGACTAAAGGGATGAAACAAGTGAACATGTGCACAGCACTGCCCACACAAAGACAGCATTCTCCTTCTATCTGAACCTGCTCTGACCATGAAAGGATGGGTTCCAGTCTAATGGGTCTGAGATCTATTCCTTCATCTTATAATAATTTTACCAATTTTATCATTGCAGCCTTTCAATAGAGTATGCACATAGACTGAAGAGTGCTTTGAACCACAAGGACACTTTCACAGTGAACTCTCTCAGGTTGAACACACTTGTAAGCAGCAGGCAAATTAAGTTACTTCACAACTACCCTCCCCAACACACTTTGCTGCCGCTTCCCTACAAGGAGTGGTGGCAGCCAGAGGACAGTGCAAATCCTCCAACACATGTGGCTTTTGTTCAGCACTGTTCTGTAGCCCATCTGGATGTCTCTGTTGATTCCAGCTCTGTTCTCATTACTGCCTCACCCTGTTCCATGATATCAACTGTCTCCTCTAGTGATCACACATCAGGCTGTCAGACAGTGAGTGACAGGAGTCCTCTCCCACAGCTCACCGTGCATAGAGGCCACAGCACAGTGGTGCCAGATCACCAGCAAGGTGAGTCTCTGACCTGTGGGACTGATGTCACTCATCAACACTCACACTTTCAGGTGGATGAAGTGGCATATTCCGTCCTGGACTTCAATGCCCAACAACCCAAACCATCGACTTCAGCCTACCCATCTCCAAGAGCCACAGAGGAAGTTTATTCAGAAGTGAAAAAGAGGTGATCAAGTCTATCCTGCTGGCTACACCAAGGATGCATTCCCAGATTCTCTCCTTCACTAGGAGATCTCCAAACCCTGGACATGAGGGAACACACACACAGACACACAGACACAGACACAGACAGATACACACACACACATGCACACACACACACACACACACACAGAGACACACACACACACACACATGCACACACACACACACATGCACACACACACAGACACAGACACACACACAGACAGACACACACACACACATGCACACACACACACAGACAGACACACACACACACACACATGCACACAGACACACACAGACACAGACAGACACACACACATGCACACAGACACACACAGACACAGACACAGACAGACACACACACACACATGCACACACACAGACACACACACACACATGCACACACACACACACACACACACACAGACACACACACACACACATGCACACACACACACACACACACACACACACACACACACACACACACACACACACACACACACACACACACACACACACACCTCCAGGCTAAAGCCATTCCTTCACTGCCCATAGAAGGAAAAGTGTGTTCTGGAGCCTACAGGAAACCCAACCTTTCTTGGAATTGAAATTTATCCGAGAGAAAGGCATCAAAACTGTCCACTCCTTACCTTTCCTAACTATGGCTTGTTTTAAAGTGACCTATTCAAAGCACATTTGTTCCTCCCCCAACTCCAAGTCCTGCCCTATCAGAGTCTGACTTGAATTCCTATAACCTTGGAAGTCACCTAAGTGTTTATGCTAAAAAACAAAAGAAAAGCAAGAAATGGCCATTCCCATCTCTTTAAAACCTGATGTAAAGCCACCATACACAGGAAGATCCCACCTGGAGCCAGGAGTTCACTGGGAAATCTACACACCTGACAACTGTCACGCTGCCCAGATGTGGCATCAGGGCCTCTGTACGTTGTGGCTTTACACCTGAGCCCCTCTCTGAGCCTTTTTCCAGAAAACCCACTCAAGGCAGCTATAAAAGCTCTTTGGTAGCATCCACAGGTCATTGCCAAAGCAGAGTGCAGACGTAAAGACAACATCTCTAACATCTACCAGGAAGGTGTCCAGAAAAGCAGGGCTGGTGGGCTTTGAACTGACAGACTTCTGTAAATCTAAAAAGGAGCAGAGAGATTCCTTTCATGGAGTATTGGAATTGTTTTAAAAGAAGTCACATTTGGAGGTATAGGGGCTTTCCTCTTTCTAAGACAATCAACTATTTGAATTTCTGTAACTGCTGACTTACCTCATTGTGTAAGGTGATGTCTGCCTTAGGGGCAAGAAGCCACTAAGCCTCTGGCTCCCTTGGCCAAGCCCTTCTGATCAAGAGTTCAAACCAAAAATAAATAAATGAATAGCAAGGCAGTCACTTGCAGAGCCATGGCCGAATGTCAGGCTAAGCCTACTTTCCTGCATTAGTCAGAAAAGCCTGACTTTTCCTTTGTCCATGTTTTCATCTTTTCTTTTGGAGACCGGCCAGAGCCTAGACAATCTTTCCCTGACACTTTGGGCTTTCTCATTCTTCCCTGGAAGCACTCCCGCCCCCACCTGTGCAGGCTGCCAGTTGACCTCTTGCCTGACTCAAAGGTCGTTCCTCCTCTACTTCATGTCCCTCTCCTCCAGGCTGATACTGAGATTTCCAGCTTGTCGGCCTTGTTTTTCTTTTAAACTCTAACAAAGCTGTCCTCAGCTTCAAAAAATAAAACAATAGGCTTTCCTCATTCCCACCAGGAGGAGACCTAACTCAGTTTCTGGAAATCTAGGACCAGCCTCCAGCTACCCTTCTGCAGTGTTTCCCCTTTCTTTGTCTTTTCTGACTTTTTTTTTTTTTAGACAGTTTTAGCATGTAGCCTGCGCAGGCTTCGACCTCACAACAATGCCTTCTACAACCTCCCACCTACTGAGATTATAGCACAGGCCACCAGGTCCAGTTACCTGTGCATTCCCTGTCTGCCCTACACTCTCAGGAAACCTTGGCCTCTGCTACTGTGTGTTTGGTCCATGTGAAATGTGGCCTTACAGGAAGGAGCACAGCCACTCAAGTCGAAGACATTGTTTACAGCCTAGAATGCTTGCTCAGCACTGGTGCTCCACTGGGAATGTGGGCTATTAGCATATTGCTCTTACCAAGCCCTGGGCTTTCTGCAGCTTCTGAAACCTACCTTTCCCACCAGGGAAGAGTCCCAGCAACAGGGGAAAGAAAGGCAAATGTTCAGAGACACACCCACTCTGTGCCCATTAAGCAAAGGTTTTATTGGATATTAAAAGTCTGTACTCATGCCATGTCTAACAGGCCTTCTGAGACAATTGTTTTTGACTTCTCCTACTCAGGGATTTCTTTTAGGTATTTTCAACCCAAACATAGCCTGTGTATATTTTCCTTCAGCCACACTCTTTTGGGTTATTTAATTTTTCCTGGCTAAAGCCAAATCTGAGTTATTTATAAATTTACCCTACGTTCATAATAAAAAAAAAATCATATATCCCTAATATTTTGTGAGGCTTTCTGTTTGTTTGTTTCTGGTTTTGCAATGCTTAGGATGGAAGCCAGGGTCTTGCATGCACTAGGCAAGTGCTCTACCATGGAGAGACATCCCTGCTAACACTACTTTAGAAGACATTTAGACGATGTCTTCCTTACAGGGAGAAGGCAACAACTACTAGATCGGGAGACCAGAGGGAGCCTGCCACTAAGTAGCTCTCTAATGTAGTCATCTACAAATGTTAGCTAAATGCTTTGCACATCTATTAACAAAGTATATGTGCAAGCAACAGAACCGAGCCCTAACCTGCCTGGAAAGAGCTGGTTATCTTCTCTAGGAGGGGAGAGTTTAGGGGAGTGAGTAAAGGCTTCTCTGGTGCTCGCCATCACAGTAAACAGCTCCTCCCACCCAAGCGCCTCCAGACACTCAAAGGCAGCAAAGCAGCTTTCAGCTCACAAAAATCCCCACATGTCCCTCACACTGAACTCTCTCCCGAGCCACCTGTCCATTCCTTGTTACTAATGTCCTGTCTGTCCTCTTAAACCTGTGACCTGAATAAGAGCCATGTATTAATTCCATTAAGTGTTACCCTATCATCTCATTTTCCTCACTTGCAAGCAATGGAATTGCTTGTATAGCCTGCCCTTCCCCTATCTCATTTCCATACCCAAGACAGTGGAAGCATCATGAAATCACTGTCACTTCTGGGATGGATTCAAACAAATGTCACCCACACACTTCAGCTTTACATCATCTATAACCACGGGCAACTCTTCTTTCTGGGTCATTCCTGTTGCATCAACCACCAACATATTGCACCATGATCAGTCAGTTTTGTGTGTTCCCCACCCTTTGTTCAGCTCCAAAGGCCTCTGCAGATGGCTCCTACATGTACATCTCAAGCCCCTACCTCTTCCTGGAACTCATGACACCTACCTCCAAATAAATACTCATGTAAACAGGCTCATCACCCTCAGCATACTGATTTCTTGGTTTTACATTTATTTTATGTGTTTGTTTGTTTGGTTGGTTTTTGTTTGCTTGTTTTTAAAACAAAACCTCCCTATGTAGCTCTGGCTGACCTGGAATTCACTATGTAGACCATGCTGGCCTTAAACTCACAAAGAGCTATCTGCCTGGGCCTCCTGAGGATTGAGATTAAATGTATGAGTAGCACAAAGGCTCCCTTAATGTATTTCTTAATTTTTTATCCATGCATATGTTGTATGTCAAGCATGTTCTCATTCTCTGCCAATCCCAATTCTCATTAGCTATGTCTCCCTACACAGCCTGTCCCTCTACCTTATGTACACATAACTCTTAGTCCCAACGTTAGACCTAAAAAAGAATATTAAGCAGCAGGATTTCTCCACTACTTTCACTGTGGTCACCCTTCATCCAAAGCAACTTTACACAGATCAGACACTAGAGCATGCAAGTGCAGACATTAGATTCAGGGAGAACACAACTGTGCATGGCTGACAATGTTTTCCTGGTGACCAATTTATATATTCATAAAAGGTACAGAAATTCTATATCTTCTCAGATGGGGCCCTTCCTCTGGGGAACATAAATCCCTAAGACAGAAGTTACAGGAAAAAAAGAACAACACCAAATTTGAAAGGAACAAATACCTCAAGAAGACAGAGAAATAAGGGCTGAAGGGACAGCTCAGTGACAGTACTTGCCCAGGAGGGTGAGGCTCTGTGTTTGATCCCCTGCACTGAAGAAGGAGTTTACAGAGAAATCCAATGGAGAACAGAACATGTGGCTGGCTACATGATGGAACCATTGAGAAATCTGTTAGACATGCTCGGGCCCCATTCACAACTTCTAATTGAGTTGGTCTGCAAGGGAATGCAAACACTGGTAACTTTAAACCTCCCGATGCTATTTTGGGCAGTTGTGGTGGTGAGTGTTAACTGTCACCTGAGAGAATCGAGAGTAACCTAGGAGACAGCCTCCAGGCATACCTGTGAGATCATCTCAAAAGGCTACCTTTAAGAATGTCTGGAGGGATTGTCTTGGCTACAGGAATTGATGGGGGAAGATCAACTACTTGTGAGGAGCCCATTCCCTGTGTACTGTGTATGTGGAGAGACAGAGCTGAGGAACAGCGTGCATTCATCACTCTCTGCTTCCTGACGTGGGTGTGACTTGACCCAGTGCTTCAAACTCCTGTCACCTTAACTCCCACCATAAGGGTCTGGACCCCTGACCTGTGAGCCTGAATAAACCCTTAAGTTAATTTTCTGTGTTAGCATGGCAACAGGAAGAGAAACCGTGACAGTGGACAAGATAGAGGCCACCTGCTAGAGTAGGTAGCAGCTGGGCCACGGCTTTGAGTTAGGGTTATACATCATTGTGGGAATATTTCAACATGCATAAACCTATACTCCATTCCTGGGGAAGAAGAGGCAGTATGTTCACAGAGACTTGGGCTTGGGTATTTTGGAAAACTCCCAAGTGATTCTCACATCCTGCAGGTCAGGAAACAGTGACCTGAAGCACAGAGAAGATGGAGACGATTAGAGGCTGAAAGAGCACGCAATGCGATGGGCATAACGTGAGTGAGCTATTTCTACAAGGTGCCAACAGAAAGGTCCTCAGGAAGAAATTGTTGACAAACAGCTATGTTTGAAAAGACTGATGATACCAGGTGTTGTGAACATGGAAATGACTAGAACACTCACGGTGCTATGAATATGTACCTGGTACAACCACTCTAGAGGAAAGTTTGATAATTTCTCAGAAAGTCAAATAAGCACTTCTACAACCCAGGCATCTCACTGCATCACTAGATAGTTATCAAGAAAACAAACATACGGGTTGGGGATTTAGCTCAGTGGTAGAGTGCTTACCTAGCAACCGCAAGGCCGTGGGTTCGATCCTCAGCTCAAAAAAAAAAAAAAAAGAAAAAAAAGAAAAAAGAAAACAAACATACACACAAAGAGCTGTACATGAATGTACATAGGATCATAATTCCTAAAAAAAAAAAACAATTATTTATAAAATCCACCATCAGAGAAACTGAACAGATCATCAGTTTCCACAGGATAAAATATTCATCTACTTTTAAAGAGATAATTGTGTAAAACAAAATGTATCAATCCAGAGTACTGCAGCACACACCTGAGCACTTGATTCCAGAAGGTCGAAGCCATCCTAAAATCCCATCTCAAGAAACAGGAAATGTGGAAGTGCTGAGATGGCTCCAGAATTAAGAAACAGGAGATGTGGAAGTGTTGAGATGGCTCCAGAATTAAGAAACAGGAGATGTGGAAGTGCTGAGATGGCTCCGGAATTAAGAAACAGGAGATGTGGAAGTGCTGAGATGGCTCCGGAATTAAGAATACTTGCTGCTCTAGCAAAAGACCAAGTTTGGTTCCCAGCACACATGTCGGGTGGTTCACAACCCCCTGTGACTCCAGTACCAGAGGATGAAACACCCTCTTCTGGCTTCTGTGTATGTGTGCACACATGTACACACACACACTAAACATAATTAAAACAAATATTTTAAGAAAAGATGGATTTCAACACTATTGCACCATGCACAGCAAGCCCTACACACAAAGAGCACATTAAATTACCAAGAGTAGACAATTCTAATTTATAGTGTTAGGAGTTCACCTTTTGGGGGGCTGGAGAGATAGGTCTTCAGAGAACCCATGTTCCATTCCCAGCATCCACATGGTGGCTCACAGCCATCTATAATTCCAATTCTGGGGATCCAACACCCTTTTCTAGTTTCCTTGGGCACCAAGGCACTCAAGTGGTGCACATAGAGAACATGCAAACAAAACACCCACACAATAAAAATGTTTATTACTTTAAAAAAAAAAAAAGAATTGACACTTGAAGGTGGGATATACTGCAAAGGGTATTCAGAAAGATTTGGGAGTCAAATCACACATCATAATTCAAGTGGCAACTACACATTTACCTGGTTGTAAGTTGACATGGTGGTGTGTGCCTGCCAGTTAGTGAGGAGGCTAATGCAGGAGGATCACTTGAGCATGAGTTTGAGACCAGCCTAGGCTACATAGCAAGACACTTACCACAAAAAAAAAAAAAAAAAAAAAAAAAAAAAAAAAAAAAACACCTGCACAGACTAGAGTAGCTCAGAGACAGGACACAGGCTTGACATGACAAAGCCTTGAGAGTAAGACCAGAACCACAGAAACAAAGTCACAGTACCAAGACCCAGGTTCACAGCAATAGATTTTAATTTTATCTCATTTTTTTCTTTATAGGCATATAGTTACATTGTGAGGTGCATTGCCATAGCATTAATGTGGAAGTCAGAGAACAGCTGTGAGACTCAGCACTCTCCTTCCAGCAAGTGGGCTCCAGGGATCCACTCAGGTCATCAGGCTCAATGGTCCTCTATCTCTATTTTATTTGTGTATATATGTGGTAGAGGTGGGGAGTATGTACATGAGAGTGCAGGCACCTTCAGAGATCCGAAATCTCACATCCTTTTGGATCTGGAGTTATAGGCTGTTGTGAGCTACTTCATATGGATCCTGGAAACCAAACTGGAGTCCTCTAGAAGAGCAGTTCGTACCTGTACACTTAATGGCTAAGCCATCTCTCCAGCCCCTGTCTCAATTTGTACTGATAAAATATGTACCTAATTCAATCTTTCAGATACAAAACATCAATACTCACATTCTATTGCTATGTAATAAATTATCATATTTAGATCAAAGTTTTCTTTTATTATTTAGAGACTAGAATAGCCTGAATTCCTTATCATCCAGCTTCCACCATTTATTTTAGATAGTCCTGGGGATCCAACTCAGGGTCTCTGGTATACCAGGCTGACCTCTACCCACTGAGCCACATAGCAAGCACTATGTGACCATGTGTAGATGCTTATATGACACTTGTTAGTTCACCAGTTCAGTTCCTTGCAGTGATAGATTGAGGTTGACTTTGCCCTGATGACAGGTAGAGACCCATCCAAGGTCTTGCTTGACCTATGGTCACTTCCATTTAAGCAAAGGAGAGCTTATGTCATTAAATTATATCCATGCAGACAATCTCTTCTAGAGTAATCAAAATGGACTAATTTGTAACCCCAAATACATCTTCCAAATCCTGATTGGCACAGGTGATGTAATCAGGAACATGAGGTGGGATCTGCACAACATTCTACTTTTGGGCAAAGGGGCCAGCTGAGGGTTCTGTGCAGGACAGCACCTCGTGCACAGCCTTGCTCTAAAGGAGCTCTTTCGAGGTCCTGATCTACAAACACAGGGCAAGGAAGCCAAACAGTTGAGTGACGTAATATGAGACAGGAAGTCGCCACTCTGTCCTTTTGCCATGTCAGCATACACACAGCTGGGTGTAGTATTATTCATCTGTGATCCCAATTTTTGAGAGGCTGATGCAGGAGGATTACCAATACTGCCAGGCCATCTGGATCTACATAGTAAACACCAAGCCAGCCTGAGCTACATGGCAAGATGCTGTCTCAAAACAAAAACAAACAAAATAACCTGCAGAGAGTTGGGTTGGGGATTTTGCTCAGTGGTAGAGTGCTTTCCTAGCAATCGCAAGGCCCTGGGTTCGATCCTCAGCTAAAAAAAAAAAAAAGAATCAGAGAGTCTATACATACGAGTGCATGTTCCACTCACAGTGCTAGAGCTGGAACACAAGACCTCACACATGATGGGTTAGTGCTCTACCACTGAGTTACAACCTAATCCTAACAACTGAGTTTATTCTCATCAGAGCTCAGGAAATACAAAATCAAAGTGTCAGCAAATTTTGTTGCTTACTTTTATTACATTTGTCTTTCTTTATTAAATCTTTCATGTGAATTTTTTGCAACTTTTAAAAACTAAAATATAATTAAATAATCCCCCCAGCCACCTCCCAAACTCATGGGCTCTTTTAAATGAAATTTATTTTTAATTGATACAAAGACATAAAATTGTACAGATTAATGGAGTACCATATTATGTTTTGATACATTATACAATATTCAAATGAAATTAAACATGTTCATATTCTCAAACAGTTAGCATTTCTTTAGGGTAACAACATTCAATTCTGAGAGAGTCAGCTTGATCTGTAAAGTGTCTGCCATGAAAGCATGAGGTCCTGAGTTCAGACCCCATGCACCTGTAACCTGGGCAGGTGAGGAGGGGAGGTAGAGCCAGGCAGATGTGAGGGACCCACTGGTCAGACAGTGACTAAAACAGTCACTCTGGGTTCACTGAAAGACCCTCTCTCAAAAATACATAAGGCAGAGGAGCTGGGGAGATGGTTCCATGATGAAAAGCACTTATTACTTTGCACAGGACCCAGGTTTGACTCCCAAGCCCAACATGCTGGCTCATAACCATCATAACTCCAGTTTCAGGGATATGATGCCCTGTTCTGACCTCTACAAGCATCAAACATGCATATGATACACATGCATACCTGCTGGGAAAACATGCATGCACATAAAAATAAAAACAAATCTTTAAAAAAAAAATTAAGGTGTAGAAAGACACCCAGATCAATCTCTGACCTACACACACACACACACACACACACAATACAAACACACACACATACACACACACACACACACACAATACAAACACACACACATACACACACACACACACACAATACAAACACACACACACACACACACACACACACACACACACACACACACACACACACACACAATACAAACACACACACATACACACACACACACAATACAAACACAAACACTACAAACACACACACACACATACACAGACACACACATACACACACACATACACACACACATACACACACATACGCGCGTGTGCACACACACATACACATACGCACACACACACACAGACACACACACACACACCAGGAAAAAAAAGATGAAGGAAGGCAGGAAGGGCTCCTTTCCTGTTAGCCTGTAAAAATACATGACAAATACACTCTCTAAGCAAGATGGAGACACTGTTAGCAGCAAGTATTTAAACTAGCCCCTAAAACACTAAAGTTGTAAGAAGTTGAAAGGCATCCTGGCAGCAGAGGGCTCACTTAGCAAGCCCGAGGCTTAGGTTTGACTCCTATCGCCCTAACAAAAACAAAAAGAGGAGTTCAGTGATAGCTCAGTGAGTGAGTACTACTCGCCATGCGAGCATGGGGACCCAAGTTTGTTCTCATGTAAAAAGCTGGACGTTTGTGACTGTAATGTCACTACTGGGAGAGGTAGAGACAGGCAAATTCCAGTGTCTCACTGACTAATCAGTCTAGGAGAATTGGCAAGTTCCAATTTCAAGGAGAGATCCTGTCTCAATTTTAAAAAAAAAAAAAAGAAAGAGAAAGAGAGCGAGAAATAGAGGGAGATAGGGAAGGAGGGGAGGAAGAAAAGGGGGAGGGGAAGGGAGGGAAGGATAGGTGGGTTCTGTGAGTTCAAGTCCAGCCTGGTCTATGGAGTGAGTTCCAGGCCATCTAGTGAGATCCTGTCTCAAACAAAAGGTAAAGGAGAAGAAAGTGATGGCTCAGAGGTTAAGAGCACTGGCTGCTCTCGCAGAGGACCTGGGTTCAACTCCCAACACCACATGAGGCTCAAAATCATCTGTAACTCCAGTTCTGAGGAATCTAAACCCTCTCCTGAACTCCATACACAGAGTACCCAGATGTACATGCAAGCAAAACATCCATGTGCATATTAATAAATAAGATCTATTTTTAAGGATCCAGATGTGGTGGGGACAGGAAGACAAAGTGCAAATGCAGAAACAAGCTTCTTTGTCCTGAAGCAAGGACTGTTGAAGGAGTGATGGGTAAGTGTGACATCATTCAGAACTACTTGACTTTTCCAGACAGTGGAGAGTCCCTGCTCTCCACACACTGACAAAGCAGTCAGACACCCCAAACAAAAGTACTAAGTAAGCTAGACATGTCTTCAGGAAGTGATCCGGGACAGACGGAGGAGAAGATGTCACTGAAGTACCCTCTGGCCAGGGCTTTCCGCAGAGCATCCCAGGACAAAGTAGAGACAGGCAGGGGCAGAAATGGCGCCACTCCACCCTTCCCATGACTTACTTGCAGCCACATTGCTCAACTGCACGGGTCACAAACCGGCCACCTTTGCTGGATTTCTTCTCCTGAGTCCCAGATGCTGGGAGAACTCAAGCAAGTTCTGTACATCTCTGCTCCTCAGATTCGTATATGAAGCAGGAACCAGAGCAGTTTATACTTCTGGGTGTGTGGTGTCAAAAGTCAAGAAGTTAATCATTGTACTTGAAAGATAGTTGGTGGATAATAAATGTTACCTATGTTTGAAACAGTGCCACATGTTTCAAAAACCTCAACTCATTTATTGGTTACATATTTCCTTTGTTAGACTAAAAACTTGTAGAAACTACATTTTTAAGGAAGACTTTATGGAAGGGGGAAAGGTACATGCCACAGAGCACATGTGGAGGTCAGAGAACAACTTTGGTTCTCTCCTTTCATCTTTACATAGATCCGGGACACCACAATGAGACCACCAGGCTTGCATGGCAAGCATCTTTACCCACTCAGCCATCTGGTGAGCCCTATAGAGATTATATTTGATTTGTCTCTCTATCCCCAGAACCAGGCCTAAGTGCATACCCATAACAGGCCCTGATGGCAACTCTCTTTCCAGCTGGCAAGGGGGGACCACCAACTGCTGTCTCACAACTTCTTTTTTGCCAGTTATCTGCTCGGGCCCTGCCATTCTTGGGCTTCCTTTACTTTCCTTCCTAGTCTAGCTACTGTGCACCAGGGATGCTCACTGATAGCTGTGCTTTCTGCTCACTTCCCTGAAAGGGTTCTTGCTCTCCATAGGTACAATGCTGTCAAACAAATAAAAGGTTTTTAATTTTTTTAACACCTTCTGCATCTGAGCTAAAGAGATGGCTCACTATTGCAGAGGACTGAGTTTCCAGGGCATGTGATGGTCTGTTCTGGACCCTGCAGGCACCTGTACACATGTGATACACCTAAACTCACACTCAAAGAAAAATCAGTCGATGGAGTCCAAGGAGAGGCTGGATTTCTAGATCACTGGCTCCCCACACATTCAGATGAAACCAGCTCTACAAAAGGACAAAGGTGGGCAGGATGTCAGCCAGATTGTTGTAGAGCTTCAGACCTGAGGAAACCCTGACAATGTATTTGTGTCTGGTGACACTACACTGTGGTACTCTGGGAGTTGAGAAATGGCTGTGGAGAAGGAAGTGCAATGAGCAGGGGTGGGGGCAGCTTTCTGTGAAACTGTGCTTTGTAAACTCCAAGAAATGGAGAAACATAAGGACTGAGAACTGAGAAGATACAAAACCACAAACTGCTAGACTTTAAAAATGATGCAAAAGAGGTCAGAGGCACGTTCATCTGTGTACACCATGCCCTCTGGCCTCAGCCTCTAGATAGACTGGAACACGCCCCGGTATCTGCAAGAGTAGGAATTACTGGGAGATCATTAACTAACCACCCAGGAACAAGAGGAAACTCAGATATCCAAAGAATTTTCCTCTACTCATTTCTCCCCAAGTTATCACTGGTACCATAAGTCAAGGTTATATCCCTCAGCTCTGGAGTGTAGGAGCTCTTTGCTATGAAAAAGGTGGCAGACAGGAATCCACAAGCAGAAAGGGAGCTGGAGAGAATGTACTCAAAGGGTAGCCTGTTTAAAGGTCAAAGTCTCATGAGGCATGCCAGCCTTCCTTCACAGTCTGGGTTGTGTGGTGATCGCTTTGTCCCACAGTTGGAGCTCAGAAGGAAAACAGAGATGTCCATGCTTGGAGCTACAGCAAACAAGATCAAGAAGACCAACAAACACAGACTATTAGGCCCCCAGTGATACTCAAGCATGATTATAACGAGTTAAATTGGCTTTATTATAGATCTCATACTGGTAAGCCTACATGATATGTGGTCAAAATTCTTTGGGTACCAACAAACAAATTTTAAATAGGTTTACAAGGCCCGCAAGATGACTCAGGGAATAAAGGCACTTGCCACCAAGTCTGACCTGAGTTTGATCCCTGGCACCCACTTGGTAGAGAGAAAGAACCATCTCTGGAATGTTGTCTGTCCTCTGATCTCAACATTACACACAATAGGTAAGTAAATAAATGTAACAAAAAAATTAAATAGATATATTTATTCCTAAAACTATTTTAGGGTACCCACATTTATCTGGGTATGATATATTTGTAAAGGGAATCTGATAGGAACCCCCCTATACCTCACACTTTGTTATGTTAATTTCCTTATGCTCATTTACACAGGACTGAAGAATACAACATTGACAGGAGCTTAAGGAGACCAGCACCCCCAATGGGAGCTTTCCTAGGTAGCTCCACCCACAAGCCCTATTTGGTTCAAAGGAGAAGAGTGGAAACGGGCAGAAACAGACACTAAATCTTCCCACACTAATAATGAAAAAGACCATTGGGCAGTGGTGGCACAAGCCTTTAATCCCAACACTAGGGAGGCAGAGGCAGGCAGATCTCTGAGTTCAAGGCCAGCCCAGTCTCCAGAGTGAGTTCCAGGACAGCTAGGGCTACACAGAGAAACCCTGTCTCCAAATAATAATAATAATAATAATAATAATAATAATAATAATAATAACAACAATAGTAATAATAATAATAATGAAAAAGACCATTGTACCTCCACTGTCTTACATAAAACATTTAACCCTTGCTCCTCAGTTGACTACTTTACTTGCATTGTGACAACTAAAGAAACTCCATTTTATAATAGACATCCATCTTGGTACCCACTAGCCATTGATCTCTGACTTCAGTCCCTGTAAGATACATTCTTAGTAACCATGACTCAGTGACTCCCATCCAAAAATGTACAGATATGACTATCGACTTGTTAGGATATGACTTACACAGATAACCAAAGATTGTTTTGAGTTGCTTAATCACTTGGCAGAAAAGACAAATTTTTGCTTGCTTGGGTAGATACTGAAGGTCTTCCTCTGGTTTTTGCCTTTAAAAATCCTACTCTCACCCCCCTCCTCATAGCAATCTCAAATTTGGCTCAGAGACTGTTTATCCTGCTAGCAGCAAGTCAATAAAACTTTAATTATAAATGGATTGAGTCTATGATCTTCTCCCAAGGGTCACAAACTCCATAACATTTGGAGTCCCCAGTAAGATCCCTGAGGGACCTCAGACTCAGGGTTAGGGATGTGGAATAGGCCCTAGAGGGACTTGATAGGTCCTAGAGAGCTCAGACTGCAAGGCTACCACAAATTAAAGGTTGCTAGTAGGGGACAGGGTCCAGAGGAAGCAAGTCCAAAGCAGATTTGACAGGCCCAGAGACCCCAGACTGCAACTGCCCCAATTTGTAAATTGAAAACAAAATTAAAGTAAGAATTGCCAACCAATGTCCTTCTGAAACTTGAACCAATCAGTGAGTTGTTCTGTTCTGTTTTAGAGTCCAGACATTTGGTGAGACAAAAGGCAAGATTGGATGCCATCATAGACCTAGTCTCCAGGGGAGAGGGGAAAATCTATTGTCCTTCTGGTTTGGGTGTATGGATGAAGGTGGCCACCACGTGTCTGAGTTCACCTTGACTTTCCTGATTATGTCGTTGCACGTGTATTTTTCAGTTGTTCTCTATTGTCTGTTGGATTTGTGTTTTCAGCTTTGTTGCAGAGATGGGACTTATACTGAGCATAGCCAAATCAACCCTGAGCTGCATACTGCATTTTCAGGATTTCTGAGAGGCAGACTGCTCCTAGCTGTCTCTATGCTAGTTACCCCCTATAGCTTGCTTCATCACTGTCCCTCTCAGAAGTCTGGTGAATGCATAAACAAAATACACTACATCCATACAAGGTAATAAAGCTAGGTGTTATGGTGCATGACTGTAACCCTAGCACTTGAGGAACTGAGGCAGGAGGATTAGGAGTTGAAGATCACCCTCAACTACAGAGTGAGTTGCAGGCCAACCTTGGCTATATGAGACTGTCTCATGTAGTAGGAGAAGGAGCTAATGCAAGAGAATGGGGAATTTGAAGCCAGCCTGAGGGACATGTATAATGAGTTCAAAGCCATTCTGGACCATATGCTGTGACTCCATTTCAAGACAAAAAAAAAAAAGTACTGATATCTGCTACAACACAGAACTTGACAATACAACAGTGTGCAAAATAATCCAGTCACAAAGACCACATCTTACATGATCAATTTTATATGGAATACTAAAACAGGCACATTTTTATGAGGTTTGGCTATTTGGTGTATGTAGATGTGTAAATGTCCAAATGTTTCCATATGTGTACAGGTACACATTTTTTGTTGTTGTTCATTTATTTTTGAGACAATGTCTTATGTAGCCCAGGCTGGCCTCAGAACTCCTTGTGGAGCTGAAAATGACTTTGTATGTCAGATGCTCATGCCTCTGGAATGATGGGCCTGTGCCACAGCATCCAGGCTTTAAAAGAGACAGGTTCTTAGAGCAGAGGGTAGGATAGTAAACTCAGGGGTATCTGGAGAGGAGGATAAGGTAAAGAGCAATAAGGAGCATTGAGGTTTCTTGTAAAGGGAACACAAGTGTTCAAAATTCAATTGTGATGACAGCTGCAGAGCCCTAGACATAAACTCTACAAGGCACACATTTCCAGTGAGTGAATCTATGGGAAATGGACTATATCTCAATAAAACTCATGAAAGAAAAAATAATCTGAAAGTCTATATAAGGGCTGTGCTAGCTGGCTAGTGTTTAAATTTAGCTGTTGTCTTAGTTAGAGTTTCTATTGCTATGAAGAGACACCATGACCACAGCAACTCCTATAAAAAAAAAAAAAAAAAAGATTTCATTGGAGTGGTTTACATTTTCAGAGGTTTAGTCAGATACCATCATGGTGTAACATGGTGACATGCAGGCAGACATGGTGCTAGAGAAGAAGTTGAAAGTGCTACATCTTGACCTGCAGGCAACAGGAAGTGGTCTGAGTGTCACATTGAAGGAAGATTGAGCAAAGGAGACTGTTGTGAAATATTATTCTAAGATGTGTTACTTTTGTTTATATTACATTTGTTTAACTCTGTGAAGCTGTGTTACTTTTGTGCCTGTGTAAAGCACCTGATGTGCTAATAAAGAACTGGCTAATAACAAGGTAAGAGAAAGGATAGGTGGGGCTGGCAGGCAGGGAGAATATATAGGAGGAGAAATCTGGAAAGAGATCTAGCAACCAGAGAAGGAGGAGGACTTCAAGGGCCAGCCACCCAGCTACACAGCAAGCCACAGATTAAGGAGAGATGGCTCAGAGGTTAAGAATACTGGATGTTCTTCCAGAGGTCCTGAATTCAATTCGCAGCACCCATATGGTGGCTCACAACCATCTGTAATGAGATCTGGCTCCCTCTTCTGGCCTGCAGGGATACATGCAAACAGAACACTGTATACATAATAAATAAATAAATCTTTAAAAATAAAAATAAAAAAAGAGTAGATTTACAGAAGTAAGAGAATGGGAAAAGCCCAGAGGCAAAGGTATCTGGGATATAAGTTAAGAAAAGCTGGCTATGGGGGCTGAGAGATGGCTCAGCAGTTAAGAGCACTGGCTGCTCTTCCAGAGGACCCAGGTTCAATTCCCAGCTCCCACATGGCAGCTAACAACTGTCTGTAACTCCAGTTCCCTGGGACTTGACATCTTCACACCAATGCACATTAAATAAAGTTAAAAAAGAGAAAGAAAGAAAAGCTGGCTAGAAACCAACCCAAGCTAAGGCCAGGCATTAATAAGTAAAAAATAAGCCTCCATGTGTGATTTATTTGGGAGTTGAGTAATGGGCCCCCCAAAAGAGTAAAATACCAAAACAACTGGAGACCTCAAAGCCCACCCCCACAGTGACACACTTCCCCCAAAAAGGCCATATCTACCCCAACAAGGACACACCTCCTAATAGTGCCACTCCCTATGAGCTTATGGGAGCTAATAATATTCAAACTACCACATTCCACTCCCTGGCCTCCACATAAGCCCCATAAGCTTGTAACAATATCATAATGCAAAATGCACTTAGTCCAACTTCAAAACTCTATCACAGACTCAACAATGTTTTAAAGTCCAAAGTTCAAAATTTCTTCTGAGATTCATGCAATCTCTTAACTGTAATCACCTATAAAAATAAAAAAACAAATCACATACTTCCAACATATAATGGCACAGGATATACATTACCATTCAACATAGGGAAGGGAGCATAGTGAGGAAATCGACCCAAAGCAAGACTGAAAGTCAGCTGGGCAAACTCCAAACTCTGCAGCTCTGATGTCAAACTGTTCTTCAGATCTCCAGCTCCTTTCGGCTTTGTTGACTGCAGCACACTTCTCTCTCTGGGGCTGATTCCACTCCCTGTTACAGCTCTTCTCAGCAGGTATCCCATGGCTCTGGCATCTCCAACATCTTGGGGTCTCCAAGGCAACCGAGGCTTCTCCTTCACAGCTTCACACAATGGCCTCTCTGGGCCTCCATTCAGGGACACTCCCAACACATGTCTAGCCTCAGCTGCTTTCATTAGTTGAGAAGGCAAAGTCCATAGCCCATTTCTTCTATCCTTAACTCCAGAACCACATGTTCTGCTGCTTACTGGGGCTGGAAAATGGCCCCCTTGTTCAATTACACTTTCACCAACTTCCTGTTTTTGATGGTTTCCTTCACTGCCTAAGTTTGGCTGTCCTGAAACTGAATCTGTAGACCAGGCTGGCCTCAAACTCACAGAGATCTGCCTGCCTCTGACTTCCCAGTGCTGGGATTAAAGGCGTGCACCACCACACCCTGCTTTAAACTGTTCTTTGATTCCTTTTCACAAATTGGAAACTTAGCTGGGTGGGATCTTGCCCTGAGGTTACCACTCCCTTTATTCCATTTCTTAATCTGTTTATCTCCTTGAACACAGGAATTAGTTCCATTCCACTTTCTGGTGCTCCTTTTCTCCTCAAATTGTACATTTTTTGTTTTCCCTTTCTCAGCTTGTTCTTTTTTGTCATAAATCTGACCAGTAATAACCACACAACAAAGTCAGTACTAATTAATCTAAAACTCTTTACTCTAGTCTCAGGCAGACTTTTCAGACAATGTGGCAAAAAGCAGCCACATTCTTTACCAAAATACCACAAAAACAATCTCTAGGCCATGTATTAATATTCTTCTCCTTTGAAATCTCTTGACCAGGCTCCCACAGTTCAAATAACTCAGCACCAAAGTCTTCCATGCTCCTACTCATCAGGCCCATTAAGCAGTGCTTAAAGCATTCCACTGCTTTCCTAATCCAAACTCCCAAACTCCATATTACTCCAAACAAAAGCACTATCAGGTCAATCAAAGCAATTCCCCAGTCCCTGGTACCAAATTCTTGCTTAGTTAGAGTTTCTATTGCTCTGAAGAGACACCATGACCATTGGAACTCTTATAACAAAAAAACATTTAAATGGGGTGGCTTACATTTTCAGAGGTTTAGACAATTATCACCAGGGTGAGAAATGGTGGCTTGCAGACAGACATGGTGCTAGAGAACACGTTGAAAGTGCTACGTCTTGACCTGCAGGCAACAGATAGTGGTCTGAGTGTCACACTGAGCAAAGCTCGAGCAAAAGAGACCCCAAAACCCACCCCAACAGTGACACACTTCCTCCAACAAGGCCACACCAACTCCAGCAAAGGTAACAACTCATAATAGTGCCACTCCCTATGAACTTATTGTTGGGGCCAATTACATTCAAACTATCACAGCTCAAATATCCCAAAAACCCATTTAAGAACCATAGTATATCTATAGGATTGCAAATGCCTGAATGTTTGTTTTAACAAAACAGTTTTAAATTAATATCAAGGCACTGAGCTTCATTTTTTCTCTCTTGCCACCAACTCTGCACCTTTTGCTCAGTTGTTTAATCAGAAACCTGTCCGAAGCAACAATCCCTTACTGGTATCATAAGTATATTAATGCTGTGACCATTGGTTATGCAACAGAGACATGGTCTAAGCCACAGGATTCCACAGGGAATACAAAGTTACTGCCTATAAGATGCTGACAGCTCACTCATCTACTTTCCAGTCCCAGAGGTTGTGGCAAGTGCTAGACAGAAGGACAGTGCTGACTACTTCTACAGGACCACAGACGTGATACAGAAAGCAACACCGGACCAGCAGCTGAAATAAAAGTGAGAAAGCAGTACTCTAGACACACAGATGCCCAAGGCTCAGGCACAGTACAGAGCAGGTATATTTAAGGGAAATTCATTTAGATGAGGCTATAGTCCTAAGAATGGAATAGAGTGAGGAAGGAATTGGCAAAGAAAAAGCTGGAGAGTGAGATCCCCTAAATTAGGACATAATGAAATCCTTGGGAGTTAAGCTGACTAGATAAAAATGCATTCTGGGGGAACAGAAAACCACTAAAAGGCTGTAATAACAAAAAATACCACCAAAACTGTGTGTCCTAGACTGCCTACATTGTAGACAATGAGTTAGGGATGATGACATTAAACTGGAAGCAGGGGATGGAATCAGAAGCAACCCTGGTGTGATGATCTACAGAAAGAAACTAGTTGGTAGTCTGAGGAGAAGAGAGGACTGAACAAGTCCAGAGACATGGAGAAAGTAGGATTTTCAAAACTGAATGACTTGGAGCCCTACACCTTTGATCCCAGCACTTGGGAAGCAGAGGCAAGAAGGTCTCTATGAGTTCAAGGTCAGCTTGGTCTACACAGAAGTTTTAGGACAGCAGGGCTACATAGAGAGACCTTATCTCAAAAAACAAAACAAAATAAAAACTGAATGATTGGGGGTTTAGTGAGGTGGCTCAAAGGGTGGGCACTTACCTCATGAACCTGGCAACCTGAGTTTGATCCTGGCACCCACATACATGTAGAAGAGAACTAACTCTACAAAGAGTCTTCTGACATCTACCCACATATTATGACACATATCATGCACACACATATTTGCACAATAATAATAGCCGGGCATAGTGGCACACACCTTTAATCTAAGTACTCAAGAGGCTTATCTCTATGAGTTTGAGACCAGCTTGGCCTACATAGTGAGTTCTAAGCCAGCCAAGGCTGCGTAGTGAGATCCTATCGAGAGAGACAGAGAGAGAGAGAGAGAGAAAGAGAGAGAGAGAGAGAGAGAGAAGGAGGAAAGGAAGGAAGGAAGGAAGGCAGAAAGAAAGAAAGAAAGAAAGAAAGAAAGAAAGAAAGAAAGAAAGAAAGAAAGAAAGAAAGAAAGAAAAAGAGAAAGAAAGACAACAGACACACACACAATAGTAATACATTAATTTTTTTTAAAAAACTCAGTGACCAACTAGACAAGAGGTAGGAAGATAGGAAGATACTGTTGGGCAAATTGAAAGTTACTAAGGCCCTGGCCTTTGCTTAACTCCAGAACTAAGTTTTACAGAGTTTTCCCAACCGTATCTTCCAAGACTCAGCCACAGTTGCTATACTTTTCCACCTCTGTGTGCTCATGCTCCTGCTCACCTTATATAAATCACCATCCCAGCTCAACTCATTGCTGTCTCTGGTTCCCACTCAGAGGCAGTCATTTTGTGTCTTGGCTTAATAATTCTAGTAAGAATCCAGTAAGAACCTTGCAGTGTGGTATGACTCTGTGGTAACTCTAGCACTCATGAAAAGCCTGGTTACCCTTTCAGGTACCCAGTGTTGTGAAATATGTCGATCACATTCTGACACTCTGGAGACTGCCCAATAAAGTTACACCTTGAATCAGGGGAGCTGATTGGAATTGGCCATAGAGAAGCTAGCAATTTGGATAGAGAAGACAAACAGGAAGGAGAGGGCAGGGACTGGAATCTGAGTTTTCTCTTGGTCCTGTTCTACACATTTGAATCAATCACATCAAAATTTGTACAGCATTCTTCATAGAACAACAGCCAAAAAAAATCTCATAAGAAGCAGTCTTGAGGTTCACAGAGAAGTTCAAGAGATCCTAAATAGCCAAAGCAATCCCAAACCTGTAGGTATCACATTACTTGATCACAAACTATGCAACAGAGCCAGGGGAGGGGAGTGGCGCTGGCACAAAAACAGAAATGTAATGCTGTGGAACAATCTTTTTCTACACTATGAACATATATAGTTCTCATTGGTTAATAAAAAGCTGACAGTCAGGTAGCTGGGCAGGAAGTTAGGTGGGAAAGCCAAACTGAGAATGATGGGAAGAAGCCAGCCAGCCTCTGAGGAAGCGGGATGTGTAAAAATGAGGTAACAAGCCATGAACCAGGTGGCAGAGCATAAACAGAAATATGGGTTGATTAAAGTGTAAGAGTTAACTAGTAACAAGCCTGAGTTATTGGCTAAGCATTTATAATTTATATTAGCCTACAAGTCAATTATTTGGGAAGCAGATGCCAGGTATTTGGGACAGGTGGTTAGGACTTACAATGCAAGGAAGAAATACAGCAGAAAATCCAGAAATGAGCAGACACAGCTACAGCTGCCTCATTTCTAACAAAGGTGTCAAAACATACATCACACAGAGCATGGAAGCTGGATCACACTTTTATTCTTAGCACTCAGGAGGCAGAGGCAGGTGGAGACTCTGTGAGTTCAAGATCAATCTGGTCTATACACCAAGTTCCAGAGCAGCCAGAGACTCATTACATAGAGACCCTTTCTCAAACCCCTAACAATAACAATAAACATACATTAGGAGAAAAACAGCCGGGCGGTGGTGGCACACATCTTTAATCCCAGTACTCAGGAGGCAGAGACAGGCAGATCTCTGTGAGTTCGAGGCCAGCCTGGGCTACAGAGTGAGATCCAGGACAGGCACCAAAACTTCATGGAGAAACCCTATTTAAAAAAAAAAAAAACACATTAGGAGAAAAATCTCTCTCACCAATGGTGCTCTGGATAGTCACATGGACAAGAAGGAAACTAGATCCATATCTGTCACCCTGCACATGAAGCACAGACTTTAATATGAGACCTGAAACTGTGAAACTGTAAGAAAACACAGACAAAATAATAAAGACACAGGCACCTGGGGCTGGTGACTGTCAGTCGGTAGAGTGCTTGCATTCATAAAACCTGAGGTTCAGTCCTCAAAACTGCACGTATATTATTAATACTATTGATTCATCTCACATGTAAAAAAGCCACGTTTTCCAGGACTGGATCTTTCAAACCACATATGTACTGCTAACCTATAAAACTGCAATAAAGATGTGTAAAAAGATCCGCCCCAGACCCCCGCCACTACCTGAGGCTTGGAGACCAGCCCCAGCTCCCATCCCTCCCAGAGCACCCATCTGGACCAGAGGTTAGTGACTGGGTTCATACCCAGGGAGACCTGCCCCTGGGTGCCATCCCTGGGCCCTAGCCATTCCAGGGGAAGACCCGCCCAACTTGGCCCCAGTTGCATGCAGGCCAGCAGGCAGGGCTCCCGTGGGAAGGTTCCCCATCTCCAAGACCCCCCAGCAGACCCTGAAATCTACACGTCCTGCCTCCACGCCTGTCGGCCTTAGACCCTCACCACTTCGTGCGACTTGGAGACCAACCCCCAGCTCCCATCTAGTCCAGAGTGTTCCCATCCAGCCCAGAGAGAGCTCCCATCCGGCCCACAGAGCTCCCCCCTGGTCCACAGAGCTCCCATCCGGCCCACAGAGCACCCATCCGGCTCAGAAAACTCCCACCTAGCCCAGAGAGCTCCCATCCATCCCAGAGAAAGCTCCCATCAGGCCCAGAGAGCTCTCATCAAAACCAGAGAGCTCCCCTCTGGCCCAGAGAAAGAGAGAGCTTTCATTGGACAAAGAGCTGTCATTGGACCAAGAGTAAACTCAGGAGACAGGGAATCTGCCAGCCCTGATTAGACCAAGAATGGCTTTCTGAGAAGTAGAATCTGACACCTCTCATTGGACCAAGAAAGGCTTCCTGAAATGCCAAATCTGTCAGCTCTCACTGGACCAAGAGCCCTGACAAGACCAAAAACAAATCAGAGAGTCACAGAATCAGCTAGCTTGGGTTGACCCAAGAGCACCTCACTAAGACACAGAAGCTGCCTGCTCCAATCAGACCAAGAGCTAAGATTAAACCCAGAAAGGCCCCCTGAGACACAGACACAACAAACACAGTGGACCAACAACAACTCACTCAGACACAGGCACCTCTTATACCTATTAGACAAGGAGATGGGCAGATGTCAAGGCAGAAGTACATACAACAACATACAGAGCAATACAGCATCACCAGAACCTAACCCTCCTTCAACAGCTAGACCTGAACATCACAGTGGAAGAAGCAGAAGAAAGCAACCTTAAGAACAGCATCATGAAGATGCCAGAGGCCTTTCAAGAAAAAATGAAAAATGAAATTGAGGAAAAGACAAACAAAAAAGTGGAGGAAATCAATTGTAAAAATGAGGAAAAAGTCAAAGAAAAAAATGGGAAGAAGCCGGCCAGTGGTGGCGCATGCATGAATTCCCAGCACTCGGGAAGTAGAGGCAGGCAGATCTCTGTGAGTTCGAGGCCAACCTGGTCTACAGAGCGAGATCCAGGACAGGCTCCAAAGCTACAGAGAAAACATGTCTTGAAAAACCAAAAAAACAAAACAACAAAAAATGGGAAGAAATCCATAAAGAACTAGAGGAAAAGACAAATAAAAAAGTGGAAGAAAACATTAAATCCCTTAAAGAAAACCATGAAAAAGCAATGAAACAGGTGAGGGAAACCGTTCAAGACCTGACAAGGAAAATAAAAAAAATGAAGAAGACACAAACAGAGGGAATGCTGGAAATAGAAAATCTGAGTAATAGAACCAACAGAATACAAGAGATGAAAGAGAGGATATCTGGTATAGAGGATACAATGGAGGAAATGGATTCGTCAATCAAAGAAAATACCAATGCCAAAAAATTATCACAAAATAAAATCCAAGAAATCTGGGACACCATGAAAAGACCAAACCTAAGAATGATAGGGATAGAGGAAGGAGAAGAATACCAACTCAAAGACACAGAAAATATATTCAACAAGATCATATAAGAAAACTTTCCTGGGTTGGGGATTTAGCTCAGTGGTAGAGCGCTTGCCTAGCAAGCACAGGGCCCTGGGTTCAATCCTCAGCTCAAAAAACAAAAAAGAAAAGAAAAGAAGACTTTCCCAACATAAAGAAGGAAATGCCTATGAAGATACAAGAAGCCTATAGAACAGCAAACATGGCCGGGCAGTGGTGGTGCACGCCTGTAATCCCAGCACTCAGGAGGCAGAGGGAGGTGGATCTCTGTGAGTTCGAGGCCAGCCTGGGCTACCAAGTGAGTTCCAGGAAAGGCGCAAAGCTACACAGGGAAACCCTGTCTCAAAAAAAAAAAAAAAAAAAAGACTAGACCCCCCAAAAAAGTCCCTTTGCCACATCATAATTACCACATAAACGTACAAAGTAAAGAAAGAATATTAAGAGCAGCAAAGGACAAAGGACAAGTGACTTCTAAAGGTAAACTTATCAGAATAACACCAGATTTCTCAATGGAGACTTTGAAAGCCAGAAGGACCTGGACAGATATAATGCAGACACTAAGAGACTATGGATACCAGTCTAGACCAATATACCCAGCAAAACTTTCAATCATCATAGATGGAGTGAAGAAAATATTCAAAGACAAAGCCAAATTTAAACAATACTTATCCACAAACCCAACCCTACAGAAAGCACTAGAAGGAAAACTCCAACCTAAGGAAGTCAGATACACCCTCAAAAACACAGGCAATAGATAACATCACAACAGTAAACCCCAAGGAAGAGAAGTACACACATACTACCACCAAAAAATAACAGGAATGAACAATCACTGGTCATTACTATCCCTTAATATCAATGAACGTAATCATGTATAAAAGACACAGGCTAACAGAATAGATATGAAAGCAGGACCCATCTTTCTGCTGCATACAAGAAACACACCTCCAATTCAAAGATAGACAGTACCTAAGAATAAAATGCTAAGAAAAGTCTTTCCAATAAATGGTCTTAAGAAGCAAGCTGGTGTAGCCATCCTAATAACCAGCAAAATCAACTTCAAACTAAAATCAATCAAAAGAGATCAAGAAGGGCATTACATACTAATCACAGGAATGATCCTCCAAGATGAAGTTTCAATTCTGAACATTTATGCCCCAAACACAAGGGTACCCACATATGTAAAAGAAACATTACTAAAGCTTAAATCACATATAAAAACCCATACATTAATAGTGGGAGACTTCAACAACCCCACTCTCACAACTGGACAGATCTGTCAAATCAAAACTTAACAGAGAAATAAAGGACTTAAATGATGTTATGACTCAAATGGACTTAGTTGATATCTACAGAACATTCCATCCTAACAAAAAAAAAAAAAAAATGTACCTTCTTCTCAGCACCCCATGAAACCTTCTCTAAAACTGACAACATACTTGGCCACAGAGCAAATCTCAACAGATACAAAACAATTGGAATAACCTCCTGTATTCTATCAGACCACCATGGTTTAAAGTTAGATTTCAACAACAAAAACTACAGAAAGCCTACAGTCTCATGGAAACTGAATAATCCTCAACTGAATCACCAATGGGTCAAGGAAGAAATAAAGAAAGAAATTAAAGACTTCCTAGAGATCAATGAAAATGAATATACCACATATCCAAACTTATGGGACACTATGAAAGCAGTGATAAGAGGGAAATTCATAGCACTGAATGCCCACATAAAGAAGTTGGAGAAATCTCACACTAGTGAATTAACAGCACACCTGAAAGCTCTAGAAGAGGAAGCAAAGTCAACCAAGAGGAACAGATGCCAGGAAATAACCAAATTGAGAGCTGAAATCAATAAAATAGAAACAAAGAGAACAATACAAAAAAATTAATGAAACAAAGAGTTGGTTCTTTGAGAAGATCAACAAGATAGACAAGCCCTTATCCAAACTAAACAAAAGACAGAGAGAGAGCATCAAAATTAACAAAATCAGAAATGAAAAGGGGGACATAACAACAGACAATGAGGAAATCCAGAGAATCATCAGATCATACTTCAAAAACTTCTACTCCACAAAACTGGAAAATCTAAAAGAAATGAATAATTTTCATGATAGGTACCACATACCTAAGTTAAACCAAGACCAGATAAACTATTTAAATAGTCCAATAACCCCTAAGGAAATAGAATCAGTCATTAAAAGTCTCCCAACTAAAAAAAGCCCAAGACCAGATGGTTTCAACGCAGAATTCTACCAGATCTTCAAAGAAGACTTCATACCAATACTCTTTAAATTGTTCCACACAATAGAAGCAGAAGGAACATTATCAAACTCCTTTTATGAGGCTACAATTTGCTGTGGATATCGCTCTGTATAAATAAAATGCTGTTTGGCCAGTGGCTAGGCAGGAAGTATAGGTGGGACAAGAGAGAAGAGAATTCTGGGAAGTGGAAGGCTGGGTGAGAGACACTGCCAGCTGCTGCCATGAGAAGTAACATGTAAAGACACCGGTAAGCCACAAGCCATGTGGCAAAGTATAGACTAACAGAAATGGGTTAATTTAAGATAGAAGAAGTAGATAACAAGAAGCCTGCCACAGCCATACAGTTTGTAAACAATATAAGTTTCTGTGTGTTTACTTGGTTGGATCTGAGCGTCTATGGGCCTGGCGGGTGTGAGAGATTTGTCCTGACTGTGGGCCAGGCAGGAAAACTCTAATTACGACAATTACCCTGATTCCTAAGCCAAACAAAGATGCAACAAAGAAAGAGAATTGCAGACTAATTTCCCTCATGAACATTGATGCAAAAATAATAAAATACTGGCAAACAGACTCTAATAACACTTCAAAACAATTATCCACCATGATCAAGTAGGCTTCATCCCAGGAATGCAAGAGTGGTTCAACATATGAAAGTCTGTCAATGTAATATACCATATAAACAAACGGATAGAAAAAAAAACACATGATCATCTCACTAGATGCTGAAAAGGCCTTTGACAAAATCCAACACCTCTTCATGATAAAGGTCTTAGAGAGATCAGGAATACAGGGAACATTCTGAAACACAATAAAGGCAATCTGCAGCAAGCCAACAGCCAACATCAAAGTAAATGGAGAGAAACTAAAAGCAATTCCACTAAAATCAGGAACAACATAATGCTGTCCACTCTCCCCATACTTATTCAATATAGTACTTGAAGTTCTAGCCAGAGCAATAAGACAACATAAGGAGATCAAGGGGATACAAATTGGAAAGGGAGAAGTTAAGCTTTTGCTATTTGCAGATGACATGATAGTATACACAAGTGACCCCAAAAATTCAACCAAGGAACTGATACAGCTTATAAACACCTTCAGCAACATAGCAGGATACAAGGTCAACTCTAAATAAATAAATAAATAAATAAATAAATAAATAAATAAATAAATAAATAAGCAGACCTCATATATACAATTGACAAACAGGCTGAGAAAGAAATCAGAAATACATCACCCTTTACAATAGCCACAAATGATATAAAATTCCTTGGGGTAACTCTAAGGAGCTGAAGGACCTATATGACAAGAACTTTTAGTCCCTGAAAAAAGAAACTGAAAATGTCAGAAAATGGAAAGATCTCCATGCTCATGGATAAGCAGGATTAACATAATAAAAATGGCAATCTACAGATTCAAGGCAATCCCCATCAAAATACCAACCCATTTCTTCACAGACCTCCAAAGAACAATACTCAACTTCATATGGAAAAACAAAAAACCCAGAATAGCTAAAAGAATCCTGTACAATAAAACAACCTCTGGAGGCATCACAATCCCTGACCTCAAGCTCTACTATAGAGTTACAGTAATAAAAACAGCTTGGTACTGGCATAAAAACTGACATGTAGACCAATGGTATCAAACTGAAGACCCTGACATTAATCTGCACACCTATGAACATATAATTTTTGATAAAGAAGCCAAAAATGTACCATGGAAAAAAGAAAGCATCTTCAACAAATGGTGCTGGCATAATTGGATGTCAACATGTAGAAGGCTGCAAATAGACCCATATCTTTCATTGTGCACAAAACTTAAGTCCAAGTGGATCAAAGACCTCAACATAAATCCAGTTACTCTGAACATGATAGAAGAGAAAGTAGGAAGTAGTCTTAAATGCATTGGCACCAGAGATCACTTCCTAAATATAATACCAGTAGCACAGACACTGAGAGAAACAATCAATCAATGGGACCTGTTGAAACCTCATGAGAAGCTTTTGTAGAGCAAAGGACACGGTCAACAAGACAAAGCAACAGCCTATAGAATGGGAAAACATCTTCACTAACCCCACATCTGACAGAGGGCTGATATCCAGAATATATAAAGAACTCAAGAAATTAGACATCAAAATGACCAACAGTCCAATTAAGAAATGGGCTATAGAACTAAACAGAGAATTCTCAACAGAGGAAGCTCAAATGACTGAAAGACATTTAAAGAATTGTGCAAAATCCCTAATCATCAGGGAAATGCAAATCAAAATGACTCTGTAATACCACCTTACACCCATCAGAATGGCTAAGATCAAAAACACTGAAGACAGCTTATGCTGGAGAGGATGTGGAGCAAGGGGAACTCTCCTCCATTGCTGGTGGGAACGAAAGCTTGTACAGCCACTTTGGAAATCAATATGGCGCTTCCTTAGAAAATTGGGAATCAATCTCCCCCAAGACCCAGCTATACCACTCCTGGGCATATACCCAAGGAATGCTCAATCATACCACAAGGGCACATGCTCAGCTTTGTTCATAGCAGCATTATTTGTAATAGCCAGAACCTGGAAACAACCTAGATGCCCTTCAACTGAAGAATGGATAAACAAAATGTGGTACCTATACACAATGGAGTACTACTCACCAGAGAAAAACAATGGCATCATGAGGTTTGCAGGGAAATGGATGGATCTAGAAAAAAACATCCTGAGTGAGGTAATCCAGACTCAGAAGGACAAACATGGTATGTACTCACTCATAGGAGGATATTTGATGTAAATCAAAGGATGGCTAAACTGCTATTCACAACTCCAGGGAGGCTGCCTAGAAAAGAGGACCCTAAGACAGACACAGGGATCGCCCAATGACAGAGAACTGGATGAGATCTACATGAGCAAACTGGTCGTGAGGGGTGGGGAGTAATGAAGGACAAAGGCTGAGGGAAGGAGAGCTTAGGGGAGCGGGAGATCCCATCTGGATCAAGAAGTGGGGGGGGGGGGCGGAAACAAGGTAAAAGAGACCATGATAAATGAAGACACCATGGGAATAGGAAGAAGCAAAGTGCTAAGGAGTTTCCCAGAAATCCACAAAGATACCTCCACAAAAGACTACTGGCATTGGTCCAGAAAAAGCCCAACTGACCTACTCTGGTGATCTTATGGCCGAACACCCTAACTGTTGATGGAACTCTCATCCAATGACTGATGGAAGCAGATGCAGAGATCCACTGCCAGGCCCCAGGTGGAGCTCTGGGAGTCCAATCGGCGAGAGAGAGGAGGGATTGTATAAACAAGAGATGTTGAGACCATGATTGGAAAAAGCACAGGGACTAATAGCCAAACTAGTGGAAACACATGAACTATGAACCAATAGGTGAGAAGGCCCCATAGAACTGGATCAGACTCTCTGGATAAGTGAGACAGTCAATTAATTTGAACTGTTTGGGAGGTACCTACACAGTAGGACTGGGACCTGTCCTTAGTCCAGGGCCTGGCTTTTTGGAGCCTAGGGCCTAGGCTGGGACACTTTGCTCAGCCTGGATGAAGAAAGGAGGGGACTGGACCTGCCTCAACTGAATCTACCAGGCTGAGCTGAATCTCCATGGGAGTCCTTCCCTGGAGAAGGTGGGAATAGGGGGTGGGTTGGGGGTGTTCAGGGTGGGTGGGAGGAGGGAGGACAGGGGAATCCATGGCTGATATGTAAAATTAAATTTATAAAAAGTAAAATAAATTTTTAAAAAAGAGATGTGTAAATAGTTGTCTCTGTCACCCTTCTTTTTACTGGTGTGGTTTTAACAGGGAGGGGAGAAACTTTTGTTCTGTTTTTGTTTGTTTGTTTGTTTGTTTGTTTGTTTGTTTCACTTGATTGGTTTAGTTTTGGGTTTTGAAATAGCATCTCACCTGTAGACTAGCTTGGAACTTTAGATCCTACTGCCTCATCCTCTGGAGTGCTGGGATCGTAGATCTGCGGCCTCTCTTCTCATCTGGGCCCTATGTGGGTCTCCAGGGCTGCTGCTGTGGCAGTGTTTCTCTGATACTATGTAGAGGAGGTTGTGGCTTCACAGGTGGGAGAAGAAAGTTTGTGAGCACACAGGGTGCTGATCCTGAGGCTCCAGGAGGAAGGCTCCACCACAGGCACATGGTGTGATTACTCAAAGATCGTCCTGCCTGGCCTGAAATGATTAATTCATAATCAAGTGATCCTGAGAGTAAACTGCTTTGTAACACCACATGAATCACCCGGACAGTCTAACTACTATCCCATAGTCACCAGGCTGGCCAGTCTGCCTCACTTAGTGAGGCTTCAGATGAGGTAGGGCAGGGAAAGGCACTCAGAGATGAGGAAAACAGGCCTTCAATGAGGAGCAAGGCAGGCCTCAAGCAGATATTACAGTGGCAGGCCAAGATTACCACCTAAGTTCTATGTGGGAAGGAGGGAAATGTCAGCTGATGAGGATTTCAGCAGATGACTGCATCAAAGATTTGCATCATTTTCAAAGCTGCCTTCTATCAATGCAGGCCCAGGAATGGTAGATGAAATTCTTCCTCACTCCCTGAAATATTTCTAAATTCAAAGGCTAAGTGTTATCAATAGGCTCTCCATAGAAATCCAACAATAAGGATCATGGATCAGAGTGAGTCAGCAAGCTGAACAGACAAGAGAGACCCATTAGTTTCTGCCCAGAGGCCAGCAGGATCAAGATCCAGGGCGAGTTAACATTTCAGACTGAGTCTGGAAGCAGGAAAAAGTCTATTATCATCTCAGTTCAAGGGCAGACAGACAGGAGCAAGTCTCTCAGGCAAGGAAGGGTCAGCCCTCTTATTCTACTGGGGTACCTGACTGATTGTATAAGGCCCACCCACATTAGGAAGAGCAAATGCCTTTACTCAGTGGACCCATTTAAATGTTAATTTCATCCAAAACTCCCCTCACAGAAATACTCAGAATAATGTGTCACCAAATATCTGGACACTCCACTCCATACCCAGTCACACTGGTACTTAGATAACCATTACACTAAGTTAGTAGTACAGTTCAGCAAAACAATTCATTCAACACTTGCATGACCCTGATGTAGAAGGTGAATGATTCTCATAGCTAAACCATATGCAATTCCCTCCTTCTAGTGCAGATAAGAACAATATCCATATATAATACACAGCAGCTAGCATTGCGTGGTATCAGGGGTCTAGAACTTGATCTGTTTACAACAGGAAGAGATTTTTGTCTTCTGAAGGACTTCATGAAAATGTCAGTGATGGGGCTGGAGGGGTGGCTCAGTGGGTATGAGCACTGGCTGTTTGTGCAGAAGACCTGGGTTCAGTTCTCAGTACCCACACAAAGACTCACAACCATCTATAACTGACCTGACACCCTCATCTGGCCTCCATGGGCACCAGACACTGAAAGGTGTGCACATACCTACATTCTGACTGAACATCCATACACAGAAAACAGAATAAATAAAAGAAACAAAAAGGATAGCATTCCAGGAGGCCACAGAAGATAACAATGACAACATCATAGGGGATGCATGCTTTTTCCTTTTACTGAAGATAGATTTTTATTTTGCCTCACATAATATATCCTGATTAAGGTTTCCCTTCTCTCTACTCCTCCCAGTTCCTCCCTATCACCCCACATCCAGATCCACACTCCCTTTCTGCCTCTCATTAGAAAACCAACAGGCTTCTAAGGAATAATAATAAAATAAAATATGGGATGAAGCAAAACTAACACATCAAAATAAGACAGTGTGTGAATGAGTGGGTCTCTGTGCTTTCATCTATTGCTTGTTACGATCAAATAATAAACTATCAAAAGGTGTTGTGGGATATTTGTGCACTATGTGAAAATGTATTGCTGTGGTTGGTGTAATAAAAAGTTGACTGGCCAATAATAGCTAGGCAGGAGCTGTAAGCAGGACTTCTGGGCAGAGAGAGAACTCTGGAAAGAAAGCAAAGTCGCCAGACAGACAGAGGAAGCAGCATGGGCAGTACTGGGTAATGAGGTAACAAGCCATGTGGCAGAATGTAGATTAAAATAAATGGGTTAATTTAAGTTATAAGAGCTAGTTAGTGAGACAAGCATAAGGTAAGGCCAAGGTTTCATAATTAAAAAGTTGCTGTGTCATTATTTGTGAGCTGGTAGCCCAAAGCAAAATCCGACTACAAGAAGGAAAAGAGCCTAAGAAAAGACACAAGAAATAGATGAAAGCACAGAGACCCACTCATTCACAAACTCAGGCTCCCCCCAAACACTACACTGGTAGCCATAATATACACCCAAAGGACCGGCTTCCGTGGCCAGAGGTGAAGATGGCATCTCTAATAAAGAGAGAAATGTTTCTTAAAATACAGAAAAGATTGGATTATCTCTTTAAGTGTAGTTTGGAGTGTGGGAGGAGGAATGCGAGCCTGTCATTACCACAGTGGTAGGTAACAAAGGGAATCCTGCTGCCTTCTGCACCTTGTGGCCAAAGCCTCCTCCGGGAAGCTGTTTAGTTGAAGTGATAAGAATTCTGAGAAGTTCCCCCTCTGTGAACTTCTCCCACCTCCAGTTGCTTGTGAGGTTTGCCTTAGCTTTGCCTGGCACCCAGGCAAGCTGCAGATGAGGAGGCCTCTGTTGGGGATGGGAACACCAGATCCGCCTCCACAGAGCATTCCATGAAACACCCTGCAGGCTAAAGCAATGTGTTTCCAATTCACGAAGCAAGTGTCTCTCGGTGCCTGCATGCTGGCACTCATCCTCACAAGTCCAGGGAACAACGACAAAACCAGGATAAAATCAGGTTTTCTGCCTGAAGGGAATCAGTATTGACTATAAACAAAAATCCTCTCCAGCTGCTGCACTCCTTCTTTTAAAATATTTTTATTATTTATTTAATGTGTTCCATGACCTTGAGGATGAAAACTTAAACTTTTTTAAATTTATTTATTATTTTTACGTGTATGGGTGTTCTGTCTGTATACATATCTGTGTACTGCATGCACGCTTGGTGCTGGGAAAGCTAGAAAAAGGCATTGGGTCCCCTGGAACTGGAAATACAGATGGTTGTGAGCCACCACCCCAGTGCTGGAATAGATCCCAGGTCCTCTGGAAGAGAAGCCAGTGCTCTTCATCACTGAGCCATCTCTCCAGCCCCAAAGCCAAACTTCTCAAGGCAGCCTTCCAGTCTCACACCATCTGCCCTGCTCCCTTCTCACCCCAGGCCCTCTCCCTGTTCCTGCTCTCTGTTACAGTATGCACAGCTACTGTAGCTCCCAAGCCCGGTGCTGCCTCTCATCATGGACCACACAGATTGTCCTAGAAGGCCCTTTCCTCAGCTTCTATTCTTCCTTGAGAATTCAGCTCTTTAAAAACAGCAGAGTGGCTCAGCATGGTGGTGCATGTCTTTAATCCCAGCACTCAGGAAGCAGAGGCAGGGGGATCTCTGTGAGTTCAAAGGCCAACCTGGTCTACATAGAGAGTTCCTGGCCAGCCAGGGCTACACATTAAAATTCTCTAGCTCCCTCAGTACCACCACTGCAGTTTGAGTTGGGAAACCCTTCCCTGTATTCCTAACACCCTCTATTCTTTCATCTGTAACCACTGGTTCATTTGGCTATCTTCCTCACTAAGCTGTGAGCTCCTCAGGAACTATACCACATTTCATCCTGTTAGTGTATTTAGTGCCTAAATACAGAGCTTAGTGTCTGGGAACATTCAGGTAACTAATGTTTAATAAGAGAGTAAGTGAAGGAATGAATGAAATCTATATGGGAAGCACTCAAGTTTTTAATTTATTTAGTTTCAAGATTTATTTTTACTTTATTCATATGAATGTTTTGCCTCCATATGTGTATGTGCACTGTGTGCATTCCTGATGTGCTTGGATACCAGAAGAGGATGTCAGATCCTAGGACAGTTGTGAGTCACCATGTTATGCTGGGAACCAAGTCCAGATCCTCTGCAAGAGCAGCAAGTGCTCCTAAGTCCATCTCTCCAGCCCCAGTTTCCAATTTCATCATCACGCATTGCATATCTCCAGTGCAAACAGCATCTTGGCAGATGCCAAGGGAAGTCAGGAAAGCAAACACACTCTCTGTCTTTGAGTCTCTTTGGAAAAGAGGAGGAGCTCCGTTAAACACAAACCTCGGGGCACTAGCCTCGGAGCTGGGGTGGTGACAAAAGACTCTGGCACAGGAAGTCAGGGTGGATTGTCTCTACTTGGCAGAGCCAAGATGACTAACTTTTCCAACAGAAACCAAAGACGAGAATAACAAAAGACACAGAGGGGTTTTTCAAGAAGATGGGCATTTCACCTGACAATAGCAAAACCTAAGCAGAAGACATGAGTGGATTTCAAGGGCCTGTTGTGGGGCCAGACTCAGATCCTCACAATCCCAATCAGCTCCCAACAGGCTTGATCCAGTTGACTGTTTACAGCAGCTCCCTAGCTCCCAGGCAATGTTGTTTGTTTTGTTTATTTAATTTTTTTAGATTTGCTTTATATGTGTGTATATTTCACCTGCATGTATGTATTTGCACCTCATGTGTGCCTGGTGCCCACAAGTCAGAAGAGGGCTTTGAAGCCCCTAGAACCGGAGTTATAGGTGGTTGTGAGCCACGTATGGGTCCTGGGATTCGAATTCTGGTCCTCTGCAAGAGCAGCTGATGCTCTTTACCATTCAGACCAGACAATGTTCTTGTAAGCTGAATGAAATACTTTTTTTTCCTTGTTTTTAGGTGGAGGGAGGTGGGGAATTGAAACCAGGGCCTTTCAACAGCCCCAGGACTCAATGGTCCCTGCTCATGTGGAAGGGGAGCCCTTCCTTCTGTGCTGTAGGTCCTCTGTGCTTCAGCCTGAACTGAACTACGCGGCTTGAACTGCAACAGCATCACCCGGAAATGGCTCTAATTTTAAGACTCTGGAATTGTTCTTGCTTCTTGAAACTCACCTGTTTGTCTGGGTTTTTTGTTCTGTTTTGTTTTGTTTTGTTTTGTATTTTTAGTTTGTTTTTACAGCCAACAGCATCCACCTTTCTAAAGTACAATTCCTTTGTTTAGCCCTGTCAGATGGTTCTGTCTTTAGGGAACCTCTTCTCCTCCTCCTCCTCCTCCTCCATTTCCTCCTCCTCCTTCTTCCTAAGGTGTTAGCAATGCAGCTACACTCCCTCTTGGGTATCTTAATGTTTTCCATTGAAGACAACATCTAGGCCAGGCTCCAAAACAAGCTCTATCTTTCCAAGGTTTGTTCCTTCTGAGGGGCTGAGAATGCAGCTCAGTGGTGGAGAGTTTGCCTAGTACCTGAGAAGCCCTATGTCCATTCCCAGCATCAAATGTACACATGTGCCTACATACATACATACATACACACACACACACACACACACACACACACACACACACACACATAAAATAAAATAAAATAAATAAACAACAACTATGGTGTTCCTTACGTCTACCATCGCTGAAACAATAGCCATTTCATTACCCGTTTCGAAATCCTCTTTTTTTCTCTCTGCCAGTGGGACTTCCAAGTCAGGTTGACATTTAATGATTTGAAATTATCCAAGAGACCAAGAAGAAACCATTTACAGGAAATTACATATTAGCTCTCAGACAAGAGAAACCTAAGACAAAAGCATGTTCATCACAGCGATAGATAGATAGAAGAGAAAAAATGGAAACAACCCAGATTTCCAAACAAACTCCCAAATCTGAAACTGTTCTTTGATACTGGGGCTCAATTTAGTTAAGTGTCCTGGTGCTACGAATAACCTTGAGCTCCTGACCTTTCTGCCTCCACTTCCCAAGCGCTGAGGTGAGGTGACAGGTTTGTCCCCACTCCTGGCTCATTCCGTTTAATTTTGAGATGAAGTCTCACTCTGCAACCCAGGCTGACCTGGAACTCGAGGCAACCCTCCTGCTTCATCTTCAAAAGTGCTAGTGTGACAGGCCAGAGCCATCACACCCAGCTCAAAACCTGAAACTTTTGGAGTGCCCAAAGTAAAAAATCTCCACGGCTGACCTCATGTAACTATCCCAGTCAAAAAGCCAGTGTGATCTCCTGCTCCCAGCACTCCTGAACATCTGTGGTTCTCGAGAGTGAGGCATGCCCATACTCCCCCAGAAAAGCAAATACAAATGGGAGTAAAACAGTCTCTGTAGATCTGATGGACAACTTGTAGACACCCCATGATGCCCCACATGTGGCCAGTCCCTACCTGTATTACTCACTGTGTACTTTTGCTTAGTCTGTGATGTGCAGCGCAATACAGCTGACAATGTCAAAGAGGACAGGTGTTGTGTCTCATATCTGTAATACCAATACTCAGGAGACTGAGGCAGAAGAATTACAGACTTGAGGTCTGTCTGAGCTGCACAGGAAGGCCCTGCTCAAAACAAACAAATGTCAAAAGACTCACAGGACTCCCCTGTGGGTAACAGTCAAAGAAAAGGAGGACATGTTTACACAGCAGTTGGAGAAACCAGACAGAACTGTGTGAAATGTCTTAAAGAAGGGTAGTGCTGAATGATCATCCTGTAGGGCCTGGGCAGACAGACAGAAGGCAAAACTGTTCAAGTCCCACATTTAAAGTGAAGAGCAGTTATTGAAAGACAGGCAAACCCTGAATAAAACCAAAGTTAATGGTTTCCGTTGTCAGCAGCAGCAGCAGCATACACCACTTAAACAGAGTCCTAATCACAAAGGCAGCGATGAGCTACCAGGATGAGCTGAAATAAGTGCATTGTGATAATTCAACAGACTAGTGGCAGAAATTTAAGACATGGCATTATGAATGGCATTGAACTTTTAAAAGGATTTTGTATCTTTATTAACAAGTGTCTTTCTAGTTGTGAGTCTTAGCTGTAGTGGCTGGACCATCTCTGCAGATAGGCTGAACTGTTTTGAAAAAAAAACCAAGTTCTTGACGGGTTAGGGAACTATGTTAACACTTTTAAGGCTCTATTGAAAACACTGGAGAGAGGACTCAGTGGCTGACAGCATATGTTGCTCTTGCAGAGAACCTGGGTTTAGTGTCCAGCACTGAGCCTGTAAGTCCAGCTGCAGGGGACCTACTATCTTCCTGCCTCCTGAGACACCTGCACTTGCCTACACAGAAATGCATGTATACACACAATTAAAAATTAAATAAATCTTATTTTAAGGTTTACTGAGAAAAATAGGCTTGGCTAAAAAAAAATTAAAAAATAAAAATAAAAAACCAAGTTTGAAGGCAGCTGTAGAGTTCTTTGGGCACATGCTCAGAAGTGCCCTGGCTGAGCCATAGGGTCAGTCTACTTTGAGTTTCTTGAGGCCCTCCACACAGTTCCCATGTGCTTTACACTGCACCAGCGTCCACACCCTCACCAGTTTTTGCTGCTGTTTGTCTTCCTGGTGCTGTCCACAGAATCTCAAGATATGTTACTCCTCATTTCCCTGAAGGCTGAGGATGTTGAAGACTCTCCATTTCTTCCTTTCAGAACTGTCCGGTTCATTTGACCTTTTCTCGATAGGCAGTTGAAGGGGGAATGACATTGAATTGTGTAGTTTTTTTTATATACACCAGATATTAATTCTTTCTCTGAAGTATCCTACTACAGAGACACTTGCATATCCATGTTCACTGCGACTCTTTTCACAATAGCAAGGAAGTGGAACATGCCTAGAGGCCCAACAACAGATGAATGGGTAATGAAAACGTAGTACATTTACATAATAAAATTGTACTCAACTGTAAAGAAAAATGAAATTATAAAATTTGTAGGAGATTAATGGAAGTGGAAAATATTACACTGAGTGATATATCATGGGCTCAGATAGATAAATACCACACATTCTCCTTCATAAAGAAATCTTCACTCCCAAGTGTTAAGCATATATACTTAAAGAACAGTGAATATGGGGAGAAGCTAGGAACTAAAAAATTATAGTATATGCACTGATGTAAACATTTATCTTGTCACTGTTCCCTTAATGCTGCATTTACATAGCATCCGTACTGTATTCAATATCACAAATTTAAAAATGAAAAAGGAAGTCTGTCATTACCAGAAATATCTTAGGCAAGGCTTGGTGGCCTGAAACTAAGAAAACCATAGGCAAAACACCTCAAGATAAAGATATGAGAAAGAACTTGCTAAAAAGGATTCTAATAGCAAAAAGATCTCAAAATGAGACCTGCGAAGTGACTCAGTGGGAAAGGTGTCTGCTGCCAAGCCTGACAATCTGAAATCAATCCCTGAGACCCTCATGGCACAGACTGTCCTCTGATCTCCACAAGTGTGTCATGGTACTCATGTACCCACCTAAATATATAGATATACAAATAAATAAAATCTGACAGAAACTTAAAACTAAAAATTATTTTTAAATATAGAGCTGGAGAGGTGGCTTAGTAGTTAAGAACACTGCCTTCTCTTCAGTTCCCAGCACCCACATGGTGGCTCACAACCATCTGTAATTCCAGTTCCAGGGAATTAAACACTCACTTCTGGCCTCCAAGAACACTGCATACATATGGTGTACAGACACACAAGCCAGCAAAATCCAAAAAACTGGAAAATGGGACTGTATAAAATAAAACAGCACCAGCAATGCAAAGGAAACCACCAGTTGAGTGAAAAAATAACTCAGAGAAAGAGGGAAATAGTTTGCCAACATCAAACAAGGAATTGACACATTTAAAAAACTGTGGGGCCTAGGGATATAGCTCACTTGGTAGAGTTCTTGCTTGGCATGTACAAATCCCTGAGTTCAATCCCCAGAGCCCCAGGAAGTTGACCATGTTTGGTGTACATCTGTAATTCCAGCACTTGAAAGGTGGAGGAAAGAAGATCAGAAGTTTGAACTCATCCTTGACATAGTAAATGTGAGGTCAGTCTGGGCTACAGTTGATTAAAGGGCATAGTATAAATGGTATCACCTCATCAGAGACTGGGGGGGGAGGGGGATTGACATCGACTAAACACACCAAAAAATGTCCTATCAATAAATGAGCTAAAGACCCCTGAATAAACAGTTCTCAGAAAAAAATATATAAGTGCCAAAATAATATCTTAAAAAGTGTTCAACATGCTCAGCCATCAGTCATGGGGTAAATGCACAGTAAAAGTGCTATGAGTATCTATCTCCTGCAGTCAGAATGGTTATCATCAAGAAAACTAGGAATAAGAGATGCTGGTGAGGATGTGGGAAAGGGAACCCTTATATGCACTGCTCATGGGAGTGTAAACTGGTACACCCATTATGTAAATCAGTATGAAGGTTTCTCAAAAAACTTAAATTAGGCCTACTGTATGACAGAGCTATCCCACTCTTGGCCATCTTTCTGAAAAACTCAAGTCAACTGAGATGCAGGCACATATGTGATTAGCTGTACTATTCACAGTAGCTAGGAAATGGAAACAGCCTAAATGCTCCTCAACAGATGAATGGATGGAGACACTGTGGCTCATACACACAATGGAATTTTATTCAGCCATAAAGAAAAATTAAATCATGATATTCACAGGAAAATGGATAGAAGTGGAAATCATGTTAAGCAAAATAAACCAGACTTGTAAAATGTCCCATGCTTTCTTGCACATGCAGAACCTAGATTTAAAATGATCTGTGTGCAAGCAATGAACTAAAAGGGGAGCGTAAGAGGTGAGGGAGAGAGATATTAAAGAGGAGAGAAAGAAAGGAAGTAGGGTATACACGTTACAGGAAAGCAAGAGAGAACTGAGGGAAGGGCAGGAAGCAGCCAGACGTGGTAGAGTCCTGAAGAAGGGGAATGATCTCACAGGTTTATTATGAAAAATTGCAAAGCAGGAAACATTGGTTCTTCTCCCCCTACCACCTGGTGACACAGAAATATTTGGGTTTTACTGATATTTTTTTCCAATTATACTTTAATTGTATTATTTCATCCTGAAGGACAGTCTAAACTGCATCTTAAGCTTTGCATTTGTTCTCAAGCATCTTTTCTAAGATGGTAGGACTATAGCATGGACATACATAAACGGAGATATTCTCTGGAGTTTTCCTATAGACTGTAGGCTTGTTTGTTTGTTTGTTTGTTTGTTTATCTTTTTCCTTTTAATTGAAAATGTAAGACATCCTACAGCCAGGCAGTGGTGTCACAAACCTTTAATTCTAGCTTTCAGGAGGCAGAGACAGGTGAGTCTCTGATTTCAAGGCCAGCCTGGTCTACAGAACATGTTCCAGGACAGCCAGGATCACACGGGGAAACCCTGTCTTGGGGGAAAAAAAATCCCTCCTTGCCCAGACAAGCACCTGCCTAGCTGTCTTCAAAGATTCTAGGAAGAATCAGATAACTCTGGCGAGATGATTTTGCAAATTGAAAAAGTAGGAAAAGAATCTGTAGCCAGTGACATGCACCTATAGCCACAGCTACTTGGGAGTCAAAGGCAGGAGGCTCCCTTGAGTCTAGAATTGGGAGACCAGACTGGATAACACCTCGTATTTGAGAGAGTTTCTATGTTTAAAAATGCTGCATCTGCAGAGAAACAATAAGGGCATGGTTATTTTTGTCTTTTTTGGATGACTTTAGAACAAGAATGATATAAAACTGAAATTCGGAGACTCCCATCTGGCCTGGGCTCTGAGAACCCCCCCAGAGAACCCTACAATCTATAGGCCCCGCTCCCACACCCATCCGCCCAAGCCCCCCACCCCACTTTCTGATAATTGGAGACCAGCGCCCAGCTCCCATCTGGACCAGAGGTGAGTGTCTGGGGTCATACTCAGGGAGGCCTGCCCCTAGGTCCCATCCCTGGGCACGAGCAGTTCCCAGGGAAGACCCACCCAATTTGGACCCAGTTGCCGGCCATCAGGGCGGGAAGGTTCCCCTTCTCCAAGACCCCTCAGCAGACCCTGCAATTTACACACCTTGTCCTCACACTCACCCGCCCAAGATCACCACCACTTCCTAAGACTTAGTGACCAGCCCCCAGCTCTCATCTGGCCCAGAGCTCCCATCTGGCCCAGAGAGCTCTCATCCAGGCCAGAGAGCTCACATATGACCCAGAGAGCTCCCATCCTGCCCAGAGAAAGAGAGAGCTCTCATTGGACAAAGAGCATTCATTGGACCAAGAGTAAACTCAGGAGATAGGGAATCTGGCAGCCCTGATTAGACCAAGAATGGCTTTCTGAGAAGCAGAATCCACCACCTCTCATTGGACCAAGAGAGGCTTCGTGAAATGCTGAATCTGTCAGATCTGACTGGACCAAGAGCCCTGATAAGACCAGGAATGAATCCAAGAGGAGATGAGCAGAAGTCAAGACGAAAGTACATACAACAAAATAAAGAGCAATACAGCATCACTAGAACCTAGCCCTCCTCCAACAGCCAGACCTGAACATCACAAAATGGAAGAAGCAGAAGAGAACAACCTAAAGAATAACATCATGAAGATGCTAGAAGCTTTTAAAGAAGAAATCAAAAATGAAATTGAGAAAAAGACAATCAAAAAAGTAGAGGAAAGCAATAAATAATATGAAAAGTCAAACAAAAAGTGGAAAGAAAAAACTAGAGGGAAATACAAATAAAGCAGAAGAAAACAATAAATCTCTGAAAGAAAACCATGAAAAAAGCAATGAAAAAGATGAAGGAAACAGTCCAAGACCTCAAAGGGGAAATAGAAACAATGAAGAAGATACAAACAGAGGAAATGCTGAATAGAAAAATCTGAGTAAACGAAAAGGAAACATAGTTGTAAGCATAACCAACAGACTACAAGAGATGGAAGAAAGGATCTCTGGTATAGAAGATGCAATAGAGGAAACTGATTCATCAATCAAAGAATATACCAATGCCAAAAAAAAATTATAACACAAAATGTCCAAGAAATCTGGGACACCATGAAAAGACCAACCCTAAGGATAATAGGGATAGAAGAAGCAGAAGAATACCAACTCAAAGGCACAGAAAATATATTCAACAAGATCATAGAAGAAAACTTTCCCAACGTAAAGAAGGTAATACTTATGAAGATACAAGAAGCCTATAGAACACCAAACAGACTGGAACTCCAAAAAAGTACCCTCACCACATAATAATAAAACAACTAAATGTACAGAATAAAGAAAGAATATTAAGAGCGGCAAAGGAAAAAGGCCAAGTAACTTATAAAGGCAAACACATCACTATAACACCCGATTTCTCAAGAAGGACCTGGACAGATGTAATACAGACAATAAGAAACCATAGATGCCAGCCTAAACAAATATACCCAGCAAAACTTTTAATCATCATAGATGGAGTGAACAAGACATTCCAAGAAAAAGCCAGATTTAAACAACACTTAGCGACAAACCCAGCCCTACAGAAAGCACTAGAAGGAAAATTCCAACCTAAGGAAGTCAGATACACCCTCGAAAACACAGGCAATAGATAATACCACAACAGTAAACCCCAAAGAAGAGAAGTACACACATACTACCACCCAAAAATAACAGGAATGAACAATCACTGGTCATTACTATGCCTTAATATCAATGGACTTAATTCACCTATAAAAAGACACAGGCTAACAAAATGGATATGAAAGCAGGACCCATCTTTCTGCTGCATACAAGAAACACACCTCAAATTCAAAGATAGAAACTACCTAAGAATAAAAGTCTGGGAAAAGTCTTTCCAATCAAATGGTCATAAGAAGCAAGTGGGTGTAGCCATCTTAATATCTAGCAAAATAAAATTCAAATTAAAATCAATCAAAAGAGATCAAGAAGGACATTACATACTAATCACAGGAAAGATCCACCATGATGAAGTTTCAATTCTGAACATTTATGCCCCAAACACAAGGGTACCCACATATGTAAAAGAAACATTACTAAAGCTTAAATCACATATAAAACCACACATTAAGAGTGGGAGATTTCAACACCCCACTTTCACCACTGGACAGATCTGCCAGATCAGAACTTAATAGAGAAATCAAGGACTTAACTGATGTTATGACTCAAATGGACTTAATCGATCAATACAGAACATTCCATCAAAATGGTGGTATTTTATATCAAGAAGGTATATTCTTTTTTGTTAGAGTAACGGGATTTGTTTTGAGGTCTTTGTTCCACTTAGACTTAAGTTTTGTGCGTGGTGACAGATATGAATCTATTTGCAGCCTTCTACATGTTGACAACCAGTTATGCCAGCACAATAGAAAAAAGAATGTACCTTCTTTTCAGCACCCCATGGAAGCTTCTCTAAAATAGAAAACATACTTGGCCACAAAGCAAATCTCAACAGATACAAAAAACTTGGAATAACCTTCTGTGTTCTATCAGACCACCATGGTTTAAAGTTAGATTTCAACAACAACAAAAACTACAGAAAGCCTACAATCTCATGGAAACTGAATAATGCTCAACTGAATTACCAATGGGTCAAGGAAGAAATAAAGAAAGAAATTAAAGACTTCCTAGAGATCAATGAAAATGAATACACCACATATCCAAACTTATGGGACACTATGAAAGCAGTGCTAAGAGGGAAATTCATAGCACTAAATGCCCACATAAAGAAGTTGTAGAAATCTCACACTAGTGACTTAACAGCACACCTGAAAGCCCTTGAACAGGAAGCAAAGTCAACCAGAAGGAACAGATGCCAGGATATAATCAAATTGAGAGCTGAAATCAATAAAATAGAAATAAACAATACAAAAAATTAATGAAACAAAGAGTTAGTTCTTTGAGAAGATCAACAAGATAGACAAGCCCTTATCCAAACTAACCAAAAGACAGAGAGAGAGCATCCAAATTAACAAAATCAGAAATGAAAAGGGGGACATAACAACTAACACTGAGGAAATCCAGAGAATCATCAGGTCATACTTCAAAAACCTCTACTCCACAAAACTGGAAAATCTAAAAGAAATGGATAATTTTCAGGAAAGGTACCACATTCCTAAGTTAAAGCAAGACCAGATAGACTATTTAAATAGTCCAATAACCTCTAAGAAAATAGAATCAGTCATTAAAAGTCTCCCAACCAAAAAAAGCCCAGGACCAGATGGTTTCAACACAGAATTCTACCAGATCTTCAAAGAAGACTTAATACCAATACTCTTTAAATTGTTCCACACAATAGAAGCAGAAGGAACATTATCAAACTCCTTTTATGAGGCTACAATTACCCTGATTTCTAAGCCAAACAAAGATGCAACAAACAGAATTGCAGACAAATCTCCCTCGTGAACACTGATGCAAAAATACTCAATAAAATACTGGCAAACAGACTCCAAGAACATATCAAAACAATTATCCACCATGATCAAGTAGGCTTCATCCCAGGGATACAAGGGTGGTTAAACACATCAAAGTCTGTCAATGCAATACACCATATAAACAAACGGAAAGAAAAAAACAAATTGGAAAGGAAGAAGTCAAGCTCTCCCTATTTGCAGATGACATGATAGTATGCATGAGTGACCCCAAAAATTCAACCAAGGAACTGATACAGCAAATAAAAACCTTCAGCAACATAGCAGGATACAAGATCAACTCAAAAAAATCAGTAGCCCTCCTATATACAATAGACAAACAGGATGAGAAGGAAATCAGAGATACATCACCCTTTACAATTGCCACAAATGATATAAAATAACTTGGGGTAACTCTAACTAAGGAAGTGAAGGACCAATATGACAAGAACTTTAAGTTCCTGAAAAAAAAAAATTGAAGATGTCAGAAAATTTAAGATCCTCCATGCTCATAAATAGGTAGGATTAACACAGTAAAAATGGCAATCTTACTAAAAGCAATCTACAGATTCAATGCAATCCCCATCAAAATACCAACACAATTCTTCACAGACCTCCAAAGAACAATACTCAACTTCATATGGAAAAACAAAAAACCCAGGATAGCCAAAAGAATCCTGTACAATAAAACAACCACTGGAGGCATCACAATCTACTATAAAAACAGCTTGGTACTGGTATAAAAACTGACATGTAGACCAATGGTATCATGACCCTGACATTAACCCACACACCTATGAACATATAATTTTTGATAAAGAAGCCAAATATGTACAATGGGAAAAAAAAGAAAGCATCTTCAACAAATGGTGCTGGCATAACTGGATGTCAACATGTAGAAGGCTGCAAATAGATCCATATCTGTCACTGTGCACAAAACTTAAGTCCAAGTGGATCAAAGACCTCAACATAAATCCAGTTACTCTGAAACTGATAGAAGAGAAAGTAGGAAGTAGGCTTGAATGCATTGGCACAGGAGGTCACTTTCTAAATGTAACACCAGTAGCACAGACACTGAGAGAAACAATCAATCAATGGGACCTGTTGAAACCTCATGAGAAGCTTTTGTAGAGCAAAGGACACGGTCAACAAGACAAAGCAACAGCCTATAGAATGGGAAAACATCTTCACTAACCCCACATCTGACAGAGGGCTGATATCCAGAATATATAAAGAACTCAAGAAATTAGACATCAAAATGACCAACAGTCCAGTTAAGAAATGGGCTATAGAACTAAACAGAGAATTCTCAACAGAGGAAGCTCAAATGACTGAAAGACATTTGAGGAATTGTGCAAAATCCCTAATCATCAGGGAAATGCAAATCAAAATGACTCTGTGATACCACCTTTCACCCATCAGAATGGCTAAGATAAAAAAACACAGAAGACAGCTTATGCTGGAGAGGATGTGGAGCAAGGGGAACTCCCCCACTGTTGGTGGGAATCGAAGCTGTACAGCCACTTTGGAAATCAATATGGCGCTTCCTTAGAAAATTGGGAATCAATCTCCCCCAAGACCCAGCTATACCCCTCTTAGGCATATACCCAAGGAATGCTCAATCATACCACAAGGGCACATGCTCAGCTATGTTCATAGCAGCATTATTTGTAATAGCCAGAACTTGGAAACAACCTAGATGCCCTTCAACTGAAGAATGGATAAACAAAATGTGGTACCTATACACAATGGAGTACTACTCACCAGAGAAAAACAATGACATCATGAGGTTTGCAAACAAATGGATCTAGAAAAAAATCATCCTGAGTGAAGTAACCCAGGCTCAGAAAGACAAACATGGTATGTACTCACTCATAGGTGGATACTTGATGTAAAACAAAGGATGACTAGACTGCTATTCACAACTCCAGGGAGGCTGCCTAGAAAAGAGGACCCTAAGACAGACACAGGGATCGCCCAATGACAGAGAATTGGATGAGATCTACATAAGCAAACTGGATGTGAAGGGTGTAATGAAGGGCAAACGTCAAGGGAAGTAGAGCTTATGGGAGTGGGAGATCCCATCTGGATCAAGAACAGAGAGGGAGAACAAGGAAAGAGATACCATGATAAATGAAGACACCATGGGAATAGGAAGAAGCAAAGTGCTATGGAGGTTCCCAGAAAGAAACCCACAAAGATACCCTAACAATAGACTACTGGCAATGGCCCAGAGAAAGCCTGAATTGACCTACTCTGGTGATCTGATAGCCGAACACCCTAACTGTTGTGATAGAACTCTCATCCAACGACTAATGGAAGCAGATGCAGAGATCCCCGGCCAGGCCTCAGGTGGAGCTCTGGGAGTCCAATCAGTGAGAGAGAGAGGAGGGATTGTATGAACGAGAATTGTTGAGGCCATGATTAGAAAAAGCACAGGGAAAAAATAGCCAAATTAGTGGAAACATATGAACTATGAACCAATAACTGAGGAGCCCCCAACTGGATCAGGCCCTCTGGATAAGTGAGACAATTGAATAGCCTGAACTGTTTGGGAGGACCCCAGGCAGTGGGACCAGGACCTGTCCTTAGTGCATGGGATGACTTTTTGGAGCCTGGGGCCTATGCTAGGACACTTTGCTCAGCCTTGGTGTGGGGAGGAGGGGAGTGGACCTGCCTGTACTGAATCTACCAGGCTGAGCTGAATCCCCAGGGGAGTCCTTGCCCTGGAGGAGATGGGAATGTGGGGTAGGCTGGGGGGAGGGCATGGCGTGGGGCCGGAGGAGGGAGGACAGGGGAGTCCGTGGCTAATATGTGAAATTAAATTAAATTATTAAATAAAAATAAATAAATAAAAAGACAAAAAAATTGAAATTCCTGGAGGTAGAGCGGGGTCAGCCATTAAGAGCACTAGAGGCTCTTGCAGAGGTCCCAGGTTCAGTTTCCAGTGCCCACATGGTGGCTCACAACCATCTGTAACTCCAATTTCAAGGGATCCCTTGTTTTCTTCTGACCTCCAAGGACACCAGTCATCATGAAGTGCACAGTCATACATGCAAGCAAAGTACTCATACACATAAAGAAGAAGAAGAAGAACCAATCCTTTCCTGAAAAGTTCACTAATGTCCCCATTTCTCCTGACACGTCAAGGTCATGTGCCCTGGGGAGGTATATTACACAATTCACACTGCTAAGGAATTATCAGATTACAGCCTCCCTCACACACTGGTAAAGCCTCTGACAACAGGAAGCAAGAGGTTTAATGGCTTCTTAAATGACACCTCTACCTCCACATTCCCTTCAAATGCATTCTTTACTGTAAATAAAAATCCCTGTGTGCTGCAGGCTGCAAGACTATGAAATAGAGATTTAGCTGTATATGATAAAGGTTTACTTTGAAGGATCAAGGAATCCTTCTAGAGGAGAAGTCAACTATCAAGGAATATTTGATGTTATTTGGCTTTTAATATATCAGCTGTTTCCTACTATCAGTTTCTTATGCATCCATAACACCTAGGCCATGACAGCAAACATTATAAGCCTCTCAGACCTATGGCCGATCTGTACTAAGTAACACCCCTACCGAGACAACGCCTGTCTCCTAAGCCTAGGCGCATGTGTAAATGCATAACTTCATTTCTTGTGCAAATGAAACTCAGACCATCCCTTTCTCTCACAGACCTAGTGGCATCCCAGAGCTATAGACTCAGGACAAAGAATTTTTGCACAACCAGGTGGAGTGAAGACTGGGGCAGAATTCCTGAGTCTGGGTTTAGCGTGAGAGTGGCTGGGCCAGAGGAAAAGCAGCAAGGAACGGGTTCTTTGTTTTTGGTTTTTTGGTTGGGTTTTGTTGTTGTTATTGTTGTTGTTGTTGTTTTGTTTTGTTTTGTTTTTGTTTTTGTTTTTTTGGATTTTCGAGACAGGGTTTCTCTGTGTAGCTTTGTGCCTTTCCTGGAACTCACTTGGTAGCCCAGGCTGGCCTTGAACTCACAGAGATCCACCTGGCTCTGCCTCCCGAGTGCTGGGATTACAGGCGTGTGCTACCACCGCCTGGCAAGGAAAAGTTTTTGTAGATTGCAGGTGGACTTGAGTCAGGTCAGGAGAGGAGAAGAGGAAGGACAGATAGGGAACGGAGGAACGGAGGACGAAGATGAGATCAATAGCAGAAGAGCTTAGTTAGGCCTACGAGAGGACAAAAGAGAAGGGATAGAGAGAAGCTAAATACGAGGACAAAACTGAAGCTGTGCAGATACAACTTTGCCTTTGAGAAATAAAGTGGACAGACAAAAGAGCATGGTGTACATAGATTCTTTTCCCTCAGATTAACCCATGCCAGCCACAGCATCTTACCCAGGACTCTAGGAGAAATCTTCTCAGGGCAGGCCCCTGGGAAAATTTCAATACCTGTGTTTTAGTAAGATATGATGGCACACATCTTTAGCCCCAATAATCAAGAGACAGAGGCAGAGGAATCTCTGTGAGATTGGGGTCAACCTGTATACATAGGAAGTTCCAGGCCAGCTAGAGCTATATAGTAAGATTTTGTAAAAGAAAGAAAGAAAGAGAGAGGGGGGGGGGGGAGGGAGGGAGGGAGGAAGGAAGGAAGGAAGGAAGATAGGTGATAGATAGATAGATAGATAGATAGACAGACAGACAGATAAAAATCACACTTATTGGGTTGGGGATTTAGCTCAGTGGTTGAGCCATTTGCCTAGCAAGTGCAAGGCCCTGGGTTCGATCCTCAGCTCAAAAAAAAAAAAAAAAAAAAACACTTATTGATAGGAAGTCACAACATGCCCACACAGTTGGGCTTGCCCAGCAGACCGCCTAGTTATTTCCGGTTCAAAATAGCCATTTCTGGGTCAAAACATCTCGAGTGACTAGGACTCTGTGGTTTTGCATGGCTGCATAAAGCACGGCAGCCATGTAATCTAAGCGCATGCCTGGAGTAGCCATATGCGTTCCTGTACGCATGCGCGGTCCACTCTTTAAAAAGCTGGCGCCATTCTTGCACCGGTCTCCTCTTCTCCTCTCTTCCTGTCCTCTTAATCACGTGTGTTTCACACAGGCCTGTCACGTCTGTCTCTTCCTATCCTATCTCAATAAACAACTCTTCTGTGGATGTGTCCTGTTTCAGGATGTGTTCCTTGCGGGGTAAGAGCGCCGCCAAATAACTAACATTCTGGTGCCGTGATGGAATGGGTGCTTCCGGGCGTCCTGCACCTGGAAACCCAGGAACCAGGGACGGGAACTCTGCTCCGCACAGACTGGGGACTCGGCTCCATATGTGCCTGACCACTGTCCATTCACCTGGCTTCACAAATCCACACGCAATACCGCTCCTCTGATTGGTGAGTTTTCCCCTTTTCGGCTAGCATAAACAGTTTCCTGAGTCTGTGAGAACAAGCGTTTGAGCATCCAGCACCTCACTGGTTATTCTTGAAACCGGGGAACCCCTGGCCACGGTCTTCACTGGCTACAGTCGGCCCCTATCGCAGGCCTAACTTTCCAGCCATCTCCCACGTCTGCAGCTTGAGATATTTCTCAAAATAAGACCACCACCGTCGGGTGCATCCTGGGGCTGTCTGAAGCTGGCACGTTTTGGGCACTCAACGGGGCAGTTGGACATTAAGGATTCCCAGGGAATCCTTGCTTCACACAGCGGGGTCACTGCTTCTTAGCTGACGACCAAGCAGATTGTGCCCGAGATCCGACCTCGGTCTCAGGGACTCCTGGAGGTCTTGGCTCCGGCTCATGTTTGTTTGTTTGTTTGTTTGTTCTGCCTCTCCTCAGCAGACATGGGAAATAAGGCTTCCAACGCAATCAGTCCTTCCTCTCCCTTAGGCTGTCTTCTTGAAGCTTTACTTAAAGATTCCTAAGCTTATCTGTCTCTGTACTGAGAGATGCCCCAAGTATGTTTCAGAAAATAACAAAAAATCCCAATATTTTACGGGAGTTATCTAATTTTGGCCAGCGAACAGGCAAATGGAAAGAGTTGGTCTATATCATTGCTTTCTTTCTCAGTGTTAAACTGTCTCTTCTGGATTCCTTCTCTCCTGCTCATGTGCTCCTAGCTATGTCTAAACCGGTAGATTCTCTGACTCCGGAATCTCTGCCTCTAGATGCTGCTAATGAACCTCCACCTATCTGACCTCCGGCTCCCACCCCTACTCCTAGGGCATCCATTCCTTCAGCTCCTCTTCCAGATTCTTCTTCCTCAGCAGCTGCCGTTTCCAAAGGCCCTGCTCTGGCTCCAACTTAAATTCCCCCTTCTCTCTTCCCTCCACACGGTCTCTCTCTCTCTCTCTCTCAATAAAGCTCTAGAAAGGTAACCATGGCTTGTGATTCTTCCACCAACCAGCATACACCTGGGGCTGTCCGCCACCGTGGCCAGCCATGAGAAGCGCAGCTTTCCACTACTGATACTGCCACAATATTTCACAGTGAGTCTGCTGTTCTCACGGCTGGAGTCTGATATTTTTTCGATGAACACCCCAGGGGTTGTCCTCGGGCTGTGCTGGCAATGGCAGGCACATTTTTGCTCCTGACGAGAAGGAGCAAAGATGTCCTCTGGGGTCTACCAGGTGGACCAATGGCAGCACAGTCACAGGTCTTCCCATCCCTTGATGAAGGGGGGGGGGGGGGGGGGCTTGAGCTGATCTTAGATCTTACTTCATTCTCGGGACACCTGAGTTGAAGTCTGATCCCGGTTTGTTTGTTTGTTTTCATTTTTTTTATTTTCCACTCAGATACAGCCATGGGACAGATGGCAGATACCACCCGCTTACATTGGCGGATGGGGCCGGTACCGGTAAATCTGGCTGCTTAACAGCTTTGCAGTACTGGTAAACCTGACTGCATAACAGTGTGGCGGGAACTTCAGCCAGCGAAAGGGAAAATAAGAGTTGCTTCATCTCCAAGCTTTCTGCTAAAGCTCTAAACCCTTCTCCTTCCCCACTTCCTGCGTCAGCCACATGCAACCTTTTCTGTCTGACTTCTGCCTGGCAGTGGGCGGGCTCAAATGCTCGGGCTTGGGCAGTTTCTAAGACTCGCCCTAACTCACCTTAACTCCACCCACTCATTCTCAAACTGCCTTGAGAACCACAGACAGGTCTAAAAGCACACAAAAAAAAATCAGCAAAGTCTTCCAAAAGGATCAGTTTACAGTCTGCCTACTGGCAGATCTTCTGAAAGCTATCCTTAAGCAACCAATCGTCAGGAAAAAATTCAGGACAGAGAGTAAAATCAGTCTCTTGTTCCTGGCTAAAAGTTAAATATCTGGAGAGCAAGGCTCTTGACCCCACAGGCAAAAGAATCATCTGTGGCGTTTAAGGTGTGCCAGGGAAGAGATAAAAGCCTGAAAACAAAATTGCCAAGTGCTGGCACTTGCTGACTCCCGAAAGCTGTTGGGTCCCTGTTTTAAGTGAGAAAAAGGCCACGGGCTAGCAAATGCCCTGCCAGGTCATCAATAGCCTTGTTAAAGGTGCTGCCTAGAAAGACAACCGATCAGCTGACTGCCCCCAGGCGCCAAGATGCATGGGTACATCAAGCTAAGACCTCCAGCAGACCTAGGCTTGGCTATAGACATGGCAGGGAACCCAGAACTCAGCAGGGAAGTGATCCGTTTCTTTCCTTCTGGACACCAGAGCCATTGACTCAGTCCTGGGAGTTTTAGGATGTCACCCCTCCTTTCTATTGTCGGGAACAGAGGACAGCGTTACTTACCTCACCAGATTTAACTGTTCTTTCAGAGTTACTTAATGAAAAAGATTTCCAACTAAGATAAGAGCTCATTGTCTCACTTTAAAGTTACCGCCTGTGTTTCTCATGTGCATACAGACAGGGCCCTGATCTTTGCCTTGTCTCTAATTCAAAAAATAAGTTCTCATGCACTCTCAAGCTCCAGAGGACACCAGGATCCACTGCCTTGTCACCAATTCCAGAGGAATAAGGTACCACCCCTTCCTTTCCCAACTAGGGCCACACAGGGCAGAGGCAAAAGGACCATCAAAATATCCAGATGGTTAAGGATATAACAGTCTATCACTGTTCAATACTCAGCAACTGATCACCTGTGTTTCCTAAATGCTAAACTAACAAAACAAACAGGTGCCTTAAATAAACTACCTCGAATAAGGCTTGTCTCAGGTAAAAATCAAGCAGAGTACTAAAACATCACAGCCACCTTTTTAACATGTCTCCATCTAGACAGGCCAGATCTACCTCAGATAAGTGTCCTGTCTCCATCCGGACAGGCCAGATCTACCTCAGATAAGTGTCCTGTCTCCATCCGGACAGGCCAGATCCACCTCAGATAAGTGTCAACTCCAAAAATAAAACAATAATGAGTCTTTTCTCTAAGCTTTTATGTCACCAGTGTCCTGTCAGACAGAAGGTTCCCAGCCACACCATGAAGGATGGACAGCTGCAGGACAAGCCATGACAGAACTTCATCCCAGGACCAGCCACACCATGAAGGATGGACACAGCTGCAGGGCTTTATCCCAGCACTTCAGGAGCCAGCTTCCCCATTCCCCCCAAGAACCAATCGACGCCCACCATTCAGCCTGAAGCAGTCTTTGAGAGAAACAGCACCCCATACCCACTCATCCACATTTTTTTTTTCATTTTTTTTAGAGAAAAACAAGTCAGGAATAATAGGAAGTCACAACATGCCCACACGGTTGGGCTTGCCCAGCAGACCGCCTAGTTATTTCCGGTTCAAAATAGCCATTTCTGGGTCAAAACATCTTGAGTGACTAGGACTCCGTGGTTTTGCATGGCTGCATAAAGCACGGCAGCCATGTAATCTAAGCGCATGCCTGGAGTAGCCACATGCGTTCCTGTACGCATGCGCGGTCCACTCTTTAAAAAGCCGGCGCCATTCTTGCACTGGTCTCCTCTTCTCCTCTCTTCCTGTCCTCTTAATCACGTGTGTTTCACACAGGCCTGTCACGTCTGTCTCTTCCTATCCTATCTCAATAAACAACTCTTCTGTGGATGTGTCCTGTTTCAGGATGTGTTCCTCACAGGGTAAGAGCACCAAAATAACTAACACGTATTAGTATGGAAACTCCTCTACAATCATCACACAGTTTACAAAGTTCAAACTTCTAACTTTATAATCGAGTGTCAGAATAAGTCTCCAAATCAATGGCATTCACCCCTCAAAAGAAACCCCAAGTCCCTTAACATGACATAGGCATAAGCCCTTTACAAGCTAACCTCACCCTACATATTGGTCTTGTTCCAACATCCTGGAGGGCTTACCCACCTTTCTCTCCAGCTTTTGCACATGGGCATGATTACTTGGTGAGAAAGAAGTCCCTAAGTAACTTGGCTTACTCACTGCCTGTGGCTAGGGCTGTGCCAGGTATGCCGTGCTTGACGTGTTAGCTTGCACCCGTTCTAGATCATAACCCCTTAAAGAGCAGGGATGATATCTTATATTTCTCCGCTCATCTGTACCAACTGGACTGTAGGTGTTCACTGAGCACTGCAGTATGGAAGCTGCCACTCTAGGGGCTTTGTGCATTTCATTTCATTTGATCCTTGCAAATCTCTCAGAAGTGAGAAAATTGAGGCTCAGACAAGGTGAGACAACTACTAAGGTCACACAGCTGAAAAGTGGGGGTATGAGTGACAGGAACCCAGGTCCCTCGGACTCAACAAACCAGGCTAGTAGCTATAACCTGGCCAATGCCTGCGATGGGGCAGAAGTGTCAGATGACTCACTGGCCAAGCTGTCTACCTGGCAGAGCAGAGAGCCAAAGCACAGGTGGCAAGGGAAACAGGCAGCTTTCTGCTTGCTTCCTTTGAAGCCAACAAACGGCTTCCCCTCCCCCACTGCAGGTCTCCTTCCCTGTGCTGCTTCAGGTAGAGGCTTCACTATGCTCCACTGATGGCTTATCTCACCCCTAAGCAAAGAGGCAAGATGTTAGGCCAGACTCTCTGAAGGAAGGCTCAAAAACTGGTTCTTGAGCATCTGGTTTGGAGCGGGAGCCCCTCCCTATGGCCACTCAGTTGCAATGCCCATATTTTCTTTTCAGGGCCTGTCAGGCAACTTTGGGATCAAAGTGTTTGCCAATTAACCCTGTCTGACAGAAGAGGATTGTAAGAAACCTTGCAAACCCTAGTTTAGCGGAACGGTCCCATCTCACTCCCACCTCACTCTGTCAGAGGGCAGCATTTTCCACACACAAAGTCAAAGTTGTCACTTCATGGAAGACAGGTCCCTCTACTCTGGTGGTAATAGCTGCCATTGATGAGTGACTGCTGTTTCACCAGCACTAACCCCAGGACTTTAAACCTTTTCTTCTGTTAATCCTTGCTAAACTGTCACAAGTTATACAGACACAGGCTCTGGAGTGGCCAAGCCTGTTCATAATCCCAACTCTGACAATCATGAGTTACATCCATGTGACCACGCTACTTACAACTTCTCTGTATGAAAAATTATGTCAATAATAGCTAAACTCTAGAGATACTGATGATTCATTCGCTGTCAAGTGCTTGCTACCAGTCAGCTATTAGAACTGTTTGGGGGTCTGCTCATCATGTTGTAGATACTGGAACTGAGGTTCTGAGAGCTTATACCAAATGTCCACAGTTAATAAAACGCTAAGTGGAATTAAGTCCCCATGCAGTCCGCCTGACTTCAAAGGCCCTCAACACCTCCCTACCTTCCCAAAGCTGAGCCTTACTGAAGGGGCGATCAAGGGTTCCAACAGACTCAGCTTAGAACCGATTCCCAGGATCACCTAGAGACATGGGAATTCAAAGAACCTACAACCAACACAAGACTATGAGGTCCAAAGCTGGGCAGCGGTGGTACACACTTTAATTCCAGCACTCAGGAGGCAGAGACAGATCTCTGTGAGTTTGAGCCCAGCCTCGTCTACAGAGTGAGTTCCAGGACAGCCATGGCTACACAGCAAAAGAAAACCCTGTCTTGAAAAACCAAAAGGAAAAAAAAAAATATGAAGTCCAGGAAGTTTTTACCTACCTTGCCTTCCGTGATTTTACCTAAGTGATATTAGGCTAAAATGAGTATCTAAGGAAGTAAAGGGAATGATGAAGTCACCAAACTTCATGGAGCCTTAAGATGGAGAGGGGGAAGTGCCCAGCTTCTTGGCACCTCAGTGTGGTAGAAGGGGTTCAGTGTGAAAACATCAGACAAAGCCATGGCCCAGGTCATCTTTCAAGGTTCAAAAATAAAACTTTATGGTCATGTTGGGATCAAACCAAAGAACCTATGCATGTTAAGCAAGTGCTCTAACCATTGAGTGATACTCCCAGCCCTAGTGAAACTTAAAAAAAAAAAAAAAAGAAAAAAAAACAGGTTTGTTTAGTTTAGTTTATGTTTATGAGTATTTTGCCATCAGAGTCCCTGAAACCAGGGTTGTAAATGGTTATGAGCCACCATGTGGGTTCTGACACTCTAACCCAAGCCCTCTATAAGAGCAGCAAGTGCTCTAAGTCACTGAGCCATGTTTCCAACCCTTAGTTAAACTATTTTTTAAAGATTAGTATGCCGAAATATTAAGCATGTAGAAAGAAAGCACAAATCCAACTCTTTTCTGCTCGTCCGATCTTCCTCCTGCCACAGAAACTGTCAAATCCTCTACATCCTACTCCCATGCCTAGAGATAGTGAGATCAGAACAGTTAACACCCAGTTCTCAGATTTCAGAATGTTCAGGAAGGTTTGGGTATTTCAACTCTACCTTCCTGGTACTTCCCACAATACACACCCAAGAAGAAACAAGGTAGATTTCAGTTTGAATTAAGAAAATTTTGAACATCAGCCTCTGACACCTGCAAGTTAACAAGAAAGTTGCGCAAAAATGCAGAAACAGCTCCTGAATCATTTCCTCTCTACCTCAACTACCACTAACTCCACACCCTGACCAACCCACAAACACCCAGACACCCACCTTAAACTCTTAAGAGGCTGTGATATGGAAGACATTAGGACACTATGTGGGTTCACATACATGTTTTGAGGATCCCCAGAAAATATTAGCCAACTCAAAAAAACATAAATGTCATTCTCAATGCGCATGAATGCTGGAAACCTGGTATCTTTACTGGGCTCAAAGGGAAGGAAAAATATGAAACAGAGTCTGTGGTGGCTATGAAAAGAACTTCCTGATGTTTCTTTTGGGAAACCACAGGCAGAATATGGCCAAGAAATTTGAAAAGCAATCACAACTCCCTCTAGAAACTGAGCGTGCTTCAGTGCTGGGCTGTAGAGGACGCCTAAGGACAGGAAGGTAGGTCATGTGTATAGCAAACATCTGGAGTCTACACACTGGAAGGGAACCCTCAATGGCATCAATGTGGAGACACCTCAGCATACCAGAAGGGTCATTTGAAGTTCACTGAGACAGAGCTGTTCAAAGAGCCACAAATATTAACAGAATTCAATCTTCTCATTAGATGGAGGCAGCGCATGTGAGAAGAACAATGTTTAGGACAGTTTGACACTTGCCCCTGCCTATTCACAGCTGACCACAGTGTGAACTTGAAAACTAAAAGGAACATGGAAGTTCACTCCAATAGATCTCCAGATCCAACCATTTCCAGAGGATGAGGGACTCTGTTATGGTGGCAAAGGAAACTGGTAGCTCATCTGACATGGAACCAGGTGTCCCTTTACTTCTGGATCTCCTAAAACAAGAGTGGTATACACCCCAGAAAATAAACTGCATAACATAATATCCTCATCCAAGGTAGGGAACAGAACTCCCTTGTCCACCAAACTGCTAATGGACAAGGCTTCAGGAAAAAGACATCTCTTCCTCCTGCTCCTCCTCTGCATAGCTTGGCCAAGGACCTTATGGACACAGCCTGTGCTTTACATCTCTGGCTGCAATGTCACTGTTCCCCACCCACTGCTCTCTGCAGTGCCTATGCTGAGAAGCAGCTAAGTTTTGTGTGCAGCTCCACAGGAGGGCAGAGGAGCCCAGCAAAACCCACTGAAAGGAGCTGCCCTGGAATCCACCACTGAATACCAAGCCACAGGATGGTTCCTGTTGGCATTCTAGCCCGCCTTATAGGGGCCCGCCCTGCATCCTGACGTAAAGTCCCCTTTAAAAAAGAAAACTCCCCCTCCCCCATCTCTCTTTCCATTCCCACCCTCGCCCCCTCTCTCTCTCTCTCTCTCTTTGCCCCTTCCTTCTCTCTTCCCCCCACCAAATAAAACTATTCACTCAGCACTGCCTGCATGGCGTCTCTGTTTCTCACCTGCCATGGGGCACCTTGCCTCCAAATCCACCAAGGCCCCTCTCTTGCCACCGTATCATTACATTGGTGCTTCGTGACTCAGAGAGACCCCTCGCATGCCAGGATCCTGGACCCAGTCTACCCACAACAGGCTCTGGCTCACCAGATTGCTTACCACCTATCCACCAGCGGCAATTGTTTAAGTTTAAATTGGGCTGTTACACCCCTTCAGGAGCACAATTCCTTTAGGCCCTTCTGGCTTTTGCGACATGACCCCTGACCTTTTCCTATGGGTGAGATTCCCTTGGAACTCAGTTTTCATTTTCATAGCCTTGAAAATCCTAGTACTACGCGCTGAGACTCCTGCTTAGCCAAGCTAAGCCGACCCCTGTTGAGTGTGGTAATGGTCCTCATTCTGTCCCCCCACTATCCCTGGGGATGTCCACAGCTACAGGCTGTAAGAATTCTTTTTCCCCCTCTCATCCATGGGAAACGTGATTTTTCGGGGCATTTATGACTTCTATGAGCAATCCCCCACTCTGACATGGACTTTTCACTCTTCCTTTCCTCCCTCAAGCCTCTTCCACTAACTCTGCTTCATGTGGCATGCCTGCTTAGTGTCATATCTTGCTTGGCAGGACCCCGCCAAAAGGTACCCACTTACTTGCCTCCACCTGACGCTCCCTCCTGCCTGGAACAAGCCTACGTTCTCTCAAGTGGTTAGGCAGGTGCCATCTATACTAACGTCAAAACAGACAGGACATATGGCTCAGTTGCCATATTTGATAAGGGCAATCACGTGGCCAGGAGCCATCTTAAGGTCAAAGACAGACTGGTCATAAGACCTCACACCATCTTTGCTAGGGGCAGCAAAAAGACACTTCCTGTCAGTGGCTCAAGCATGGGCAGGGTGCCACATGCTCAGACTATCTGTGAAGGGGGAAAACAGGAACGCCTCACTTCATGCATTGTTTTACAGGGCAGGAGCCTCTGGTCACAGCGTGGTCTATGGAGTTTGTTCCTCTGCTGCCACTCACTGGCTCCTGTGGGCAGGGCCTGGAGACCTATCCTGGGCTCTAGGGCATTGACAGAGACACATGCAGTCAATATGTCAGCTCGTTTTATAGATTTAAAAAAAAAAATGGACTGGAGAGATGGCTCAGAGGTTAAGAGCACTGACTGCTTTTCCAAAAGTCCTGAGTTCAATTCCCAGCAACCACATGGTGGCTCACAACCATCTGTAATGAGATCTGGTGCCCTCTTCTGGCCTGCAGTCATATATGCAGTATACATAATAAATAAATAAATCTTAAAAAAAAAAAAAAAGCCTTACTTTTCTAAAGCTACTAGGTCTCTTGACATAAACAATTTAAATGTTTCAGATTAAAAGAATTTTATTAAGATAGGAAAGAGAGACAGACGTGAACAGGCCTGCGGAAAACACACGTGAATGAAGAGTGGAGCCAGGAAATATGGTTATAAAGGAGTAAGGCCCCTGGGACAGCGAAGTGAAACCGCTCATAAAGGGAAGTGGGCAGGAAAGAATGTAAGGGGTAGAGAAGCAAATGAATAGTGAAATGAAAATAGGAATGAGAGATGCCGTCTGGAAGTGCTTGCAGGGTCCACCCACTAAGTCCCCAACTTGTAATAGCCCAGACATTAAAAGCCCTAGCCCTGTTGGTGACTTCACAGAGGAATGAAACACAAGAAGCCCAGATCCCACTGCCTTCCCCAGCCCAGCCAACCAGCTCAGTGAGTTTCAAACATCAATGTTTGAGGATCCCTGCTTTCAGCTGGTGCAAGGCAACACCCACAGATCTCAGTTTTCACAAACATTCCATATCTTATATGTAAGGCCCATCCTTGAAGAAGTCTTTCCTCATCAATCCCCACAGCCTTCCTGCCATCAACAGGAGGTGTTATCTATCTATCTATCTATCTATCTATCTATCTATCTTCTATCTATCTATCTATCTTCTATCTATCTATCTATCTTTCTATCTATCTATCTATCTATCTCTCACATACACACACACACACACACACACACACACACACACACACACACACACGCATGCACTGCTGTTCCCATATTGCACCCCACCTGTCCTATCTTAAAACAAAGCAATTATAGAATTGCCAAACCATATACAACTACTGAGAGATTATGTCTCCCAGACAGCCTAACTTTGAGTTCTGGCTAGAGCACACAAACTGTGAGGCCTCAGTAAATGACTCTGTCTTAGTCCTCTCCTCTGTAAACTGAGGCTAATCAAATGTCCATTTGCCACTGGGAGAACCACATGAGATCATGAAGGTACAGCACAATGTCCAGTAGGCAAGTGCTGCACACACAACGTTTGTTGACTGTTTTTTTACAGTAATATGAATCTATGAAACTCATTCCACAAGAGGGTGAATGAACCAAGTGACACAGGCAAGGTGTCTTTCCGGGTCTTGGCATCATCCTTCTAGTGACTTCCCTTTGTCCTCCTAACCAAACCTGATTCGGAGCCATGGACACTGTGTTCTCAACAGAACTTTTACATTTACACTGGACTTTTTATGGTTTATAAAGAACATTAAAATTTTTATAGTGTGTATTTTCATCTTCCCACTCTTCCTTGTTATCCTTTTTTCTAGAATACCTGTGTTTGCTTTTGGTTTGTTTGTTTGCTTGTTTGTTTGTGTTCATCCTTCCTTCTCATCCTCTCCCTGCTTTTTCCTGGTAATTTATGTGTGATGTCGGGCTAATAATATCCGGTCCCTGAAAAATCACTCTAAGTCTTTAAAGAAATAGTGGAAAAAGAGAAGTACACAGCTACATGCCTTGTGACTGAGGCCAAGTCTGCAATTCCCATAAAGCCAGAGACCTTCTGTGCTGTTTCTTCTTCCTCAGCCTCCTGGGGTATCAGAATCCCCTAGATGCCTGGGTAGCTCTGTGAGTAGATAGCCCATAGGTTCCCCATCCAGTATGACCCAAACGCAGCTCAGCATCGCAGTCCCAGCCATCCTAACCCTCATCCTTATCTGACCCACCCCAAATGAGAAGCAGACAGCTGAGAGACCTTTAGGCGCCCCCCCCACCCCACCACGCTGCTTTCTCTTCTTTCCTCTTTAGTCACCAAGACTGCCAATTCCCCATGGCCCTCACCCTCCCCTGGGCTGCTGATCCTCCTAGCTGAGAGCTGAATTGCTCAAATAAACTGTAGAACACAGCTACCAGAAATGTCCCAAAAAACAGATTAAGGGGTCACTTTCCTACTTAAAGCCCCTGATGCTTGAAAGACTTTTGTCCTTAATTACATCATAATCCTGGGACACGGGCCAGCCTAAAAAGCAGGCAGGCCCTCTCTGCGCCCCTTCCTCCCTTCCCTCTTCTCTCTCCCCTCCCCGTGGTCTTTCTCTCTCTCTCTCTCTCTCTCTCTCTCCCTCTCTCTCTCTCCCCCTCTCTCTCCCTCCCTTCCTCCCTCCCTCCCTCTCTCTCAATAAAGCTCTAGAAAGGTAACTGGCTCGTGATTCCTCGCCAGCAGCGCTCCTCCTGCTGGCCGCCGTGGGCGGTAGCCAGCCACCAGCAGCGCCACTTTAACCAACTTCCGGAATTTCACCAATATTGATTCCCCACTCCTAAGAGTCCAAACTCCTCTATAGAATTTCCACAATTTGGCAAGACTCCATCTAAGAGGTCCAAAGTAAGACCTATCCAAAAATAATATCCATCCAACTACAAGGCAGCCCACTGGCAACACAATGACTGAGGGTGGACTCTTGGCTTCAGGAGGATGTGCACATCTCACTGAGGAAGCACAAGTATCACTGACAGTGTGTGTACTGGGTCCAGAGTTCATCTTCAGTCTTATCTTAAAAGTCACAGCTCTGCGAAATAATGGCACACACATTTAATCTCAGCACTTGGGAGATAGAGGCAGGCAGATCTCTATGAGTTCAAGGTCCGCTACTTCCAGGACAGTCAGGGCTACACAGTAAAACTCTGTCTAAAAAAAAAAAACAAAAACAAAAAACAAAACAAAACAAACAAACAAAAATACAAAAGTCACAGCTAAGGCCTGGAGAGGCAAATCTACTCATTCAAGGTCAGAACTCAGTCAGCCAGATCCTGGCCCACAGCTCTGGTTTCACCTGCCAACAATCTAAATGGCTCTCCTGTGCACAACTGTCCAGGATTCCCAGTGTTCCCTTTGGCTGGACATTGACCAGGACTTCCACCCCACCCTCAAGCCTGTAGACTGAGCTGGCCCAGAACAGAACAGGAAGAAGTGAGCTTTGGCACAGCTTCAGGGCCAGACACAAGGGCTTTTGACTACTGAAAAAATAGCCCCATTGTCTCTGTGGGTGGAACCAAACCACAGCAGAAGCGAGGAAACCAGTTTCTTTGTGCCCAGAGCTGAGGATTTAGCAGTGAACTGTAAGAGTGGGGGGGGGGGGGGAGAATAGGCTGTATCCTTTAAGAATAGAGCAATAACAACAAGCCCTACTCACCTGCCCCACCCCCACCCATAACCCTGGCTCTGTTTGATTTGGGTTTATCTGTCCCCCATGTAGTGCCCAGTGTGGCTTTGTAAGTCTCTCAGGATCTAGGTGGACTGGTAAAAGGTGTGATTTCCTGGAGGACAGAGGGATCCACAGAGCATCAAGAAACTGGATGGCTCCATTATGAGGCTTTTAGAGAGAGCTGGTTTATCACTGTCCCATTTGCCAGGGAAAGAAACCAAAAAAGCCAAACCCTGAGCTACAAACCCACCCCTCAGCAAAGTGTGAGGTGCCTGTCTGGAGACTGGGTGCATGCCCACCTCATAAATGCAGGAGACAGTGTGAAGAGCACAAAAATGCCAGCAAGTCCAGAAGCTACATTGATTCCAGCTTGCCATAACATGTCAGTTCATGAGACAAAAATCTACTGACCACTTTCTTTGATGACATTCACGTGATGGACCATTTAGACTGACAAGGTCTCTTGCTTATGATAAAGATAGACGCCTCCTTTACTCAAGACACACCTCCACCTGCCACAACCTTCCTCTGGCTTTTTGAACCCATTCCCATTATCAGAAGATGACTTTCAGAGGCCTGGAAGATGATCCTGAGGTGCACTGAACACATTTCTACTTAGAACATGATGAAAATTAAATATGAAATTAGAAGAGGAAACAACTATTCCCACATGCCAGGCAACCGTCCCAGCCTGAACACCCAGACTGGCACCTTTGCTGTGCTCATAATCATAACAGCTCACACTCTGGAACACAAAGACTACATACAGGCATTTGTTCCCCAATTCTTTCAGTTCCGGAGGTCAGAGTTCAAATGAGTCTCTAGGCCAAAATCAAGGCATCAAGAAGGATAAACAAATCCTTCTGTAGGTTGAGAGCTGAATCTGACACTGCCTGATATAGCTCATGGAGGTTTCTGCATCCCTTGACCCACAGCTCCTTCATTTTTCAAAGTCAGTCACAGCCAGCAGTAGAACTTCCTTATGCTTTATGGTCTGTCCCTGACTTACTTTCAAGGACCCTCAACTTCATTTGGATCACTAATATATCCAGAGAGATCTCCATCCCAAGATACTGACTTCATTGCATTTGAAATGTCCTTCTCGCCAGATAAGCAGTCTTCCCAGGTGCCAATGGCATGTGGCTATTAGGCAGCCATTATACTATCTAACACAAGTACCCTCTCTTCTCTCTTTCTTCTCTCTCTCTCTCTCTCTCTCTCTCTCTCTCTCTCTCTCTCTCTTTTTGGTTGTTGTTGTTGTTTCTCTGTGTAGCCCTGGCTGTCCTGGAACTCACACTGTAGACCAGGCTGGCCTCGAACTCACAGAGATCCACCTGCCTCTGCCTCCCAAGTGCTGGGATTAAAGGGGTGCGCCACCACCCCTGGCCCCACAAGTTCCCTTTCTATCTTCACTAGGACATGAACTCACCTTGCTTTCCTTCGCTACCTTTCACTTGACTGTCCGATAGAGAGGCAGGACAGACTTCGAGACAAGACTCTGTAGCTCTGGCTGGATGACCCTGGGCAGAATCTGCACCTGCTTCCATCTCATCTCTCATATGTAACCAAGGACACTTCTTACCGCATCAGGAAATGACAGTAAGGGAGTAAATAAAGCCATGCAAGGTGTGACATGTGCCTGGCCTGTGATGGTCCCCCATAAGCATCCTTCCAGTCCTGTCCTCTCAACATCCGGTTCCCCAGGCCTTTTCTCCTCCCTCTTAAATGACGTCTTCGGTCTAACCTACCATGTAGCAAACACCTGCGTACTGCCTTCTGTTGTGACCCCACTTCAGTGTTTTCTCCAGGGAATCGGCTGTCATCTCAGGTTGCCCACTGTGTTTATTTATACAGGGAGATCCAGCTTTAAGAAGTCCTTCTTATGTTCAAATAAAACACATGCTCCCTCCACTTACACCACCAGCCCGGAATCTGCTCTGGTGCATACACATTCATTTCCTTATGGGAGCCTCCTTCAATCCTTCTCTTTACACCTTATAAATGAGGACAGTGTAAGGGTTCTGTCCTTAATTACAACATCAGCCTGGGACGAGGCCCAGGCTAAAAGCGGGTGGCCCTCTGTGTGTCTCCCTTTTCTCTTTGAGCGCGCAGTCTCTCTGTCTCTGTCTCTCTCTCAGTTTCTCTCTCCCTCCCTCCCTCCCCCCCTCTCTCTCCCCCTTTCTCCCCCTCTCTCCCAATAAAGCTCTAGAAAGGTAACCATGGCTCATGACTTTCCTCCAGCACGCTCTTCCATCGACATGGCCGCCCCGAGCAGTGCCGATATAACCAACAGACAGTACAAAGATAAAAATAATGACTCTGGCCACAATAAGGAATTCTCTTAGCCAGATGAATGGTCTTTGCAAGGCATTCCCTGGAACCTGTATCTGGGCTTGACAAACCTATATAAATTTGGGGTACATACCTCCAGGATATTGTAACTGTGACCTCATCCCTCACAACCTCCTTTTGACCAAAGGTATTTTCCTAGATCTACCTACTGAGACATGAAACATCCACCTCCCTGGACCATTTCACCCACAGCTGGCCTGCCCAGACCCCCGCCTCAGGATTTTTACAGCCTAAAAAGTCGAGATGAAGAAGTTAAGCAATGTGCCCAATGTAGACCAACTCTGTAATTTAAGTTTCATTTTCACTCAATCTGGGCAGAAAGTGTCTTAAAATTTTCTGTGGTCTCCCAAACAAAATCCACCTTCCAGAATGAATTTTGTTCCACCTCTACTTTCAGATTTGACAAATAGCCAACATTGGCTCTTTTCTGACTTAATATTCACGTGGGCACCTGCCTCTTAACATCACCCACACAATTTCAAAGGCCCTTCTTTAACCTAGTGTTAATTAATGGTTAGTTTTTTGGTTTTTGTTTGTTTGTTTTTTCAGGAAAATGCAGGACCAGGTTCCCTGACCTCATAAGAAGTCATTTTTACTGAATTGTTATGCAAATTCTCAGACCATAAAAGGGATACACCAAGAAGAAATGCAATAAGGAAACAGAAAGAGGGATTGTTCCTGGAACAATCACGAAAAGGAGGAGACTTCAAAGCCAGCGTTTGTGGCCTTGAACAATGGCAACCCTGCCTGTTCCTTTCCATGCCTCTCGGCATCCGACTTCCTTCTCAGCTGTCCCTCTGGCCTCACTTTCATAGACCTAAGGAGTGGAGGCAGCAGAAAAGGATTCCTGAGAGAACTGACTCACTTATGTACACATCCCCTGGGCCAGAAGTGGATTAGTAAAAAGGTTGCCATGCAGGATGCATAATTTAAGAACAATTAAGGAGCGGTGTACTTCCTAGAAATTATGATGTTGTCTGAGACCAGGGGTGGCCCTCTCACCCTTAGGAACTTACATCCCTCCCTTCTCCCTGGGTTGGGCTACATTCCCCTTTCAGTAGGTCACTTGTTTACTGAGTTATGTTCAAGGAAAGAAAAAAGGCCTAGTTGGATTCCTTAAAGTCCCCAAGCATTCCATTCCATCAAAAGGGTCTGTCATTTTAGTGATGAATAAGCACAAAACAAATATTAAAGGTCATGCAGGAAATTGATAACAAGAAGGTTTAACCACGCAACCGTGAGCAACAACCTACAGAATGCCTTTAGGGACCCCTGAACTCTAAAAATGAAGAGCAAGGGGCCTAGTAATGGGACCTTTCTGTCTGTGCCTCATCTAAAGGTCACAGTCGGCCCTCATCTCAGAACCTGTAGGCAGAACCAGCATTTAGATATATACATATATTCATGAGTTCCCTCCTTCCTTTTTTCCCTCTTCCCTTCCTTCCTTTGAAACAGAATCTCATTATGTAGCCCTGGCTAGCCCAAATTCACTATGCACAGCAGGCTGGATTGAACTAACAAAGAAGACTGAGGCTGAACAGGAAGGTAGGGGTCCTTCAGGATCTGCAATGTGGGTCAGGACTGACTGCAGACCAAGGAGCAGAGGGCCATGCTAGAGGGCTCTAAATGGTGCCTTCAGGAATCTGAGTTCAGTCTATAGATTACCGGAATAGCTGGAAATTTGGATAAACAGCATTTCAGAAAACAAAAAGTTACCTGTTTTTAAGTATTATTAAGCACATTTGAGTTTAAAGAAGGAGTTCTTAACTTTGACAATGCATTAGCTGGGAAGGGTTTTTTTTTTTTTTTTTTTTTTTTGCCCTTTTTGTTTTTTCTAATTCAGGATCTCTAGCCCAGACTGGCCTGGAACTTGCTATGCAGCCAAGGATGACTTTGATCCTCCTGACTTCACCTTCAGTGATGGGATTACAGGCATGTGCCACTAAATCCAGTTTATGTGGGGCTGTGAATTTGGAGATCAAATCCAGAATTTCACATATGCTAGACAACGCAGTTTCTTGTTTAGTATTATTATTATCACCAATTTTTTTATGTACATGGATGTTTTGCCTGCATGTGCATCTGTGCACCCATATACAGTGAGTACAGTGCCTGCAGAGGTCAGAAGATGTGCAGTTACAGATGGTTGTGAGCCCCAAGTAAATGCTGGGAAATGAACCTTGTCCTCTACAATAGCAACCAGTGCTCTTAACCACTGAGCCATCTCTCCCAGGCCCTGGCTTGTTTTCTTTTTAATGTTATATTTTGAAATAATTTCAGACTCTTAAAAATATTCTGAAAGTAGCTCCCATACGCTTGGTACTTGATTACCCTAAATATTGTTTTTCATGTGTATATCGTGGTTATCAAAATCCACACGATTGCTGGTATCATACAAAGAACTACACGTATCTACAGATCTTAGTCTTAGTCTGTCTACCTTACCCACTAATCCTTTTCTGAACCAGGCTCCAACCTAAGATTAGACATTGCATTTAATTGTGTTGTTTCTTTTATGGCTATTTTTAGTAGTGGGTATTTTTGGTTCAGTTTGGTTTCTGACTTCACAGTCCTGGTGATTGGACCCAAGGTCTGGCACATTCTAGGGAAGTGTCCTATCTCAGAGCTTCGTCCTCAGTCCCCTTAGTCTTCTCTAGTGTGGAAGAGTTCTTCAGAATTGTTGTCTTCATGACCATAACATTTTCATTTTTGGTTCTACTGCTGTCGGTTTCTTTTTGAAACAAGGCCTCCTTTTGTAGCCCAGGCTGGCCTACAAATCGCTGTGAAGCTAAGGATGGACTTGGAAGTTGTCCAGCTAACCTTTGGGAGTTTATGAGATTTTAAGTTCATCGAGTTGGTGGGTTTTTATTGTTGCTGTTGCAGGGAGATGGGGAGAGTTGCTGTTAGAATTCTGCCCTTACACTGGTGCCGCTCACTCTGAGTCCGGACTGAGCGTTGTCGGAAACCTACCCCATTACGCTCTTTTCATTTGCCCAGCCACTGAACCTGCACACCACATGTGCCGCCAAGACTGGTGAGTCTCCCGACACTTCCCACGGCTACAGCCGTGTACCACGACACATTCTATCTTGACAAATTATAGGATGCTGTCTGGACCCCCCCCCGGGGGGGGGGTCCTCCAGTACGTACACCCCAGCCCTTACCCTTATCGTGACGATGGTTCAGGCAATTTGTGCTGTTAATGCCGGTCCCCAGACTGCCTATCCTCAAGGACGCTTGAAATAGGAGCCTGGGATCCTGTTATTTTAATTTTTTATTTTTCTCTCTCGGCACTGCAGCCATGGCACAGGGGCTTCCTTCCTGTGGTTCCATTCCTCCTCTGACAAATGCCTTAAATATCCCCAGGTACCAGTAAATTTGGCTGTTTCAACCCCGATATTTCACGGGAATTATCTAACTTCTGTCAGTGATTGGGCAAATGAAGAGTTACCTTATCCCCACGCTTTTACCTAAGCTAAGTCCTTTCTCTTTCTCCTGACCACGTGCGTTTCTAAACCTAAGGAATCTCTGACTCCAAAGAACCTTATCTTACCTGTTCTCCACTGTCCACTCTCGATATTGGGCTTTAACTCACCTTAACTCCTCCCACTCATTCTCCAGCTGCCCTGACAGGCACACACGGGTCTGAAAGCAGCTGAGATCCATGCAAATAAGTTCAAGATCAAGACCCACCTGGGGATCACAGTAATCAAAGATGGCTCTTTAGCCAGAGACCAGTTCACACCCTGCCTCCTGGCAGGTCTTCCTAAAGCTGTCAGCAGACATCAGAGAAAAAAAAAATCAAGACACATGGAATAAGGTCCATCTCTTGTCTCCCAGACCTCCCCAGCATAAGGGCTAAAACTTAAGCATCTGGAGAGCAAGGCTCCTTACCCCACATGTGGAAGTTTCATCTGTGGTATTTAAGGTGTACCAGGGGAGAGAGAGAAAAGCCGGTGTGTCCGGCTGGCTCCGGAAAGCTGCTGGGTCCTTGTTTTAAGTGCGGGGGGGAGGGGAGGGGGGGGGTCACGCAGGCTAGTGCAGGCCCTGCCAGGCCATCAGTTGAGCCTTGTTCAGAGTGCCTAGAAAGACAACCAACCGGTCAGCTGACTTCACCCAGGCACCAAGGGGTATGGGAGCATCAAGCTAAGACCTCCAGCAGACCTAGGCTTGGCCACAGGCTCGTTCGCAGGGAACCCAGAATGCAGCATGGAAGCGATCCGTTTCTTTCCTTCTGGACACCAGAGCCACTAACCTGGTCCTGGGAGTTTTGGGGGTCTCACCTCTCCTCGTTTCCCTATTGTAGGGCCAGGGAGGACAGCCTTACCCACCTCACCAGACTTAATTGTACTTTCAGAGTAACTTAATGGGAAAAGATTTCCAGCTAAGGTAGGAGCTTTCATTTCATTGCTCCCTCCGTGTGCCTCACTCCAGACCTGTCAGCAGTGATTCTCCTCATGCACAGTGACACAGACAGGGCCCTGACCTCTGCCTTGTCCCTAATTACAAAGATGTAAGTTCTCGTGCACACAAGCTTTTCTCTTCCCAGTTCCCTCTTCTAATTAACTGCTCAGCTCATGGTTACAGGATCACCACAGAACTGGAGTCCAGAGATCATCAAATAAGAAACTGCAACAGCTAAAAGGTATTTACACCCCCAGACCCAAAAGTGTCTGGGCTCTGCAAAAACAGACTCTAATGTTAACAATCTATTGCTGTCAAATGCTCTCAACAATTGACCACCTGTCTCCTGGATGCCAAACTAGTAAAGGAAACAGGTGCCTAAAATGATCTGTCTCTGATAAAGCCTATCTCAGGTTATGAAAATTAAAAACAAGTCCCAATCTCTCTGTCTCTCTCATTAACACTAACCAATACAAGCAGAATACTAAACACTACAATGGCAACTAATTTTCTCATGGCTGCTTCTTAACATGTTTGAAATTTTTCCCAAGCTCCAGAAACCAGCTTAAATCCATCTGGACACATCTGATCCACTTCAGAAGCTCCCTTCCCTCCCCAATAAGAGCCAACCGATGCCCACCAAGTCAGCTGGAAGCAGTTTTTCCAGGAGAAATGATACCCCTATTCCTATTCACTCGCTTTTTTTATAAGCAAAAAGTCTACAGTGTTAGAATTCTGCCCTTATTCCAGCTACACAAGTGCAGTTCAGGGTCTTGCATCTTACATCATCAGTGTGCACTAGGCCACTACATGCACCCGGCGTGGTCATGCAATCAGTACATGCGTGGTGTAGCTCTGTACCAGGAGTCCTTAAAAGCCAGATGCAGACCCACGCTCACTCTGCTTCTCCCCCCCCCCCCCCCCCCCCCCCCCCCCCACCAGGCCCGGTCCCCTCTACCCCCCACCCCCGCCTTTTCCTCCAAATAAAGCTCTGAATGCTGATACTGGGCTCTGCAGTGACTGTGACCTCTCCACTCAGTAACTAGCCCCGCAACCAGCGCCGGTCATCCTTTCATTTGTTTAGACGAGGTCTCCTTTAGCCTAGGTTCCTCTCAAATTTGCTACACAGTCCAGGTGGGCCTTGAACTCCTGATCCTCCCACCCTCACCTCCCAAGTGCTGGGGTCACAGACCTGAGCTACCATGCCCTGCTTAACATTTTGGTTTTGCTGTTGCTTAAGACAAGGTCTCACTACATAGTTTAAGCTGGCCTGGAATTTGTAAGCCTCCTACCTGTCCCCTCCATGCTACCCCCAATACCTGGCTGAAAGGACGTTTTTTGAAGAGTCTTAGCCAGACGTTCATTTTTGCTTTTTTAATAACCCTCAATTTGGGCTCATCTAATATTTCTTCATGATTAAGCTCAAGATGTACACTTTATCCAGACAGCAGAGGGATGGCACTGTGCCTCCAGATCAGCTGTGAGGAGCCCAGGTGGCCAGGCCTTTCACTGCTGCTCAGGGAAACTTGGAGCACTTGACTAACACTTCTTCCCTATAAAATGACTATATCACTGGGAATCGTTCTATTTATTTATTTTATCTTACTTACTGGGAGGGGGGCAAGCAAACTACAGCAAGCATGTAGAAGGCAGAAGACAGCTTGGAGGAGGCTGTTCTTTCCACCCATGGGCTTTGGTGGGACCCATGGCAGAAGAGAAGGCCAAAATTCCCAACTGGGAAAGTGATGAGTGAAGAGACAGCCGTCCAATCAAAAGAGAAGATCGGCCACTAAGCAAGCCTGATCCTCCTGCTCTCCTTTCTCTCCAGGCCTCAGGGAGATCTTTGCTACATTGAAAGTGCACAGCAGATAATGGCTGTGATCACCGCTGTCAGGAAAGAACTACAACCGCTGTAATAAACACCCAACCTCACATACCAAGGTGCTGCTTCTGACTAGCGTTGAAAACACAATCCATAGAGCCCAGGTCGGAGGCACAGGGCTTCCCTTGAGCAACCTGTGCTCACCAGTTGATGTTCTGTCCTTAGTGTAGTCTGAAGCAAGAGAATAGGGATTCTGTTATAAGCTCACAAAATAGGACGGTGTGCCCATTTCTCATCACCTGACTGTTGAAGAAATTCTCATTGTGTTGAAGTTCTTACTGTGTTCATTTTCCTTAAAGCATTTCTTGGAGTTTCATTAAAAATTTCATCAGGAGCCAGGTGGTGGTGGTGCACGCCTTTAATCCCAGCACTCAGGAGCCAGTTCGAGACCAGCCTTGTCTACCGAGTGAGATCCAGGACAGGCACCAAAACTACACAGAGAAACCCTGTCTCAGAAAAAAAAAAAAATCATCATGGCTAAAGGAATAGTTCAGCAGTTAAGTGCACCTGCTGCTCTTGCAAAGAACCTGGATTCAGTTCCCAGAGTCCACATCTGGTAACTCACAATTGCCTGTAATTCCCCCTCCAGTGAATCTGATGCCTCTTGTCTCCAAAGGCATCATCATTAACATGCACAGACAAACACACACAACCTTTAAAAAAAAAAAAAAAACACAACCTTTTTTTGCGCAGGGTCTTACTATGTAGCCCTGGATGTCCATGAACTCACAGAGATCCACTTGCCTCTGCCTCCCAAGTGCTGGAATTAAAGTCTTATACTACCATGCCCAGCTAAAAATTTTTGAGTGATAATAACTTAAATGTTTTCATCAATCCCTCTCAGAGAGGGACCATCTCATGACATGCAAAAGAGATCACCAAAATTGAGAAGGACCCAATGAGAGCTGACCCTAAGATATTCACAATCTACCAGGGTCTGAATGACACTTGATTGCAGGAGCTGATGCAGCATTAAAAATAACTCTAAACCTCTCACAAAAGACTAAAAAGAAAATCAGCTCAACAGTGAGCCCACCCCTGACACTGCCTGGAGTGCCAGGCCCCTGAGGCTGGATGGCCCAGAGATAGGACAGAACCAAACAGGACTGGAGGAGAAAGAAAACAAGATGCCAATATAATGATGCCGAAGAATACTCTGCTGTACTCAGAGACTGGTGCCTAGCCCAATAGTCAACAAAGAGGCTTCATCCAGCAACTAGTGAAAACCAACATAGACCCACAGCCAGACATTAGGCTGAGCCCAAGGAATCCTTCAGAGGATGGGGAGGAAAGATTGTAGGAGCCAGAGAGTCAAGGACATCACAAGAAAACCCACAGAATCAACTAACCTGGGCTCATAAGAGATCACAGAGTCTGTACTGACAACCAGGAAACCTGCATGGACCTGACCTACTTCCTCTATATATATGGGACAGTTGTGTGGCTTGGTCCTCTTGTAGGACTCCTAACAGTGGGAACAGTGACTGTCTCTGACTCTTTTACTGGCTTTTGGGACCCTATTCCTCATATTGGTCACCTTGCCCAGCCTTAATATAAGGCGAGGTGCTTTGTCTTTCTACAACTTGATATACCATGTTTTGTCAATGTCTACGGGAGTCTGCCCTTTTCTAAATAGAAACAGAGGAGGAGTGAATGGGGATGAGGGGGTGAGGGGTTGGTGTTGGGAGAAGAGAGGAAGGAGGGGAAACTGTAGTTAGGATGTAAAATTAATTAATTAATTAATTAATTAATTAATTAATTAATTAATTTTTAAATTACCCCTCACATAGCTAATACCCTTCAACTGCCTCTTGAGAGAGCTGGCACACTAAATGATAATACATGGGTGAAATAATTCACAAAAGAGTGGGGTCAGTGGGTCAGGAATGGCTGGGGAAAGTTTCCAGAGAGAGGAGGGTTTGGGATTGGTCCTTTGAACAGTCGGATTAGGGAAATAGACACAAGGACAGACATAAGCACTGTTGTAGATGCTGACTTAGACGTTCTCAGGGAAGAAGCCTGATTTTTTCCCCATTTATTCATCTCAGCCAGCACAAGGGGTTACTTGTTGTAGATGCTGACCCTAGAGAGGAATGTGATCGATCTATCTGGGCTGACAGTGCACTTAGAACTAGAAACTGTGTGTCTAACGCTAGAGCCCACACTGTTGTCACTGCCACTGAAGAAGACTGAGCACAGTGTAGGGAAGGGGAAGAAGCGGGGATCACAGTGACAGAACGATGTCATGGAGAAACCAGAAGTTAGGTAAGCTTGCTAAAGTGGAGCTGTATGTTGCAGGGCCGTGACAACTAGGCAGAGACATTTGAACAAGGCCTGTGATTGCCCAAGAACTACTGAAGGTTTGGGTAGGGAGTCACCAACTGACACTTGAGTGCAGACCAAAGGTGAAAACGAGTTCTGACTTCTAAACAAGAGACGTTGCTGAACATGACAGAGGAGGCTATGGGAGTGAGGAGAGCACTCAGAAGCACACCCTGGAGGTAAAAGCAAAAGTCATGTCAGTCAGGGCATGGTGGCGCACACCTTGAATCCCAGCACTCGGGAGGCAGAGGCAGGCGATCTCTGTGATCTACATAGAGTTCCACGGCAGCCAGAGCTACACACTGAGGCCCTGTCTTAAAAAAAGAAAGAGAAAGTTGTATGATAAAGTTGTAACTACAGCAGACAAGTTAGATTGGTTCATTCTCACTTCATCCATAAATCAAAGCAGGTGCAATGAAAATTCATCTCTAAAGTGATTCTAAACCCTGGTTACTGAAGTGCGATCCACCAACCAGCAGTGATGCATTACCAGATCTTAGCAGCACTAGGGTGTGTGTGGTGGTCCAGGGCCAGCCTAGGCAACACAGCAAGACCAGAGCAACAAAGAGAACAGGCATGTTAGGAGGGAAGGAGAGGGAGAGGGAGGGGGAGGAAGGCTTTCAGGTCCCACTAGAAATATCAGAACCTGTATTTAAACAGGTTACTACCTTGTGTGGTGATTATGTGGTTTGTAAGCACATTAAAGTTTGACAAGCTCCTCTCTAAAGTGTCTTCTAATTCTAAATGCGAGTGTTTCACACGCACCAAAAGTCTGTCACTCTACAGGGATGGGAGTTGAAGAGCGCTGTTGACCTAGTCACCTAAGGTACCCTTTTCTTAATCCTAACAGCCTGTCTAATTTGCTCACTAGGAAACATCAATGAGGCAGTGCTGCCACCTTGTGACCATAACTGGTAAAACACACTTAACGACTCACTTGGAGAGCTGGGTGCTGGTAGAAAGGTCAAGTCCAATCACAGAAGTGATAAGATGTGCACTTTAACGTACAACTTTTTCTTTCTTTTTTTAAGACAGGGCCACAGATGTGGTAACCACTCATATTAACTGCAACTGACTATCAAAAACAGCTCAGCCCACATCACAAAGCATCATCACATTTGAAAAGGGAAGTTTTTTTCTTTATTACATTTTTATTCGGGTCAGGTGGGGTGCGCATGCGCACCTGCAGACCTCAGAGGACAATTTGCAGGTCAGCTCTCTTCTTTCAGCATGCCAGTCCCAGGGATCAATCTCCAGTCTGTAGGCTTAGTGATGGGCACCTTCACTGAAGAGCCATTTTACTGGCTCTCAAAGTGAAGATTTTATAATTCCCAACAATTTGGTGTCGGTGGAACACCTAGGTTCCAAGCCGCGCTCTAACGATGTCGCCCTTGAAATCTTCACGATGGGCTTTCAGACATCTATCCCTGAACTGCCAGGAAATACGTGTATGGGTTCCCGGGCACTTGCTCTCTGAGGCGCTGTCTCATCTTGGGTGCTCTCTTCAGTCCTGTCCTGATCTCCACAGGCACTGAAGCCGGCAGGTACCAGAGAACGCCCTCCAAGTGCCCCTCCATTCCCCACCCGCCGCTTTCCAAGTGACATCATCTGAAGACCCTGTGTCTCCAGTCACTTCCCCGTGGTCAGGTGAAGCAGAGAAACCACAGCAGACACTGAATTCCAGGAATGTCCAGCCAGAGCCGCAGGAGTGTCCGCTTCCCCATTCTGGACATGTTCATAGTTAGAGCCGAATCCCACTCCCGCTGCCTCCTCCCACCTGTGCTGGGGCAGATCTATGTCTGCTGGCATTATCTTCTTCTTTTTTAGTTTCTGAGACAATCTCATATCATAGTTTAAACAAATGGTTCTCAACTTCCTAATGCTGGGACCCTTTAATACAGTTCCTCATGTTGTGGTGACCCCCACCACCATAAAATCATTTTTGTTGCTACGTCATAGCTGTAATTTTGCCACTATTATGAATCATAATGTAAATATCGATATGCAAATGACTTAATGACTCCTGTGAAAGGGTCATTTGCCCCACCCCCACCCCATGGAGTCACAACCTACAGGTTGAGAACCACTGTCTTAAACAGACTGGAGACACAGGGTCTTCAGATGATGTCACTTGGAAAGCGGCGGGTGGGGAATGGAGGGGCACTTGGAGGGCGTTCTCTGGTACCTGCCGGCTTCAGTGCCTGTGGAGATCAGGACAGGACTGAAGAGAGCACAAGATGAGACAGCGCCTCAGAGAGCAAGCGCCCGGGAACCCATACACGTATTTCCTGGCAGTTCAGGGATAGATGTCTGAAAGCCCATCGTGAAGATTTCAAGGGCGACATCGTTAGAGCACGTCTTGGAACCTAGGTGTTCCACCGACACCAAATTGTTGGAAATCATAGAACTCACTATGTATATCACATATTGGCACTGAACTCACAATCCACTAGGCACTGGAGCAACAAAATCAGATGTTTTTCTGCCCTCAGAGCTTTGGGCTACTGAAGGAATCCAATTGAAAATTCCATTTGTCTTAACAGTGTTCCATAATAACAAAGCTGAAGGACCCAGCCAACCTATGGTACTCATTATCCTAGGTCTAAAAAGGGAAAAATCAGATAGATGGAACTGACCGACAGCCAGAGCCGAGGGGAGTAGGGGCTAACAGACTGAGGAAACCTGAGGAGAGCTGAGGGAGAGCTCCCCAATCTTACAGTGACCTCAACACAGACTGGAGGGATGGCAACTCAATGTGAAGAAAGGAAATTTTTCTTTCTTTTAATAGGCTGAATTTTCACAAACTTCTATCTTATCAGACCAAGTTAAGGAGTTGGAAAGCTATTGCTCAATTCATCAAATATTTGTAGAGGGAGGGAGGAAGGAAGAATAGGGGGTGAATGATGTAATTATATTTTAATTAAAATTTAAATTTTTTAATGATTTTATTAGCTAAAATATAAAAGGGGGTGGGGCTGGAGAGATGGCTCAGTGGTTAAGAGCACTGGCTGCTCTTCCAGAGGACCTGGGTTCAATTCCCAGCACCCACATGACAGCTCACAACTATCTGTAACTCCTGTTCTAGGGAATCTGATACCTTCACACAGATATACATGCATATAAAACACCAATGTACATAAAATACAAATAAATAAATTATATTTACAAAAATCTTTAAAAGAGGTGTTCTTGTATTATCACCACATTCATTCACATATCCATCAATTCAAATTTATTTGTAACACAGTGGCACAGAATCAAATTGTTATGATTTTTTTAAGCTTCCAGGGCTAGAGAGGTGGTTCAGTGGTTAAGGTGCTTACTGCCATTCCAGAAGACCAAGTTCAGTTCCCAGCATCCACACTGGGTGGCTCACACTGTAACTCCAGCTCCAGAGAATCCAATGCTCTCTTCTGACCTCTTCCAACTTCTGTACAAATATGGCACATGCACACACACACAAACACACACACACACACACACACACACAAATAAAAATTAAATATCTAAAAACAATAGGGGTCTAGAGAAATAGCCTAGTGGTTAAGAGCCCTGGCTGCTTTTCCAAAGGACCTGGATTTGATTCTCAGCATCCACATGGTGGCTCAGAACTGTCTGTAACTCCTGCCCCAAGGGATCCAATGCCCTCTTCTAGCCTCCTCAGGCACTACATGATGTGATACACAGACATACATATAGATGAAACACTCATCACATAAAGTAAATAGAAATCTAAAAAAAAAAAATCTAAAAAACCCACACCTTACCTAATTACCATTTCAGTCCCCAGTGAACACCTGCTACCTTAGAAAGGTGTCTCCGTTTGCATCTCAGGATTATGAAGTATATACCATCCCCTGATTATCATCAATCTCCTGAAAATAGGGACTGTCTTTAGAACTTTCTAGAAAGAAACCACATCAGCTACCAGACTAAGACCAAGCTATCAATCTGCAGAGAGTGCTCACGACCTAACACAACCCTCCAGCATGATACTGAGCTTGGACAAACTGAAGAAGAGAAATGACCAAAAAGAATTTAAAATGCAGGAGGCAGAAGCAGAATTGTTATGAATTCAAAGTTACCCTGAGCTCCAGATTATTTTTATATATTATTCTATTTTTAAAATCATTTTATCAATTCATATACTCCCTCACCCCTGGAGGCTCTAGGAAAGACTTCCTTGTTCACCATCCCTTGAGCCCTAAGAAATGTTGCCCAGCATTCAAGTTGAGCAATCCCTCTTTCTTTGACACATTCCTAAAGTCTCTGGAATAGACATCAAATTTAGTGCTGATGTTCCAAGACCGTTATAATTTGGATCTTCAATTCTTCCCAAAAGCCCACTGAGCTAAAGGCTTAGTGGCTAACCTATTGGGAGGTCAGAAGAACCTCTAGGAGACAGAGTTTGGTAGAAAAATAATTAGGTCATGGTGGTATAAACACCCTTAAAGGAAATAGTAGATTCATGTTTCTCACTGTCTTCTTTGCTTCCTGGCTGCTGGGACATGAGCAGTTTTCTCCACTATGTACTCATTTCATGATGTGTATCTCAACACAGGCTCCAAAGTGACAGGGCAGACTGGCCATGGAATAAAACCTCTAAGACTGCCAGAAAGAAAACTCCCTTCCTTTGTGAGCTGCATGTTTGAAGGAAGCTGGCTGGCATCGTCACCTCTAATGTTGACTGTGAGCATTATTAGCTTTCTCCTTTTGCCTTGGGCCATTTCCAGAGCCTGGAGCCAAGATCCCCACCAATGTAGGCAAACACAGTTCAAGAGTTCCTTCTTGCCTATAGTTCCCATACTCCTCAAACCTTCTTGGACCTGAAGCTCTGGTGATCCTCCACAAATAAAATCCCATCCTGTAGACTAGAGCAACTAAACCTTAGCAACTTCCTGATGAACAAAGGAAGGCTTAGTTTTCCCCACTGCTCCAGAGAAGGATTTGGGAGCAAAGATAACTGCCTCTGGTTTTGTTTGTTTGTTGTTGCTTTGTTTTTATTTGCTTTTTGTGGTGCTAAGAATCAAACCCAGAGCCTTGTACACGCTAGACAAGCAGTCTATCACTAAGCTATATCCTAGCCCCTCATTTTTAATAATTTAGAGATGAAGGAGTGTGCATGCCACCAAATGGATATGGAAGTCAGGAGACAACTTATTAGTCTTCCTTATTAGTCTACTTCCGCTCTGTGAGTCCTGGGGGACTGAGCTCAGATCATTAGCTCACCAGCCACCAGCCCTTCATTTTTGTTAGTTTTTCTTTCTTTCCTTCCTTCTTGTTTTTCAAATAGGTTCTGTCATCAAACTTAAAGTCCTCCTCTCCCTCCCCAGTGCTGGAATGGCAGACATACACCACCACAATCAACTTGAACTGCTTCTTCTTATTCCAGCTCTGCTTCCTCTTTATGTGGTTAGGGAACTGGAGGGAACTGTCAACAGTGTGAGGGAGGGCAGGGCAACTGCCCATGCAGTACAACTTCCATGGCTGGTACTTTGCAAGCAAATGGACAGAGGGAACACACCAGCCAGCCTCTCTTCTGCCAGCCTGCAATGCCCCATTTCTTGCTGTAAGGAAATTCAAGTGGGAAAAAAGGCTAAGAGAGCAAAATCATAACACAGTAGGGGTTGGGGAGTCAAGGATCACTGCCAAGCTGTCAATCACTCCTTTGTTCTCAAGAGTGCAGCATATCTTTTGTTTGACCAGTTTTACCTCCCACATTCCTGTAAAGCACCTGGTCCAATCTGTTACCAACATCACCAACACCACCTTCTTGTTCTTGCCTTCTAATAGGTGCTCTGGCATGGGATTAAATTGTAGACACTACCCCACCCAAGCCATTCCAAGAAATCAGAAGCCTCTAACTGAAGACACGCCACACAGTCTTTAAGCAACAAAAGCACCAACAGACAGCCACAATGAAGGTTCTAGTCTCTTCCTGCCTTCTGTTGCTGCCAGTGATGTTCATGTCCATGGTCTCCAGCAGTCCAAATCCAGGTAAATAAGATGCAATCATATTCTCTGTTTTACTTCTCTCCCTCCCTTTCTCTTTACCTCTTCCCTCCTTCCCCCATCTAATTTTCTTCCCCCTTGAGACAGGGTCTTGATATGTGGCCCAGGCTGACCTGAAACTTGCACTTTTCCTACCTCAGTATCCTGAGGACCAACATTATAAGCTTGTGCGACCCTGCCTTGCTCAAGATTAAGTCACACCTCGCCTGCAGCAGGCACACCAAAGATTAAATTGATATTAACGGGGAAGAGGAGTAGAAAATGTGGCAATCCCAACAACACACCACATTAAAATGTTCTTTTAGCTACATCTCGTTGGGCCAATTAAGTTCGCCTTTCTCGGTGCCAGTATCCTCGTTAACAAAAAAGAAGGGCCCTACTTATCCCGAAAGAGTCTGTGAGCTTTAAGACACAATGCCAAAGTGTCTGCAACAGTAGCTGGCAACGTACACACATGTACAGAGCCCAGACAAGACCCTGTCCCTCCCCTCCCCTAACCTGTCCTAGAAAAGTCACAACTTTCCTCAGGGCTCAACTAGAGGGGTTGTGGTGGAAAGTAAAGAAATTAAGAGTCCTATATTTTTTTAGAGTGTGCCAGTTAAGTCACCAATGATAAAAGCTAGGACGGTCCTATCACTAGGCAGTGGCCATGCAGACACTTTGCTCATACTGCACACTGTTAAAAACACTGCCTTTGGGAAGGCAGACCTTAGGAGTGGTTCTAAATCTGTTCCAGTTTTCACCAGGGCCAGGGCAGCCCAGTCCTTCACAGAACAACCACACAGAAGCAAGATCATCTCCATCCATGTGCCTTTCTACTTGAGAACACCATCCCCCTCAACCCCTCAGCTATTTGGGGGTGAAATAACTTGTGGCATACTCAGCATCAACCCTAAATTTGGGATCAACTGCCTTCTGCAGTGTCCAACTTCTCTCCTTTCTAGAGGAAGGTCTTTGGAAATTTCTGGGCTCTACAATCCTGGGGCCCAAAGCACCCCTCTGGGAAAAAAAGGCATCTCTATTACAACGATGGACACAGGGCTAGAGTCCTCCCCATGGACTCAAAGTTCTAGTCACAACCCCCTTTTCCAGTCACAAAGATACACTCTATGCTCCACCACGACTAGACTGCTGATCCCCAACAGGCCCTATGTTTTCAAAGCAGCTCAACTTTACTCACACATCCAGCTCAAAAGCTAACACCTTCCCATTCCTCCTTTGATTCCTCCCACAACCGCACACAGCTCTCCCCTTGCTGACTATGTTCAGCTCAAACAAGACTCTTTTTGCATGTATCATATTCTGCCTCACACTGTAAGGATTCAGCTCTTCTACCTATTCGCCTGCCCTGCAGACTGTAACCTTAATCACCTTGGTGGCACAAACTGTTGTATCATTTCCATAACCCTCACACGATCTAGCAGAGCACTCAGCAACTATCAGCTAAGTGCTTAGGTTTCGAAGTTCAAAGTGATTCACTTCTGTGGCTCTATGCCAGGGTATGCTGTTGTTTTTTCTTGTTGCAGCTAGTGTGTGTATATACGTGTGTATCTGTGGGGATTAGACATAGAACCCCATGTATGCTGTGGTAGTTTCAATGTAATAAGCTTGTAGGGAGTGGCACTATTAGGAGGTGTGGCTTTGTTGGAGTGGGTGTGGCCTTGTTGAAGGAAGTGTGTAACTGGGGACAGGCTTTGAGGTCTCATATATGCTCAAGCCACACCCAGTGTCTCAGAGCACTTCCTGTTGCCTTTGAGTCAAGATATAGGACTCCCATCTCCTTCTCCAGCACCATGTCTGCCTGCACACCACTGTGTCCTGCCATGATGATAATAGACTGAACCTCTGAAACTGTAAGCCAGCCCCAATTAAATATTTCCCTTTATATGAGTTGCCATGGTCATGGTGTCTCTTCACAGCAATAGAAATCCTAAGACACATTCTAAGCAAGCACTGTGTCACTGAGTTAAAGCCCTGCCCCTATTCTTGTTTTGTTTTGTTTCTTAGTTTCCCAGGCTTGCTTTGAACTTGTAATCTTCTTGCCTCAGCCTCCCAAACAGCTGGAATTACAGTCCCAAACTTTCTACTTAAGTCTGGTGCTGAACCATTCTTTGCTGTGTAGACCTCTATCCACTAACCACCAAACCTTCAGTTAAGAAAGCTAAAAATACCATACCCCTGAAAGAGGCCACTCAAAGTTGATAAACACAGCTCTACAGTCACATTTACAAACCTGGATCCACATTTAGACTCCCCCAGACACTTACACATGCCTTGAACTTGCCATTTGCTTTGCAATCTTGAAAGTAGTTAAAAGTCACGTAACTTCTTTGAGCCTCCAGATGGCGCTGTCACAAACCACATGGGCTTTTCCAAGCCAAGAAGTTTCACAATGTTCACATAGGTCTGAGCCAATTAGTAGCCAGAGGGAATGACCCATACATAATCTCTAAATCAATTTTCAAAATAAAAATTTATCTTACAAGCTATGGTGTTGGCTCTGTGGTTAAGAGCCCCAGCTGCTTTTCCAAAGGACCTGGTTTGATTTCATCATCCACATGGTGGCTAACAACTGTCATATATATGTGCAGGCAAAATACTCGAACACATAACAAATTTTTTTTTAGTCTAATCTTACTTTACCTTCTAATAGCTACATCTATACTCAATATACTTTTAAAAGGGGAGAAAGAAGAAAGGAATACATAACAATATATGAGAATATTATGAATAAACTATTTATAATAGACTACTCACTAACTGTGATATTACATAATTATATTACTTAGGATAATAGCTGGCATGTGTTAGGAAACCTTGTTCTGCAGGCACTGTTTTAAGTGTTACAATGAATACACTGTGATCTCATTTTGTACTTACAAAAATCTAATGTAATGGGGGTTGGAGTGATGGCTCAGCAGTTAAGAGCACTGGCTGCTCTTGCAGAGGATCCAGGTTCAGTTCCCAGCAGCCACATTAGGCAACTCATAACTGCCTGTAACTCCAGCTCCAGGGGTTCAACACCCTCCTCTGGCCTCCCCAAGCACCTGAACATATATGATGCACACATACCCAGGAACATACATGCATATAAAATAAATACGTGATTTCATACATTTTTCGTTTCATTTTTTCATGCTTTCAAAATGTTAAGAAAAGAGTTTCAATATATTTTTCATGTTTTTTAATAACTGTTTTAAAGTTTTATTTATTTATTTGTTTGTTTGGTGGTCCATGGTGCCTGGAGTATGTGGGTCAGAGGACAACTTTTATGAGTTAGTTTTTGCCTTCTATCATGTTTTGGAACTGAACTCAGGTAGTCAAGCCTGGTGGTAGGCACCTCTAACCACTGAGCAATCTCATTGCCCTCATTTAACATTTTACCATAATACCATGATCAAAACTGTTTTTTTTTTTAAATTAAAAAAGAGTTTCTGGGTTCAAGAGGAAAAAAAAGAGTTGTTTGAGAAGTGGTGGCGTACACCTTTAATCCCAGCACTCAGGAGACAGAGGCAGGCAGATCTCTGTGAGTTCAAGACCAGCCTCGTCTACAGAGATAATTCCAGGACAGCCAGAGCTACACAGAGAAACCCTGTCTGGAAAAAACTAAAAACAGAAAAGGGAGGGGACTGAAACGATGACTCAGCAGGTAAAGTACTGCTGTGCCAAGAATGGCACCTGAGTTTGATACCCAGGGCCACGCGGTGGAAGGAGAACAGACTGCTGAAAGTTGTCCTTTGACCTCTACAGATGCACAATCACACATTCCCACACAAAGGCAGGAATGTGCGTGTGTGACCACTTCAGAACTCACAGTGAATACAGCGGTCATGTCACCTTGGTGTCCTCCAAGATAGTATCGCTTCTAAGTCTTTCCCCCTCCTTCCTGGGAGTTCTTTGTATATTTTATAAGAGTACTGGAGAGTAGAATGACCTCAGTACGGGTTTTTCCAGTGTTTCCTCATGATTAAGTTCTGCTTATTCACTTTGTGCACAAATATCACAGAAGGGCTGGCAAGGGGCCTCAGTGGAAGTCTGCTGACCTGAGTTTGATACCCAGAATCAACATAAAAGTGGAAGGGGCCGGGCAGTGGTGGCGCACGCCTTTAATCCCAGCACTCGGGAGGCAGAGCCAGGCGGATCTCTGTGAGTTCGAGGCCAGCCTCGTCTATAGAGTGAGTTCCTGGACAGCCAAGGCTGTTACAAAGAGAAACCCCATCTCGGAAAAAAAAAAAAAAAAAAAAGAAAAGAAAAAGAATTAAAAAAAAAGTGGAAGGGAAGAACAGACTACCCCCACAAAGTTCTCCTCTAAGCTCCACACTTCCCCACCCACACCATGTACACAAACGGTAATTCAAAATGTAAAGCATCACAAAAGTGATGTGTCCTTCCCAGCACAGCACATGGAAGAGTCCCAAGTCCCTTTCTTCCTCCTAACCAGTGGCCCTGCTGGTAAAGGTGCCATCTGCAGTCTTGTCTGCTGTAAAGTTACTGTTTCCATCTTGTAATTAACAACCATCTTGTGGATAGATGCTTTGAAGCCATGCCAATATCCTCACCTTTTAAATAATTTATTTACTTGTATTTTCTGCATTGGTGTTTTGCTTCATGTATGTCTATGTGAGGGTGTTGGATACTGTAGCTACAGGTGTGAGCTGCTGTGTGGGTGTTGGGAATTGAACCCATCTGGAAAAGCAGTCAGTGCTCTTAACCACTGAGCTATCTCTCCAATCCCCAATATCCCACTTCTTGTCAACATACTTTTGTGAACTAATTTTCAGAAGCCATTTATTCTTGTCTATAAAAATTCTGACTATGGTGTTAGTCAAATAATGATTATTTGCTACCCAGAATTCCACTATAGAAAAAGCTCCTATGGCTGGAGTGATGGGTTAGCCATTAAGAGAACTTGTTGTTAGAGAAGATCTGAGTTCAGTTCCCAGCATTCACACCAGGCAGTTTACACCACCTGCAACACCACCTCCAAGGACCCGAGGCCCTCTTTCTGGCCTATGGGAATGCTTACACCTACACTCATAGGTGCACACACATACATACACATACATATGCATAAATAATAAAAATAAATCTCAGAAAAAAGAAAAGGCTCTTCCTTTTATTTATTTTTTAAGATTTATTTTCCTTTTTATTTATGTGTGCCTGTGTCTGTGGAGGCCAGAGAAGATGTCAGATCCCTAGAGATAAAATTAAAGGCAGTTATGAGCCACCTGATGTGGGAGCTAGGAACTGAACTCAGATCCTCTGGGAGAGAAGTAAGGGCTTATAAACACTGAGCCATCTTTCCAGGCCTTCTTCCTTTTACCTCCTTGTTTATACCTGTATGGACTCAGAGCCAGATACTCACAGGTAGCGCACTATGCCATCATTTATTATGTTATTCACACTGTCCTTCAGGTTGGTTTCCATAGTCTTTTAATGCCTTCATCATTTTTATTTTTTATTTTTTTGGCAGTTCCTTACTTTCTGACACAAGAGGTTTCAGGCTTCTCTTATACTTTCCTGATCCCTGGAATCAGCTATCTCCAGGAATCCCTGGTTCTTGTCATGGTGCTGAAGCATGTCCTTTGCTAGGAGGAGCTGTTGCTTCTCTCTAGCCCTTCTGGTGCAAGACAGAGAGAGGAAACAGCACACACACACCAACGAACTATTAGCCATATTTTACAAATTACAGCAAGTTAAGCAACCAATCTTTAAAAAAAAATCACAAAGTAAATATGTGGTAGACCTGGCAAATCAAAATAATGATGTATCAGCTTAGCATGGTGGCACATACTTGTAATCCCAGTATGTGGGAGGCAAAGGCAAGAAGATCTCTGTGAGTTCAAGACTAGCCAGGTCTACACAGAAAGCTGCAGACAAGGAGGGTTACATAGTGAGACCCTGTCTAGAGGAAAAGGAGAATGAAGAGGAAGACAGATTTGCTAGTATCTTAACAAGTAGAATTAACTTTTGCTCAACCTGCCAGTACAAAGCCAGGAGTTGATAGATTCACTGTCTGCAGAAAACAACTAGAAGCCATGTATGTTGACACATGTCTGAAATCCCAGCACCCAGAGGCTGAGGTAGAAAGGTTAAGAGTTCAAGGTTATCCTCAGCTATTTATCAAGTTTGAGGTCAACCTGAACTACATGGGGCAAAGGGGTAGAGAGATGTGGAAGAGGGGAAAGGGGAGGAAGGAAGGAAGGAAGGAAGGAAGGAAGGAAGGAAGGAAGGAAGGAAGGAAGGAAGGAAACAAACAACTAGTAGTCCTCAGTAACAACCATAATAACACTCATGTCCTGAACAGATGTCTGGACACAGGACATTCACAGTAATTAATTTATTCTTCACTTAGTTGGGCATTATTAATCCTTGTTTTGCAAGTCAGAGACTCACAGATCCAAGAAGTATACATCATACAGTTAAGTGAGAGCCAGTAGGAAGCCCCAGGTCTATCTGGATAGAAAGGCCACTGGGCAAGCATTAACCAAGACTAATTTTTGATGAAACATAAATTTGCTTTTAATAGCCTTAATAATAACATGCTTATTTTAACCCATTAGAAAGAAAAGTATCCCAGTATGGTCTGCTAGACTAATCTGGGCTACTCAACAAGACTGAAACAAAGACAGAGAAAGAGGAGGAGAGGGGAGTAAAGACAAGCATAATACTAAGATTATACTAAATTTATAATTCCACACAAAGTGAGACTACTTTGTAAAATAAATTTAGAGGAAAAATAAGAAGTAAATAAACATAAAGACTGGTACAAGCTGGGGCTGAAGGGATGGCTCCATGGTTAAGAGCACTGACTGCTCTTGCAGAGGACTCAGAACTGATTCCCAGCACTCACATGGCAGCTTACAACCATCCACAACAGTTCCAGAGGATCCAAGAATTTCTTCTAGATTCCAAGGGCACCAGGCATGCAAGTGGTACACCTACATACATGCAGGCAAAATACTCATACACAAAAAAAAAATCTTTAAAAAATTATGTGTTCTTGCGCAGGGCATCACAACATTTACCTGTAATTCTAGCACTTGGGAGACGGAAACAGAAGGATCTGGAGTTCAAGGTCATCCTCACTCCTGAACTACGAGAGACCTTGCCTCAGAATTATGGTGATAATGATGATGAAGTTTATTGTACTTTCAAATTTTTCTCCAATTGGGTTACCATTTCTACATATCTAAATGTGATCACTTAGAATTTAAAAACTTCTATCTTTAGGAATTCAACTAAATCATCTACAAGATTCCTTCTGGTTTTAATGTTGTATGGCTTTTTGCTGAATGAAGAATAGAGGCTACACAAGGAGAAAATGCTATAAAAAAAATTAGAAGGCAAAGGCTATGCCCATTTAACTTTCTTTTTTTGGGGGGGGGGGTTGAGACAGCATTTCTCTGTAGCTTTGGAGGCTGTCCTGGAACTCACTTGGTAGCCCAGGCTGGCCTTGAACTCACAGAGATCCACCTGCCTCTGCCTCCCGAGTGCTGGGATTAAAGGTGTGCACCACCATCGCCTGGCTTAAATTATTTTAATAGTGTTCAAAACAGCACATGAGAACACTGGAAAACAGCACTGGGAAATGATGCAATACCATCCATCTGTGTGGCAGAAAGGGCACAAGTCTGGGAGCAGGAGGCCTGAATTGAACCAGATGATCTCTAAAGGAGGCCCTCTCCAAATGCTTGTCCATGCACCTACTGAACAAACACTTATTGAATGCCTACCATGTGTCAGGAGCAGTGAGCTCTGTCAGCACTGAACCACTGATTCTGAGGTTAGTGGAGGAGAATGCTGTGGAGATGTCTTTTGGTATGCTGTGAATACGTGTTGCTATGATTGCTCTATAGAAGCTGCTCTAGCCTATGGCAAGTCAGGTTATAACCAGGCAGGAAATCTAAGAGAGAGACAGGAAGAAGAAAGGAGAGTAGCTGGGAGATGCCAGCCTGCTGCCCAAGGAGCAACATGCCAGCAGACCATTAACGCCATGGCCATGTGGCAACATATAGATTAATAGAAATGGGTTGAGTTACATTATAATAGCTTGTTAGCTAGCAAGAAGCCTGGCCCATAGGCCATACAGCTGGTAATTAATATAAGCCTCTGTGTGTTTACTTAGGACCAAGCAGCTGCTGGTGGTAGGTGGGAGAGAGTCATCCTGACCGTGGGGCAGGACAGGACCAGAGAAAGTCCTGACTATAGGAGAAAGGTTTTGTCTATATTTGTTAGGAGTGTCATAACAAGACACCACAGTTAGAGTGGCTTTAGGGACAAATTGTATTTTCTCACATTTCTGGAGACTGGAAATCCAAGACTGAGGTACCAGAAGGTCTGAATCTCTTCTAAGGCCTCTGTCTTTGGCTGAGAAATGGCTGCAATCTTAGTTGAGATTGTGATAGAGTCCCACTGTTGACTGGGTGGCTTAGAACCAGCAGAAATTTATTTGTCATAGTTTCAAAAGTAGGGTTTCTGAGATCAGAGTTTTGGCATGATTGAATTCAAGTAAGATTCATCTCCCAGCGTGCAGACAATTCTCAAACAGTGGAAATTGAGGTTCTCAGGGGTCTCTTTCCACGAGGACACAAGTCCCACTCCTGGGAGTTCTACCTTCATGACCTAATTAACCCCACAAAGGCCCCACTTCCTAATACAATCACATTAGGGACTAGGATTCCAACATAGAAGGCTTTTATTAAAGATTTATTTATTGTATTTTATGTATAAGAATGCTTTGCCCACGTGTAATATGTGCACCACATGCACGCAGTGCCCCGGAGGCCAGAAGAAGAAGTCAGGTCCCCTGGAACTGTTGTTACAATAGGATAGGAACTGCCCAGAACCCAGGTCCTCTGCAACAGCAGTAAGTGCTCTTAACTGCTGCCCTGTCTCCTCAGCCCCAACACAGAGGCTTTAAGGGGACATATTCTGTTAGCATCTTGCCATATCATCAGTCACATGGTTTTTCCTCTGTGTGTACACATCCTTAAGGCCTTTTTTGTTTTGTTTTGTTTTTTGAGACAGGGACAGGTTTTTCTCTGTGTAGTCCTGGCTGTCCTGGAACTTACAGTGTAGATAAGGCTGGCCTCGAACACACAGAGATTCTCCTGCCTCTGCCTCCCTAGAGCTGAGATTAAAGGTGTGTGCCACCACACCCTTTTTCTTATAAAATGGCTCATTTTCTTATAAAAATGGATTAAACAACTCCACAAAAGCATCATTTTAGCTTAATTGCCATTTTCAAAACTCTATCTCCAAATATACTCATTCTGAGGAAGTAGAGGTTAGATCTTTAGTACGTGAATTTGGGAGGATAGCGTTCAGGCCATAACAGAACATCAAGTCACAAATTACACAAGAATAATTCAAGCACAGTACTCATCTGTAATCCTAGCAATTGGAATCAGGGCTAGAGAGATAGCTGAAGGTTCAAAGACAGCTGGACCACATAGCAAGACCCTTTCCCAACCAAAAATAACAACAAAAATGAGCTGGGCATTGGTGGAGGTGGAAGTTGGGGAATCAGGTGGAAGCTGGTCCAACCCCAGGTATAATATGGAGACCCGGCCTCAAAAAAGAATAGTTTAAACACTATAAAAAACATATGAAGGCATATTTGATTTTCATGGTGCTATGGATCAAATCCAGGGTATCTATCATACATGTCAGATGAGCACATAAACTTAGCTATATATCCAATCTGTCGTTATTGGTTTTAACAGGAAACACTGCCAACTAAGATTCAATGAGGTGTCATTGTGGGCCCAGTTCTAGCTCGAGACTCTCAAATCTATAAGCCTCTATCTTTATAATTTTGCCCTACTTGTGTGTTGTCAATTTGACACAAACTAGGGTGCTGCTCAAATCCTAAATGGTCTTATAATAAAAACCCGGAGCCAGATATTGGGGTAAATGCTGAAAGATCAGAAAGACAAAGGAACAAGCCACAGCCACTTCTCACCTAACAACTCCACGAATCTTCTGATGGAATGCCTCTCTCTGAGTCCTCAGCCCAAAGTACTTTTCAGTTCCTGTCTCCTCACACCTTATATGCCTTTCTCTGCCCAGCCATATCACTTCCTATCTCAACCTTCCTACTGCTGGGATTAATGGTGTATGTGCTTCCCAAATGCTGGTAGCAAAGGCATGCAATCTCAAGTGCTGGGATTAAAGGTGTGTGCCACCACTGCCTGGCTATGTTTCTTTTCAACTGGATTAATTTCATGTAGTCTAGGGTGGCCTTGAACTCACAGAGATCCAGGCAGATCTCTACCTCTGCCTCCAAGTGCTAGGATTAAAGGTGTGTGCCACCACTGCCTGACCTCTATGGCTAACTCTGTGGCTGACTCTGTCCTCTGATCTTCAGGCTGGCTTTATTTCTTAGTTACAAAAATATATCACCACACTAAAGTCATCTGAAAAGCAGGAACCTCAGTTGAGAAAATGCCTCCTTAAGATTGGCCAGTAGGAAAGATGTAGAGTATTTTCTTGATTAATGATTGATGTGGGAGTGCCCAGCTCACTATAGGCAGTGAGACCCCTAGGCAGATAGTCTTAGGATGTATAAGAAAGCAAACTGAGCAAGCAAGGAGGAACAAGTCAGTAAGCAGCCTTCCTCCATGACATCTGCATCAGTTTCTACCTCCAGGTTCCAACCTTGAGTTCCTACCTTGCCTTCCCTCAAGAAGTGGAGTGTGACCTGAGAGTTTTAAGGTGAAATAAACCCTTTCTTTCCAAAGTTGCTTTTAGTTATGGTGTTTTATCACAGCAACAGAAACCCGAAGAAAAATTTTGTAATATAGCTAATTGATTTATTTTTCTGTGAGTGGGTACACATGCCACACACAGGAAATGTGTGAAAGTCAGAGGACACACCTCAGGAGCCAATCGTCTGCTTCTACCTCATGAGTCCCAAGGATGGAACTCAGATTGTCAAGCTTGGCAGCAGGTGCCTTAGCAGCAGGTCCCAGCTAAGCTATCACCAGCCCTTAAGCCTTCATCTTCTGTTGTCATTGAAATATTTTAGGGGTGTGCTTGGTGAAAAGCACCAATAATCACAGCTACCAGGAAGCAGATTCCAATGGATCACTGAAGGCCAGGAGTCAGATGAACACTGAGCTGCATAGCAAGACCTTGTCTCAAACACATGGAGGTGATAGCTACAGAGAACAACACAGGCTTAGATGCAAGGTGTCTGTCCCAGAGGACAAACACCTTTCTCTTAACAGTCAATTGAATTGTGCATTCAACCACATCAACTTAGGGGTCAGGTGGAAATTTTGGTTTACAGTTATCTGCTCCTTGCTCTCACCTAACTTATCAGTATTTTGATGAGGGATGTGAAGGTTGCAGTCCCAATAACCCCATCATGCCTTCCCTTAGATTCAGAAGCCACTTTCTCAGCTAAGGTTTTCAGTAGGCCTGATTTTTTTTTCTTTTATGATTTATTTATTTTTGCTTTGTACATGAGTGCCTGTGGAAGTCAGAAGAGGGCACTGGATGCCCTGAAACTAGAGTTACAGATGATTGCAAGCCACCGTGTAGGTGCTGGGACTCAAATCTGGGTTCTCTCTGCAAGAGCAGCAAGTGCCTTTTAACCACTGGGCCATCTCTCCAGGCTTTAGGATAGATTTTAAGTCTCAGTTCTTTACCCATCCCTCTTTACAATATCCCTCTTTTGGAGTTCCCGAGAGCCCAGCAGTGGAAGGCAGGACAGACAGACAGAGACACAGAGACACAGAGATTGTGCTGATCTAGGTACCCAGGTAGCACAACACTGAAGGATAGGGCACAGAGAGCCTTCCCTTTCCATTATCCGGAAGTTAACCACATGTGTTTGCCTCCAACAGGAATCGCCAGAAGCCACGGGGACCAACGCCAGGCTTCTAGGAGGTGGCTCCGGGAAGGCGGCCAAGAATGTGAATGCAGAGGTCAGTAATTCAGCCTTAACCACAGAGTTGGTGCCATCGTGACCCTAAACCCTCATCTCCCTTGAGCCCCTCTGAGACCAGGACAGATGTTGTCTGAGCTAACCTCAGCATCCCACCAGATGCAGCACTAATGCCTGCTTTCTCCCTGAGTCAGACAGGAGCTAGATGCCTACCCAGATCTTTGTGTACCCCCACCAACACTTTCCCCAAATTCCCTGTACCTTCCTGAAGGGTTTTTACTTTTTCCTGGCTCCCTAAAAGCATCTTAGATCCTGGTTTTAACCTGATGTTCCTTATAGGAAAGACTGAAAGCAGAAGAAATGTCCTCTCTAAACATGTCAGCAAATCCCTACCCACAGAGGTCACACAAAAACAACTTAGAAATCCTGGGGTTCACATAGCTTGAGGTCTCTATTGTTCCCTGTTGGCCCTTTCCCCCAGTCTGTGAGAAAGGGGCACCAGAGTGCTCAGAAGCCCTGCCAAACCCTACTCTCAAACATACCAGTTTCCTTGTCTAAGCAGTAGCCTCTTGTTACAGATTGGTTCCTGAGAACCCCAAAGAGAAAATCCACACCAGTGCTGGAGCCACAAAGGAAGCAGTGTCCCTGTGATCATGTCAAGGGCAGTGAGAAAAAAAACAGTAAGTTCAAGAGGATGGCCTTGCTTAAACCACACTCAGGACTCGCTAAGGATGGAGGCAGGCCGGGAAGGCCGAACAAACACAGACAGCAGCCAGCCCTCTCTATTCAATGCCAACTTGTAGGAAAACAGAAAGAGCAAAAACATCAAGATAGATTTATCCTGAAATGATCAAGTAAAAGGAGACAGGGAGGCTGTGACTTGCCCGTTGATATCTGAAGATGACACAGTGTCAGTGTGGAACAGGATTTGGGCTTTTCCTTCATCTAGCAGTTGGTTGTTTTGTTTGTTTTCATTTTATGTGTGTGGGTGTTTTGCCTGCACGTATTTAAGTGCACTACCTACATGCAGTGCCCTTGAAGGCAGAAAAGGGGATCAGATTTCCGGGACAGGAGTTACAGATGGCTTTGAACCACCATGTGGGTGCTGGGAATCCAACCTTGAGCCTCTAAAGGGGCAACTCATGCTCTTAATCGCTGAGCCATCTCTCCAGCCCCACAGTCTGTTTTAAAATGTTATTGTACAAAAAAGTAAATCAAGGGCCAAAAAGATGGCTCAGAAGGTAAAGGTGCTTACAGCCAAATCTAATGAGCTGAGTTCATTCCCTGGGACCCACAAGACAGAAAGAGAGAACAGACTCCTGCAAGTTGCCCTCAACTTCCAAATGTCTACTATGGCATGAGTGCAACCCTACATATATGCACACCACAGACACACACAAATAAACCATTGTTTTTTAAATTATCATTTTATTTTACAATGTATGCGTGTGTGTGTGTGTGTGTGTGTGTGTGTGTGTGCGCACGTGTGCATCATATGTGTGGAGATCAGAGAAGAAAGTTGTGAGTCAGTTCTCTCTTTCTACCATATCAGTCTCTGGGACTGAACTCAGGTCATAAAGTTTGGCAAATGTCTTACCTGATGAGCCATCTCTTCCACCCTTGTTTGGCTTTTTGATTCTGGTTTGTGCCACATACACCCCCTGCCCTTGGTTTGTTTTTTTGAGACAGGGTTTCTGTATATAGCCCTGGCTGTCCTAGATCTCTCACCTTGTAGACCAGGCTGGCCTTGAACTCACAGAGATCCACCAACCTCTGCCTCCTGAGTGCAGAGATTGAGAGCATGTACCACCACAGCCAGCCGCATCTCATAATTTCAAAAGTTACATAAAAAGTAAACTTTGCACTTTGCAATGCTTTTAAAGGAGCTGGGGAGACAGAGCAATAGTTACAAGCACTCGCTGCTCTTTCAGAGGACCAGAGTAGCCAAGCAGTGGTGGCGCACGCCTTTCATCCCAGCACTCAGGAGGCAGAGACAGGCAGATCTCTGTGAGTTCCAGGACAGCCTGGTCTACAGAGTGAGTTCCCAGACAGCCAAGGCTGTTACACAGAAAGACCCTGTCTCGAAATAAAATCAGACGTCAGTAGTTTGGTTCCCAGCACACTTGTCAGGTGGCTCCCAACCACCTGTAACTCCAGCTCCAGGAGATCTGAAATTCTATTCTAACCCACTCAGGGACACACACACACACACACACACACACACACACACACACACACACACATACACACACACACATAAAAATAAAACAAAGTAGTTGTAAGTTTTTGATGACAGTATTCCCTTTTATTTGCGCTCTAGGACACCAAAAGCACCACAGGAAGCCAAACAAGCCCTCCAGAACCTGCCAACAATTTCTCAAACGATGTCAACTAGCAAGTGTTGCTCTGCCCTTCTAGTTCCGAAACTCTACTCTTTCAAGTGAACACTCTGAGTGAAAAAGAGGTGATCAACCCTCGAGCATGTTCTTGTTCCCCCCACTCCTATCCTCACCAGAAGCACCCCAGTGCTCTCAGAAGGCACTGCCCAGCATATTGGCTACTGTGTTCTCTATTGCCATCTTCTCTCATCACTATTGATTTCAATATGGGATAAATAATTTAAAGTGACAGAGCCTCCCTTCCTCTTTTTATTCAGCTCCCAGGTCCGTTCCCAGAATCTTGATGTTGGTACTTGTATTTCTTGGGTGAAATAAGATTCATGTTCCTATTGTGTGTTTTTTCAAACCAACAGACTACAAACCTGGTCAATTTGATAGGCTTTCTGAAACTGGCCAATCACAATGATGTCAAAAACTTTGACAATGTGTTTGTGCTAAATGCTAACAGCAAAAAGTTCTGCTTTTGTTTAAGCTTTGCTTGTTTGCAGAGGTCATGGAAGACCTATATAAGATTCTCTCTGCTGCAGCTTACATTCTCCTACTCCCAAGGAGGGGACTGCAAGTTAGGCCCAGCCGTGAATAAATTTTACCCTGCAGTATCTCGGTGTTTAGCTCCTGGTGTTTGGCACCAGGACACTTATCTCTTCTGTTTACCCTAAAAGAATCAAGGAAACCTGAGCCTCCTATTGGTCTCACTTGACCATAAGGAAATTAGCAAATAAAATAAATACATACATACATAATGCATATTTATAATGCAAATGTATGATATATGAGTATCAGTTATTTCAATCAAATGGGGTCTGATTTACATTCAATCCACATGTCACCCTTTGCCCTGTTCATTGGAAACCCATCCCAGATTCTACACACACTTTTCCCTCCTTGACCCTCTTTCTCTCTCCATTGCCTAATTCTTTATTCTTTCACTCATTCTAAGGTGCAACATCTGGATGGGGCATAGAAAATAAGCAGAACACTGAATCAGACACTGCCTGATTAAATAATAAAGGTCTACAAGTTCTGATTTCTTAGGATCTAGACAGCCTTCAGTGCTTTTGATTCCTATCGTCGTCATTATCCCCATCATTATTACTGCACTCTGTGTGTTTCTAATGCAATACAAGAGATATAAATGTAGAAACAGAGTTCAAGGCTATAAAGATGGTATGAAGGATCTCAGCTGCAATTCCAGAGGGTTTGAGCCTACAAAAATAGGGTGACAGAGACTTGTTTACTTTTTAGCATAGGTATAAAATGATCAGCGCAATAATCTAAGACAATTCAACTGGCAACTAGTTGTGAGAATTAATGAAGAGGAACTTATAAGTATAAGTATACTTATAAGTATAGAGACTCCTCAAATATTCTTCTGGTATCAGGAGCAGGAAAAATACTGAACTATGATGGTACACACCTTTGCTCATAGAACTTGGGAAATGGAGACAAGAGGATCAAGAGCTTGAGGCCAGCCTGGGCTACATGAGATTCCCATCTCTGGGGGCAGAGAATACTCATCCATCTAGAATCATCCCAGATGAAACAGAAGACTAAGTTGTTTGCCTATGAGACGGGTAATTGGTCATTTTAATTTTTTTTTTTTTTTTAAGCTGAGGATCGAACCCAGGGCCTAGCAAGCGCTCTACCACTGAGCTAAATCCCCAACCCGTAACTGGTCATTTTAACTGAGTGGTGAGTGGGGTGGGGACCTATTTATGACACAAGAGGACAAGCCCCTCCCTTCTTGTTATACAGTAGAGGAGGGCACATGAGCCTCCTTCCTACTTAGTCCTAATCCCTCTCCCAAAGTAAGAGGCACAGAGTAAACATTTGGCAAGGATCAAGGGGGCAGGGGGCAGCAGTGATAAACCAACAGGCCAGCTATAAAGGAAGACCAGGAATGCCAGGATGCAGGATTAGAGCCCAAAGGGAGATGCCATCATGAAAGATCTGTGAAGAGGGAAGCCTGAGGGGTAGGGGCAGAGGGATGAAGCCTAGGAGACCAACTTCTTTCACAAGGGAAATACCAACTGCGGAGCCAGATTCTACCTCGGCGTCTAGGCCAGAATGGAAATCTGAGACACAGCAGAGACCTATAATCCAGCCAGATCCTGGGCCAGAAACAACCCTCACAGACCATCCAGGAGCAAAGATGCTGCAGGAATTTGGTACCCCAAAGCCCGTTGTCCAACACGAAGCTGAATTCCAGCAGGTACCAAGAGTCCCACAAAGATCTGCTCTGCTCCAGAAAATCCTTGCCCCATTAGCCTCCCCTGCACCACAGCAATCACCTCCCAGGCAGAAAGTGCACTTGGATCAACAGGAAGCCACCTCCCACTGGGGACCAGGGACAGGAAAAGTGTCTACAACTCAACAGGAACCCCAACTCAGAGAAGAACATGAGGGGATGACAGGATCTGGACCAGCAGAACCACCTCTAGCTCCACACGAAGTGGAGGCTACATCTACAACCCAGGCTGTACCTGGGCCCCAAAAGAAATCCCCTGCTGAAATTTACTCTTCATCCCAAGAGAGACTTGAACAGTCAGACCCTACAACCCAGCAAACACCTCTAGTTCAAGAAGCCAAATCCAAGCAGGGATCTTTGATGGAATCTGGGTTTTTAGCAAGACTACATGAACTATCCATACAGCACCCGGCCCGTGAGTGGAAGACATTTTTTAACTGGGTTACAGTGTCTGACACAGAGGAACATCTGAGTTCCTCTTCAAAGTCAAATCTTTCAGAGCCAAAGAGTGGACCAGTGATCCCCGAAATGCCACGATCCTTCAAAAAGAAACCTGATTGTGCAAAGCTGCCAGGATACGGCCGGAAATCACCACATGGGATGACTAGTCTCCAGAATCACAAACACTGCTGGGACACAGGTGAGTCTGAACCTGGAAGACTGGAGCCTTCCAGGGCCAGTCACTTATTCGTGCTAAGAATTTTTTGTATCTGGGGTTATAACACTTGGGTCATTTTTCAACAATAGTGTTAAATAGAGAGAAACACACACACACACACACACACACACACACACACACACACACACACACCAGTCTGTAGAGAGGGATGCTGAGGTATAAAAAATGATTTTGGAAACAGTAAACACAGGGCTAAAAACAAGGTTTAGGTTTTCTTCTGCTGCCTGCCCCCACCCCACCCCCGGAAAAAAAAAAAAAAAAAAAAGATTTGGAAGAAATCAAACTGAGGTAGGAAAGAGCTCTAACTCAAGAGTCAAGTAAAAGAAACCACCCTCCTACCAGCGTTCACTCATGAGTCCATAAATAAATAAATGGCGCATTATTAACCGTGGGGCAGACATCAAACTAAGCAACAAGAGTACAATGCTCAGTGTGGGCCTCACCTTTCCGAGTGGTATAGACAAGCTCAACATCCGGGCATTCCCAGCCTCCGGGCCGCCGGGCACACTCCCCAGCCAGGTGCCTCCAGCGGGGCTCGGGGCCATGGAATGACTGTTTCATGGCTTAGGAGACGGGGCGGGACAGGGCAGCGGCAGACTGTGGCCAAGTCAAGGCTGAATGGAAACAGCATGGTAGGGTGCCGGCCAAGGTTCCGCTCTTCCTGCTGCTCCTCTGGAGTGACGGCAGGTAACGCCATAGAGCCCCGTCCTGACCCTCTGAAAGTCAGTCACCTCGGGGACCCGAGCAAAAGCTCGCTCCGTGAGAAAGCCGAGCTTTGCTTCGCCCAGTGCGGTGGAGGGCAGCGCAGGGAGCCTTGCGCCTCTTCTGTGTCCCGCCTTTTCCCCGGCATGTGGTCCGTCAACCGAGGCTCCGTTCGCTAGGTCGACCCCGTGGCCGCAAGCGGCTGGGCAGGCGCAGAACGTCCTCTTCTCCCAACTCCCACCCCATCTCCCCCGTCCCTTCGATTCTGGGCCAGAAGACGGGACGGAGAGAGAAAAAAAACTCCAGAAACAGCCATGAAAACCAGCAGGGAGAGAGTGTGTGTGAGAGAGGACGTCTGTCTGACTGGAAGCAGTTGTTTTGCTGAGAGGTCAAGGCCAGCCTAGGCTACATGGCGGGTTCCAGGCCAACCTCAGCGACAGGGTACAGACCCCCGTCTCAAAATCAAGGGAAGAACAAGCGAGGGGGCGGGGAAAGGGGCGGGGCTTCCCTAACAACTACCCCGCGCGGCCACGCCCCCAAGTCGGCCACGCCCACGCTGTAGGTGGCCCGAGGGCATGGCCCGCCGCCTGCCCGAGGTGCCTGCCCGCAGGTGCCTGCCACTCCTGGGGCAGGTGGGCGGGCCAAGTTCATGCGAAGGTGAAAGGGATGGCGACGCTCATTCTCTGTCGGGGTGACTCTAGCGCCACTCCTCCCTATTTCGGCTCTGAGGACACTTTTCACCGCCTCCGGGGTTGCATTTTTTGTTGTCGTCGTTGCTGTGGTTGGCTGCGGTTCCTTTAACCTGAGCGAATGGGCGGGCCAAGGCTTCCAGACCCACCCATTGGAGGCGGGGCCTAGCGAGGAGCAGGCCCAGGATTGGATGGTTTGGGGGGCTGGCGGTGGTGTGTGGTGAGGATTGACTCTGGCGGAGGGACTCGACCGCTGGAATTGGGCCCCGCGCCCGGACTGGAAAGAATTGATGGAGCCAGCCGTGGAATCGGGCATCGTGGGGACCCAGGCCTCCAAGCAGGCCAAAGAAGGGTCGAGGAACCGCAGTCGCAGGCGGTGGCGAAAAGGCAAGGTCAAAGGTGAGCCGGTAGCAGCTCGGAACAAACTCCGCACATCCTGCGGGGCACAGGGGGACTGGGTGGACTGACCCACTTCCACAACGGGGAGGGGGGAGGGCCGTCCGTGGACTGACCCACTGCCGTCCTGCGTGGGGGTGGGGGCGGAGACCGTCCATTATTAGAAGGGGGTGATGTGAGAGTAGAATGTCCCACCCAGACGTGAGGACTACCGGCTACCCCAGTGCGGTCTTGGGAATGCGACTCTGTCGGAATAGTGTTCCCGCTTGGGTTCGTTACTCTCTGTGTGACCAAGAGCAACAGCTACGCTCTGAGTGTTTTCGGCCTGGGAAATGATTCAAACGCCGATTTTCACGTCTTCTGCACTCTTAAGAGGATAATGGGGAAGGATTTTAGCCGCTTTTACCAAATGAGGAACGAGTACAGGCTTGTGAAAGGTAGGTGGTAGGAGTACCTGGTAACTGGAAAAACTCCTCGCAGTCCCTTCTTCCACTCTCAGTCAATCCGTCCGTTTGCTCTTTGGCTGTCGACCTTCGTCAGCCCAGTAACACTTTGGCGAAGCTCCTGATCCTCAGGACTTCCAAAAAGAGAGCTTTTAAACTGACTTTGCACCTCCACACCTTCCCTAGGGAGATGGGAGGGCTATTGTCTAGCTTCCCTAGACCTAGAGAAACAGTGGCAGACCAGCAAAAGATGTTGCAAGCAAGGCTCAGTCAGAGCAGGCATTAAGTCCTGGCTCAGTTAGGAGTCTTGTCTATTTTGCGGCGCTGCTTATAGCCAAACCTAGGGTCTGGTGAATGTTAACAAGTGCTCCACCATGCATCTCCTGCAGTCCATGTGTCTTTATCAGTCCCAGTGAGAGGTTCCTGTGCAGGCAAAAAAAAAAAAAAAAAAAAAAAAAAAAAAAACAACCAAACCTGACATGGTTCCCCAATCCCCAGTAACCCCAAATTTGTCATTCCCCCTATCTTCTTGGTAAACAAGGGTAGCATTATAATCAACTCTAGAGTGTGTATACTGGCCAAGACAGATTTGAACTCAAGCTGGAACCAAAAGACAGCCTCTTGTCCCACAACAAAGATACATACCATTTGGAACCTGTTTCTTAGAGAGCCGTTTTACCAAATTGCTAAGATCTGTGAAGGAATAAACAGCAGGCCCCTTTCCCTGATTTTTTTTCTGATCTCTGAGCAGACATGATGATAGCAGTACCTGACTTGTAGGACTGTTGTAAGATCCCAATGCATGTTCTTTGGCACACAATAAGCCGGGAGAGGTGGACGTGAGTATACTGTCTCTACTAGACACTGAGCTTCCGAAGAGTGGGCTTGTGTCTGCCTTGTTTACCTAGAATGCCAGACACATGGACATTCAAATATTTATTAGATTGATAAGTAAAGGAATGTGCCAAGCGTGACATGGGGCTATTAATAGCCAAGCTGTCCTTAGTGTCCTGAGGAGTCAGAAAGAATCTACCTGAGTAAGACTCTTGCACAGTCAAACCTACTCACAAAAGCAAAGGCTCAGCTCTGAGAATTGCTTGTCGTTTCCTGAGGCCCTTCCTGGTGCCAGGCCTGAGACCTGTGAATCAGATTCCACCCCTGCCCCAAGGGCATCCTGACTGGCTGGAGCAGTCTGTTTATCCATGTGATCTTGCCAGTAACTGGATGAGACTGCTGTCATTAAGATCAGCCCATTTCCCAAATGATGACACAGAGGCACTCAGCCTGCTGGGCTTCCTTACCTGGCCAGTGAAGGCAGAGAGACACCTTCATCCTTCTCAGGACAAGGAATGTGGGAGTTGACAACTGCTGTATGCCCCAACCTTAATTCTGGATCTAAAAGGCTCTCATCAGAAAGATTTAATCTCCAGACCTTCGCTCAACACCTAGGCATTCTGTGACTAGCAGGACAGACTCAGTAGAGCTGGGGACACAAATATTAATAAGACTATTGCTGTTGCCAGGCATGTGGCACACACCTCTGATCCCAGTACTTGAAACGCTGAGTCAGGGGGATCACCATTAGTTCAAGGCCAGCCTGGATATGTAGTGAGTTGCAGGTCAGTCAAGACTACAGAATGAGACTCTCAACCTCTCCTACCATTTAAAAAAGCCTGTTGTAAACATCAGTGTAATAAATACAATTAAAGGAAAAATCTAGAGCTAGGGATGTAGCTGAGTTACTAGAGTACTTGTCCAGCGTGCACAAAGCCCTAAGTTCTATCTCCAGGACCACATCAATTAGGCCTGGTGGCATGTGCCCAGGATTCAGAAGTAGATTGGTGGAGGAAGGAGGATCAGAAAGAAGTTTAGGGTCATCCTTGACTACCATAGTCTGAGGACAGCCTGGAATACATGAGAAATGTATCCTGTCTTCAAAAAGAGAAAATTCTAAGAAAATGATCATGAGAAGCTTTTCCAAGGAGGTGATGTCAGACTCATGGATGGGCAGGAATTAACTGCTGAACAAGGAAAGTAGGTAAAACAGAGAGCAGCATGAGCAAAAAACCTTGAAGCTAGCTGGGCGGTGGTGGCACATGCCTCTAATCCCAGTACTCGGGAGGCAGAGGCCAGCCTGGTCTACAGAGCAGGTACCAAGACAGCCAGGACTGCACAGGGAAACCCTGTCTGGAAAAACCAAACAGACACACAAAAAAACATTGATGCTAGAAGGAGCAGCATATGGTTGGAGGGAGGCTGTCAACAGGAGCCTGCGGCAGGAGGGTGTGCTCTAGATTGGATTGGGAGGCTTTATCCTGAGAGGAAGGAGTGATCAGATTGTGTTTTCAAAAGATCCTCTAGATGTTTTGCAGGGAACAGACTTAAATCAGAGGCACACAGAGAGCTTCACAATCATCCAAGTGAGCAGGATACATTGCAGCAGGGGGAGGCAGGGGAGGTGGGGACATGCCAAGTGAGGGTGATACAGTGTGGCAGGGGGAGGCAGGGGAGGTGAGGATATGCCAATTGAGGATGATACAGTGTGGCAGGGGGAGGCAGGGGAGGTTAGGACATGCCAAGTGAGGGTGTTACAGTGTGGCAGGGGGAGGCAGGGGGAGGTGGGGACATGCCAAGTGAGGGTGATACAGTGTGGCAGGGGGAGGCAGGGGAGGTTAGGACATGCCAAGTGAGGGTGATACAATGTGGCAGGGGAGGCAGGGGAGGTGGGGACATGCCAAGTGAGGGTGTTACAGTGTGGCAGGGGGAGGCAGGGGAGGTGGGGACATGCCAAGTGAGGATGATACAGTGCGGCATTGGGAGGCAGGAGTGTAGGGACATGCCAAGTTTTGAGGTCCCTAGGACATAGGTGGGACAGGCCTGGGTGGTGGCGTAGATGGATGGATAGGTGAGGGAGATTGGCATGATAACACCTTAAGTCTCTGCTTGAGCAAATAGTGATTTCTGTTCTCAACACACGTATACACCATGACACACCCAAACAAGTATATAGATTCTTTTTGTTGTTTTTATTCTTATTTATTTATTTTTTTTTTTTTGGAGGCAGGGTGTCCTATATATCCCAGGCTGGTTTTGAACTCACTATGTATTCCAAAATGACCTTGAACATCAGATCCTCTTGCTTCCACCTCCATAAAGCTGGGATTACAAGTGTGCACCCCCACACACAGTCTATATGGTATTGGGGACTAAATCCAGGGTTTGTACAAGGTAGGCAAGCACTCCACCAACTGAGCTACATCATCAATACATGAATTTTTTTTTTTTTTTTTTTTTGGCCAGGGCTGAGGACCGAACCCAGGGCCTTGTGCTTGCTAGGCAAGTGCTCTGCTTCTGAGCTAAATCCCCAACCCCATGGATTCTTAAAAACATGACACAACCCTGTACAAGCTGAAAATCCAAGACAAACGCATATACTTAAAGGCTAATAAACACACATAGGTCACAACGCTTGCATACAACACACACACCTTCGATAGGTCAAGAAACATGAAAGTATATTCCCCTGGTTTATCCCCTGGACCCAAAGTCCAGGCCTGACACAGCTGATAAGTGGCTTCTCGGGGCAGAGCTGGAGGAGCTGGGAGCATGGTTCAGTGACAGAACATTTATCTAGCATGGACAAGTTTGATTCCCAGAACCGAAGGAGAAAAACATCTCCCAGGGCAAAGGGCTGGGACCTAGTTGTCTCGGTACCCCTCCCCCACTGCCATGCCCCTCTCAGCCCTACCCTTTGCCCCATTCCTGCCATGCTCACCCATAGCACCATTGGGTATGCCCTTACCCCAGTGCCCTCTGCCTAGGATTCTAGCAATCCCAATATCCCTTCCTCGTGGCCCTAGCCAGCCCAGTCTTCAGGGAGCTACCATGAGCGGGGCAAAGAGCAGGGCCCCGAAGTCACGAGGGCTCAGGGACCCAGCCCTTTCTTTGCTGCTTTGCCAAGTCACTTGTTCTTCCAAAAGTGGTCTTCAATAAGTACCCCAACCCCGTGCTCCCCGCAGGTTGGGGTCGGGGGACAGTCATAGGGTGAGCTGTGGCAGAAAGGCAAATGGCAGATACAAGGTGCCCAACGTGGGAAGTGGATGAAGCTAGGTTTAGAAAGTGGGAAATTGCCCTGGCTTAGAGCTCAACACAACAGACAAGGCCCTGAACTCCAGGTGCCTGGGGTCTCGTGGGGAGACAAAGCAAATAATATGATGAGGAGGCCATACACTGTTTAGGGTAGTGACAACGAGTGCAGTAGGGAAGATCCGGACACACCATCTCAGCAAGGCTGAGCTGAGGGAGCCCACAGAATGAACCATGCATGCACATGCAGTGCCCCCATGAGCTGGGCATGTCGCTCAGCAGTAAGTAGCACATGCTTAGCACATGGGACTATCTAGGTGCCACCCTGATGAGCAGACTGGCCCAGCACGGTTTCCAGATGAGGAAGTCACACCAGCACTTAACCAGCAAGTGACCTAGGCCAGTATCCCATTATAACTGTTGCTTAGCTTAACCGGCCCCCGAGGCTCTGGTCCTGGGAAGGTACAGCTCTCTCCCAAGTGCCCAGCCGTTACCTTTGGACCTCACTCTACCCTTCATGCCCTCTTCCCTTCACAGACTTGCTGGAGTGTGCTAGGCCTCGGGGCCACCCTCTCCTTCATCAAGATGACAGTCCAGGGGCAGAGACTGAGGACTCACCCACAGCCAGACAAATGTTGCTGAAGCCTCAGGGCCTCTCCTTTGCAACAGGCTCTTTCAAAAGCCCGACACCTGACTTTCTTATTTGTAATTCCGAGTTCTTCCTAAGTAGCCATATTCCACTTTATGAGCTCTGCACCTCCATAAAAATCTGTTTCTGTCCTAGTGGAGACAGACATAAAAACAAGTAAAGGATGACTGCACATTGTGTACATGCTAGAGCAGAAATAAGCCCCAGTGGGTAAGTGAGGGGGACTTGGAGATGGGACCACCTCCACTTGAGGCCTGAGGGTGAGAAAGCTGGCTGGGTAAGGAGCATGTGGAAGATCCTGGGGGGGAGGGGAGAGCCTTGGTTTCCCCATAATGTAACATGGAATTGACTGTCACAGCAGGGTGGGCTGTGGAAGTTAGGAGGTAAACCAAGGATGTCCATGTAGGAATACCACGCAGTAGGGCCTGTGACTCAGGCCCCTGGCTGAGTCTGGTGTTGCCCTTAATCGGCCTTTGTCCTCCCAGGAGGGAGAAGCAGGGCTGGCCCCCTCTTTTTCCCTAACAGCTGGGGACATCTGTGCCAGGGCCAGTCTAGGGGGTGGGAACTGACATCACTGAGCCTTTGGCTCCCTGAATGCACTTGGGGGAGAGGGAGGGCAGTTTGGCTGGGTGAGAGGGGACAGTGTGTTCAGGATGAAGGCTGGGGCTCCTGGGTCCTTGGGGAGAAGACTGGGACTAGATGAGGGAGTGTGAGGGAGGAGAGGCTGGGGGCTAAGCCCTACTCTCAACCAGGAGGAGCTGGGCCATGGGCTCCTGGGTCTAGGTGAGGAGGGGCTGCAGAGCTGGGACTTGAGGCTTCTAAGGAAGAGGAACCTGGCCCGAGGACTCTCTGTTGAGCTAAAGAAGCAAGCAGGCAGGAGGGGTAAGGAGTTGAACTCTGGGCTCCATTTACAACATGTGGTTCTCACTATCCATTCTGGATGGGAGGTGAATCAAATGGCCACACCCTGACTAGGCTGGTCCCTCCCCCACTTTATCGCCACAGGCTTCTACTGGCACTAGCCACAGACCTGCTGTGCCAGCTTGGGGAGCTCCAGTCCGAAGAGGCCAGGGAGGGTGAGTGCAGGCCAGCTGAGAGACAGAAATGGCTGCTGCTACCAGAACCCCGGATCTGGAAGGGAGACATTGTCTTCTATGGAAACAAAGGCTTGCAAACCCAGGAGCCAGGCAGGGCCCTAAGCTTCTAGAGGGAAAGAATCACTTGGGAAGGTTGTAATGTCCTTACCAAAGGGTCAAGGGCAACTTCTCCAAGATATGCTAGATAACAGAGCTGCCTAAGGAGAACACGGACTCTGGAGGAAGATCATAGGGGACCCTGACTGGGAAGCTGAGCAAAGCATGGAGCTGGGTTCTGAGGGACAGAAGCTGAGCTTTGAGAGCCCTAGGAGGATTGATGCCTATGTAGGAACTCTGGACCTAGAAATCGGGGTTAAATTGGCTCTGCCATTATCCATACAACCTCCAGCTTCTTACTGAGCCTCAGCTTGCCCTCCTCTAAAAGGGAATGCTGGCAGTAATAGAGATCTGAACTATTCTGGATCTTTGGAGTAAACCTTAGCATGGGCTTGGCTAGTGATCAGTATTGGCTATTGAACTGCTGTTTCAGGCAGGAGAGTGAGACAATGTAATCTAAGACAGGTGGCCAAGGCTGGAAGCCAGGCGACCATCTAGAGAAGGGATGTTGAGTTTGAGACACCCCTTCCCCCCCCCCCCCCCCCCGCAGAGAAACAAAGAGGCGTTGGAGTTTGGAGGGGATTTTACAGGCAAGCTGGAGTGACCAGGAGAGAGTTCTTGGTGCAGAGATGCTGGAATTATGGTCAGGGCTCAAAAGGAGGGCTAGGTGTGGAGGGAAGTCCTAGGAGACAGTAACGGCTGAACTGGGGGGTTAACATCCCCATCACTGTTAGAAGGGAAGGGCTTGTGGGCAACACCAGGAGACTGAAAAGGAACCGGGATGGGGCTTGAGCACATGGGTCTTGAGAAAGGGAACCGTCGGGCATCCAGATTTCCTGGAACAAGGACAAATCTAAAGAGAGTAAACAAAGATAGAGTTCACCCTTGAATACCTGGAAGGAAGAGGAAGAGGGTGGGCCGGCTTCTGGGGTAGGGAGCAGCACTGGTGAACCAAGTCCTCTGGGGTTTAGGAGACTGGAGTCCTAGATCCGAGAAGGAGAGGGCAGAGCAAGGAAAAGTCTGGGAGTTTCCACTCCCAGCAGGTAAGCAGAAAGAGGTTGAGGCCCCAGACCTCGGGAGAGAGGAGATAAAAATCCTAGTTGTGAGAAAGAAGATAACGGAAGGTCCCTGAATCTCTAGGAGGTTTGGAATAGACCCTTGAGCCTTGAAGGAGGAGGCTACAGCTTTGCACTTCTGGATCGAAGCAAGGATGGTCCTGGGTTTGAGTACTTGGGCCTGAGGGAGGAAAGGTGGGACCTGGACTCCCAGGCCTGACAGAGCAAGGTAATCACAGCACACCTTCCCATCTCCCCACAGCCTCGGCATTCTCACACAGCATGGATCTGCGCACAATGACACAGTCGCTGGTGACGCTTGCAGAGGACAACACGGCCTTCTTCTCAAGCCAGGGCCCCGGAGAGACAGCTCGGCGGCTGTCCAATGTCTTTGCAGGTGTCCGAGAACAGGCACTGGGGCTGGAGCCAACCCTAGGCCACTTGTTGGGTGTGGCACACCATTTTGACCTGGACACAGAGACACCAGCCAATGGATACCGTAGCTTGGTGCACACAGCCCGTTGCTGCCTAGCACACCTACTACACAAATCCCGCTATGTGGCCTCCAATCGCCGAAGTATCTTTTTCCGTGCCAGCCACAACCTAGCAGAACTGGAGGCCTACCTGGCTGCTCTCACCCAGCTCCGTGCCCTGGCCTACTACGCTCAGCGCCTGCTGGCTATCAACCGACCAGGGGTGCTCTTCTTTGAGGGTGATGAAGGACTTACCGCTGACTTCCTGCAAGAGTATGTCACTCTACATAAAGGCTGCTTCTACGGCCGCTGCCTGGGCTTCCAGGTGAGTCCCTTGCCCCATGTCCTCCTGGATTCACAGTGAAGGCACTGGTAACCTATCCTTGAAGTAGAGCCACAGCCACCACAGTGGCTGGATTCGGAAATCAGAGCACAGATTGGCAGGGAGAGTTGGCAGGAGCTCAGAGCTGGACTCCAAGGTCTCCAACTCATGAGCCATGACTAGATAGACCTACCATGTATCAGAAACCTCTTCACCAGCTGGATTTGGTAACTCAGGCCTGTTACATCCCAACTACTTGGGAAGCTGAGGCAGGAGGATTGCAAGTCCAAGGCCTGGCTGAGCTTACTGAGTGAGATGAAAGCCAACCTTGGTATCTTAGGGAGACCCTGTCTCAAAAGTAACAAGAAGGCTGGGGCCACAACTCAGTGATAAAACACTTGTCAAACATGCATGAGGCCAGAGCTTCAACCCAGCAAAAGGTGGGGGGGGGAGAAGAGATTCATTTGCTCTTTTTCTTTTTCCTTCAAGTATTACGAGTGTTAGGTGAGCACACCATTGAGCTGTATCTCCAGCCCACTGAACCCTGAGGTTCATTTGAGTCTGAGTGCCTAGGAAGGTAATCAGTATTGATCTCAGAGGTCCATTCTGTGTGAGTGCACCCCTGCCTGGGATTCTGGACCATATGGAAGAAGGTGCCAGCCCACAGATAGCAGATTGGCACCTGGGCTTTGTCACTGTAGAAACCACATGATTTCTAGGCAGCCTTTAGGACAGGACCAACTCATCCATCAGAGTTGGTGACAACGAAGACCTGGTTGTGGTTAATCTCTTCCCTGAACGAGACATTCTGACCCTAGCTGTGGGCCTTCTCCTACCTTTTGCCCATCCCAAACCACCTCAGAGAGATGCAGCCTGTCACCACGTGGAAATTGAGGCAATCTAATACCCTCAGAACTATTTAGAGATAGAGGCTAGCCTGAGCTACATCAGATGTACCAGGCAAGCCAAAGCTACATAGAAAGACCCCTGTCTCAAAAATAAATAACTAAATGATTGATTTGGGGACTAGAAAACTGGGGAACATAGAAAACTAAAATCAGAATGGAGGCCCTTGTCTGGGGTCATGCTAGCTCCAGGCAACCCCAACCAGCTGTATGAAGGAACCTCAGCAAGGATTCCAGGAGCTATGTGATGCTTTGGTCCTTGTGCCCACTCAGGACCTCCTCTCGCTTCACCGAGAGATGAGCCCACCACTCTTTCAGCTTCCCTGTCCCTGTCTATCACTCCAGGCTTCCTGGGCCTGAGCAGCCCAACACAATTATTTCTGGGGTTCTTCCCTCACCCAAATAAACCTACAAACACTGATCTGGCCAGCAGAGCTAGCCATCTCCCTGCTTTCATGCCCTGGCATCAACACTGGAAATCAAGAAGTTCCAGGCTGCCTGAATCAGTGTCCTAGCCACAAAGGCCAGCTCCTGTGCTCTTTGGCCTACTGGGTTCCTGGCCAAGAGCACGGCCTGGGCCACCTGCCAGCTCCTGAGGACCCAGCTCTGCTAGAGCACAAGACTGCATCACCCTCTAAAATGTCAACTTCCAGGAAGGCAGAGCCCCTAGATCTCAGATGAGACTGCTCAGTCCCTGTTCCCTCCCAAAGCCTGCATGCTGTGGAACAGTTTCCAGAATGAACAAGAATTCTGCTAACTCCTTAGCCTCCCGAGGCTGAGTCTCCTCTGCTGCTCTCCTTGTCTTCCTGTCTGTCCTCCCCTCTACCACCTGCCAGGTGTCTTCCCTGACAGCCATTTATCCCTGTCTAGGCCTCAGCTGATCTTCCCAAGTTCTCTCGACCTGTCTTGTGTCATGTCCCCATTTCTGGCTTTCAGTTGCCCTGTGCCCAGCCCCAACTGTCTGTCTCACCCCTTTGTTCTTTCTGACTTCAGGAAGTGCCTATGTGTTCTTACTCCACAGTCCACAGCCCTCCAGATGCTCAGAATGAAACCCAGTCCCTCAGCCTGGGCCTTAGAAGAGCTTTCTTTGCCTCTAGGACCTCCCTTGCTCTTGTTCTTGGCCTACTCTGCTCCAGGCACACCATTGCGTTCTCTCTGACCCATGCCTCCTTTCCCTTACTACCCATGTGCGCCACTGCATCTTCAGCTTCTGTGCTTGCTCTGGCCTCTCCTCATGCAGACCCCTGCTCTCAGCCTGGGCAGGTAACCTGGCCCGTGGTCATCACTGCAGCCCATCCACCTAGTGCCTTTCTTCAGATCATTAGTTGAGTTAGACATTCCCCTGCACATATCTTTATTTGTTCATCATCTCCTTCCCTTGAGGACACCAGGTCCATGAAGGGGCCCAGGGTGAGCCCACAGCACACTGTAGGAACACATTAAAAGCTTGCTAAGTGTATGTGCCCACTCCTGTCTCTGTCCCCTTTTGTGCCCCATCCTCATCCGTCTCCTGGTGGTTGGGTGACACAGGCATCCCTTCACAGTTCACACCTGCCATCCGGCCGTTCCTGCAGACTCTCTCCATCGGGCTGGTGTCCTTCGGGGAACACTACAAACGGAACGAGACAGGCCTCAGTGAGTGGTGGCCGAGCCCTACCCACATCCTCTCCTGTCCCCTTTCCTAACCCAACCCAGTAGCCTGGTCTCCACCAGGGTTCCTTGACACACCTCCTGACCCCCAGGTGTGACTGCCAGTTCCCTCTTCACTGGTGGCCGATTCGCCATAGACCCAGAGTTGCGTGGGGCTGAGTTTGAACGGATCATACAGAACCTGGATGTGCACTTCTGGAAAGCCTTCTGGAACATCACTGAGATCGAGGTGTTGTCGGTGAGCTGCCGGGGCAGGGGAGAGCCTCCAGCATGCTTACAGATGGAGATTCTGAGTCCCAGACATCCAGTGAAGTCACTGCTGGTCACCACAGGACCCTGGGCCCAAGGATAGCACATAAGGGGAAAGACTGGGCTAGGGAGAGGAAGAAGGTGGTATGTACCCCCACCACCTCCATAACCCTTCCATAGCATCCCTTCTGTTCCTCCCCAGTCCCTGGCTAACATGGCATCAACCACTGTGAGGGTAAGCCGCCTGCTCAGCCTGCCACCTGAGGCCTTTGAGATGCCGCTAACCTCTGACCCCAAGCTCACAGTTACCATCTCACCTCCCTTGGCACACACGGGCCCAGGGCCTGTGCTAGCCAGGCTCATCTCCTATGACCTGCGGGAAGGACAGGTAAGCCTCTGGCCCCAGACAGTGGCAGCACCAGCTCAGCGCCCTGAGCCTATCCCCTGGGACAAAGAAGGCCCTGACAGACCACCCTCCCTCCTCACCACCAGGACAGCAAGATGCTCAACAGCCTGGTGAAATCTGAGGGCTCACGCCTGGAGCTGCGCCCACGGCCCCAGCAAGCACCCCGCTCACGGGCCCTAGTAGTCCACATCCATGGAGGTGGCTTTGTGGCACAGACCTCCAAATCCCATGAGCCCTACCTCAAGAACTGGGCCCAGGAGCTAGGTGTCCCCATCATCTCCATCGACTACTCCCTGGCCCCTGAGGCCCCCTTCCCCAGAGCGCTGGAAGAGTGTTTTTTTGCCTACTGCTGGGCTGTCAAGCACTGTGACCTGCTCGGTAAGACCCAGGTCCTTGCTTTCACAGACTCTACCCCGCGCCCCCATCCTTGCCCTAACCACCCTTCTTCAACCTCTGGCCTGTCCTGCAGGCCTGTCCTGCAGAGGCACTAAGTCCCTAGGTCCTAAAGCCTCAGCCTCATCTCTACCCAGCCCACCTTCCCTCCATCTGCCTCCCCCCTGCTATGGGCTAGCCCCATTACTGCCCATCTCCCATCTTGGCCTTGTCATCTCTGCCTCCTGCTTCCTTATTCCCGCCTTCATTTCTGGTCCCTCCTCTCCTGTCTCTCCTTTCCTCCCCAGCTGCCCACCTCCTGCCCTCCTGAACTGCCAGTCTGCTGGCTCACATGCCTACCTACTTGCCAAGTCCTCATACCTCCCTCTTGGAATGCCAGCATCTCAGGAAGACACCAGGGCACAAAGCAGAGCATGGCTGTACCCAGGCTGAACCCCCCTGACCTTCGGTTTCCCAACTTCCGATGCCCCTGTCTTGGGGAAACTGAGCTCCCCTTTGCAGTACCTGCCCCTACTGCTGCTCCTCAGACCCCCAGCTTCCCCAGAACTTTGTCTGCACCCTCTTTCCACTACGTACCACATGGGATCCAAATCCATGCTGCTTCTTGCCAGTAACTGCAATAGCATTCTGCTTGACCTTAGGAATTACTTACCCCACCTGAGAGCCCAGTTCTCCCAGGTCATGCCAGGCTATGACTGGACCCTTCTCCCCACAATAGGTTCAACAGGAGAGCGGATATGCCTTGCAGGAGACAGTGCAGGGGGGAACCTCTGCATCACCGTGTCCCTTCGGGCAGCAGCCTACGGAGTGAGGGTGCCAGATGGCATCATGGCAGCCTACCCAGTCACCACCCTGCAGCCCTCTGCCTCTCCCTCTCGTCTTCTGAGCCTCATGGACCCACTGCTACCACTGAGCGTACTCTCTAAGTGTGTCAGCGCCTATTCAGGTAAGATCCACACCCTCAGCATGGCAGCTGGATGCCTGAATGCCTTAGATACCCCCAGTTCTGGGTGTTAGAGCTGCACCTAGAGAGACCAACTCAGCCTCCCACATTCATTCATTCTGCAGGTACAGAGACAGAGGACCACTCTGACTCAGACCAGAAGGCACTGGGCATGATGGGGCTGGTGCAGAGGGACACATCTCTGTTCCTCAGAGACCTGCGCTTGGGTGCCTCCTCATGGCTCAACTCCTTCCTGGAGCTAAGCGGACGAAAGCCCCAAAAGACCTCATTGCCCACATCAGGTGAGTTAGAGCTTATTCCAAGGCACCTAGCCAGGACAGCCTAGACAAAGCAAACGCCCCAGGACACATGGGGCTACAAAGATACCTTTCCTGGCTGGCTCTGTCCTTGTCCCTACAACAAGCCAAGCCCTGGGTTTTCCCCAGCAGATGCCATCCAGAAACTTCCCAGACTTACTTCTGCATCCCCCAAGTGATCTCACAACCCCAGGAACTGCCCCCCAACAAAACAAAACAAAAACAAACAAACAAACGCTCTCATGGCCAGATTTAGTGACAAACACCTTTAATCCCAGCACTTGGGAAGCAGAAACAAACTCAAAAGTGGGTTTGAGGCTAGCCTGGTCTTCATAGCAAGTTCGCATTCCAGGCTAGCCAGAGCTACACAGAGAGACCCCTATCCCAACAACAACAAACCCATTCTTCAGGGGGCTGGGGAAATGTCTCAAGAAGCAAAGAGCCTGCTGGGCAAATATGAGAACCTGAATTTGGACCAAAACCCATATAAAGCCAGGTGTGGTGGTGCGTGCCATAATCACGGCCCTGGGTGGGCAGAGTCAGGCGAGTCCCTGGGACTTACTGGAGTGCAGGTCTGGGCAAAGGCAGTGAAGGCAGTGAAGGCGGCTGACGTGACTCAGTGCCTGCTGCTATGCCTGACCCGGGTTCAATCCCAGGGTTCACATGGAGGAAGGCAGGAGCCTATCCCTAAAAGTTGTCATCTGACCTCCACATGTGCACACGCACACACAAAATAAAAATGTAAGAAAAATGAAGAAAGACCCAAGGTGGATGGTGCCCTGAAGATCACCTGAGGGTGATCTCCCTCTCCCTCTCTCTCTCTCTCTCTCTCTCTCTCTCTCTCTATCTATCTATCTATCTATCTATCAATCACGCACGCACGCACAGTTTTTTCAGTTTACATGTGTTTTACTATAAGTTAAGGTTCTAATTTTCGAATCTTCAGGAAATGCAGACACACACACAAGTTAAAAGGGAATTGAATTTGAAGCAAGGGACCACTGAGCCCTGGGGGTGAGGTTCTCTGTAGGAGAAAGGTACCCAAAAGGTGTCCTGGGAGGCACACACTCCAGCCCAGCTTCTCACTCCACCAGTGCCTCACTCACTGCTGGGTTAATGGACAAATATCAGCATCTATAACCCTTAGTTTGTCACTCTGTGAAATGGGTATGAGAGTATCTGCCTTGTGGAGTCATAGTGAAGACTGCTACCCCCCTTGTGTCAAGTGCCAAAACAGTGCCTGGCACACAGGTGCTCTCAGAACATACTAGAATTCCATGCCCCATGTCCACAGTTTTGGCCCTCATAGGCTGATAAAGGCAAGTTGTAGGAACTGAAAGGTAATACCAGGTGTAGTGCTGAACCACTGAAACCTGAGGATCCCATCTGGGGCAAGCCAGGGCTAAAGAGCAGCACTGCCCGAAATAAAACCGCATGAGCCGTAAAACAATAAGCAGTGAGGACACAATTAAATTAACAGACTGGAGGCCAGTGCCTTCAAGATGTCCGTGCCATGTGCGCTAGACACACATCATCTGGGCACTTGCTTGCCTGGTTGCTCAGTGGAAAGAGATAAAATGGAGATATGAAAGACATTTTGGAGAGCAGATCCACCTGGCTATAGATGCAAGCTCTCTGGGAGAGTAACACACCCTGAAGACTGTTAGCTGCCTGTAAAGAGAAGCCCCTGTCCCGCTCTATGAGTTCATTCATGCCCCTTGGTCAAGTGGTCATAAAAGGCTGGCTGAACCTCCTGCTGGGGGCCCGAGGCAGCTACAGCAAGACATGCTGCCTGGCAGTCAAACCTTAATGCCCGCCAGAGGATGTAAATACCAGCTCTGCAGTGGAGCATCTGCATAGAACCCACCTGTAAGGGCTGGGAGCTGGCATATGCAAAGCTCTGGATTCTATCCCCAGCAGCACAGACACGAAAAATCCTGATACATCATGATCCCTCTGGAGGAAATGATAGTTAATCCTATCTTATCCCTCTGAGTTCTTATATTCTTATCACTTAGAAGCTAAGGACTGGACTACACAGAAGGAAAGATGGAAGCGCCCAGAAGTCAACTGATTTGCACTTCCCAGGCTATATATACATGTACATCCTGCCCTACAACACAGTCCCACCTCCAAGACTACCAGCTTTCCGATTGCAATCCTGGACACAAACGCCCCACCCACACTCACCCTAGAGTCTGGGGGGAGGGGGTATCCTGGACCTCCCCACACAGACCACTGTCCTTCCTTCTACTGACCTACCCTATCTTGCCATCCAAACACCCTGCTCACTGCCAGGCTTATCTTCTGGCCTCAGGCAGCCTCTGTCTTTGCCCTTCCTACAGAGGTCGTGCGCCCCACGGAGTCAATGCGCAGGAGTGTGTCTGAAGCAGCCCTGGCCCAGCCCGAAGGCTTGCTGGGTACAGATACCCTGAAGACCCTGACAATAAAGGACTTGAGCTTTAAGGGCAACTCCCAGACATCAGACACCCCCGAGATGTCGATGTCAATGGAGACACTTGGCCCCTCCACACCCTCCGATGTCAACTTTTTTCTGAGGCCTGAGAATTCCCACGAAGAGGGTGAAGCCAAAGATGACGTGGGCACCATGGGCAGAGCCCCCCGAGTGCGCGCTGCGTTCCCTGAGGGTTTCCACCCTAGGCGCTCAAGCCAGGGTATCCTCCACATGCCCCTCTACTCGTCACCCATCGTCAAGAATCCCTTCATGTCTCCTCTGCTGGCCCCTGACAGCATGCTGAAGACCCTGCCGCCTGTGCACATTGTGGTGAGAACAAGGCCGGGCAGGGTGCCGCTGGAGGGTGGTGGGGTGGAACATGGGTGCCCTAGGGAAAGAGCTAGCAAGTGCACCGGTGGCTAGGCAAACCAGGAGATCTGTTGTCTTGTACTTTTATTGGGTAGGAAGAAGGCTTGGGCGGGTGGAAAAGATAGGGGCAGGGCTGGGTAAAGGTTGGGGATTCCGTTAACCTCATTTCTTCCTTTTTCCCTTTCCGCCCACTCTCTCCCCGACTCCTCACGCCCGGCCTCTGTCCACTCCATATCCGTGTCCCTGTACTTAACCTTCCCTCCTACCCTGACCCCCACTCTCTCCAGGCGTGCGCTCTGGACCCCATGCTGGACGACTCGGTCATGTTCGCGCGGCGGCTGCGCGACCTAGGCCAGCCGGTGACGCTGAATGTGGTAGAGGACCTGCCGCATGGCTTCCTGAGCCTGGCGGCGCTGTGCCGCGAGACCCGGCAGGCCACGGAGTTGTGCGTGCAGCGCATCCGGCTCGTCCTTAACCCGCCTGCCGCACCGCTGAGCTGAGCCGGAGCTGGGGACGGCGGGGGGCGGCACTAAAAGACCTCTTGCTCCCATCTGCGCGGGCCTCCGTGATGAGTGCGCTCCGGGACGGGCTCTAGGCCCAGCGGGGCCCCTCGGTCAGGCTGGGCGGGAGGGGGCGGGCTGTGCCTTAATTTGGGACCGTTAGTGGGGCGGGGTGGGGACCGAAAGCTGAGCCTGGGAGAGGGGGACGCACACACACCTGTCACCAAGACAGCTGGACCTTCACTACACCACTGCCTTCTACTGCTGCTGTGACCGACCGTGGCTAGTCGGTTTTGTCTTTTGTAAATAAAAGCTATTTAATTAGTTAGGCCTTTTTAAAAATAGGGAATGTGTTTGCCCAGCAGGTGGCAGCACTGGGTTCAAGCGTCTGCTAAAGGGGAAACTAGGAATGTGGACGGGAACTAGCTTTGCTCGCAACCCAAACCACCTAAGATGCAAGTTCTACCTTCCTGAGATAGTCCTTAAGTCTCAGAGGCCTGCCCCCTGGTAGACCGTGAACCTAGTGAGGCAATTTCAACCCAAGGCCTGCTCCTGGGGCTACTGATCCGAGGTTCGGGGAGTCTGTGCAATGATGGTTGGAGAAGGTTTCACAGAAGAGATGGACTTGGCCTTAAAAAAAGCACAGGCCTGGAGAGCTGGCTCAGTGGTTAAGAAAGAGTACTAAATGCGTTTCCAGAGAACCCGGGTTCAATTCACAGAACCCATGTGGGAGCTCATAGAGTTAACTCCAGTCCCAGAGCCTCCAAGGGCACCAGGTATGTATATGGTGCACAGACGACATGCAAACAAAATACACATGTAATTTAAAAAAAAAAAAAAATAGCACAAACTTGATAGGTAGAGAACCGTGACAGTAAGTGATGGAGGCTTCTTCCACACCAGAAAGCTGTATGTAACAGCTGTAGAGCGGCTAGGATCCTCATGAGGGTCAAGTGTTGAAGAATACGCTAAGGCGTTGGGGATGGACTGGAACACTGGAGGCAAAGGAGAGGCTTGGGGACAAGTTAAGGCAAGGTCTGGGCTGGAGTAGAGGCTATGAGGGTAGGGAGTATCCCAGAGCCAGCAATGAGGTTGCATAAGTAAAACAGTTAGGGTAGGGATTGGATTATAACAGAGCAAAGCTACAGGCATGACTCTGAGGTCTAGCCATAAAGCGAGTGGACAATGAGGTAGCCTGTTGACCGGGAGGAGGCTCACATGCCTGTGAAGAGACTGGGGTAGGGATGCTCAGAGGTTATTCCATGAGACACTTTAGTGAAACATCCAGAGGACTGGAGAGGGGTATGTGTTTCACTCTAGCTGGAACCCAAAAACTAGGATCATTCTTGAAAGAATAGGCAAGGTAGGCTTGGAAGGGGCCCAGAACAGACAGAGCCCTGAAGCTTATGGCCCACAATAAAGGAATGGGTCATGGGAGGCCCCTGTTGGAATGTCCTGAGGATCAGCTGGAGAGGAAGGGAGGCAGGAGAGAAGAGGCTGTAAAGGAAGTTTCCGGAAAGAGGGAGTGGTCCATGACAAATTGAAATGCTATCCTGGGTCCTTGCCCATGAATGAGCATGTGCTGCCACAGACTTTGCCCAGAGTCTTGGCATCCAAATGTGGTGGGTTGAAGAGGGAATGGAAGACAAGGGGCTGAGCCAATGGACACCACGTCTATAGAAGTTAAAGGGATGAGATGGTGACTGACAGGCCCTTGATGAGGTGGGGAGCAGAGAAGATGGACCAGTTTTAATTGTGTCAGAAACGGAGAGACAGACAGAGAACCACAATTGGTTTCTTTTCTTCTTTCTTTTTCTTTCTTTCTTTCTTTCTTTCTTTTTTTTTTTTTTTTTTTTTTCCGAGACAGGGTTTCTCTGTATAGCTTTGCGCCTTTCCTGGATCTCACTCTGTAGACCAGGCTGGCCTCAAACTCACCGATATCCAACTGCCTCTGCCTCCCGAGTGCTGGGTTAAAGGGTGTGCCACCACCGCCCAGCCACAATTGGTTTCTTAAAGGAAAGGATAGCAGGGACCCCACCTCAGGGGTCCTAATCTACCCAGGTAACTTCTGAATCAAAACCTGGCGTGGAAAGCCAAGTGTGGTACTGCAAGCCTCAATGGAATCCAGCTGCTATCACAAAAGCTACTGCTTGGAAAAGTCAAGGACTTCTCCAAAGGCCAAGCCATGGCTTAAGACGTCTTGGTGATATTTTAGCTTTTCTATATATTAAGCCTGCTCCTAAAATGATTTTCTTGCGTGCTTCTAAAGAACTCCTAACAGTGTATTTATCTAAAATGCTTATCAAGCATCCAAGGCCATATGAAACTGCACCTGCCTCCTAGGTCAGCAGATAGCTTTATTTCTTGTGCAATATAGGGTGAGACCCTCCTTTTTTATACAACCTTACTAATAGACCCCTAACTTCTTACCTAACCACTCCTAGGGATGTAGACTGAGCACATTAATCCCCTTTTTGATACACTAACCAATCATTAGCACTCAGTTGACCTCCTCCTTTACCACTTCCATTTTGGATTGTAAAAGAAAGCCTGGTGGTCACTGAGGAAAATTCTTACCTGCCTTTATGACCCCGTAGAATTCAAGCCTGGTGACCTTGCTCAACCAGGGGATTGCTGTTGCCTGGGTTTATAACTGAATTTCTGGGAGACTTAGGAGGAACATAGAGAACTTAGAGATGGAGAACAGAGAGGGTTAAGAGGATTTTTGACCAGAGAGTATGTGTGGACGAGATGGAAGATGAGGAAGAGTCAGATGAGGAAGTACTAGCTGGGTAAGAACAAGATGAAAAGGACCTCGATGAGGCAGAATTAAGACGAGAGAATTAAGATAGAACTTAGAGGGAGCAGTAGATAAAGGTAGAGAGAAATCAGGCAAGAAAGGAGCTCAGCACGAGAACGGAACTGAAGCTGTGTAGATAGGATGTTATCTCAGAGGAATTAAAGCAAGTGGACTATAGAGCTCGGTGTGCTGAGATTCTATTTCCTGAAAATAGTCCTCGCCCTTTGTAGTCTCTCTCCTGAGCCGCTGGGAAGTAGAACATTAGGGCTGGTCCCACTAATTATACAAGAGTGTGATGGCTCACACTTAGAACCCCAGTGCTTGGAAGGCTGAAGCAGGACTACTATCTGTTTGAGGTCCCTCAGATATATACTGAATAGTGAGGTCGTTATGTAGCCCAGGCTGGGCCCAAACTGTGCCCCAGAGTAAGACCCTGAAAAACAACAAAACTCTCAACCTAGAATTCCCGAAAGGATTTCTATCCATGCACTGAACACACCTTCATTCCGCTCCTAGCTCATCAAGTGCAGCCCCCTGAGATGGAACAACAGCCCTGGGTCTTGTTCCCATAGCGCACCCACCACAAGTTCTGCCTTTAGCTCCTGTCTCATCCCTTCAGCCTCTGGCCGGATCCAGGCTCCACCCTGTTCTCCCTAGGCACTGGAGAGGCCACCACCTGGTGTACTGACAGAAATTCCAGTCTCACACCTCCAGCTCTGGTCCCTACTCTGCCTTAGCCCATCCCTGGCACGCACGCAGTACACACCAAGTTCCTCACTCCAGCTGGTGCTCACCTCCTCATCCTCTTCCAGCCTTACAGCTCCCCTGGTGGTACAGCGTGGGTCTTCTCTTTGGGCACCTAAAGGTGCCTCCTGACTTTGCACAGGCTGAAACCCTCTCATAACCTGTACTGCCACCTAGTGCTCTTCCAAGGACCAGCGCCAGGGGCCCCTTCTCTGGAAATTCTTTGCTGACCATGCCAACCCCCCCCCCCAAAAAAAGAGATTCCTGTGCCTCCCTACCCCTTCACGCCCTTGACCACCAATGCCTGTCCTTCCCTCTAACCCGAGCTCCCATTGAGGGCAGGGCCCAGGTCTGACTCATCTTGATCACCACAGTCCCCAGCTTCAGGCCTGGCACACCAGGAGCCCAGGAAATGTTTGTTAAGTGATGAGTGGGTGAGTGAGTGAGCGCTGAGTGAATGGATGACTATAAGAGAGAACCGCGAGTGAATTCGTGACAGACAGCAGGAAGTGACGAATGGAGGAAACCTAGCGCAGGACAGGCAAGGAACAGAATCAATAGGTGCATTCATTTCTGAGGGTGCGCATCCCTGAACTCAGTTTCTCCAATAGCGACCTCCCTCATCGCCGCCGCTGCAAGCTATGTCCAGAACCCCAGTACTGGTCATTCTGGAAAGGACTTACCGGGACCAACCAGATGAGCTGGTTTTCTTGGGGAACCCCTTCGGCCTTTAGCCGAATCGACCCGAGCCCTACGAGGCAGGTTCCCTGTTGGCAGATTGACCCAAACTAGCGGAGAATGACGTCTTTCAGAGCCTATCGCTGTCCGACACGGACTGCAGGCCCGCCCATTCAGGAAAGCGCCCACAGGGAGCGTCAGGTCCTCCTCTGGAGAGAGCGAAGGCTGCTGAGGGCCGGAATGGGGTGTTTTCAGGCGTTCTAATTCTTCTTTTTTCTCCTTCTTTTTCCCAGTACTGGGGATTGAACCCAGGCCTTTCCGTATGCTACACAAGGTCTCTACTACCCGGCACTGAACCTCAACCCTTCTTTATTTTGAAACAGCATCTCACTAAATTACAGACAGGGCTTGAACTTACTCTGTTACCCAGAGTGGCCTCTGATTTGCCTCAGCCTCCAGAGGCGTTTAGGATTGTACACTTGCATCATACCCAGCTGCAGTGGGTCTTGGTAAAAAGAAGCCACGCTCCTTAATCCTAAAGGAGCAAGGGCACTTAGGACCAAAGAGGTTAGAAATTAGTGGTCAGGATTTTTGTGTCTGAGGGTCCGAGAATTAGGAACCTCAAAGATTGGAGCCCAGGAATTTGAACTCCAGGGTCCTGTGAGTCACTCTGGTTTGCCTGCTCTGGATGACAGATCTGGGGTTCAAGATTTTATGAGGCTATTTGTGGGACTGGGGCCATGCCTCACCCCCAGGCAAGATTTCCGAGGCCTGAGGTGGAGCACAAGGGAGGAAGGGGGGGATCTCTAGCCTGGATGCCGTTCTTACCTGTGTCCCTACCACGAAAGTGAGGGGTAGAGCTTGCTGAAAAAAAAAATGGAAGGAGCCTTGAGGAGAATGTGGAGACCAGGGGAAAGGAACACAAAGACACCAAAGAAGAGATTAAAAACAATAATAACAGTTATCTTGTACTGAGTTTACTGCGGCCTGGGTTCTGTACTAAAGCATTTCACATAATTATTCCGTGTCTTCCTCATAGTCCTAAGAGACTGGAGCTTCATTAGTGTTGTCATTATTATTATTATCCTCCTTTTACAAGTGAGAAAATTGAGGTCCAGTGCAGGACAATCAAGATAGAGATATAGGTAGGGAAAAAATACAGATGTAAAAAGAACACACACAGATGAAAACAAGATTAATGGATAAGGCAGGCCCAGAAAAAAAAGAGGAAATGACCTACAGCAAACAAAGGGGAGGGATCTGAAAGCCAGGAAGTGGCAGGCCACGAGGGATCTGAGAGCCAGGAAGTGGCAGGCCACGAGGACTCAAGGGAGACAGCCAAAAGATGAGGATTGCCAATGACCTTTCTTCCCTGATTCCGCGGTTTCAGCCTTGTCCAAGACTTCTTGCTGTTGGTGCTGAGCCAAGCTGGGGTCAAAAACAGTGATTAAGAACAGGCAAGTATGTCATTATGCCAGGAGATGATAAGAAAATGATTCATGGGGGTACCCCAGTCTGGGAGGGGCCTCTGCCTCACAGCCTCTGCTCTTTAATTTGGATAGAGCTCACGCCTCAGAGAGGACTTGGTTCAGGCCGTCCCTCTCCTAATCTGTCTCTCCATCACTGAGAACTGTTGCTGTAACACATTATGAACACAGGTGAGGACCTCCCTCCAGACCTCAAACACTTACACCTTAGAGACCTCAACACATTTCAGAGACTCCATAGATGCACAGGATGGATGGACGGACAAACAGATGGACGGGCAGATGGATGGACGGATGTCCACATCTCTCCAGGAAGCTCTTCCCCACCCTGCCATTCCCCTCTCTGCCACCATCATACTCCTTAGAGTCTCCCTGGCCACATCGTCTCCTCTGCTCTTCCCTTTCATCCTGTGTTTCTCCGCAAGCCACTGGACCAGCCAACCCCAGTGAGCAGAAACTGGAGCTTATTTTGGGAGCACTCAGCTTCCAGCAGTCCTCAGGGACTGAAAGAGGTGTCCTCAAGACTCCTACTTCAGACACACTCCCAACACCTCAGTCAGAGACACAAGATCCCACCAAATGTGAGCCCTCACAATACAAGTTAGGTGTGAAAACTTACAATGTCAGCACCCACAGAGCACATACAACATCCTATGAACACAAACAAAACACGGCCCCACAACGACAGAATCACCTGCACCGACAGAAATATCCTCCTAACACAGGCAAAACAGACACCCCAGTGGTGCAATTACATGACCAGCCACCAAAAGCTTGCTGGAAGGAGCATGAGCAAGAGACTTGGTTGTGTTCCTCGTATCCAGAGCAACAGGCCGAACACATAAGCATCACCGTCATCACCATAAGAACAGTGTTTCCTGCCTGTTTCCACGTACAGTTCCAAGCCTTTTACACCAAACATCTTGCTCCAACCTCTCAACAATGCTATTTAACACAATCAGTCTCACAGATGGGAAAACTGAAGTCAAGAGAAGTTTGACAAACGGGCTCCAAGTTGTCATAGCCAGCAGCCATGGTGGGGGAGGGGAGACTGACAAGCTGAGCTTGATCCCTGGGATTCACAAGACAAAAGGAAAGGACTAGTTCTCATATGTTATCCTCCAACCCTACACATGTGCCACGGCGCGCGCGCGCGCGCGCGCGCGCGCACACACACACACACACACACACACACACACACACACACACAAGTCATAGAGTAAAGAAGCAATCAGGATTAAAACCCAGGCTTCCCTGCTCAACAGTCTATGACCTAAGGTTATGTGTCAATCATCCCAGAACCGAGGCGGGATGATTGCAAGTTCAAGATGAACCTGGGCTGCACAGCGAATTCTAGGCACACACACCCCGCCCCCACCGGGCTATATGGCCGTTTGTTGTATGACTTTCCTGAGGAAAGGCAAGAAAACTATCTATTTACTCCTCAATAGAGAGAGTACAGACAGACCAAAGAACGGTTCTACCAGGAACAACTTAGCAAAAAGAGATAAATTTTTGGGGTTACTTCCATGTCCAGAGTGGCCCAGGGAGGCACACCACTGAAAGTCCGTCAACGCCTGCCTTCTCTATATGTTAGCATTTCTAGGGGTGTGTAGAGCTGGGGCAAGAGGGAATGGTGACTGGAATTTCAGGGGAGGGTCTTGGGGTGATCTCATGACAGTTTTGTGACCTTCTTCACCCTCCCAAAGGGAATGTTAGTAACCCCCTTCCCTTAGGCCTAGATGTCTACTCCTGTTGCCATGACATCCAGCCAAGGTCTCAGGCCACCGCAGCTGCTCTTACCCATGATGGCAATGTGATGTTCCTCATCTGGTGAAGAGGCTTGCTGAGTGACCCAGTTGACCTGAGTTGACCCTAGTTCCACCCTCGGAAACATATGCTGCCCTCTGGCTTCTGCGTGTACATTTATTTATATATTTTATTATTATCATTTGTGTGTGTGAGTGTGCGTGCGCATGGAACAAGCACATGGAGGTCAGAGGTCAACTTATAGGAGTTAAATCTCTTTCTACCATGTGGATCCTAGGGATTAGGCTTGGCGGGAAGTACCCTTAGCGCTGAGTCATTTCACTGGCCCAGTAATAATTTTTTAAAAGAGTCAAAGAAACAGCTTACGCTACAATAGTGACACTTTGTCTCAAAAAACCACCAACAGCGGGGGGAGGGGCGTGGCGTGGCGTGGCGTGGCGTGGCGTGGCGTGGCGTGGCGTGGCGTGGCGTGGCGTGGCGTGGCGTGGCGTGGCGTGGCGTGGCGTGGCGCGCACGCCTTTAATCCCAGCACTCGGGATCTCTGTGAGTTCCAGGCCAGCCTGGTCTAGAGAGCAAGGTCCAGGACAGGCACCAAAACTTCGCAGAGAAACCCTGTCTCGAAAGACAGAAAACAAACAAACCACAAACAAACCAAAGCGGAGAGAGACATTGCAGGTGCACAGCCCCAGCACTCAGGAGACTGAGGCAGGAAACCTACTGCCAGCTCGGTCTGCCTAGTATGTTCAAGTCACAGTGGTGAGTTAAGACAAGCCTGGGACACACAAGGCAGTGCACAGAATCAACTAAGCAGGGCTGGTAGGGGCTCACAGAGACCGAAGCGGCGATCACGGAACTGCACGGGTCTGCTCCAAGTCCTCTGCATCTATGTCGTGGTTATTAGCTGGATGGTTCTGTGGGACTCCTGAGAGTGGGAGTGGGGGTGTCTCTGACTCTTGGAACCCTTTTCCTCCTACTGGTTTGCCTTTCCAGCCTTGATCTGAGGGTTTGTGCCCAGTCTTATTGTACCTTGTATGGTGTTTGACTGATATCCCCGGCAGGCCCACTCTTTTTCTGAAGGGAAACAGGAGAAGCAGATCTGGGGGTGATGGGGACTGGGAGGAGTGGAAGGGGGGAATTGCAATCAGAATGTATTGAAAACAAAAAGAAAAGAAAAGAAAAAAATCCTGCCTGGAAGACTTCTTTTTAAAAGTCACATACAGTCACATAACCACACAGAGAGATACAACACACCCAAACCAAGCAGTGAGTGGCACGCCTAAAGCTCCCCAAGTCCCTCCTGTTCTTCTGGGTTAGTCCTCAAGGAAACAGTAGGCTTAGGATGGAAAGGGGGGGGCCCACTTGCCCTCTCAGCCAGACTGGTTCCACAAGGGCCATGGATGGTATAACCTGTCTGGTTTGTGAAACTCACGTTGGGCAACTGGGCTCAAATGTGGATTCCTGAATTCTGAGGAGAGATGAGTTGGAACACCTGACTCTGGTGTCCTGAGGGGCAGGGAGCTGGGGTGCACTTTGAGGGAAGAGAGGAGACTGGGACCTGGGCATCCAGGCTCTGGGAATTTGGGGCACACCCTGCTGGTTTTTGCTGTTGAAGGGAAAGATCCAGTCATGGTGAATAAAATACATGAAGCTCAATGCAATCTGAATTTCCAGTAAATAATTAAATTCTGTTTTAGCAGAAGTATATTCCCATGTAACAATATTGGCAATATATTCACCGTTTCTCTGAAATTCCAAGTGAAGCCAGGTGTGGTGGTGCACATACATAATCCAGACTGCAGGTTGGGGCAGGAAGATCCTAAGTTCAAGGACAGCCTAGGCTTCATTTTGAGATGCTATCTCAAAACACAACTGGACTTTTGGGAGCCAGTGAGATGGCTCAGCAGGAAAAGGCACTTACTGCTGAAACCTAACACCCTGAGTTCAATCCTAGAGAACCAACTCCTACAAGCGGTCTCTGACCCCAACTCACACATTAATGTGCTCACACTTTTTAAAGGGGGGGCTGGAGAGATGGCTCAGAGGTAAGAGCACTGGCTGCTCTTCCAGAGGACCCAGGTTCAATTCCAAGCACATGGTGGCTCACAGCTGTCTGTAACTCTAGCTCCAAGGAAGAATCTAGCACCCTTTTCTGGCCCTCCATGGGTAGCAGGAGGCAAAAAAAAAAAAAAAAAAAAACCCACAGGCAAAATATCTACACACACACAAATAAATATATAAATATATCAATAAACAAATAAATAGAGAAAGAAAGCCAGGCTGTGGTGGCACACGCCTTTAATCCCAGCAGAGATGGCAGATCTCTGTGAGTTTGAGGCCAGCATGGTCTACAGAGTGAGTTCCAGAACAGCGAGGGCTACACAGAGAAACCCTGTCTCCAAACAAAACAAAAATTAAAAATGGAACCAAGCACTGTATATTTAATCTGTCCACCACTTAAGGGGGAACAAAGTCAAGCACCTAGTGGTAGGGTCATGAGCCCTCAGCTCCCCAGACTCTCTCCTCTCTTTCTGCTTCTGGATCTCTCCTCCAAATTCCCACTTAAAGCCACCTCACAACTCCCCCAGCCCCAGTGTCCTAGTCCGCACGAGTGGCTGTATCTAGGTGGGGGCCTCAGGCTATGGCAATGAACTTATACACAACTCAGGCTGCCACCTTGGGAGCCTGTGGTCCTCAGTTATGACTGATCCTGAGAACTTGCAGTCCATTTTCTGTAGTATGGGGAAGGGGCCATGCGGCTGCCTTAGAAAAGGAGAAGACCCGTGAGACAAGACAGAGGCCCCAGGATGAGGAGGCACAGACATGGGGTCTGAGAGGACAGAGACCAAAAAATGGGCACACAAACACACACGAGGCAAAATGGTTGCAAAGATGAGGAAAGAAAGGAAGGGATGTGATGGCTGGTGCTTGCAATCCAAGAGCTCAGGAGGCTGAGGCAGGAGGATCGCCGTAAATTGAAGCTAGCCTAGCTACATAAGAGTAAAACCCTGCCTCAAAATAAAGAAATAATAAAAAGGAGGAAGGGAGCTAGCTGTCAAAGCAGCTCAGTTGGCAGACTGCTTGCCTAGCACACACAAGGCCCTGGGTTCGATCCCCAGCTCCAGACAGACTCTGTAGTTTTGTTTGTGCAAGCCCATAATCTCAGTATTTGAAGGTAGAGGCAAGAAATCCAAGGTCGGGGCTGGGGATTTAGCTCAGTAGTAGAGCACTTGCCCAGCCAGCACAAGGCCCTGGGTTCGATCCTCAGTTCCAGAAAAAAAAAAAAAGAAAGAAAAGAAATCCAAGGTCATCCTCGATACACAGGGAGTTGGAGACCAGCCTGGGCTACATGAGAGACTGTCTCAAAAGCAAAACAAAACAAAACAAAAGGAAGGAAGAAGAAAAGGAGGGAGGGAGGAAGAAAGGACAGGGTTAATTTAGAGCTGGACAGACAAAGACACAGTGATAAGGAGTCAGGCACTCAAAAATGAAGTGGGAAATGTCAACCAAATATGTAGGCTCCACACCGGGAGACAGACACGCACAAGCAAAATGATGCTTGCTGCTGCTGTGGATCTGGGGACAAACCGCACCAGCCATTTGGGCGGTGCCGAGAGACAAAGGTTTGGGCCCTAGAGTGTTGGGTATGTGGAGAAAGCTGGGATAGCAGGCCAGGCATCAGGTGATCCATTTGCTGCCACCTCACAGCCATACACTGTGGCGTGGTGACACAGCCTTCTCTGAAGGTGACACCCCAATTTTCTGGTGCCTCCTGTATTTTTGGGGTGACACCCACGGTAGGAACCCCACCCAACTCTAGTGCCGCTTCCCTGTTGAGTCACCCACAACCCCATCAGGCCTGTTGGGGAAAACTTTGGTGAATCAAGCATCCATACCCTTCACCCCTGAAGCCCAGTTCATTAGAAACTTGGATCTAGCTCTCTAGGAACACACAGCCTAGACAAAGGGACATTATTAGGGTCTAGACCCTCCTCTAGATTAAGACACCCGGGCTCAGTTCTTCTCCCTCAAACACACAGGTCCCAACCTAGCCCATCTCCCTTAGTTCAGGGGTCCAGACTCTTCCCTCAGACCCATGATGCAGATCCCAACCTCCCCCACCTCAGACTCAGATCTCAACCCTCTTCCTTCAGACCCAGGAGCCAAAGCCCCAGCCTGCCTCCCTCAGACTCACATTCCAGACCACCCCCTCAGGTTGGAACCGCGACCAGGCACACCCTGGCCTTTCTTGTCAGTCCCCAGCCTCCTCCCTTCCCATTTGAAGTGGAGATGAGGTGTGTTTATTTACTTTGGTCCCCATATGAATCACTCCCTAAAACACACTGCCCATCCCCCACCCCACGTCTCCAGGCCTTGAACAGAAAGAACAATGCCCCTTCTTGCCCCTCAACACGGACAAAATCACTCAGCAAGATGAGAAGGTACTCAAAGGAAAACCCACTCTGTACAGCAGACCAGGCCTTCCCCTCACCTCCCTAGCCCCTCACTGCTTCCCTGCCTCACTGGTCCCTTAGCCCTGCCCTCAGCCACGGGTCTTTCTGCTTTCTCTCTCTCTCTCTCTCTCTCTCTCTCTCTCTCTCTCTCTCTCTCTCTCTCTCTCTCTCTCTCTCGCCCCACTCTGGTTTCTATCTCTGCCCCAGGTCTTCAGTCCTGAACGATGGAACAAGAAGGGAAGAGGGGTGTGGGGGATGGAGAGAAGGTGGAAAATCTAGGCGGAAGGGAAGAGGGTCAGGCAGACCGGCTAGGCTCCCTAGGCATCTCTGTCAGAGCCCCGCCCAGGGCTGTGTGGCCTGGCCCATATAAGCAGCTCCTGGCCTGACACTGAGAACTTAGTGTCTGCGTGTCACCAAGAACCTCTATCTCCACCTCCTCACGTGGGTCTGCAGGTAGGAGCACCTTCTCTCCCCAAAGCCTCTGCTCTCAGGCAGGGCCCCTTGGCTCTCTCTCCTCTGCCTACCTGGCTCACAGTCTCCTTTCTGTCCCTTGACTTTCAGTCTCTCGACTGTCAGTAACTAGGAACCTTGTTCTCTCCCAATGCCCCATCTTCCCAGTCTTGCCTGTCAAACCCAAGTGGTACTGAGCTGAATTTAGAAATTCTGGGGCTCAGCACCCAATCTCCTAGCCTGTTTGGCTTGGTCCATCAGACACAGTACACTTCTCTTCATCTCTGAACCTACGGTGAAATTGGCTTGCAGAGGCAACAAAGCGCTTCACACTTGTGGGTGTCACTAGCAATGTCTCGTGGGCACCTGGCTCAGAGCTCTTTCCCACCTTGTCTCTGCCACACCACACCTATCCCTGTCTCTTGCTCTCTCTGCCTCTGCTCCAAGAAGGGTCCTCTGGGGTCTGTCGGGCAGCTGTTTAAAAGATGGGCGAGTTGTTCGCCCCACCCTATCCCTCCTAGCCAACAGGCTAACACAGCCTCTTTCTCTTCAGCTCCCTTCCCCCGAGAGTCCAGCACCACCCCCCAGTACCCTAGTCCCTTGCCCTCCCTTGCCCAGTATACAGCATCCCTTGGACAGACTCCGTTGCGGTAGCTGTTGGTGTAGCCAGCCCCTGCAGCCGTCCTGTACACAGCAGCCACCTCCTCAGGGCCAGCGAGATGCAGTTTGAGATGCACGACAACGTGAAAGGCAAAGGTGGGATCACTGGATGGACCAACAACCTTCCAGGTGCCAGGCAGGAACCTGGCTACTTCCCTCCCCTGGGCACCTGCTTCTACCCCAGAGGCCCCTGAAATGCTGGAGCCCAGTCGTGAAGGAGGAGGTGGTCGCAAGTCCAGGCTCTGCCCAACTGTGGTGCCCACTTTTTCTCCCAGCCTTGGCTCAAGCACATGTATAGTTGGCAACAGCAACAGGGACAGACTAGGGGTGATGATGACCAAATGTGACAGATAGGAATGGGAGAGGTACCGTGATGTTTCCTCAAGTGGGCGGCCAGGTGGCCTGCCCAGGCTGCCCGGCAGAAGGCAGGGAGGCAGCGATGTGGTGGGCCGCTGCGAGGATGCCTGCTGACCCTCTTCTGCCTCCACAGCCATGTCTTACCCAGTGACCAGTCAGCCTCAGTGTGCCAGTACCTGCTACCAGACGCAGCTCAGCGATTGGCACACAGGCCTCACCGACTGCTGTAACGACATGCCCGTCTGTGAGTGCCCAAACTCCTCACACCCCGTCCTATGCCTTTCGACCTCCCCCTTTGTGGGGCTCTGCAATCTTCACCCTGCCTGGGATCTCACCATCTAGCCCCCAGCCTCCTTCCTCATGCTGACCTCACTCCCTCTCCAGCCGCTAGTCCTCCCCACTCCGGACCCGGACCCTGATTACTTTGGGTCTTTGGGTTTCCCTCTCTACACCTGTCCTCCGGGGACCCTCATCCCCTCCGTGCCACCGCGTGTGCCCTCCCCGGAGACTAGCACAGCGGTCGCCCGGACCCTGACCGTCCCGCCCCGTCCAGGTCTGTGCGGCACTTTTGCTCCACTGTGCCTCGCCTGCCGCATCTCTGACGACTTCGGGGAGTGCTGCTGTGCGCCCTACCTGCCCGGAGGCCTGCACTCGCTGCGCACAGGCATGCGGGAGCGCTACCACATCCAGGTGCGCGCCAATCCAGGACCACGGGGACTGAGCACTGGGGACCCGCGGCCGGGGACCCCAGAGCAAAGCTCCTGACCTCTATCGCTTTCTCTCTTTGACACTCTCCAGGGCTCCGTCGGGCACGACTGGGCTACCCTCACCTTTTGCCTGCCCTGCGCCCTCTGTCAGATGGCACGGGAACTGAAGATCCGCGAGTAAGGTCGTGTAGTCCTCTCCTGAGTCCTTGGTCACGCCTGGCCTCCTGGGGGAAGCCTGTCCCACTGCCCCTGTGCCACCTCCAAAAAAATACACCCACAATAAAAACCGGAAAACCAACCCCGCCTACATGCTTTTTATTGTCGCAGGAAAGGAATCTGGGTGCAGTGGGAGGTTTGCTGAGGGAGGTGGGATGCATGAAAGATGTCTAGGTGTATCACAGAAGACCGGTTTAATAGGACAGGCTGCATAGATGACTCTGCTGAGTCTCCCTGTAGGCATCTCACAGAGTGAAACCATTAGCCCTGAAGCTGCAGGTGGCCTATCTGAACCTCTACCTACATCCTGAAAATAAGCAAAACAAGAAAGAGGTCTTGAAGTAAGTGCTGGAGCCTACTCTAATCCCAGCAGCATGCTAAGGCAGGAAGTTTAAGAGGAGCCGGGGCTGCCTGGGGTGCATGGTATGAGGCCAGCCTGGGCCACACACTGAGACCCTGCCTCAAGTAAAAAAGCTTAAAAAAAAAAAAAAGGCATACACTTTTCAAACAATGCTGTCCCGTTTAGGATCTATAGACTCTTTTAGAAAGACTTTTAGGCCAGGTGGTGGTGGTGCACTTCTTTAATCCCAGCACTCATTGAGGCAGAAGCAGGCAGATCACTGAGTTCACCGTAGGCCAGCCTGGTCTACAGAGCTAGTTCTAGAACAGCCAGGGCTACACAGAGAAACATTGTCTCAGGGTGGGAGGAGGTATTAATTTTATGTGTATGTGCATAGGTGTTGTACCTGTGCACAGCAAGTATGATGCCCAGAGAGCAGGAGAGGACGTTGAGTCCCCTGTAATCAGCCTCCAGACAAGATGGGCCTTTGGGGAAAAGACGCCCAAAGGTTGTCCTGACAAGCTAGCCCATCACACTCCCTTAACTCAACATGGTGACATTCACTGCAAAAGGAACAAATTGAATATGCTTGGGTCTCAGAATATCTGGATCCAGTCTTAACCTTGCCACTTCTGTGTTAGCTTATTGAGTTCATAAACCTTTCTGAGCCCATTTTCTCCTCTGAGGGTAGCGGTTCCTAATTTGTAAATTACCTATCGTGGAGGCTGGAGGGATGGCTCAGTGGTAAGAGCACTGGCTGCTCTTGGGGAAGACCTGAGTTTGGTTCACAGCAGCTATATGGCAGCTTACAACTCCCTGTAACTCTTCCAGGGGATCTGACGCCCTCTTCTGGGCTGCCTGTGCACCTGCACTCACATAAATAAATCTTTTAAAAAGCCAAGTTAATGGGCTGGAGAGATGGCTCAGAGGTTAGGAGCACTGACTGCCCTTCCAGAGGTCCTGAGTTCAATTCCCAGCAACCACATGGTGGCTCACAACCATCTGTAATGAAATTTGGCGCCCTCTTCTGTATGCATAATAGATAAATAAATCTTAAAAAAAAAAAAAAAAGCCAAGTTTATACTCACATTTCAGAGGGTAGGAACCACCATCTTCTCATAAGGCAAAACTCATGGGGCCAGTGATGCCTGAAAACCCCATGTCATTCCTGAGCCACAGGGGAGACTTGAACATCTCTCAAGTCTAATCTGCCATGTCCTTGGCTGTGCACTGAAGCAAGTGACTTGTGTTGGGGTAAGCATACAGAGAAGGTGCACTGCTGAGCACTTGCAGCAAAAGATCCATGCCAAGGTGAGGCTGAGGGCAGAGATCTCAGGTCCGATCCTGTCCTCACATTGAGGGTTTAGCATATCCAGGGACTGAAGGCTAAGATGATTAAGCATGGTGCTTTTTCAGCTTTGATGCCGAGCATGCTTCAATCAGAGAATGCCCATTTGCACCCAGCTGCCACACTGTTCAGTGTCTTCCCAGCTGCTGCCCTCACCACCACAGCCAGTTCTCCATGCTCAGTTCCTCCAGTTGAAATAGTATGGTTTCTGTGTTCTACAGCCCAGGTTTTTCTTGTCTAATGACAATGCCTAGACACAGGCTGTCTGTTTCTTCCTGAGCCAAACTGTGTCAGGGACAAAGATGCCCCTGCCCACTGTTTCCCTCACCTTGCTTCTGGGGAACCAGAGATCCTGCTGTGGCATGCTTCTATTGCCAAAGATGGGCAGAGCCAGGCTCAGGATACATGGCTTTGAGGTGGGAGCAGGACAAGGACACAGGTTCCCCTCACCCAGAGCCCCCCCCTCCCTCCCTCGCACACAGAAGGCAGCCAAGACACCTGTCTTCCCCAGACTTTATTTACTGCTTCTTTATTTTCTGCTGCTCTCCTGTTGTTGCGATGTGACCCCGCTATCTGACATGCACACAGCAGCAGGGGCCTCTCAGACTGGGGTAACCCCAGCCAGGGGAAGAAGCTGGGCCCAAGCCCCACCCCAGGGCCAAAACAGCACCTGGAAGTTGCAGTCTTGGGAAAGCAAGAGTCCCAAGTTCAGGGTGCTGCCTAGGATTGGGGGAAGGGAGTCCTCAAGGGTTAGAAGAGCTCCTTTGTCCAAAAAGGAGGTCCAGGTGGGAGTGGCCTGTGGGGAGATCCCCCAAAGACTCAAGAAAGAGAGCCAAGTGATGGTCCCTCCAGAGTCCCCCACCCCACTGCCACCCCACACCTGCCAGAGAGGGTTGTGAGGCATCTCAGGCAGAGGACTTTCCTCTGAGGCTCCCTTGAAACAAGCCTGAATTTCCAGCCTCAGTTGGTGACCCCAGTCTCAGGTCACCACTGTCCCTCCAGCCCAGGGAAAGCAGTAGCAGTGGATGGCTCCTAGCCCTACCCACAAAAGGACACTACACTGTGTCTTCCAGCAGCTGCCTTTCTCACTACTCTGGGCCCCTGCTGTGGAAATACTCAGAGCGCTTTCTGTGTGAGCCCAAACCAGACTCTTCTTTTTCCCCACAAGCCTCAGCCTACCCCATCTCAGTAATGGCCTCATTACTGTCCACCTCTTCCTCATCCTAACATCTGCACCGCTGTCCCACTCTGTCACTCACCCTGCACCTGATCCTGACTCACCATCTCTGCCACCACCCTCCTCCTGCCACTGTTACCCACCTGCAGCCTCTCCCGTCCCTCCAGCCCACTCTCCACTCCATAGCCGGGGTACTTCTTGAATAGACATAGCTCCTCATTCCCCACCACAGAACTGCCCAACAGCTTCCCACTGCTCTGAGGATAAAACCCAAGGTCCCACTGTCCCCGGCCTCCTCTGACACTTGATCTGGGTTGCAGTGACCAGGTTTCTGGTAAAAAAAAAAATGGTTCCAGCCTCAGGACCTTCAGCCTTACAGTTTCCTCAACTCTGAATTCATTTCCCAAAGGTCTTCCCTCAGACCGTCGCCCTTCTCAGTCTAGTTTCTCCAAATGCCTAATCGCCTTTACCCACAATCCTTCAGTGTTAGGCCTTGCTAATATTGAGACACTCTTCTCTGAACCAGTGTGTGCGTAAGTGTACGTGTGCGTGTGCGTGTGCGTGTGCGTGTGCGTGTGTGTGTGTCTCCTTCCAAGAACCCAAGTCCCACCACATCAGGGAAGCTCCTCTCACCTCCTGCTTCCCCTGTGCCGACAACTGCGCTAGGCACAAAACAGCAGCTCAATAAATCATCACTAAGTGCAGAACAAAGGGGAACCCTGGGAAAAGGGAGCCAGTGGCTTCTGAGGACTGCCCAGAGTGGCCCCAACAGGTGACCTGGCAGCTGTGAAGGGGACCCTTGACAGGTCAAAGGGACATGCTAGTGAGGTTGTCCTGGCTCAACAGTCCCTTCCGGCCTCCACCACCCCCATGCCCACCGCCTCCAGCACTCCCACTGCCTCCACAGTACTCATGCAGCCTATGCCGAAGCGTGACAAGGGCTGACCCGAGGCAGGCCCCATTGGGGGCATGAGGGCCCCCAGGCAGCTGGAGCAGCAGAGTGGCCACACCGGCCATGCCGTCTTCTGTGGGCTCAAGAGTGATGGGTCCAGCCCGTAGGCCAGCTGTGGTAGCAGGGAGGGCTGGTGGGCAGCACCCCCCTCCCATGGGTCCCCAGGGGCCCCCAGCTCCTGTCAGCAACAGGGGTGCTAGGAAAGGCTCAGAGCGGCGGAAGGCAGGAGGTGGGAGCCCAGCTGGCTTCCGAGCAGGGGACGGGCCCATAGGGTCTGGAGGGAAACAGACAGTGACCTTGGCAAAGGGGCGGCTGGCCATCTTGGTCATCTCCTGCAGGTGCCGACGCTGCTCTTGTCGCTGGTCCAGGGCCTGCTTGGCCTTCCAGAGGAGTACACAGAGTGACAGGAAGAGGAAGAAGCAGGAGAAGAAGACGGAAAAGAAGACAAACAGGTCAATGTGGGCCTGGTCCTGCCGGAAGAAGAGCAGGCCCTGTGAGTCTGCCGAGCCATTGGCGCCAGGCCCACTGGGATCTCCCACGCCCAGCAGCAGCAGGTAGAAGCGGCTTGATTTGAGGGCATGGTGCTCATGTGGGTAGGTGATCACCAGCCTGTCCCGCACGCTCCGAACCACCAGCACTGCCGAGGGTTCCGTCACTGTCACGTAGGTGATCAGGCCCCGGGGCCACACCTCCCGGACTCGTGGCTCCACCGGAGTACCTGGTCCACTTCCAGTCCCTAGTCCTCCTAGGTCCCCAGCCACCCGGGGTCCACCATCAGCAGGAGGTGGAGGAGGGGGGGGAGGTGGGGGGGGCTGGATATGTACAGTGTGGACACCTGTGTCAGGGGCCACTCGGACCACAAAGGTGTCATAGGAGGTGGAGACATAGAGGTCCACAGCACCGAAGGTCACATCTAGTGTCAGGCGAATGTCCACGTTGGTGAACTTGGGCTGCACACCAAAAAGTACTGTGCGGCCAGGACCCAGGGCCCGGCGTTTGGGCTCATGGAAGCAATTGGTCTGGGAAGTAGGGTCCAGACAGCATTCCTGTTCCACGGAGATGAGTCGGTAACACTGCTGGCCTCCTAGGGGGCTCCCATGGAATGACTCCCGGCACTTGGCGCACTGTGGATAGGGCAGGAGTAGATGTAGCCATCAGCACTGAGCTCAGTGCTGAGACCCTCAATTCCCAACAGCCACTGCACTGTGCTCCTGGCAGCACCCTACCTGCACCCCAGCCTGGGGATCTGATGCTCAGCCATAAGGAGTTCTGTGGGAACCTTGGCTGTATATCCTCACTAGCTACATGACCCTCTGCCAGTGACCTAACCTCACTGAACTTGAGATGCGTCCTCAAGATAAGAACCAAGGCTTGCTTGGGAAACTGAAATCATATCTATGGCTCTTGGCTCAGAGTTGGCCAGCCTTGCCTGACCGTCACCTGGCTTCTTCTGAACTGCCAGGTACATGCCCATCTCGGGGCCTCTACACCAGCTGCTCCTCTCTGCCTAGATGGCTCCACAGGTCCACCTATCTGTCACAGTCACTTCCACCTTAAGCGTCACCTTCTTACCAAGGCCTTCTTCAGTCCTGAGATCATAGCTACCGCTTCTAGTGTTTTTCTGTTTGTTTTGCTTTTTGAGACAGAGTGTTGCTGTGTAGCCCAGGCTGGTCTTGAACTCTTCATCTTCCTACTTCAGTGTCCAAAGCACTGAGTTTACAGGCATAAGGCATTACATCCCCCTCTGCTGAAGCTTTTCTTCTAACCTTACCCCATCACCTAAACACCATGTTCCTTGCTTGTCTGGCCACTGCCTGACCTCCCTCCTCTAGAATGTTACTCCCAGAGGACAGACATTGTGCTTGTTTTGTGATCTACAGGGGCTCCAGGACTTTGCATGGTGTCGGCATATACCAGGTGCTTAATGAGCGTATGTGAAATGAACACAGGGATGGGGGAGAGAGGCAAGCTATCACAACTCCTGTAACTCAGCAGGAACCACTCCAGTCCACACAGGGGACTCCTCAACCAGCCACTGCGGCCAAGACAGGACACTTACGTCCTGGGCCTCTTCTTCTCATGTCTACATTGACAGGCCTCCCACATCTGGGCTAAGCTACTGCCTCCAAAGCACAGCATGCAGCTCACCACATACCGGCTATTACTGCTATAATTATTAGAACCAAATAAACACTACTTGGAGCGGCCAACAGAGAGAACAAAGAAAGTTTGTACTGATCTCCAGCCCACTCTAGCAAAGGCCAATGGATATTTCTGGCACTGGTGAGAGTTTTGTTTTTGTTTTTTGTTTTTCCTTTTGCTGGACACAGCAGCACACATCTGTAAACCTAGTATAAGGGGACTTATTGCTCTACCACTGAGCCACACCCCAGCCCCTCACTGGGGGATTCTAGGCAGGGGCTCTACCACTGAGCCACACCCCAGCCCCTCACTGGGGGACTCTAGGCAGGGGCTCTGCCACTGAACCACATCCCCAGCCCCTCACTGGGGGATTCTAGGCAAGTGCTCCATCACAGAGGCATGCTTCTATTCTATGTGTGTGTGTGTGTGTGTGTGTGTGTGTGTGTGTGTGTGTGTGTATGTGTGTGTGTGTGTGTGTGTATGTTGTAGTATATGTATGAGTGATTTTTGTGCAAGTATATTTAAGGATCCAAACTTAGGGTTTTTTTGGTTTTGGTTTTGGTTTTTCAGAGACAGGGTTTCTCTGTGTAACAGTCCTGGCTGTCTCTGTAGACCAGGCTGGCCTTGAACTCACAGAGATCCACCTGCCTCTGCCTCCTGAGTGCTGGGATTAAAGGCATGCGCCACCACTGCCTGGCTACAAACTTAGGACTTAATGCCTGCATAGCAGGCACTTGCTGACTGAACTACCTCCCCAGCATCCCCAATCATACATCAGTAAAGCAAAGTTTCTGGTCTAGGATGGAAAGGGCGGAGATCATCGAGGCATGTGAAACTGCTGCATTTAGGGTGGAGCTACAACTCAACTGACAAACAGTTATGTTCTTGGACAAGAGAAGACCGAGACAGAAAGGGCCTGCAGAAGCCAGCCTCTCTGCTTCGGAAAAGAGAAACAGACCTAAGGGGAATTTGGTTTTGTGTTAGGATTTTTTTAGACTGAGTCTTGCACCATGCAGGCCTAGAACTGACAATAATCCTCTTGCTTCAGCCTCCTAAGAACTAGAATTACAGGCTGGAGCCATCAGAACTGCTCCCAAAGGGGATTTAAATCTAAGTTTAGCATTAATGAGTGAGCCCCTTGTTAGCCTGGGGTCATCTGATGGGGAAAGCCATGTGCGAGAAAGCAAGCACAGCTGGCAGAGAGGGGGGCAGAGTCAGCCACAGGACATCCTGACATCACCCTGGGAACTCCTGGAGGCAGCCATTCCTAAACACAGGCCCTGGACCACACAGGCTCTTCTTGTTCTTCCTGCTGCTGCTTTGAGACAGCGTCTCATGTAGCCCAGGTCGGCCTCACAATCTCTATGTAGCTGAGGCTAACCTTGAACTTCTGATCCTCCTCTCTCAACCTCCCAAGTGCTGGGGTCACATGGATGCCACCACACTCAGTTTGTGCTGTTTTGGAGATCAAAGCCCGGGTTCACACATATGCTAGGCGAACTCTACTAGCTAAGCCACATCCTCAGACTGTACTGTTTTTGAAACAGTATCTCTCTACAACCCTTGAACTCAAGATCCTCCTGCCTCAGCCTCCTGAATAGCTGCCGTGTGCCACCCTGCCTAGTCAGACCTGTTTTCAGATGTTAAGCTACTCTGAGGTGGGTTTCTGGCACTTGCAGCCTGCAACCTGACTGTCACGGTCAGAGACCCCTGAGGCCCGCACTGGGCTGTGCACAACCGCCCAGGACTCAGCAAGTCTGCACGATGCTCTCCATCCCAAGCAGACTCACAGCCACATGCTTGGTCCTGAGCCCCTCAGCCCAGCTCTGGCCTCTTGCTCAGTGACACAGTGGCTGGCGTTTCCAGACCTACCTGGTACTTGTAGCAGTCTCGGCGGTCACTGGGAGAGCTGCCCTGGCAGGTGCCCGTCTCTGTGTTGTTCTGACACGGGCAGCCGGTCCCATCTTGCTCATTACAGGTGTCAGCATGGCCATTGCATTGGCATCTGAGGATGGAAGAGAGTAGAGGGTGAATGCCTGCTGAAGTCCAGCTTCAGCAGGGCTCAGTTCCCCAAGAGGAGGTGTGGAGTTGGCAGGGAAGAAAGGGACAGCCGCACATCTGAGGGTGCAGCGCCTCTCTCTCCCAACCAGAAGGACTCTTTATGTATGTAGCACGTTGACTACGTAAGTCATCTGGCAAGCACCAGAGCCCCGGATCTCCTTTTCACTCCCCACTAAATGTCCAGGGTGAAAAGGCCAAGTACAGAACAGTCTCATCTGAAACAACATCTTCAGACGGCTCTGTCAAATCAGAAAGTTTCTCAGCACAGCATAGACCTTCTGCCTTTACAGCCCATGTCTAGGCTGCCTGCTCATGGGGTTATAATATGTTAGACAGTTTGAAATTATTTTTACCTTAACCAAGTTATGTGTACAATCATTAGATGTTTTCTAAAATACAAGCTTTACAAAATATCTCATAGTAAGCACTTAATTGGCTGATTATAGCATTTTTTGTTCCTCAGTTGTCTAGTGGGGCCTGTTCTTTTTATACACTCCCAGAAAGGAAGACCCTGGCATCTCACTCTTTTTTTTTTTTGGTTTTTCTGCCACAGGGTTTCTCTGTAGCTTGGTGCCTGTCCTGAATCTCACTCTGTAGATCAGGCTGGCCTTGAACTCAGAGATCCGCCTGGCTCTGCCTCGCAAGTGCTGGGATTAAAGGCGTGCGCCACCACCGCCGCCAGCCCGGCAGCTCACACTATTCTTAGCCCCTCTACACAGGCTCCAGTATAGCACAACAGATATACTTGTGACATCTTGTATTCAGAGCTGAGCAAGACATATCTTAGATTCTGCCCTATTGGCACCACAATCCCTGAGTCACAAGGACGACTCTTCCTTCTGTGACTCTCCTTTCAGGCCATGCCCCTGTCTTCAGTTTCCCTCGGGAACATAAACATATACCCCCACGGGCTGTATAAGCAGAGAAGTACCCATTATGCAAACAACTCCTCACAGTGAAAGCAGAAGCCTTATGCCAGCAACAGAATCTCTTGGCAAAGTTTTGCTGGAACTTTGTCAAGCACCCTCCACCTTAGGGCTGGAGCCATCCCTTGTGCTGTGGCCGGTGCCAAATGCCCATGACCTCTGAGGCTCTCAGAGGTCAAGCCCACTGCCCCAGACCACAGGCCCTTAGGTGACAATCGGCTTGGACCCACAGTTTTCGGAAGTTTTAGATGGGCAGGCACAGAAGGGAGGTGGTGGGCTCTGCCCCTCCCAGCAGCCTTATCTGAGCCCACTGTCTCCTTGCAGGTTTCCTGTAGCCTGCGTTTCAGACCGATGTGACAAACCTCTCAACTGGGTTGGCAGCATTTTCCTCACCCCTTGTTTGGCCTCCAGCTCTCTTACACTTCATTCGCTTCTGACTGACAGCTAGGCAAGGGAGGTCTGGATCCCAGGTACCTCCTAATGAGAAGGGTGGGTCAAGTCCCCCCTCTTACTTGGTGCACTTCCCGTCCAGGAGGAAGTAGCCATGGAGACAGCTCTCACACTTGTCCCCATAGCTGTTATTCTGGCAGTTCACACACACGGCTTCATCCTCACTAGGACCTTCCGTCACCCATTTCTCAACCTGACCAAGCGAGGACACAGAAAGACATGGCCCAGCCTCCCCCTCAGACCCGGGTCCAGGCCCAGCCTCCCCCTCAGACCCGGGTCCAGCCCAGCCCTCCTCCCTCAGACCCAGGGATCCAGGCTTGCCCTCCTCCCTCAGCCCCAGGGGTCCAGATCCAGCCCTCCTCCCTCAGACCCAGGGGTCCAGACCCAGCCCTCCTCCCTCAGACCCAGGGCTCCAGACCCCAGCCCTCCTCCCTCAGACCCAGGGATCCAGGCCCAGCCTTCCTCCCTCAGACCCAGGGCTCCAGACCCAGCCCTCCTCCCTCAGACTCAGGGATCCAGGCCCAGCCTTCCTCCCTCAGACCCAGGGATCCAGGCCCAGCCCTCCTCCCTCAGACCCGGGGTCCAGGCCCCAGCCCTCCTCCCTCAGACCCAGGAGTCCAGGCCCAGCCCTCCTCCCTCAGATTTAGGAATGCAGACTTCATCCCCTCACCTCATCTGGATCCAGTGAGTACTTCTCTGGCTCCCTTCTGGCTATTTCTAGCTCTTTCCTGGAGACACACACATGGCTGTTCCCTCGACAGAAGGCATGGCAGGGCCGGCAGGTCCCGCCTCCCAAAGCTGAACCCACAAATAGTGGGAGACACTGCTCACAGTGGACACCCTGGTAACACAGGACAGTGCCATCAAAAGGGCTGGGGAAACGTGGAACAGGGACACAAGGGTGAGGCAGCCCATCCCAGCCGCACTGCAATTCAGCCCCCACTTTACTCACTTGCCCCAGCCCTTAAGCCCTGAGTGACAAAGCCTTCCATACACCCCCATCCACTACCACACTGCCCCCCAAATCTTTTCACATCTCCCCAGAATAGGGCTCTCCCATCCCTCCCCTGCTCATGGCTTCTCAGGACTAGAAATAAACCTCAAGATGACTCAGTACAAGAGCTGGGCAGGGCTTCATAGTGGGAGCACTTGCCTAGAATCCCCCAGTGAGGGGCTGGGGTGTGGCTCAGTGGTAGATCCCTTGCCTAGAATCCCCCAGTGAGGGGCTGGGGGTGTGGCTCAGTGGTAGAGCCCCTGCCTAGAATCCCCCAGTGAGGGGCTGAGGTGTGGCTCAGTGGTAGAGCCCCTGCCTAGAGTCCCCAGTGAGGGGCTGGGGTGTGGCTCAGTGGTAGAGCCCCTGCCTAGAATCCCCCAGTGAGGGGCTGGGGTGTGGCTCAGTGGTAGAGCCCCTGCCTAGAGTCCCCAGTGAGGGCTGGAGTGTGACTCAGTGGTAGAGCACCTGCCTAGAGTCCCCAGTGAGGGCTGGGGTGTGGCTCAGTGGTAGAGCCCCTGCCTAGAATCCCCCGGTGAGGGGCTGGGGTGTGGCTCAGTGGTAGAACCCCTGCCTAGCATGTCAAACATCCTGGTTCCATCCTCAGCACCACCAAAATACACTTTAAAAATCAGTAAAACCATTTCTTCACACAGGTTGAGAGGCTCAGTCTCCAGGCAGGGCCCGAGGTGCCAGCGGCAGGTGGAGTACCTTGGTGTGGTTCCGGCACAGCAGGCAGTGGTCCTGTGCCCCGACGCCTGCACACTCACTGTGGCGGTTACAGCGGCACTCTGTAGAGCAGTTGCGTCCCACAAAGCCGAAGTGGCATTGGCAGTGATCAGGCTCCACACAGGAGCCGTTCACACAGCCCTGGGCACACACAGGGCGGCAGAGGCCGGTCACACTGCGGGGCAAGCAGAGATCAGGGCAGGGGACGCAGACCTCACCCACTGCCCCACACCCTTTCAACAGGTTGTTCACCCTGGGTCTCCCTACCCCGCCCTCCCGTTCACTACCCTCTCCTGGAAACTCACTCCTCCCTGGCTTCTCCAGCCATTGTGCCCCTGCATACTGGGCCAGGCAACTGCCTTCTTGTCTCATAGATCTGGTCCACCACCTGTAACCTGGGCCCCATTTTCTTCCACGTCGTGTCTCCTCCCTCCACCCCACAACCCCTCCCCTGTCCGTCTGCCCGCCCTCCTCCTGCCCTGCCCACTAGGCCTCACTTGTCCATGGTGTAGCCTGCCTTGCAGCTGCACTCGTAGCCGTGGGGCTGGTCGTGGCAGTTCTGAGTCTCGTTGCAGTCATGGTGCCCGTTGGCGCACTCATCCTCCGGGGGGCAGGACAGGAAGGCCCAGGATGCCCCAGGACGTCCACATGTTAGGCCTGACCCCAGAGGACACAGGGCTTCACTTGGGGCACGGATGCACCACTTGCCCCAGACACCTGGGCCACCCCACCTCTGAATCCCAAAGCAGAACCACTCTGCGGTTTGTTCTCTGTACCCTGGCCAACAGCTTGCCCAGCTCCCAAACTCACCATCTCGGGGACCACTGAGGCCACCTTCCATGCAGTGACCACCTCCGTCCTGGCCCCCCCAGGCACACCAGCCACAGTGGGGTCGTCGCAGGCACAGGGCACACTGTGTAGCCTGAGCACAGCCCAGGGAGCAGCTCTCTGGCCCCCTCAGTAGCCGTCCACAGCCTCCAGCCATACATCGCAAGGGCAGGTAGGAGGGGCTCAGACACTGTCCGGAGGTGAGGAAAAGAGACGGGGAAGGGAGTTAAATACACTACCCAGACTGTACCGTTTTCTCCAGGCCCCACCCTCCCTGGCTCTAGCTACCTCAGAACAGAAGCTAGGCCATTATAAGCTCCCTCAAAGCCTTTCTAACCAGACATCACGACTGGAATTGGATGAGCCCAGCATAGACGCTCATGTCTGCAATCCCAGCAGATAGGAGGTGAAAGCAAGAGGATCAAGAGTTCAAGGTTATCCTCAGCTACATGAGTTCACGACCAGCCTGGACTACAGGAGACCTTATGTTTAAAAACAATGGAAATGGGATCAGGAGTCTGGAATTGAAAGATCACAGAGCCCTGGGCTGGGAGAACCCTGGACAGAGGAGCTGATGAGTCAATAGGGGTGAAAGGAAAAGCAGGAAGAGAGCAGACACACACAGAGGCAGCCATCAGCCACCAGCCACACCCCAAGGAGAGTGAGACACAGAGAGGGGCAGCTTCTAGGGCTGTGCTGAACCCCTGGGAAGCCCTGCTGAACTTTCTACCCATGTCCCAAAAGGAGCTGGGCAGTGCTGGTATTTGGGAGGCTGAAGCAGGGAAATCAAGAGTTCAAAGACAAGGCAGGCAAGAAGGCTCACAGGATAAATGCACCTGTTGCCAAACTTGAAGGTGAGTTTGACCCAAGACCCATATGGACGTTAGAAGAATTGAATTGACACCTACAAGTTGTCCTGTGACCTCCACATAACACGCATCCCCTCCCCAAATGAATAAATAGGTAAATGTTATCAAGAAGAGTAGTTCTAGGTCAGCCTAGTGCACTAAAAAAATTCCTCACATAATAATAATATTTAAAAAACCCATATAAGCTGGGCAGTGGTAGCACACATGCCTTTAATCCCAGCACTCAGGAGGCAGAGCCAGGCGGATCTCTGTGAATTCAAGGCCAGCCTGGGCTACAGAGTTCTGGGACAAAAGGCAGCCAGGGATACAGAGAAACTCTGCCTTGAAAAATCAAATAAATAAGTAATTTTTAAAGATTAAAAGAAAGAGACTCCCGTGTACCAAAGATCCCATTACATTGACAGTCTCTGTCCCTGCCTGGCTTAGACACTTGTCTCCTATACATGAAAGAAGGCAGTGGGCAGACACAGAGTGAGTGTCATGAGCACCAGGGTTACAAACAACAGCTGCTGCTGCTGCTTCTTTTCAATAACTTGTTTATTTTTATTTGCCTGGATCTATGTCTGCGTGACAATGCTGGATCCTGGAGTTACAGATAGTTGTGAGCTGCCATGTGGATGCTGGGAACTGAACCTGGGTCCTCTGGAAGAGCAGCCGGAGCCTTTTGTTAGTGGTGTTGTTTTTTGGTTTGGGGGTTTTTCCGTTTGTTTGTTTGTTTTGTTTTGTTTTTAGTTTTTACTTATTTATTTCTTCAAGACAGGGTTGCTCTACATAGCTCTGGCTATCCTGGAACTCACTCTGTAGACCAGGCTAGCCTTGAACTCACAGAGATCCGCCTGCCTCTGCCTTTCTAGTGCTGGGACTAAAGGCGTGCGCCACCACAGCCCAGTGCTGTCAGTATATTCTTAACCACTCAGCTACCCCTCCAGCCCCCAAGCCACAACTTCTTACAACAAACTTGTGCCTGGCTTCAGGGCAAACAGGCTACTTCCAACTCATCCAGCAGGTGGAGGAGCTGTCCTGGGTGAGAAGCCAGTCTGCAATTCATAAGCCATCACTTGCTGGTTGGGACCCATGCTGCTTACAGAATGAGGTCTGGACCCTTGGGAATATACCAATGGGTACAAGAGCATTTTATTTAGTGTTTTGCCTTACATGAAATATAAGATGGGTGAGATTAATCTGGGCTGGCTGCCCAAGGGCACTTAGGAAGAAACAAAGCAATTGTGAAATCCTGAAATAGAAACCCTGACAGCTACAGCCAGAGCGCCAAGCCCTCTGAGACCGGGCCGGCTGTGGGAGGAGCCTGGGGAGCAGATCTCGGCCAAGGAGCCCAACACTTTTGTGCCCTGGCCATGGGATAAATTCTCATAAGTTCTGTTCTCCCCAACACCTCAGACAGGGTCTCTCCATACCCCAGGCTGACCTGGAACCTGCAGCCCTCCTGCCTCAGCCATCTGAGTACTAGAATTACAAGGCACACACCACCACACTACAGCTTCATTCTCCTGCTTCAGAATAATTGGACTCTAAGGAGGTTAAGAGCTCATACTGCTCTTGCAGAGGACTTATGTGGATACCAGCATGCATGCTACATCCAAACCCAGGTCCAGATGAGCTTTTGTGTGTGTGCACACATGCGGCTGTCCATCCTGTTTCTGAGTTAGTCTCCCGCTGGCCCAGAATTCATGAGGAGGCTAGACTAGCCACGCAGTTCAGGGTCCTCCTTAGCACTGGGATCACAAGCAAGTCCTACACAGCTGGACGTTTTTATTGTGGGTTGTGAGAACGAAACTCCAGTCTTTGTGTTTGAAGGGGACTGTTCTACTGAGTGAGCCATCTCCCCAGGCCCAGAGCCTGGGACTTGATTACAAGCTAAATAAGCCAATATGTCACCCCTAGGTGAGGAATCTAGCTCCAGAAGCTGGCAGTCCTCTGTGCTGGGCCCTCATGGGTTGGGACGTGCAGGAAGCTGCTGGAATCTTTTTAATAGCACCTCTTAAAATGGAAGTTTCTCCTCGTCTCTGCCCGACACCCTACACACACACACTGCAGTCTACTTGGTGAAAGGTGAGGGCATGGCTGAACCAATCACAGTTCCCAGTGGCTTGGTGAGCTGGCACACTGCCATTGGGTCCTGTACCATCAGGGTATGCACGAGGAGCAGACATCAGTGGGAATCAGACAACTCTTGATTGACAATGGAGGGGATCTGACTTGCTTCCACTGGGGCAGGCCAAGCAAATGTTTTTGTCTGCCACTGGGACAGCTAAACTGTGCTAGGTGGATCCGGTCTGGACCTCCCAGAAGCAGTCCATGTGACAGACAGTTAAGTCCTAGCCACCTGTGCCTGTCAAGTACATCCACCTCCACCAGACACACCTTCAACCCATGGGCAAGCAAGGCCCTCCCGACCCTCTCGGAGAGTGTCCCACTGGGCCCTGAATAAGAGCTAGAAGGACACAGGGCTGAAGGGGAGCAGGGAGGGACTGAGTTGTGGCCACAACAGCAGGAGGCATGCGAAATGAGGAGCAGGCAAGAGGAAGGAGAAAGGGCAGAGGGCTGGAGTTGGGGACACCGGGGTTGGGCAGCAGGACATGGGCATTACCTGCTGAAGGCTGCTGCTCCATACACAGTGCTGCCAGCCCCCATCCGCGCCCTTAGAGGCCAGGCAGGAGGTGCAGTTGGGGAGGAGGTGACAGGGGGTGGGGCAGGGCAGTGGGGGCGACGACTCCACTGGCATGGGGGACACATTCAGCAGAGAGTGGCTGAAGCAAGTCCAGTCATACGTGGGCTGCACTGACAGGATACGGCGAGTCTCCCCTGGCGTTGGAGGCACAGGGTAGTCACGGCCTGCTTCCCAGACCCCCTCCCCGAGGAGCTCCACCATTCTTCTTCCCGGCCAAGGGTGGAAGCCTTAGCTCTGTTCCCCCAGACTCAGGAGTCTAGTCCCCAGCTTCCCTCCAAGACCTAGGGGTCCAGGCCCCCTGAAAACCTCGTCCGCAGACTCACCTGTCCTCTTGAACTGCCGTGTCCACATGCACTTGCCCTCTCGTGTGCACTGCTCGCAGTCGGCGGCCCCACAGGCAGCCTCTGAGCAGTTCCCAGCCCAGAAGACCTCTCGCTGGTTGATTCGACAGTCATTCTCTGAGGTGCAGGACCCGTTGCGCCCGATGCAGGCACCCTCGGGGCAGTTGGTGCACCACTTACAGCGGGGAGTGGATGCCTGCTGGAGACATGGGCTTGGTGGGCTCTGTGGGGCTTAGCATCCCTTCTGACATAGCTCTTCCTACCCAGCCAACCACAGTGGAGACCAGGCCTCTGCGCACTACACACCTCTCCATCTCCAGGCTGCAGGGTCCGAGGATGGCGGGCCAGGCACTCACTGCAGGTCCGCAGCCTCCGGCACTCCTCAGGCGAGCGAGGCATTGGGGAGCAGGGAGGCACCCCACAGCCCAACCTAGAGGGCATGAGACTGGCTCACTCACATGCTTCTAGGATTCATGCTTTGTCTCTTAAACATGGTCCAGCAGAACCACACCCTACACTATGTCCCAGGCTGTACCTCAGGGTCCTGGCCAACCCCACCCCTTGGTGATACATGGGTGATGTCCACCTGCCACTGAGACCTGAGACATTACCAACTGTCCCCTGCTCCCTGTCCCTACCCAAAACAGTGTCCTTCCTCTCACACAGCTAGAGGTCAGGTCTCCCTGTGCCACCTCCCCTTGCCTCTCGGTCCCTCAGAAGCACCCCAGGAATGTCTCTAAACTGAAGCTTTCCATCCCCCTGCCTCATCCACAGCACAGATCTATAATTCCTTGGAAGCTCATGGATTTTTAGCATTATCCAGATTTTAGAAAAAAACACTGGTCCTTGGGGTTGGGGATTTAGCTCAGTGGTAGAGCGCTTGCCTAGCAAGTGCAAGGCCCTAGGTTCGATCCTCAGCTCCAAAAAAACAAAAACAAACAAACAAAAAAAAACCTGGTACTCCTGTTATGACCCACAGGCCCACGAGTGGGTGTGTCAGCATCCCATAATCAAATCCATTAACAATACCTCAGGATGCATGGTCACATGCTCTGCTGCCTATAATGGTACAAACAAAACCCATAAACAGGCTTCCAACAGAGCAACAGAACAGGAAAATGAGTTAACCAAGGAGCTGTTGGCTTCGGGAGATGTGTGGATTCCTGCACTGCAGGTGAGGAAACTGAAGAGTCAGTCAGAGACTGGTCTCAGCAGGTACTGGAAGCCTTTTCTGAGCTGACCCCACTTGCCCTTCTTTCTGCCAATGCAGATGACTTTGCAAACACCCTAGGTGCAGCACCGCCTTCAGTCTTTGCTGGTGCAAATTACACTGGTCACTTAGAACCAAGTTCCCACCCAGCTCTCTAGAAGGGAGACTCAGGGTACAAGCAGGGCTCATACTGGAGCAGTCCCAACCACCTCCACTTTTCATAATCACTCACTTCCCCATGCATGAACCAGAACCAGACAGTCAAACTTCAAGACCTCCCTCAGGTCCAGCCCACCTCCTAAAGCCCTCAGAGAACACCAGTATGTACTGTGCAATGGACTGTCAGTCACTATGATTACCTGTGGGCCTGGTCCCCAGACAGGCAAGCACCATGGCACCAGCTGCAGGCCCCAGACTGGTTACAAGCTTCAGGTGAAGGCAGCAGACGGCAGGGGTCAGGGGGTAAGGTCAATGCCAGCAGGCGGCCCAAGGCCACTCCTCCAAATCCTCCAGAGATATATAGGCGGCTACCCACTGCTGCAACTGCATGGGCCACAGACTCCTCCATCGGGGATCCCACAAAGGCTGGACCTGAAGAAAGATGGAGTGTTCAGAGACAGGTAGAGAGCAGGAAACACAAGGAAGAGAGCCACCAGAAGACCGGTCAAGAGGGATATGTGGAGAAGACAGAGTGACAGGAGGCAGATAGAGAAAGGCAGAGAGGAGACGGACAGATGGACTGGAGAATCAGGCAGCAAAGAGAGGAACAGAAAGGTAGACAAACAGGAAAAACAATATGAAGAGAGGAACAAGAACAGAGGTGGGGGCTGGAAAGGTGACTCAGTGGTTAAGAACATTTGTTGCTCCTGGAGAGGACCCAGGTCAGGTTTCCAGCACCCACATGGTGGTTCACAACCATCTGTAAGTCCGATTCCAGGGGATATGATACCTCCTTCTGACCTCTGTCAGACATATAGACTGACAAACACTCATACCTGTATTATAAAATATCAAGAACGCTTAAAAAAGAAAAGACAAGATCAGCAGCAGTGGGTTGGGGAAGTGCAGAGAGGTACAGTGCCGCCTAGCAAGCACAAGGCCTGGGTTCCACCCAGAACACTCTACAGAATGAACAAGCAAAAGGAGAGGGCCCAGAGGGAGAGGGTGGTCACACAGCACCAAAAGCTATGTGACAGTAAACGTTCTAAATGCCACCATAATAATAAATTATTTGTATGTGCGCGCGCGCGTGCATGCGCGTGTGCGTGTGTGTGCGCGTGCGTGTGCGTGTGTGTGCGCGTGTGCGTGTGTGCGCGTGTGCGCGTGTGTGTGTGTGTGTGTGTGTGTGTGTGTGTGTGTGTGTGTGTGTGCGTTTTGCTAGGAACTGGAGCCAGGCCATTGTGCATGCCAAGCAAGTACCCTGCCATTTGGCTACACACAAAGCTCTATGACCATTTTTTTAAAAAGATTTACTTATTCATTCACTCTTTCATTTATTTATTTATTTATTCATTCTTTCTTTCTTGCATTTATATATTTATTATGTTTACAGTATTCTGCCTACATGTATGTCTGCAGGCCAGAAGGGGGCACCAGGTCTCATTACAGATGGTTGGGAGCCACCATGTGGTTGCTGGGAATTGAACTCAGGACCTTTGGAAGAGAAAGCGGTGCTCTTAACCTCTGAGCCATCTCTCCAACCCTCTATGACCATTTTTAAATGGTTTAAGTTTCATATTACATATAATGGTTTAAATGTCATATAAATTTAAATTAATATCTGGGTTTTTGTTGCTTTTTTTGCCAGAGCTGAGGATCAAACCCAGGGCCTTGTGCTTGCTAGGCAAGCGCTCTACCACTGAGCTAAATCCCCAACCCCCTGGGTTTTTTTTTTTAATCCAAGACAGAATGAATATTAGGAAGGCTAATTAGAGTAAAAGGGAATTAGACAGCCTAAGAGAGAAAGGGAAAAGAGAAAGCACACAGAACACAGGTCCTAGGGATACAAGCTATCACAGTACACAATGAAAAGGCTAGATGGGTCTAAAGTCATGGCTTAGCAACAGCGCTCACATTGGACATTCCTCCAATGGGGGCATGGCTCCATGGTGGAGCATTTATCCAGAATCCTACCCATAAGGCCAAGGAGATAAGAAGTGGGAGAACAGGGACCTGTCTGTTGATAGGAAGGGAGCAGTATGTGATGTACAGTACATTCCTATTTTTATTCCCAGGTTTACAAGGAGCAATATCTGTTGTGGAGATTCCAGGGCTGGGAGCTGGAGGCATGGCTCAGGAGTAGAGTGCTTGCCTAGAATCCACAAATGAGAGGTGTGGGCATGGCTCAGACCTAGAACAGTTGCCTGAAGCTACCAGCGGTAACGCAATTGTCTTTTATGTGCAAGGCCTGAGTGTCTCAGAAGCATTTAAAAAAAAAAAAAAAAAAAAAAAGCCATATGCCTATTTCTCTTTCTCTGTCAACATTTTGCTTATTACAAAATACAAATTCCTTTCCAGTTCTAAACTATCTATACTCCCCCTTTATATTCTTCCACTAACATGTAATTACTGCGGTCCAGGTATTAAGGATATAATGGTCAGCAAATAAATAGCACTGTGTTTATTGTTTGCTTGTTTGTTTATTTTGGAAGTTTCTTTTGAGCTTCATAAAAGTAAAGTTTATTCTACAGTACATTCTACATTTCTATATATTAAACTTCCAATTTTTAAAAAGATTATTTAATGTGTGTAAAAAGATTATTTAATGTGTGTGTGTGTGTGTGTGATCTATCACTCTCTACCCACCCATCCCTTTGAGGAAGGGTCTTTCCCTGAATTCGGAACCTGAGTTTTCTGAGCTAGTCTGGAAGCCACCAAGCTCCAGTGACCCTCCAGTCTCTGCTTGCCTTGGAGCTGGGGTTACATACATGTGTGGGACACTCGACTCATTATGTGGGTGCTGAGATCTGAACTCTAGTCTTCATGGATACACAGAAAGCATCTGTAACTGCTGAGCCATCTCTCAATTCTTTAAGCCCATTTCTGACCTGTGAACAGAAACCCTGGAAGGATACTTTCTACTTACAACAGTGGTTGCTGCTACAGAGCTTTTGTTTTTCTTCCTATTTTATAAATTATGTACAATGATTACTATTACTTTTATAACCAGAATAAAGAAGTATTTCTGTGGTGGCACAGACCTTCAATCCCAGCACCCAGGATTCAGAGGCAAGTGGATTTCTATGAGTTCAAGGCCAGGCTGGCCTACAGAGTGAGTCCAGGCCAGCCAAACTGACATAGTTGAGACTATATGTCAAATAATAAAACAGTAAGTAGACAAAAATAAGCCATTCTAAGAAAAAAAAGAAAGGGTCCATGAGATGGCTCAGTGGGTAAAGCCTGATGGCCTGAGTTCAATTCCCTGGATCCATATGCAGAAGGACAGAACCAACTCCTTCAAGCTGACCTCTAACCACCATATGTGTGCATATAAACCCCCACATACACAAATAAAGCAAATAAAATCTAAAAAAAAAAATTGTTGAAAGAAAAAAAGACAGTAACTCCGTGGTCTCTAGATATATGGAAGGGAAAGGAATTTGCTGATGGATCACCAGAGGCCCAAGTGACTTCTAAAGAGGGTCAGGACCATGGACAAGGATCCACATGGCTATTTCCCTGGGTATAGCAACAGGGACTCACGTGTGAGGTCGGACAGGAGCCAGGTGTTGCAGTTGACCTGGTAGAGCAGAACATCACTGCTGAACTCATCAGGGTCGGAACGCCCCCCAAGGACCACCATGGTGTCTCCTAGCAGAGCTGAAGCATGGAAAAGCCGGGGACGGGGCTGTTGGGAGACACATGGAGGGCGGGCCTGTCAGAGCTCTATCTACCCTTAGTTCCACATGCTCCGTCCCAACCCACCTGCCACCCATAAATCCATCCCCCACCCCGCCTCAGGCAGCTTATCCCATCTTCACCTTTTTCTGAAGGAAAACTCTTGGGTCCTGCAGAATAGCCCACAGAACCATCCCTGGGCCCCACAACCTACTCTAGTCCTATAAACTTGATCTCTTCTGTGCCCTTCTTCCCCACAGGGGCTCAGGGGTGTGTGTACATCACATGTAACTGTCCTTCCCACACCCGTCTCCTTAACCTTATAAGGCAAGGGTTACAGGTGACCATATGGTAGGCTCAAGAAGGGGAGGGGACCAGTCAGGGTGTGCTGGGGCAGAAACCCGGCCTCTGATTTCCCGGCCAAGGGTTCTTTCCTCCAAACCAGGGATGGAAAAAGAAGCAATTGCCGTTATCATAGTTCAACAAGGAAGGAACAGGAGACAGGAAGCTGGGTAGGGAAGGCAGGGCTTGGGGAACCTCCCTTCTGTGGTGATAGCCAGCTGTCCTAACCTTTGCCCCCTGAGAAGGTGCGAGCAAGCTCCAGGTGCGGTCAGGACAGTGCAGAGAGTAGAGCTCCGGAGAAGGCGCTGCCAGTTCCACATGGAAGCGGAAACCCCCAAACACATAGAGGGAGTCAGTGGCCTCGTGGTAGACTGCAGAATGACCATAGAGACCTGGAGGGGCAAAAGGACCACAGAGATGGCAGGGAAGGGCTGGCAGCCAATGCTGTCCCCTGGCCTCCTGGGATCCCCTTCTGAATGGCCCTGTGGCCAGACTTGGGGGGCCCTTCATTCCTCCCCTCTCCTTAGGGTCTAGGAGACAACCCCAGGAAGGGTAGCAGGACTGGGAAGATGTGACAGGGTAGGAGGAGGGAGGAGGGACGGGAGAGAGGTGGAGATCTCAGGACCTGGAAGGGGATGATGGTAGCCACACTGAGGGAGAAACTGGACATGCCAGAGACGTGTCCCTGGAAGGCCAGCTGGGGTCAGAAGACGACAAGGAGGTTTTTTTTGTTGTTTTTTTTTTAGTTCAGTGGCAGTGACCAGAACATGGAGTGGGCTACAAGCCTGAGCAGAGTCCAGACAGCTTCCACGGCAGCCCACCTGTCGGGGGTGTCCCGCTCTGGGCTCCTGACACCCAGGTGCCAGTTGCCAGCTGGTACTCCAACAGCCGCTGATTGAAGCCGTTTCCAGGAGAGTAGCCACCCACCAAGAGCAAAGACAGGCCTCCACGGGCAGTGAGGGTGTGGCCGGCAACCGCTGGCAACTCCATGTTCTGAGGGGCCTGTAGATAGAGAGCTAGTGTCACCCAGAGGGGTGGAGGGGGACTCATTTATGGAGAGAAGTAAGATCAGCCCCAACTAAGGAGTAGAGTTCCACAGGGCTGTGTAGACTCTGGCCTGCCAGGGCCCAGGTGGGTCCTGCCTGCTCCATACCCACTTCTCCAGGCACAACGAGAAGTCCTTATTCCTTTGTTCTGTTGTTGGATGGAGCTGCACCCCACTTAGTGTCAACTGGAGTGTCACAGGCCCTTGTCCAAGGACCAGCTTGTAACTACAAATGCATAATTTAGGTTGCCAGTAACATTCAGTTTTACAACTCCCTACCCTACTGTGGTGCTGGGGATTGACCCCATGACCTGGTGTAAGATAAACAAGTGTTCTATCACTGAGCCACACCCCCAGCCCCTCACTGGGGGATTCTAGGCAGGGGCTCCACCACTGAGCCACACCCCAGCCCCTCACTGGGGGATTCTAGGCAGGGGCTCCACCACTGAGCCACACCCCCAGGCCCTCACTGGGGGATTCTAAGCAGGGGCTGTATCACTAAGATACACTCCAGGCCCCTCTTCCCGCACTTCTGTTGGAACCCTGAGGACAGATACCTCTGGTGATAAAACTCATCTGTTGGACCTGTTGTGAGGACAGGGCTAGGGTGGAGACAGAGGCTCACCTTCTCCTGTCTCCACTGCAGGGTAGTGAGGTTAAGGACCCAGAAGTCACGGGTGATGCCCCCAGCTGTGAGGCCCCCAAGCAGGTACATGGCACCACGGCCAGCAGGCACATAGGCAGCTGCATGGAAGGAGCGGGGTGATGGGCCTGGGCCCCCATCCTCAGCCCCTGCCAGCATCTGTGTCCATCTGCGCTCACTGACTGAATACCTGGAGCCAAGAATCAAAATACCAGTCTTATTAAGCAGTGGTTCCCACATCCTTAAAGATGTGCTAGCAATCCTTGGGTTGATTTCCCTATGACAACCATCTTAACATTCTCTGGGGCAAGGAAAGTTAACATTCCCAAACAGTCCTCCTGGTGCCCACAGACAGGTGAGCTTCCTATAACAAGTGTCCCAACCACTTTTGGGGGATCCCTTTCCTGAGAGGCTTTTCCGCAATACCTAGGGTGAGCCAGGTAGTAGCTATCTCAGCAGCCCCTAAAGTACGCTTCCTTACACAAGTGTCCCACACCCGAGAGCAGTCCTCACCTGTACAGGTTTCCCAGCAGACCTTGTGGCAGGCCCAGGCCCCCAAACATCCACAAAGTGGCATCAGGTCCCTCTACCATAGTGTGTCCCAGGCGGTGTAGGAAGCGGCTAGCAGTGTCCTGAAGTGGGAATGAGGATGCTAGAGGTCAGGCCAAGGTCATGACCAAGTGTCAGGCCTAGGTGGAAGGTTTACGGGTAGTCTCAAGAGTGGAAGTAGAAGACTGCGCCACAGGACAAAGTTGTCTCTCTAACTCACAGCTGAGAGGCGGCTGTCCATGAGTGTCTCCCAGACCAACTGTCCGCCATCCAGCTTTGTGGCACAGTCTGGGCCCCCAAAGCCCTCAGCACAGATGCATACACCTAGGCTCTGGGGAACAGCAGAAAGAAGCTCAGAGGAGCCCCGCACACCATCCCTCTCCCAGCTGGCGGTTCCTGCCCCCTCCGTACCTGGTTACAAACCCCTGCTCCAGTGTGGGCATTGCAGCTCTCAGGACACAGAGCCATGCGGCAGTGAGGGCCAGCCCAGCCCTGAGGGCAGCGGCAGAGACCAGCACCTGCAGCTCCATCCTGGGGCACACACTCCTGAGGGACGGGGCAGCTGCCAGGCCCCCCTGATCCACATCGGGCAGAGCCCACAGAAGCATTGAATCCCCAGGATGAGGAGCCATTGGCCTCCCAATGCAACACAAGTAACCCTGTGGGGAAAGAGGTAGAGGGCTGGCTGGAGGTCCATTCTAGGCACTGTTCCTATGCTGGCGGACAAGAACTCCCAAGGAAATCAGCCATTACAACACAGCCTCCTTTACCCAGTCTATCAAGTACACTCACTTTAGGTTCTTTTGTTTTTTGGGTTTTTTTGGTTTTTCGAGACAGGGTTTCTCTGTAGCTTTGGAGCCTGTCCTGGACTAGCTCTGTAGCCCAGGCTGGCCTTGAACTCACAGAGATCCACCTGCCTCTGCCTCCTGGGTGCTGGGATTAAAGCAAATCCGCCACCATCCAACAGCACACTTTAGTTTTGAGTGGGGAGGTTGTTTTGTTTTTTTCAAACAAGGTCTCCTAGTTTAGGCTGGCCTTGAACTACGTAGCTGAAGATGACCTTGAACTCCTGACCCTCTGGCCTGTTCCTCGCACATGCTAGGTTACAGGAATATGCCATCACAGCTGGCTCTAAATTTCAGCCATTTGCAACCTAACTCTCAGGCTAGCGCTCTAGCTCTATGTGCCTACCACATGCCCAGATCCTTCTCTTTAGCCACAGCCTGCTGTGCTGGCTGCTGTCAAATCAGTGTCTTGCCTCACGGAACACCAGCACCACCTCCCACTGACTCCTGCTGCCCTTGTGATCTTTACAGGCATGAACCTGACCCCTCCGTGGGCAGCTGCGAGCCTTCCACAACTCACAGCATTCTTCTGCAAGAGCCGCTCTCCTGAGAAGGAGCACTGTGGTGGTGGTGCACACCTGCAGTCCCAGCACCCCGGAGAGAAGGCGGGAGGGTCAGGAGTTCGAGGTCATTCTGCAGTTGCCAGGATGTAACTAGCTCAGTTTTTGCAGAATGTTTGCCTGCATGGACAAAGCCCTGGGTTCAGTCCTCAGCACTACATAAAGCCTGGCATGGGTGCACATGCCTATTATCCCAGCACTGGGGAGATGTAGGCAGGAGGATCAGGAGTCCTAGGTCATCCTCAACCACACTGTCAGTTTGAGGCTGACCTAGGCTATGAGACCCTGGCTCAAAAAAGGAAGGAATGGAATGAGCGTAGCCAAGTGGCTTACCCCTGTAACAACTCCATTACTAGGGAAGCTGAGGAAACAGGACTACAGTGAGTTTTCAAGTTAAAAAACTCCCTTTCTGGGCTGGAGAGATGGCTCAGAGGTTAAGAGCACTGACTGCTCTTCCAGAGGTCCTGAGTTCAATTCCCAGCAACCACATGGTGGCTCACAACCATCTGTAATAAGGTCTGGTGCCCTCTTCTGGTTGGTCATACATGCTGTATACATAATAAATAAATAGATAGGTAGGTAGGTAGGTAGGTAGGTAGGTAGATAGATAGATAGATAGGTAGGTAGGTAGGTAGGTAGGTAGGTAGGTAGATAGATAGATAGATAGATAGACAGATAGATAGATAACAACAACAAAAAAGTACTCCCTTTCTGGTACCCATAGGGCCGGCCCTAAAGACTCCTCTGCACTCAAGATCTCTCACTCTTGCCATCCCATACACTCCAGTACTGGCCTTCTAGCCTGTTCTCAGGGCCTGGTGCCTGCTACTCTTCCGCCTGGAGAAGCTGCCCTCCCATGCCTCTGACCTCGCTTCCAGCCAAATTCCCCTCTTTAAAGATGCTTCGCCTAGCTCCACCTCCCAAGACACAATAGGGTCCACTCCTTCCCACTGCCTCAGTGAAAGAGGCTGTCTGTCCCCTTCCCAGTCCGTGAGGGCAGCACATGTGCCCTTGGCTCACCACTGCAGAGCCCCTCAGTTTTAGCGGTCCCCTCACGGCCTGGGGTTTCACATATGCTACAGCAAACTGGCCCCAGTAACTCACCCATTTCTCTCCAGCCTCAACTGCCCTGCATTTCCTAAAAGCTTGCTTAAGCACCACAGGAAGCCAGCTCCTCCTTGGCACTCCCTCTCCTAAGTCTCTTACCCTCTCAGCCAGGTGGATGCTGAGGGCTGGTCAAGTCTTTGGTGTGAATACTCACTCCTGTGTATTACACTATGAACAGCCGCATCTCCGTGTCTACCTACCAGATGACAGAAGTATCCCTCATTGTCACTCAGAATGCCTCCAGACACTGCCAAATGTCCCCCAAGGGACAAAACTCTCTGGTTTCAGAAGTGTTAGGGTAAGGAGATGGCTGAGGGTTCTCACCAGCCACAGTGGAAGACCCTTACAGACATACCCTACTCATCCCTTTCTCCAGAACCAGCCTAGCCAGCAAAATCCGACTGCTCTCAACCACAGTGCAGGAGAGAAGCCATATTACCTAGGCAAAGGACTGTGTCACCTGCAACCCACACCAGTCCCTGAGCTGGGACCTGGGTTCTACACCCAATCAGTGACAGGTGCAGAAGCATAGGATACAAAGCCCAGTTTAAAAACCAAAAAATCTTCAAAGCTCAGAACAAGGGTCAGGATGGAGCTGGAGAGAGAATGCTTGACTAGAATCTACTAGTGAGGGGGGCTAGAGTGGGGCTCAATGGGAGAGAATGTGCCCAGCCCCTAAGCGACCCCAGACTGGAGTCCATCCCCAATACTGGAGGATGAGATGGGGAGAAGCCCAAGACAAACCAATCTCACTCTCTCAAACTCCCATACCAGACAAGGCCTGCACAGTGAGGGGTCTGTCCCGCCGCTGGCCACAGAAGGCGGCTATGAGGCTCCGGTCTGACTGCACAACACCAGTGTCCAGGAAGCGTGGGAACCCATCAAAGGCCAGGACGTAGCTCAGCTGAAAAGGTATAGATCCAAGAGTTACGGATGTGCTTGGAGTCTGGGAGAGAAGGGCTCAAAAGGAGACAGCAGAATGCAGTGGAAACGCTTTCTGATCTCAGCTACATGGGAGGGTGAGGAAGACTGAGTTCACTGTGAGTGAGTCTGGGCGCCATGATAAGAGCCTATACCAGAGAGAGAATATGAGAGAATGGGAGAGAATAGCCTAAGTCTAGGGAATGGGCTATTTGAACATGCAGGGCAGACCATGTTTGTACAAGCATGGTGGCTGCCCCTCCCATCCTGCATCCAAAGGAGACACAGCTAATAAACCAGACACTCAGGCACCAAACCTCTTCCTTGATATGCAGTACTACATTAGTAGTGGCCACTACCAATGCATCAGAGTGGGCACCAAAGGTGTAAGAATTGACCATGGCTGGTCTGGAAGGAGGCGCTGGATAATCTGAATAATGAGAGGCAGGAACTCAGGAAATAGGAAAAATAACTGGGAAATGGGAGGATCTTAGAGCCTAGAACAGTTTTAGACATGTAGGATCAAACAAACCAACAGTGACATGGGGGTCAGGACCTAATTAGGGAACCCGAATTGGGAAGGGGACATGGTTCTGGCTGATAAACTAAACCCTAGTCCCTCAGTGCTCACTGTGCAGGGGGTACTGCTGTCTGGAGAGAAAGTAAGGGTGAGTGGAGGACAGAGGGTCCCTGGAGCACAGGGCTGTAACACTTCCGTGGCCGAGACAACCCACACACAGTAGGACAGGCCGGGTCCAGCTCTGGCTGCCCCACCACCTGGAGGCAGCAGTCCCCCAAAGCGGCGGGAGCCCAGAGCCACTGAGGACACGTTGGTGAGGAGGGCACGACCCCCACACTCCCGGAAGCAGGAGCCACCAGCTCTGCAGAATAGGAGAGAGATAGTGTCAGAGCAGTCCTGCTTTACCCCATGGGGTCCCTAAGCCCTCTCTGGCCAGCCCCACCAGTTCTTGACTTACCGGGGGTCCCCATAGTATCCTGGAGAGCAGATCTGACAATGGGCTCCCTCAGTATGGTCCTGGCAGAAACAGAGCCCACTGAGGTTATCGCAGTGGCCACGGCGTGGGTCTCCATGCCCATTGCACTGGCAGGGTCGGCAGCCCCCAGAGCGTGTTGCGTTGCCAAAGCTGCCAGGCCGACACCGTTCACAATGCTCCCCCCACGTCCAATCTGTGGAGGTCCCAGCAGGTGGGACACAAAGTCAAGAGCAAGGACAAGAAGGGGCCCAGACCACCTGACTCAGTTGATCCCAGACCTCCTCCCAAGCTGCTTCAAAGAGTCAAACAAGGCCTAGGCCAGGGAAGAAATGGCAAGCCCCGAAAGAGGGGAGCGAGGCCAGACCAGAGAGCTGGGACAGAAGCAAGGACTGGGGCAGGGGTTGCCACGGGACCTGAGGGGAGACTCAGAAAGGAAGAGGTGAGAGTCCTGAAAAGGCACCTTCTCCCTGCCCCCGCCCCTGCCCCCCGGTCTTGGCAAAGCTGACCATGAGACTCAGACCATGGTGGCTTACCCTGGCACTCATCACAGAAGCCAGGTCCCCGCCTGCGGCAGTGGCTGTGAAAGTTGCAGCCACAGTCTCGAGAGCAACGTGGGGCAGGGGGTCCTGGGGCAGGTGTGGGTGGGGGCAGATCAGAGGTCCAACCTAGGTCACACACACAAGTGAAGTCCGGAGGACCACTGCACACACCATGGCCACAGTCTTCCAGGCACCTGAAGAATCATGGCGGAGGAGGGGAAAAGGCTGGTGACCCAGAGTCCTCAAAGCACCCCATCATCTCCACCCACTGCCACATTCTCACAAGTGGCTTCTTCTTCCCATGGTCCTGAGCTGTGCAAGTAAACCTGTTTCCAAGACAACCCCAGCACACGTGGTGATCCCTGTCTCCATAGAAACCACATAGCACCACTATGAAAACTCCCTTCCAACTAGATCCTCTTCCATCTCCATGGCAATTCTGAAGGCTATGGCCCACAACCCAGGAGTACCCTGTTCCTATGGTAAAAGGGTTACCTTGAGCACCCTGCCATTCTACTGAGGTCCTCGTCTGCAAGGTGAAAACTTTTATGCTAACCAGGATACCGGTTCTCCTGAGAGCCCACTACCATGATGGTTTCCTCCCTCTATCTTGAGCTCCAGCCCTGAGGCAACATTTCTATGGCAACCCACATCTCACTCACGTGCGGTTACAGTGTGTGATGCCATCGCCCTGGTAGCCACGCTGGCAGTGACATTCATAGCTGAGAGGCGTGTTCAGGCAGGTTGCCCGTGGATGACACCTTGCCAGGCCCAGGCGACATTCATCCACATCTGGACAGCGGGCATAAGCCCAGCGGGCAGGGAGAGCCACGGGCAACCCGAGGCCCTCTCCCACCCACAGAGAGCAGTTCCCCCCACCCAGGGGTCCAGAGAAATCCCCTTGTAGGCACCTGTGGAGTGGGAGATCAGAGGGGTACAATATAGAAGCCGGAGAAACAGCAACAGAGATAAAGACAGACAAAAAACAGAAAGACGGAAGAAAACAGAGGAAAAGTAAAGGAGGAAACAGTAGACGCCAATAAGGAAACAGAAAGGGCAGTTACAGGATGTAGGACAAGGCAATGGGGCAGAGAAACAGGTCATTAAAATTACTCAGCAGGGAGAGCCAGGAGATCCACCCAACCAGCCAAGTCCCTCACCGTCCCAGAGTGGGGTTGTCTTCGTTGCCACACCAACCACACTCGTGACTCTGCAGACACTCATGACAAGTCAGGAAGCCGCCGCAGCTCCTGCACCGTGGCTCTGAATGCACACTGCAGAGCGATGAGGGTGAGGGTCAGAACCCAGGACACTGCCCTGGTTGGGAACTCCATCTCATCAGCGCAGCCCCTGGAGCATACCTGTCATCCCAGCCACGGCAGCCTCCATGTGGGTACCGCGCTAGGTAGGCAGCAAACAGGAAGCAGGTGTGAGTGGACTGGCACCAGGCACACTGGCTAGAATTGGCCAGGCAGTCCTCACAGGTCAGGCGTCTGGGGGTGAAAGCAGGGCCAGGTCACTGCAGCCCACACCCCATGCACACCCGCCCCTCCCAGACCTAGCTAGGCTTACTGGCTGCAGAGTGGGGGGCATTCCTCCGGGTTCTTCAGGGCACCTCGGCCCCGGCCTCGCCGGCTGCATGCTGCATCCCCTTTGCGGCTGGTGCTCTGATGCCACTCACAAAAGGGGTCCTGGGGTGTGGGAGGACAAGGTCAGAACTCAGCCCTCACCTACCCAAAATCCAGCTCCCTCTCCTTCCCACCTCTAGTCCACCTGCAATCACCTTCAGCCACAAACACGTCTGTCTACTAGCTCTCACCCCTTGTTTGGATAATAGCAGTTGAGGTGGGGGAGGGGGCAAGTAAGGGGAGAGAAGGGCAAAGGGGCATATACTTTCCCAACCTCAGTCACTAGACCAGATCCCGACACAAGACCCAACTGGGAGTCCGACATAGTTGGTGCTACATGCCAGTGATCCCAGCACTTGGGAGGTGGAGGCAGAAATATCATGAGTTGGAGGCCAACCCAGGCTATACAGCAAGAGTGAGTATCAAAAAGAAAAAAAGATGAATTTCTAGCCAATGAAACACAACTCTGCTTAGGACTGAATGCCAAGAAGAGTCTGGGGTCCATGGCCTCCCTGCAGGTCATAGGAACAAACTCTCCCCACAAACAGGTAGCAGAGCAGAGGAAGCTGGATGTCCCCAGCTGGAGCTGGCAGGCCTGACCACCTACTCCAGGCTGACGATGGTCAAGCAGATAAATACCCACCAGCCCCTGGTGAAGAATGCTCAATGATTTTTCTGACCTCTGCCGCAGGGCACGCTCTGCCTCCCAACCTCACTTCCTCTACTTCCCACTTAACACTCGTCCCAGCTATCTCCCCTTGCCAGGACACTCTACTGTCTGTGTCACTTCTAAGGGGACCTATCCCAGTAGACACCTGGGTGCAGGCATGGCAGTCACGGTGCTCCTCACAGAGTGGGCAGAGGGCAGGCACCAGCACCAGCAGGGACTCATCCTCACAGTGGGCCCTTCCCTGACGCAGGTGACAGGTGGCACTGTTGAGGCACCAGCCGCAGCCCTGATCAGCCAGGCAGCCCAGACAGGAGGAGTAGGAGGTACACGCCGAAGAGCGGTAGGGCTCCAGGAAGAAGAAGGAGATCTCCTGGGGCAGGACACACAGGACAGGAGTCAGGGTTTAGGGAAGAGTCAGTTGGAGATGATGACTGCAGTTAAGGATTTGGACACAGCATAAAAGCTACAATGGGGATTCAGGAAAGGGGCACAGGAAAGGGGCTAGGGTCTGAAGGACTCTAGAGACTAAAGGTCAAAATATGGAGGGCAGGGGTCAGGAGAGGAGTCAGATCTGGACAGAGTACAGAATACAGGTGGGGATTAGGTGTACCTCAGGAGTAAAGCACTTGCCTAGGCCACAAACAAGAGGTTAAGAGGGAGAGGACACAGTGGAGGGGTAGTCCCTGCCTAGAATCCCCCAGTGAGGGGCTGGGGTATGGCTCAGTGGTAGAGCCCCTGCCTAGCATCTCCCAGTGAGGGGCTGGGGTGTGGCTCAGTGGTAGAGCCCCTGCCTAGAGTCCCCCAGTGAGGGGCTGGGGTGTGGCTCAGTGGTAAAACATTTGCTAGAAAGCACAAGGCCCTGTGCTCCATCCTAGCATCTTCCAAAAAAGAATATGGAAATCAAATCAGGGCCTGGGATCAAATGTTAGAGTCTGGTGGGTCCAAAGTTGAAGGCAGGAGTCATGATCAGGATCAAGTGACTTAAGATTTTGTCACTTGGAACTTGAAAGCCCAGAGGATCTGAGGCCAGAGCCAAGAATAGAGTAGGAGGTTAGACACTCACACTGCCTCCTGGCACTCCAGTCCGATCCCACAGGAGAGTGAGCTCGCTGTGCCCTGGGCCTGCCGAGCCATTGAGCTGGCCTCGAATCTCCACTGCATACTTGTGGCCTCGCCCAGGCAGTGGGAAGAGGCGAGCAGAGCCAGGGCGTTGCAGACGTCTTGTCTCCTTCTCTTGCTGAGCCACCCAGCGACCCACCTCCTCCTGTAGTGGGGTGAGCGACCAGACAGGACAACCTCAGACATCTCCACCCTCCACTCTTTAAGCACCCAGTCCTTCCTTCCAAGGACCCAAATTCTTCCCGGGAGGAAGAGGGCCTCAGGGATCCTTGGATTTTATAAAGTTGCCGCCCCTCCCCATGACCCACCTCCTCCTCAGGGAAATCTGACTTGTCACTCAAACCTTTCTCGTCCTCCCCAGAATTTCCCCAAATTCTCCTCACAGTTAAAAGCCCCAAAGCCCCCTCCTTCCTCTAAGGATATACCCATGCATGAATGCTCCCTGCTGTCTCCCAGAACCCTGACATTACCACAGCTGCCTTGAATCACACTCATGACCATATTTACCAAAAATCACTTCAGAATACTAGAATCCCTCACCATGTTCTCAGTGTCCGGGCCTCTGGCCATCCGGGCCAGGACATGGAGGCGTTGGGCCCGAGCCCACACAGCCACATCCTCAGCCCCAGGGCCACCTGGCCCTCCTGGCAGCAGGGGGTGGATGAAACCTCGGTAGACCAGGGACACATCTGTCTCCGGGCTGGGTGTCAAGGTGATAGTTGTGCTTCGGACAATGGAGACCTGTACCATCCAGAGACGGGATATATATGTAAGTCTCTCTCTGGACTGTCACTAAGTACCCACAACCCTCAGGCCACACCAGAACCAGAGAAGACAGGCCAAAACACCTTCACCAATGAGAAACTGAGATAGGGCACTGAGTTTAGGAAGCTTGCCCATCATCCCTCTGGAAAAAGTGTCAAGACCAAATTCAGACAGTATACACAGGTTCCACCTGGGCCCCCAACCCAATCCCATCTTTAGGTCATAGTAAAACTCAAAAGACTGAGGGGCCAGCAAGATGCCTTGTGGGTAAAGTGGCTGCCATTCAAGCCTGGACACCTGGGTTCAGTCCTCAGAACCTAAAGAAGTTGGAAGAAGACAGTCATCTCCATGAAGCTGTCCTCCCACATACATGTACACACACACACTAATAGTAAATTTAAATTTTTCTCAAAACTAGCCAGGCATGGTGGCACACAGCCTTAATACCAGCAGCACTTGGGAAACAGAATCAGGCAGTTAGCTGTAAGTTTGGAGCCAACCTGGTCTACATAGGGAGTTCCAGGCTATCCAGGGCTACATAATACGAGGCTATCACAGAAACAAAACAAAAACTTTTAAACTTCTTTTAAACTTGAAGACTGGATCCTTTGGTATCTTTGTCCTCAGCCCTCTGCTTTCTCACCAGCCCTCCCAAGGCAAGGCCCGACATTCCCAGTGATGACACAGCACAAGGTTTACTTGCTAGGTGATTCTGAAACAGCAGAACAGAACCACCCAAGTATTCATCACTGGAGACTATTTATATAATTTACAAAACCTGGACTTGTTGGGCCACACCCATAAATCCAGCACTTGGGAGACACAGACAGAGGGACTGAGACCAGCCTCGACTTTATAGCCAGGCCTTATCCCCAAACAAATAACTAAGTAAGCACACATCAGGACAGCATTTCGATGTAAACAGAATTATTACATAACCGTCCAAAATAAGAAGTGTGAGCTAGCACAGTGGCAGAGGCTTGTAAACTCCTGTCCTCAGGAGGAAAGTGGATCAGTCTCAACCACACAGCAAGTCCAAGGTCTGCCTAGGCTCCTCAGGGAGGGAAGACAAGGCACACAGGAACATGTGCCTTACAGTGCCAGTTACTCAGGAGGCAGCCAAGGGAGGATCACTTGAGCCGAGGCTATCAGGGCCAGCCTGGGCAACTAATGAAAAAAAGTGGAAGTATGAGTTCTGTTATGGGAAAGCTTGCTTGGATTTAAGAAAAAGCAGGCTGAGTCTGGTGGCACGTGGCTTTAATGCCAGCCCTCAGGAGGTAGAGGCAAGGGCATTGCCATAACCTGGCTTGCTGTGGTGGCTAATAATTGTCTACTTGACAGGATTCAGAACCATCAAGGAGACAAATCTCTGAGCATGTACATGAGGGGACTGCTAGACTAAGTGAGCTGAAAGACCAACGTGAGTGATGCCAGAGGAAACAAAATCAAAAGGCAGGCTGAGTGTCAGAATTCGCCCTGTCACTTCCCAGCTGACCCACATTCTGGCCACCATGCCTTCTCCACCAATGCAGAATGAAGTTCTTTGGATTTTTGTTTTGTTTATGAGAGTCTCACTACATAGTATAGGCTGACTTGGACTTCAAAATTCTTCTCTCTTGCCTTACTTAGCTTTCCAAGGGCTGGGCTCACAGATATGCACCACCATGTCCAGCATGAAATCCATTTCCAAGTGAAGTCACAGCACAAAGGAGCCCTGAAGACATGTGAAGTGAAAGAAGCCAGACAAAGAAGCCACAGGTTACATGACTCCATTTATATCCAGTGTCCACAGCTGGCAAATTCACTGGCCAAGGGGTTCAGGGAAGACTGAGCAGGAAGCAATTAGTAAATAAATCTAGAACTAACTGGAGAATGACAAAAATGTTGTTCTTATAATCTTTGTTTTGTTTTGTTTGTTTGTTTGTGTGAGACAAGCTTTCTCTATATAGCTCTGGGTGTCTTAGACCTCACTCTGTAGACCAGGCTGGACTCAAATGCACAGAGCTCCACCTGCCTCTGACTGCTAAGTACTCGGATTAAAGGTGTGCACCACAATGCCCAGCTTTTTCTACAATCTTTTGAATGTACTGAGTTATTATGGTAAATTTTATGTGTTATTTTACTCAAATAAAAAAAAAAAAATTTGGACTGCAGATGGCACAGAGGTGAAGAGCACTGGTTGCTCTTCCAAAGGTCCTGAGTTGAATTCCCAGCAACCGCATGGTGACTCACAATCATCTATAGTGGGATCTGATGCCTTCTTCTGGCACACACACAGACAGGACACTCATACAAAAAAAATAATTGTAGGGCCTCATGGCACAGTATTGCCCTTTTACCTACAGGGGAGCTAGGGAGAAAGATAAACACAAGGTCTGTTAGAAACAGAGTGAGTTCCAGGCAAGCCTGGGCAACTTAAGGAGACCCTGTGTCAAAATAAAAAGTAAGAAAAAAAAAAAAATCTGTGACTCTAACTCAGCAGCTCAGCACTTGCCTAGAAACTGCCAGAGAGGCCTAGGGTATGGCTCATGGTGGCATGAATATTTAGCATACACAAAGCCCTGGGTTCCATCCCCAGCACTGCCTCCCAGAAAGACTCATTTGAAAAGAAGCAACCCTAGGTCAACTCCATCCCCAGGTCCATCTGGCCCCCACCTTGTCAGGCTGAGAGGCGTTGGGTGGCTGCTGGAAGGTGAGCAGGTGCAGGCCAGGCAGGAAGCTCTGGGTGACACAGGCCTCCAGGGAAGTAACGAAGACAGGCGCTGGCCCCCACCAGCCCACGGTGCCTGAGATCTGCTCCCCTCGGCAGCGGGCCTGCTCTGAGGGGACAGGAGTGTGGGAGGCTGGAGGGTCAGTGGGAAGTCTGAACCCCTCCCCCACTGCGGCTTGGCACTCACCAGGTCTAGGAAGGCAGCTCTCATTGTGCACACACCAACCTAGCGCGCCAGGTCCGCGGGGAGGCGCTGTGGGGCTGCTGAAGGCCAGGCATGCTTGGCAGTCACTTAGGAGGCGGCCTAGGCCCAGGCAGCTGGCCGCTGGACACTGCAAGGAAAATCAGAGTCATTGTACACTCAGGGGATCTAGGAAGAGCTGTGGATGCATGGTCTGGGCTGGAGCATCAGCAAAGTGGCCAGCAGGAAACTGGAGCAGGACTGACCTATAGCAGTGGTTCTCAAACTGTGAGTCGCAGACCCTTTGGGGGTCAAATGACCCTTTTACAGGGGTCACCTAAGATCATCATGCATATCAGATACTTATATCATAATTCAGAACAGTAGCAAGACTACATTTATAAAGCAGCAACAAAAATAATTTTATGGTTGGGGTCAGCACACCATGAGGAACTGATTTAAGGGTCACAGCATTAGGAAGGCTGAGAACCACTGGTCTATAGGAAATTAAGAGCAAGGGTTCAGGTATCCAGGGACAGGTTTCTAAACTCAAAGGGACTCAGGTGTTAGGAGAGATCAAGGCTCTGGATTGGCAGGAGGCAGGAAATGAGGATCTTAGAAGGCTGAGCACTTAGGCAGGGGACGTTAAGGGCTGGCCTCCGTGACAGTGGACAGAGAGCCTGGAGCAGTTACTCACGGCTCCTGAGGAAGTCCCCGGAGGCGGTGCTGCTTGGCAAGCCCCCTGACACCAGCTACATTCCGGGTCTCGGGAGCAGACGCTGTGGTCTGTGTACATGGAGCAGTAGTCCAAGTGGTACTACAGAGACACAGGGGGGTGTCAACCTGGAGCCGTCTGCCAACTCTCGATCCTTGTGACTGTCCCAGTTAATCCCAACTGCTCAGCACCTTGAGGACCCCACTCCATTCTGCCCTCAGCCCTGGAAAACCCTATACTACAGGACACCCCATTCTTCCACTTCTCTCCCAGGGACTTTCTCTCCACTTGACCCCTCATCTGTAGAGGCCATGCTCCCTCCTCCCAAGGCCACCCACTCCCTGTCACCCCAGTGCTCACATCCAGGGCGGGTGCCTGAAACACGAAGGGGGGAACCTTGTAGGCCATCAAGTCCCCACGAGGCCGGCCACTATATCCCCCAGCCACCAACAGGACACTGCCACCAAGTACAGCTGCCACATGTGAGTAACGACCACTAGGAGGTGCTGCTCGGCCTGGAATAAAGTCATGAGATCAGACCTTTCCTGGCTTCTGCCTTCGTGGTTCCCGCCCTTCCCTCAGCCTAACCAGTTTACTGCTGCTTTAGGCCCTACCTAGCAAGGAAACTCTCCAGGCCTGTCAGGCTCTGCCCTGGCTTATGTTCTCCCGTCTCTCGGAGGCCTGATGCCCCTGCTCAAATCACCTCCAACAAAGTGAGATCTTTGTGACAGATGCAGACTCAAATCACACACCAACTATGAGTTGTCCTATGGCTTCAGGCGGGAGTCTCAACCTTGCCAAGTCTTGGTTTCTTTCCCCATAAGCAGAATGAGCGGTGATCCTTGCGGAGCCAGGAGAACACACTGGGCAGCCCTAGAAGGCTGCCTCGGTCTCACCTACTCACGTCCCTCCAGCAGCACTAGACCTCCTCTCTGGTGACTTCCTGATGTCCTGAGGAAAACCACCCTTTCCCATCCCCAGCCCGGAGACCTGTGCAGAGCTGTACTGCCTCTGGCGGATGTGGGCCTTAGTTCAGATCTGCCAGTCACAGCTTGAGATGGGGGACCTGATTCCTAGAATTCCTGGGAAAGAGGAGTCTCCTCCCTCTGGGCATCTTAGTTTTATTTTGCTTTGCTTACTGGTTGTTTTTGTGTTTCTATTTGTTTGTTTGTTTGAGACAGGGTGCAGTCCAGACTGTCCTGGAACTTGAGGCTGGCCTCAAACTCAGAGATCCACCTGCCTCTGCCTCCCAAATGCTGGAATTAAATCTCTCAAGTGCTGGAATTAAAGATGTGTGCCACCATGTCCAGCTTTTTTTTTTTTGGGGGGGGGGGTCTGAAACAGGGTCTCCTGGAATTAGCTATGTAAACCAGGCTGGCCTTGAACTCAGAGATCCACCTGCCTCTGCCTCCTGAGTGCTTGGATTAAAGGCATTAAAGGTATGTGCCACTATACTGGGCTTTTTTTTTTAAGATTTATTTATTCTTATGTGAATTAGTGTTTTGCCTGAATGTATGTCTGTGTGAGGATGTCAGATCCCCTGGAACTTGAGTTACAGACAGTTGTGAGCTGCCATGTGGGTGTTGCTAGTGCTCTTCACCCCCTGAGCCATCTCTCTAGCCCCACCCTTTTGAGACAGGCTCTCTATCTGTAGTCCCAGGCTAGTCTCAAATTCAGCCTCCTGAATGATGGGCTTACAGGCCACTCTGAGAATGGGAAGTGAGTAGACAGTTCAACAGTTATTGGTGACATCTACAAAAGGCAAGCAAGAGGCCACTGAGATGGCTCATCTCGGAAAAGCGCCTGCCGCCATGTTTGGCAACCTGAGTTCAATCCCTGGGACCCACATGGTGGAGGAACAGAACTGATTCCTGCAGGTTGTGAACCTCCACGCACTCACTCCGGCTTAGCCCGTATACACAAGCACATACAAAACAAACAAACAAACAGAGAAAACAAGTGGGAAAGGAAGGGAGCCGAGAACCAGAGAGAAATGATCAAGGCCATCCTTCACCAAGCACCAGCCTGATGCTTTCACCCAAAGGAACCAAGAAACCCCCCTTTCTGCTTATAAAAAGTGAACTATGGTGGTCCATGTCTTTAATCCCAGCACTTGGGAGGCAGAGCCAGGTGGATCTCTGTGAGTTCAAGGCCAGCCTGGTCTATAGAGCGAGATCCAGGACAGGTACCATAACTACATGGAGCAACCTTGTTTTGAGAAAAAAAAAAAAAGAGAGAGAGAGAGAGAGAGAGAGAGAGAGAGAGAGAGAGAGAGAGAAGAAAAGACACAGAACAACCCTGGAAGAAGACAGTGTGCTGACCCTTCACTGTGCTATTCACGAGTCACACATCAGTTCCATTCACTTTCACAGCAGCCCGGTCACACAGCCATATCAGAAGCCCTTTTTGTGGATGAGGAGAATAAGGTGCAGAGATCAAGGTGTGTTTTTATGGAGATGCCTGTTTGAAGTCAGCCATCTTGTCTCTACCTCTTGCTCACTATGACCATGAAGTCACTGCTTCTTAAGAAGCAACTTAGGAGGCTGGGCGGTGGTGGCACACGCCTGTAATCCCAGCACTCGGGAGGCAGAGGCAGGTTGATCTCTATGAGTTCGAGGCCAGCCTGGTCTACAGAGCTAGTCCAGGACAGGCTCCAAAGCTACAGAGAAACCCTGTCTCAGAAAAGAAAGAAAGAAAGAAAGAAAGGAAGGAAGGAAAGAAAGAAAGGAAGGAAGGAAGGAAGGAAGGAAGGAAGAAGGAAGCAACTTAGGACAGCTGCAACCTGGCAAACTCCCAACTAGACCCTAGCTTCTGGAGCTTAAAGATTGCTCGGTTGGTAAAGTGCTTGCCTCACAAGCTTTAGGACTGGAGTTCCAGGCATGACAGAACACCTGTATCCCAGCACTGTGGACATAGAGCCAAGAGGAAGTCTAGGGCCAACCAGACTATCCTAGCTGGTAAACTCCAGGCCAAGGAGAGACCCTGACTCAAAGAAGGTGGACAGTATTCCTGAGAACGATACCTGAGGCTGGCCTCTGACCTCCACGTGTGCACTCTGCATACACACACATACACACACATTTAAAAATAAGAAGTAAAACCAAAGTTCAGTGCCCTACATCTGCTTCCTGGTCACCCACCCCGTCCTAGTCCATGCTTCCCTCCAGAGGCCATTCGAACAAGATGCCTTGCCCACCAAGGTAATAACTGAGGCAGCTCCCGCTAAAATTGAGAGACCTTCAAAAGCCCTCAGGAAAATAAAGGAAGCACTCACCCTCAGGGGTTCCTGGTGGGGCAAGCTCAGCCCCTGACACCCACTGGTGGCAGCCAAGGTGGTAGAAGAAGATGCCATCTTCATAACACTTTTCCTCCTGGTAATGGGTGTGCACATTGCCCCCTGGGAGAGGAGGAAAGGGCACAGCTTGCAAGCCTGGGGGGGGGGGGGCACCCAGGCGGAGTCTTAACTTAGGGTGGGCTCAGGCAAGCCTTGGGAGAGAAAGCAACATCCAGACTGAGTCTCGGCTCAGGGTGGGCTCAGGCCCCTAGCAGGCAGACATAATCAGGGAAATCACCTCACCGTAGACCACCATGTAGTTTCCCAGAACACTGGCTGTGTGGAAGGCTCTCTCCCGTGGACCCTGGAGCCCATCCCGGCCCTTCAGCGTGGTCCATACACGACGATCCACATGGAAGAGCTCAGTGGAATTAACTCGCACAGAAAACCTACAGGGAAGAGACAGGCCAGGGCTCAGGGCAAGAAGGGCTTCCTTCCCTCCTCGGGCCACGACCAGTCTATATCCCATCCTGACAAGACATTTGCTATGGGCAGGACCCAGGTCTGGGCAGAGTCTGATACCTTGCATAATCTGGCAAGAGCCAGACAACAGGTGAATGAGTGGAAGTGTGTGGGGAAGCGACTGGTCAGAACCTGAGTAAAGGATCAGAGAGTGTCTATGAGGGTGAGGGAATAAGAAAGTGAACAAATGAAGGATGAAAGGAGGAAGTAACGACATGAGTACAGGAGTTGGGTCAGTGAGCAAAACCTCTTAAGGTCACCCAGAGTGTTGGATCAGGAGTGTAGGACAGGACACTCACCGGGCAGTGGAAGGTCGGTGTCCACCATGGACCAGCAGGGTACGGGAGGAGGCGTGGAACACCATAGAGTGGCCGGTGGCAGCAGGGGGCCGCCCACCTGCTGGCATCACCTGCTCCCAGTATCCCCTGCTGGTGTGGTCCAGGCGGAAACGGAAGAGGCCAGAAGAGAAGAGGTCATGTTGAGTGCGACCACCGGACACATACAGCCAGATGTCATCCACCAGAGCAGCTGCATGGCCTGCCAGGCCTGGGGGCCCAGAGGGACTGGAAGCAGGTGGAGCCAGAAGCTCCCAGTGGCCTCCACCCAGGGGGCTGAAGGCCCACACATCATTGGTGAGCAAGCCATTGGCCAGTTCGCCACCCATCAGCACGAGCAAGCCAGCCCAGGCCACGGCCACATGGGAGTGACGGGCAGCCTGTAGGAAAGAGAATGGGAGACAGAGATGGTGACACATGGAGACGGCCAGAGCAGAGAGATGCAAAGACAGACAAACAGACATGCAGAGAAGGACTGGGAGACAACTGAGGCAGTAACAAAGGCAAGAGGATCAGGAGTTCAAGGCTAGCCTGGGCCACATAGTGAATCTGAGACCAGACTAGGCTACATGAGACCCTGCTTCAAGCAAACAAACAAAAAAGCAAAACAAGCCAGGCAGTGGTGGTGCACGCCTGTAATCCCAGCACTCGGGAGGCAGAGGCAGGCGGATCTCTGTGAGTTTGAGGCCAGCCTGGGCTACCAAGTGAGTTCCGGGACAGGCACCAAAGCTACAGAGAAACCCTGTCTCAAAAAACAAAACAAAACGAAACAAAAAAAAGCCAAACAAAAAGAAGAAGAGGGTGGGGAGGGGAGGAGGAGGGGGAGATAAAGAACGAGCAAACAGGAAGCCAGGGCCGGGCGGCATGCACTTCTAATCTCAACACTTAGGAGGCTGAAGCAGGAAGACTGCCGTGAATTCAAGGCTAGCCTGGGCTACAGACTGGGACCCACATCAGCCTAAGCCCTTAACACAAAATAAAAAAAAGAAGGAAGGAGCTAGGAGATGGTGGCATACACCTTTGATCCCAACACTCAGGAGGCAGAGGCAGGCGGATCTCTGAGTTCGAGGCCAGCCTGGGCTACACACCCTGTTCCAAGACAGCCAGGACTACACAGGGAAACCCAGTCTCAAAAAAAAATGATAAATAAAAATAAAAATAACAAGAAGAGAAGGAAGGTGCACACGCGAGACGACATGAGAATAAAAAGTGAGATGGTGACAGATAAACCCAGGGAGAGTGTGAGGAGGCAGGAGACAGAAGTGAGCAAGGCTGAGCGACAGCCTCAGAGGGTGCAGACCAAGCTGGAACAGACACCAAGAAATCAGACAGAGGAAAAAGGCAATTGATAGAGACACAGATACTGGGTATGCTAATGCATGTCTACAATCCCAGCATGAGAAGGAGCAGAAAAATCAGGGGTTCAAGGCTACCCTGGGCTGTCCGAGACCCTGTCTCAAAAAAATGGAGGGAGGGAAGGGAGGGAAGAAGGCAGGCTGAGGGAAGGAGAAACAGAGGGAAGGAAAGAGAAGAGGGGACAAATGGGGAGAGGGAAGGGGGCAAGAGCATATGGAAAGAAGCGGGGAAGGCAAGAAGAGGAATCTGAGTGAGCAAAAACAGAAACAGGGAGAAGCAGGTCACGAGACGCACTGTCGGGGATGGGGGAGCAGGGTGATGGGTTGTGAGTGGGCAGGCCCCCAGTCAGGGCAGAGGAAGGTCCGTACCGGAGCAGGACTCAGGTCCCAAGACTCCCAGGTGTTTGTGGAGAAGTTGTACAGGACAAGGTCCCCCAGAGCCTTGTTAAGGTCCTGGCCTGCAAATGAGATGAGGCCTTCAAAGCCCAGGCACAGGCTGACAGGCCTCCAGACCCTTCGAGCTCACCCTCCCCACATCTGCTCACCTCCAAAGACAGCCAGCAGCCCAGGTGGGGACAGGAAGGCACCTGCTGCCCCAATTCGGGCAGAGAAGGCAGAGTCCCCGGCACTCACATTGTGCCACCAGCCAGCTCCCTGGTTCTCCCACAAGTGCAGGTCACAGGCTCGTCCAAGAAATCCAGGCTCACAGCGGCACGGTCCCAGGGTCTGGGAGGAAGGAGACAGAAAGGCAGAGAGAACGAGATATGGACCAGGGGACATACAGAAAGAAACAGATCCAAGACAGACAGGGTAGAAAAAGAGAGACAGACAGAAAGGACAAGCAAGGGGACAAAGAAAAGGAGCAGGAGACACAAGGTACAACCCAGGGAGACAGAGGTCGGGCAGAGCAGACAGACCCACAGAAAAGGCAAGGACAGACAGAAAAGGACACGTACATGAGGTCTGGGCTGAGGGTAAGGAGGGTTCTAGACACAATACAGATCCCACGGTGGGGTGCAGAGGGACATGTAAGGTCAGGGGTGAAAGGGCACAAGTCCTGGCAGGGGCACAGGTGTGGGGACACAGACTAGTAACCCCAGAACTCGGGAGACTGAGGGAGGAGGGTCTCAAGTTTAAAGCCAGCCTGGTTACCAAATGAGACCCTGTCTCAAAAACAATCAAACAAAAATCATAGTGGGGGGGGGGCTGGAGAGATGGCCCAGAGGTTAAGAGCACAGGCTGCTCTTCCAGAGGTCCTGAGTTCAATTCCCAGTAGCCACATAGTGGCTCACAACCACCTGTAATGAGATCTGGTGCCCTCTTCTGGCCTGCAGGCACACATGCAGAACACTGTATATATAATAAAAATCATGGCAGGGACCCAGGCCAAACAGAGGTCAGGGGGCATTACCCCCAGGTGAAGGTGGGTTAAAGATGAGGACAGAGCCAGAAGTGAGGTCTCAAAGAGAGAGGGGCAGGAGGAGGTGGGGTAGGGCTGGAGTCATGTCCGGGAAAGACCTGGAAGGAGAGGGGACTGGCTCCCACAGCAGCGGGGAGTGAGTGTCATGAGGGAACAGGGCCCTGTCTTAGCCAGGTGTGGCAGGTATATGGTCACAGGTCACGATCCCAGGGAGGCTCACTGGGGGACAGCTCACCGAGGTACAGGTGCCATGGCTGCCACAGTAGGCTGAGCACTCCTGCAGGCCACAGTCTGGACCTCCCCAGCCCGGATCACAGAGGCACACGCCTGGTGACTTGCACTGTCCATGGTTCTGGCAGCCCCCGGGACACAAGGAGAAGCGGAAGGAGGCGTTGAAACCCAGCAGGTTGTAGTTGGCATCGCTGAAGAGGTGGAGCAGCATCTACAAGACCAGAGGGTTGGGGGTAATGGGTGGGCTGCATCCAGATGGTGGACCACCCCTCGGGAACCCACTGCCTTTCTTGGTCTCCTTTTGTTGTGTTTGAGAAAGGATCTCATGTAGCCCAGGCTGGCTTCACACCCACTATATAGATGAAAATGACTTCAAAGTTCTGATCCTCCTGCCTCCACTTCCCCAGTACTGGCATTACAAGTGTGTACCCCCACAGTTATTTTATGAGGTGCTGGGGATCAAACCCAGGGTTTTGTGAATGCTAGGAAAACACTCTACCCACTGAACTACATCCTCAGCCTCCCACCCCCTTGGTCTCTTTCCTATGTGTATGTGGAGGGTTCTGTTAGGCTGTTGTAGCTGCTTGGTCAGGATTTCACTATGAGGCCCAGGCTGGCCTCAGACTCTCAGTCTCTGAAGCACAGGGATTATAGGTGTGCACCAGCAAACCCGGCATTCTGTCTTTTTCCACTTTCCATTGTGTCTCCTCTGATCTCTTCTGACCTTTTCCGATTCTTCCTAGGTGTGCTCCTCTCCCTCATATTCCCGAGGTCCCCGTGACCATGGTCCCATATCCCCGTCACCACTAACCTTGCCTGAGGAAGCCTCAATGGGTGGGGGCCTCGTGCTCCCACTCAGACTAGCAAGCAGCGGGCCTTGGGGTGAATCACCATCATACACAAACAGGTAGTCATAAGTGCACTCCGTGTCCAGGAAAAGGAAGTCCAGCAGGATCCGGTGCTGAGGGCTCGGGGCTGGGAAACAAGCACAGGGGGCCAGTTTCCAACATGACCCTTCTCTGCAAGGATCCACGCAGCCCTCCCACTGACACCACCACACCTTGTTCTGGGCAATGTGAGGGTTCCAAGGAGCTCCTGTCTCACACAGCTGGGCAGGCAGAGGACAGGAGCTCAGAGGAACAACATCCTCAGCTCTGCTTTTGGGCTGGATGGCCACCATAAATTAATCTGTAGAAACTCACAAAAGCCTTCTCAACCACAGCACAGTGGTCTTGATACCAGGCCAGGCCTTAAGCAGGATATGTCAGGAGAATCCTGTCTCCTCCCCATGAACAAAGAGCTCATCTTAGAGTACCCCAGGCCCCATCTGTACGACTCTGTCTCTGCTTACTTTGGCTCTATAAGAAAACTATACTGCCAGTCCTCAAATCTGGGCTGCTCCTGAACAGCTACCAGCTATGTGACCTTGGGCAAACCACCTGCCTTTTTTTTCTCTGTGTAGCCTTGGCTGTCCTGGAACTTGCTCTGTAGACCAGGCTGACCGTGAACTCAGAGATCCACCTGCTTCTGCCTCCTCAGTGCTGGGATTAAAGGTGTGCACCACCACTGCCTGGCAAGATCTTTAGGCCAGGGTTGGGGATGTAGTTCAGTGGTAGAGCACTGTCCAGTGTGTGTGAGACCCCAGGTTCCATCCCCTGTACTAAAAGAAAGCAAACTTTTTTTTCCTCCAAGAGACAGTGTTTCCTGTATCATAGGCTGGCTTAAAACCTCAGTTTCCAAGTGCTGGGATTATTGATGTGTGCAGCCACATGCCACATTCATATCTCTCTCTCTCTCTCTCTCTCTCTCTCTCTCTCTCTCTCTCTCTCTCTCTCGTGCTTCCCAAACTTAAACGTGAATGCTGGCTTGAAATTGTACAGGTCTTGTTAAATCATACATATTTTTTAAAGCTGGGCAGTGGTAGCGCACGCCTTTAATCCCAGCATTCAGAACCAGAGGCAGGAAGATTTCTGAGTTTGAGGCCAGAGGCCTGGTCTACAGAGCAAGTTCCAGGACAGCCAAGGCTACACACAGAGAAACCCTGTCTTGGGGATATTTAAGTGAGCACTAAATCCCCTGCCCCTTGTACCCAGGAAGGAACTCAGTGACTTGCCTGGCCAATAAAAAGCAGAAGTGATTGTCCGGGCTCCTGAAACTAAGAGGCCTTCCACAATCCACAATTAGCCTCGGCATCCTAGACAGCTAGCGCCCTCTCTGAACATAGCTGCTATTCATGAAAAGCCAGAACAAGGAAAAGCCACTATGTGTTCCAGCTGAAGCCAACATAAACGGGCAATTCTGAAAGGGACCTCTTCGGAAATCTGACAGAAGTGGGAATACAAATGACCAAAGGTGAGCCAAGGGAGCAGCTCTGCTGTAAAACCTGCCTAGAATCCCCCAGTGAGGGGCTGGGGTGTGGCTCAGTGGTAGAGCCCCTGCCTAGAATCCCCCAGTGAGGGGCTGGGGTGTGGCTCAGTGGTAGAGCCCCTGCCTAGAACCCCCCAGTGAGGGGCTGGGGTGTGGCTCAGTGGTGGAGCCCCTGCCTAGAATCCCCCAGTGAGGGGCTGGGGTGTGGCTCAGTGGTAGAGCCCCTGCCTAGAATCCCCCAGTGAGGGGCTGGGGTGTGGCTCAGTGGTAGAGCCCCTGCCTAGAATCCCCCAGTGAGGGGCTGGGGGTGTGGCTCAGTGGTAGAGCCCCTGCCTAGAATCCCCCAGTGAGGGGCTGGGGTGTGGCTCAGTGGTAGAGCCCCTGCCTAGAATCCCCCAGTGAGGGGCTGGGGTGTGGCTCAGTGGTAGAACCCCTGCCTAGAATCCCCCAGTGAGGGGATGGGGTGTGGCTCAGTGGTGGAGCCCCTGCCTAGAATCCCCCAGTGAGGGGCTGGGGTGTGGCTCAGTGGTAGAACCCCTGCCTAGAATCCCCCAGTGAGGGGCTGGGGTGTGGCTCAGTGGTAGAGCCCCTGCCTAGAATCCCCCAGTGAGGGGCTAGCATGCACTAGGAGGTTCTCGGGCAGGAGACTGTTTCTAGCAGAAACAGCATGAGTACAGGCCAAGAAACTGGAAAGCACACAGATGTTTAGAAGAGATAGAGTTGGGGAGCTAGAGATGTGACTCAATTGGTAGAGTGCTTGCCTAGCATGCACAAAGCCCCGGGCTCCCAACTGCACAAACCCGGGCTTAGCTGCCCACACCTGCTGCCCCAGTACTTAGGAGGATCTCAAGTTGAAGGCATCTTTGCCTATATTGCAGCACTCTGGAGTCTGAGGTAAGAGGATCATGGTTCCAGGCCTGCAGAACTGCATGACCAGACAATCTCAAAAACAACACAGAACCCTGAAAGGATGAGGGTGCTCTCTTTTCTTATGCTCTCTCTATCTTTTTTACTCCTGCCTCGGCTTTATGGGTCTTCTGGGCCTTAGCTTCCTTCCTATGAAATGGGAAAGATTCTCCACACCCACCGAGGCTGGTGTGAACTCTCAACAAGATGACTATAATTTGCCAGCCAGAGCCAGGATGCTCAGTAATGAGCCCTGCCCAGCCACTGCCCTCGTCATTTTCCCTTTCCCAGTCACTGATACAGCCTCCGTCCACATGCAGCCTGAGGCCTCACCCCAACACGGTCTCTAAAGGTTCTTCCCAACTTGACACGTGGTCCTGGCCCTCCTCTGCTCAAAAGGCTTTCACGGTTGAGTCGAGGAGAAAAGCCAGCCCCTTGACCTGGTATTTGGAACTTGACCTCATCTCTCATACTGTCACTAGAGCAGTCAGGCATAGTGAATCATGTCTGGAATCCCGGCTCCATGGGGATCTGGGCCTCTGCACAAGCTGCTTTATGTTTGGAGGCCTCCTCCAGGAAGCCTGCCGTGATGGTTCAGGGCTGGGTTAGGAGCCTCTCTTTGCGAGTCATGCACCCCCAGATAACTTTCAATCTTCTGTGTCAGCACTGTGTCTAGGACTATCCCCTGTCCCCACAAAGTCTAGGAGGACCACAGGACAGGACCTGGGCCCAGGCCTGATTTCTTCCCAAAGACTGCCTTGGTACTGGCCTGGCACTGAGCAAGGGTTGAGCAGTTGCTGGAAGAGAGAACGAAGAGACATGAAAAAGCATGTCGACACACGTAATTCTACCTCTGGTTAGGCGGGAGTGAAAAGACCATGTCCAAGGCCAGCCTGGGCAACACAACAAGAACTTGCCTCCGGAGCAAACCAAAACACAAAACAGAAGCCAAACCATACAGACTAAGCAGGTTGTGTTTATGTATTGAGCAATATACATTTATATACATTATGTATATAACAACAATTAAGTTTTTAAAATAAATTTGAACAAGAGCAAGGAGAGTGTATGGGAGTTTGGAAGGAGAAAAGGGAACAGAGAAACATAATTGTAATCTCAAAGACTCAAAGAAATTAAAAGAAAAAAGTCTGGACTACAGATAGGGCTCATCAGCTTAGAAAACTTGTAGCTCAGAACAAGTTCAATTCCCAGCCCCGACATGGGGGCTCACAATCATCAGCTTCAGAGATCTGACACCCTCGTCTGACCTTGGGCACCAGGCACACACATGTTATGCATATATACACACAGGTGAAATACTCAAACATACAAAAATAAACCTAAAATAAATTAACAAACAACAACAAAAACAAAAACAAAAAGCCACCACTACAAAGCCAGGTGTAGTGAGGCATCTCTATAATCCTAACATTTGGGAAACAGATTTAGGGTCATTGATGGCATGTTCGAGACCAGCCTGAGCTACATGAGACCCCATCTCAAAAAACAAAAGACCAAGCCAGGCAGCAGTGGTGCACACTTTTAATCTCAGCACTCGGGAGGCAGAGGCAGAGGGATCTCAGTGAGTTCAAGGCCAGCCTGGTCTACAAAGCGAGTTCCAGGACAGCCAGGCCTGGGCTATATAGAGAAAACCTGTCTTGAAAAACCAAAACCAAAACCAAAAAAGAAGAAGAAGAAGAAGAAGAAGAAGAAGAAGAAGAAGAAGAAGAAGAAGAAGAAGAAGAAGACGACGACAAGGAGGAAAGAATGACAGACAGATAGACAGAGAAGCTAGCTGACCACTCTCTCTGGCTTTGATACCACATACAGATTCCTGACCAGAGCCCAGGGATATAACATACATCCCCACCAGGGTTTGGAAATTGCACAAAAACCATTCAGCAGAACCAAGAATCCAGATCTCCCAGAATCTCACCAGCCTTCACCAAACACCCCGTTCCATCTGGGACCCAAAACAAGCGCCAGTCTGTCAAGAGCCAGTTGGAGGATGGCTCACCATCTGCCTCCCCCCCAAAGCTCAAGGTCTCTGGTTTCTACCGGACACTATTCCAGAAAGAAATCTGATCCCAAACCCCACCTCCTGCCCTGCCCCTGGTGGAAGCCCGATGCTCTTACTCCAGAGGATGCTGGGAAGTCTGGGACCAGACAAAATACAATCATGGTATAAGAAGTGGGTATGAGAGGGGGTTGGGGATTTAGCTCAGTGGTAGAGCGCGTGCCTAGCAAGCACAAGGCCCTGGGTTCGATCCTCATCTCTGAAAAAAAAGAAAAAGTGGGTATGCTAGGCATGGTGCACACTCTCACAATCCCAGCACTAGGGAGGCTGAGGTAGGGGAGTTCTGAATTCACGGCCAACTTGGGCTACAAACAATAAGCAACCAATACACTTAGACTTCTGGAGTTATTTTGAAACAAGAGTCTACTATATAGCCCAGGCTAGTCTCTAACTTGGGATGTCCCAGCCTCTGCCTCTTCAAGTATTTGGATTACACACTTACATTCTTACCTAAGATGCTGGTTCTCAGAGGTGTCTCCCACACCCCACATTCAACCAGCTAGCTCCTATCTCACTGGATAAAATTCACAAACATCTCCCAGCATGGTTCATACCTCAACCCCTGACCCACTTCAGAACTCCGTTGTTTCCACGTACCAAACCTCTAGTCTGTCCTCCTCTACCCAGGCTCTAGCTAACAAAAATGCCTGCTCTAAACCATTCGGTAGCTCTCTGGCATCCCCATGGAAATGCCCAAACTGCCAATGTAATATTCAAGAACCAGCTCTGGCTCCTTCTCAACTCCCAGTCTATTGTAGAGACATACCAAACAAACGGAGACATAGATGCTAAGACATACTCACCTCCCTCGGGTCTTCAGAGAGGCTGGTCACTTTTATTCCCCAGTAAACTGTATGTATTCAGTGGCCGTTCCTATGTAGCTTCCTGCAGATTTCTGTCCTTCCCCTAGGCCCAATCACTAAACTCCCATTTCCCACCATTACCTCAGTCCTGAACACTGTCTCCTTGGGTGCTGACAGACATGCCCATCCCACCCTGCCTGAGCTATACAATGAGAGCCTGTTCACAACAAAACCAAACCCTCAAAGCTGAGGAGATGTCCTAGGCAATAAAAGACCAAAGTTCAGATCCTCAGAATCTACATCAAGCTGGATGCACTGGTGCATGGCTGCAACACCAGCACACTTACAGTGAGCTGGGGAGCAGAAATGACAGAATGTCCAGAAGCTCCTGGACCAGGCAAGCAACAGTGCCTCAAACAAGATGGGGGCAAGGGCTGATACAAGAGGTTGCCCTCTGACCCCTCGTAGACGCATCCCTTTCAGCTAGAAGCTTTTGCAGCTGGAGCCTTCCAGGTGAGGACTCAGAGGCTTTCCACAGAGGGTTCGTGGAATTGGTGAGGTGAGACATGGCAGTGACTTGTTCCCTTGTCTCTCGGATCTTTCAGCATTTACCCCAATATCCGGCTCTGGGTTTTTATTATAAGACCTTTTAAAATTCAAGCAACATACATGCTATCCAGACCTGCACGCTCATGCACATGTGGAGGAGAAGAGGGAAGAGGAAGTGATCACAGGGTCTCAGGATAGGGGTGTAGCTCAGTTAGCAGAGTGCTTGCTTAGCATGCATGAAAGCCTGGGTTCGAGCCCAAAGTACCACCTAAAGCATGGTGGCACACACCTAGAATCCCAGAGTTAAGGAGGAAGAGGCAGGAAGATGAATCCAGTTCAAGCCACCTGGGCTACTTAAGATTCTGTCTGCAGCCTAGAAAGATGACTCAGAGGTTAAGAGCAATGGCTGCTCTTTCAGAGGACTAGGGTTCAGTTCCCAGCACCCACACAGTAGCTCACAACCATCTGTAACTCCAGTCCCAGTGGATCTGACGTCCTCTTCTGGCCTCCTTTAGCACCAGGCACACACAAAGTGCACAGACATACATGCAGGCAAAAACACTCTTACACAGAAAATAAAAATAAATAAATTGTTTTTAAAAAAAAGATTTTCAATCTGTAGCCCAGGCTGGCCTCAAACTCACAACCCCACCCCACCTCCGCCTCTGCCACCAGCCCTGGCTTCTTCCTGGACCTGTTTTAGCATACTAGATTTTAGCACACACACTTGTTCAAAAGCATCCCATGCTCCTGTTCCCTCCCATCCATGCCCTTGTATCAACCAGACTCCTGAGACAGATGTCTTCCCTGGGCCTTTGTACAGGCTGTTCCTTCTTTCTAGAATGTTCTTCCAGAATGCTTTTCTGCTCTCCTCACTCCCAGTTCATGGACTTCCTCTGGGCTCTCTCTGGGGAGCATTCTGGTATGTCAACTGTTAATATGTTGGTCTCCCTCACAGGATTGCTGGGAAGAAGGTCTCTGGTCTTTCTGCCATGTCATGGTGGCATATATAATTTCTGATTATGACTGAAAAGATGGTTTTATTGAAATATTCAAACACAGCAATAACCCTAATGGCATTTACTGAACATTTACTATATGTGATGGATACTCTTGGTTGTCAACTTTACTATATCTGGAACTAACTAAAACCTAAATGGCTGGGCACACCTGTAAGGGAATTTTTTTTCTCAGTTAAACCATTTGAAGTGTGAAGACCCACTTTAATCCAGATCTTTTTTTTTTTTTTTTTTTTTTGGTTTTTCGAGACAGGGTTTCTTTGTGTAGCTTCGCGCCTTTCCTGGATCTCGCTCTGTAGACCAGGCTGGCCTCGAACTCACAAAGATCCACCTGGCTCTGCCTCCTGAGTGCTGGGATTAAAGGCGTGCGCCACCACCGCCCAGCTAATCCAGATCTTTTGAGGTGGGAAGATCCACCTTCAATCTGGGCCACACCTTCTGCTGGCAGCCTGTAGAATGGACACAGGGGAAGGAAGCTTGTTCTCTTTGCCTGCTTGCTCTAGCTTTCACTAGCAAATCCATTCCTTCCCTGGCATTAGAGCCCACAGGATTCTGGCACGCACTGAGACCAGCTGAGACATCAGCCTCATGGACTGTAGAGTAACGGGATCCTTGGACCTTCTGTTGGTAGACAGCCATTGTTGGACTAGCTGGACCACAGCCTGTAAGCCATTCTAATAAACTCTATGTCTATACAGATTCACTCTGTAAGTTCTCTTTCTCTAGAGAACCCTGACTAATACACTATACCAGACATCGGGCGTGTTAAATATCTGACTCCTTTCATTTTAACTTAAGAGAGAAGTACTAATGTTATGCCCACTTGGAGTAAAGGAAACTGAGCCTTCAAAATTAATCTGTCCAACGTCACAAAACTAGTATGAAATGGAGCCTAGACCCTGAGGACTTAAGAGTCCAAGTTTTTCAAGTGAGGAAAAATACCCCTCTCTAACACTCCTGGTTTGTAACTGTCAATCTGACTCTTCATACAATCCCTCCTATCAGAGTTAGGGCCCGGGCTGGCTGCAACCCTGTGCGTTCAACATTTTACAGCGAAAGTCCCGGAAAGGAGCCGGGCTCTAGGAATGCGCAGAGTGAATGAACGCGCCGGTGAATGAACGAGCAAATGAGTGACCCACGCGGCCCCACTCACCCTCGATAAGCCACTCGCAGTTGCCATTGACGCTGTAGTTGCCCGCACCATCCGTCACGAAGCCTGGAGCCTCCCGTAGCACCTGCCGCTGCCCCTTGCAGTCACCCGCCAGGACCCTGAGGGACAGCGGCCCCGGCACTGCCAAAGCCAGTGCCAGGGCCACGGCCAGAGCTCGGCCCAAGGCCATCGCCGCCTCCCGCCCGGGACGGGAGGGCGGTGAAGACCCGGAGAGGACCCTCTACAGGAGTGCAGCCCTGCAGGTGCCACCTTTATAGGTGCAGCATGGCCTTGGAGCCCAGCGATGTACCCGCGACGCAGTCCGGGCCAAGGAAAGGGCCGCTGTGGACAGGCTCTTGAAGCCGAGGTGCCGGCCCTAGCGACCCACGGAAGGCCTTGGACACGGAGTTGTTGTGGATAGGGCCGACCCCTAGGGACCGTAGGGGTCCCTTAGCGTCACGAGCCCCCATAAGGGGGCCGCCCCCATAAATGGTGCCCAACAATTGGACTCAGGCTGCTGCAAGGCCAAAACAGACCTTCCCGAGAGGCGACGTGCTCTATAGCCTAGCAGGGTCCTCCATAGCAGGTGCGGGGCCGGGACCCGCCTGGCCCGGACACTCCCGGGGCGACCCCTCCAGGCGGGGGCGGGGCCTGCCTTCAGGGTCCCGGTCCGGATCCCCTGGGCTCACTCTTCTGCTTACCCACCCAAGCCTCCCTATGGAGCCGGATGGGCTAGATCAGAGAGACTTGGGGAGTCCCGGGCCAGAGAGGCCTGGGAGGGGGGGGTGGAGACCCGCTGAGAGGGCAAGGGGGCGGGAGCCGTGCAGCTTCTGCGAGGAGGCCAGGCTAGGAGGAGGCGAGAGGATGCAGAGCTGCGGGTAAGAGCGGCCCCGGGAGGACTACGGAGCGCCTAGCCCCACCCCTTCTCCGAGGAAGACTTCCGGAAACTTTCCCTCCCATCTGTTCCCAGCCGCTTGCGCAGCAGTGAACAGGAATCCAGCACAGAGAGGATTACGCATGCGTACTGCTAAGATTGTAACCCCAAATCCCCTCAAAAGAAAGTATTTGCCAGTCGGTGGCTGAGCAAAGCTTGCGCCACTGGAGGGCGCCTCCACCTCTGATAGGAACAAAATAAAGGAGAGGTAGAAAGCTGCGCTAGATGGTTATTTTTCTGTGCTCCAGATTCAGGATCAACATAAAGATCAGGTTATGCAGGCTCGGGCCTCCAGACCCCAAGTGCTGTTTCATAGATGGACACACTGAAACCCGTAGGGCTTAAATTGTTTCTAAGCACCATCACGACAGAAAAGAAGCTGGAGAGATGACTTAGTGGTTTAGAACACTTGTTGCTCTTGCGGAGGACCTGGGTTCCATTCCCAGCACCCACATGGTGGCTCACAACTATCTACCAGGGGATCCAGTAGATTTTTCTACTAAAAGGATCTGGCCTCCTGCATGAGGCGCTCACATACTGACATACATGCAGGAAAAAACACTCATAAATACGACTTTTTAAAAAAAAATTTAAGATGGAAAAGAAGCCATGTTATAGATAAAAACTCAACGAATCCTCTTTATTTTGGCAAGAAGAGAAAACGTCTTTCTGCCAGGGACCATGGGAAGGCCCCTGACATGCAGATAGGGACGGACAAAGCACGGGTCCGAGGTCACAAACCCCAGAGAGGGTTTCAACGTAGAGACGACCAACTTCACAATATCCGTCCCCGAACAGTGGCTCGTGGGTCGCAGGGTCCTGGAGAGTCACGGGCAGGGTCCAGGCGGTCGTCACGGGTGTTCCGAAGTCCAGCAGGGTCAGAGGTCTCGGAGGGGGTCAGGGGGGCGGAGATCACGGAACAGCGGGAGTCCAGATTCCGGAGCCGTTCGGGGCAGGGGCTGAGGGAGGGGACGCGGAGAGCGGCTTCCGCGGGACCGTTTGGCACCAGAGGAAAAGGGGCGGGACGCAGCGCACCCTACCTGGGTGCGGGGTGTGAGAGGGGCGGGGAGCGGGGAGGACAGGGAATGCCTGGCATGGCCGAGCCCTTGGGCCGGGAAAGAGAGGGGGTTCCGGAGCCCAGCCGGGGCCCGGTGCGCCGCCCGTGGGGCAGAGGCGGGGCAGGGATGCTCAGACCGGGGGTGCAGGGCCCCCGGCCGTGTGCATGCTGAAGTATTCGGTGAAGCCGGTGTGCGGCGCAGCCGTCTGGGGTACGAGCGGCTGGTAGGACGGCGTCGGGCCATCCCAGCCCGAGTCGACCGCCTTGGGGTACCGAGCCGGAGGGGGCGGGGAGGCTGCGCCCAGCTCGGCCATGGTCACCACGCGGCCCCTCGGGGCCGCTGCCGCCGCCACCGCTGTCTCCTCCACCTGCTTCCCGGCCTGGGATGGGGGGTCAGGGTCAGAGGCCGTCTGGGACCCTCGGGGGAGCAAATGCGGCCCCGAAGGCCCGTCCCCCTCCCCCTAGAGGACCCCTACCACCCCAAGCATGGACGCACGTGTCAGTCAGGGAAGGAGTGGGTGGCTGGGCGCCTGGGCAGCGGGGCCAGGTACTCAAGGGGTGGCGTCGGGGTGCGCGGGGCAAACTCTGGCGGCGGTGGGGGAGGTGGGGACCAGCCTCGGAAGGCGGGCGGCGGGGGCACTGCGCGGGGCGTCCTCGGGGGCGTGCGCAATAGCGCCAGGACCCAGTCGGGCAGGGTGGGCGCAGGCGCCGGGGGACGGTCGAGTCGGGGCGTTGGGGCGCGGGGAGTACGGAAGGCCAGGGGTGGGCTCAGGCGCCAGGGCGCGGGGGGCGGCGGCGGGGCGGGGAGCGGGGTCAGGTACTCCAGGGGCGGCGCCAGCAGCTCCTCGGGCGCCGGGGCTGCGGAGCTTACAGAGGAGGTGGGCGGGGGGATGGAGAAGAGCTCCGTGAAGTTGGGCACCGAGTCGCTGATGAACGTCACGTTTCCATAGACGTGCTGCGGGAATGCCTTATCTGCGGATTGGCTCCCTCCGGGTCCGGGGACCCCAGCGGAGGCGATCTGCGAAGTTCGCACGTGGTATGGGAAGTTCTTGTTGGCCGCGGATGGGCGAGTCATGATCTGAAAGAAAGAAGACAGGTTAGAGAAGCCGTGTCCAGACCCCATGAAGTTTAGAGACGTAAATGATCGCCCTCCACTTGACCTCTCTACATTCCTCCTGAACCTTAGGCACCAGGAGTGGGGTGTCTCCTTGCATTCTGACCTTTTCCGTCAATGAACGTACCTCTAATTACTTTTCTCAGTGTTTCCTCCATCATAATCCTGACCAGTAGGTTATAACTGATGGGTTAAGGACAGTGACCTGTGCTGTCCAGTACGATAGCCACTAGCCACATATGGCTTAAATTGAATCAAAATTAAAGTTGTTTCTCCTTTACACTACCTTACCTAATTTAAGTGCTCATTAGGCACCTTATCGGAGAGCATAAAGATTAGAAAACAATTGTTTTAACCGTTCTTTTGGTTGTTTTGTTTTGGGAGGGTCTCATGTAGTCCTGGCTGGACTGACACTTGCCATGTAGCTAAGGATTTGAACTCCTGAGCCCCTCCCAAACTCCTGATCTCCCCCACCTCCTAATGTTGGATTATAGGTGTTCAGCACCATGCCCATCTCAAGAATATGTCTATAAACACAAAAAGTTCAATTAAACCTCACTTAATAGGCTGTTTAGAATGTCAGCCCCACACAGGCAGAAATTAACGACAAGTTATGTAGCCTCCTCCTACCTAGGCCACCACGTGTTTCAGTTTTAAGCATTTACCACAACAGTTAGCTCAGAACTTGACTTTTCTATTCCCTGTTAAAACCCAAGATGAATCTAGAGTACTGCCTAGCTCTCAGTACTGGCTGGATTTTTCCAGACTACTGGTGATGTTTCTAGATCTCTCTCCAGCCGGCTGTAGTCCACACTGAGGCGGTGCTGGATGGAGAGCAGTGGGCAGCCAGAGCTAAGCTGAACACGTGTCCCAAATTCAGAGCCAGCTCTTGGCTCCATCCCTCGCTAAGTGTGGGATCTGGGGCATGTTGATTAAACAACCTGAGCCTCACCAGCCACCAAGATTACGGTGCCTATCTGGAAAGATGAGAGGGTGGAAATGAAAACCACTGGTGCAGAGCCTTCTGCGTGGTGGGTTCTCAGTGTTTCTTCTCTTTCTGTCCCTCTCTGACTTCCTGCTGAGCTTCAAGATACACCACCTAAGGAAAGTGCATGAGTCTGAACTTAAGCTAGGTTCTGAGGTGAAGGATAGCAGACCTGATCCCTTCCCTGGGAGCTGAATGTGTTATAGATTGTAGGTCCCCAGGGTTAAAGCTAGAGCATTCAAGGGTACCTGTTTGTTTGTTGTTTCGTTTTTGTTAGCTTTTGAGACAAGGTCTCATATAGCTCATGCTAACCTCAAAAATTATATTTTTCTATTTAATTTTTTTCTGCTGTATTTCTGTGGGAGGGTGACCTTGAACTCCTGATCCTCCTGCCTCTGCCTCCCAAATTCTGAGATTACAGGCATGTGCTATCACACCAAATTTAACAATACCTGTTTCTGCTTGTGCACTATCCCCCACGTGAGATCTATCTGCCAGAGAACAGGATTCAAAGTGCACATTCTGTTCCCAAAGGCCATGAAACCCTGGCAACTCATCTCCTTTTTCGGGGTTCAGCTCCTACCTTCTGTATAGTACATACAGTGACTCCTGGGCTGTCTGGCAATTGAACAAGAAAGACAGAAAAAAAAATCCATATGGATATTTCTATCAAGAATCAGGCTAGAGCCTAGTGTCCTGGCAAAGGCCTTTAATCACAGAACTCAGGAGGATTGTTGTGATGTCAAGGGCAGTCAGGGCTATGTAGCAAGAGACGGGAGGGGGGGGGGGGGGAGGATAGAGAAAAGAAAGAAGCAGACTGGTTGGAGACAGGGCATAGTTGATGGGTGTGTGTATTAATACTGTGAGCCAGGTATACTGATGCATATGTGGAACCCAAGTTCAGTACTCAAAAGACCAAGGCAGGAGAATCATGGCAAACATGGGGCCAGCCTGAACAACAGTGAGACTATCTTAAAAAAATAAATCTCCTGACCAAGCAGTGGTGGCACACGCCTTTAATCCCAGCACTTGGGAGGCAGAGCTAGGCAGATCTCTTTGAGCTCGAAGCCAGCCTGGTCTACAGAGCGAGATCCAGGAAAGGCACCAAAACTACATAGAGAAACCCTGTCTCGAAAAACCAAAAAATAGATAAATAATCTCCAACCAGGTGTGGTGGCAAACACCTTTGATCCCAACACTCAGTAGGCAGAGACAGGCAAATCTCTGTGAGTTCAAAACCAGCATAGCGAGTTCCAAGTCAGCCAGTGAGTGAGCATCTGACTCAAAAAACAACACACACACACACACACACACACACACACACACACAAACTAATAGTGGTGGTGGTGCACACCTTTAACCTCTGGACTTGCGAGGCAGAGACAGGCAGTTCTCTGTGAGTTCAAGGCCAGACTTGTCTGTGCATTGAACTCCAGGCCAGCCAGGGCCACATAGTGAGAATCTGTTTAAAAACAAAGAGCCACAAACAAAAAGCTTTTTGGCTGTGGATGTAGCTCAGTGGTAGCGTGCTTGCCTAGCATGTGCATGGTCCTAAATTACATTCCCAAAGTGGCAAATAAATACCATTCCTAGTGTGAGCCACGGTACAAGCAATTAATCCCAGCACTTGGGAAACGGAGGTGGATTGCTCCAAATTCTAAGCCAGTCTGGTCTACATAGCAAGTTTCAAGTCACCCAGGGCTACCACAGGGAGACTATTTCAAAACACTCACACACACACACACACACACACACACACACACACACACACACACACACGGGCGTGTGGGGGGGGGGGGGCAAGAAATGCATGGGAAAACTTTGTGTGAGGTCTTTACCATGTGACTTGGGATGATTATTAATTTACTGTGTGTATTAGAGGGGAGAGTTGTTTTGTTTTGTTGGGGTTCATTGGACTCATAGTCCAGGCTGGCTCAAACAAAGGATAACTGTGAACTCAGCCCTCTTGTCTCCACCACCCCAAGCACTGAGAGGCTTGCTGGTCCCTCAGGCTCCAGCGAGGTAACAAGTCATATACTTCTCCATCTTGGCCTTAGAATTCAGACCTAAAGAAAGCTGCTTTTCATTCCCTGTGGTGGGATACCTTGCTCAGCCTTGATACAACGGGGAGGGGCTAGGCTCTCCTTCAACTTGGTATGCCAGACTTTGTTGACTACCATGGGAGGCCTTACCCACTCTGAGGAGTGGATGGGGGTAAGTGGGAGGGAGGTGAGGAGGGGGGAGAAGGGGAGGGAGGGGGGAGTGGGGTTGGTATGTAAAATGAAAAAAATTTTAATAAATATATTTTTTTAAAAAAGAAAACTGCTTTTAGCCGGGCAGTGGTGGCACACGCCTTTAATCCCAGCACTCGGGAGGCAGAGCCAGGCGGATCTCTGTGAGTTTGAGGCCAGCCCGGGCTACCAAGTGAGTTCCAGGAAAAGGCGAAAAGCTACACAGAGAAACCCTGTCTTGAAAAACCAAAAAAAAAAAGGAAAAGAAAAAGAAAGAAAGAAAGCTGCTTCACTCCAGAGGCAGAGACAGAGGGATCTCTGAGTTGAGGCCAGCCTGGTCTAGAGTGAGTTCCAGGACAGCCAGGGTTACATAGAGTAGCCCTGTCTCAGAAAACAAAACAACCCCCCACCCCCCAAAAATAAAATAAAACAAAACAAAACCAAAAAATAAAATAAAACAAACAAAACTACAAAGCTGCTTTCCTGAAACAGCCACTCACCGGAAATCAAGAGGACCAAGATGGTGTTTTATTGAGGTGACTGGGAGCATGGGACCCCTGCCCCACAACCCTACCCACAGTCTCCTCAGTACAGTCTCATTGGGGGGAAGGACCAAGACTCTGGACTTCTCTGGGTCACCACCCAGGAAAGGCTGAGTAGTGGGGCAGGAGGGTCGGGGCTCCAGTCCAAGTCCTTATTGCCAGATGTTCGGGGCAACAAGGGTGATGGTGGCTGAGGTAGGGGTTGAGGTGGGCAGATATCCCGGGGCTGGGGCTGGGGTGGTGTGGCTATGAGCCAGATGCTTTTCAGCATATCAAAAGCTGTTGGGGGACCACAAGCTATCGCAGATGGTGAAGATACTGAGGGCACGATTGGCAGCTGGTGATCTGTAGGTGGCACCAGGCTGGCCCTGTGTGAAGGGTTGCTGCTACAAGTATGAGGCCCGGCAAGGTTAATCCCCTTTGTCCCCTGTTGAGTCCTTTGCCTCCCCTCCCTTGGAGCATGCTCAGGAACGTCGATACCAGAAGGTGTCTTCCTCCGTCTCTCAGGGACCCTAGGCTTCGTCTCTGGCACGGAAGAAAGAAGCATGGAGACCAGTTGAACCACAGTGGAGAAGGGAAAGGGAAGGATGGGGGAGAGGAAGTGGACTCACCAGGCAAGGGTGAACGGCAACCTCGGAGCACCAGGGCAAGATCAGGCACGCAGCCATGGCAGCCTTGTAAGGTTCTTAGAATGGCATCTCTGGACTCGCGCACTAGGTCCCTCGTGGGAAAGGCTTGTGGCAGAGTCAGCTGGCACTGCATCTCCTCCAGCAGTCGTCCCAACACAGGGAGCCCTGGGGAACTTGGTGGGCTTGAGTCTACACCTCCAGGTACCTGGTTCTCCTTGCCTCTTGACTCTAAGGCTGGTTCTTGGCCTCTGCCTGGGCTGCAGGAGGATTTGGTGGGTAGTGGGGGGGTACATGGTTCCAAGGAGCCACTGTTAAGCAGCCGGGCCACATCCAGGGATTTCACTTCATGGCTGAAGAGACCCCGGTGCTCCCGACTCAACCTGCCTTGAGTTATGACGACAAGCTTGGGGGCTGCAGACGCTGCAGGATCCTGGAGGAGTGCAGATGGATCCCGACTGGACACGGGGGGATCCTGACGGGCCAATGGTCGATAGCCACTCACCAGGGCCTTGTTTCGCTCCCCCCTAGTTTTGCGACGCCGGATGCGACCAGATTTCTCAAGCTGCTGGAGAGGCTGAGAGACTGGTCCCCGAGGGTCCATGATGGCCTAGAAGGCATGGTGGTCATCAGATGCAGATAAATCAGGGACAGTAGCTAAGTGGGAAAGATGGTCAGGGCAAAGAAAAAATACTATTTAGAGAGATGAGAAAAAAAAAGTGTACAGGGAACCACTGGAAAAGGCCTGGCCACAGGAGTCCAAAATGAGGTCCAGGTAGTGATAGTTAATAGGAAAAAAGATCAGGAAATGGGGACAAAGTAACAGAGAATAAGAACATGGAAAAAACAGTTAAAAGATGATGGCCAGGCCTGGTTGTGCAAGCCTCTAATCCTGTCTGTTCAACAAGGCTAAAGCAGAAGAATCAGAAGTTTAAGGCCTGCCTGGGCTACAGAGTGAATTCAAAACCAACCTAAGTAACACAGGTCCTGTTTAAAAATAAAAAATGTAAAAACCCTGTGTTTTAGGGGATTAAAGAGCTGGCTCAGCAGTTAAGAGCACTCAATGCTCTTTCAAAGGACCAATCTCAGTTCCCAGCACCCATCTCAGATGAACCCTACAGCCTAACTCTAGCTCCAGGGGATCTGATGTCTTCGTCTGGCTATTGCAGGCATCTGCAATCAATCACATTCCCATACTCCCACATAGACACACACACACACACACACACACACACACACACAAATTTAAAATAAATTTTAGAAGAAAAAAAAGTCTGGGCTTGCACACATGAAGCCCTGAGCACTGGAAAAATAAAAGCTGGGATACAGAGTGATAGAGCACCTGCTTAACAACTGCATAAACCTAGGTTCCTATACTCAGCAGCAGTACCACCTCTGTGTGTGTGTGTGTGTGTGTGTGTGTGTGTGTGTGTAACATTAAATATTAAAAATAAATAAGCCGGTGGTGTTCACACAAGCCTTTCTCCCCAGCACTCGGGAGGCAGAGGCAGGCAGATCTCTGTGAGTTCGAGGCCAGCCTGGGCTACAGAGTGAGTTCCAGGGCAATCAGGGCTACACAGAGAAACCTAGTCTCGAAAAACAAGCCAACAAACGAAAGAACACAATGAATGAATGATAGAAGATGGACCAAGTGGGATGCTACCTGATATATTCATTCCCCTTGCATCATGTGTTTGAAGCCAGCTAAGACTACTACACAGCCAGATAGTGCCTCAAAAAGAACAGCACACACACACACACACACACACACACACACACACACACACACAAATGGAACGAGATCATGAGCAACTGAGGAACTTGACGGACTAGAACGAGGTTTGGGAGAGCGAGGATGCCCACGGTTCGGCAAGGTACACAGGACACAGGAAATGGTAAATGAGGGCAGGAGGGGGAGCTCGCACGGTGGTGAAGGTCTGTAACTCCATCGTTTAGAAAGCCGAGGCAGGAGGACCAGGCGCTCACGGTCAACATCCTCAACTTCCTAGGCTTGCGGCCAGCCTGGGCTACATGAGACCTCGTCTCAAAATAAAAAAGGCAAGACGTAAGGCGGGAGGAGAGGGCACCGGGGAGCCGCAGGGCCTGCTTCGGGCGGACTCAATTCCTAAGGGCTTTCGGAGTGGGGGTCTACCCCTGACAGTTGAGGCGGCCCAGAGGCCGAGTGGGGGCAGGGGGAGGGGTGCCTCACCCTCGTCTCTGCCAACGAACCCCACCCCGGGCTCCTCGCGGCCGTGGGCAGCAATGGCTTCTCTGCTGTAGAGACTCGGGCCTCGAAGCTGTTCGCGCTCTTCCGGCCCTTGAGCGCGTGTTAAACCAGCAAGCACGCCACACGCATGCGCGCCCTGGCCACGCCCCCGCCTCAGCGTCTCCAGGAGAAGCACGTGGCACCAAGAGTGACAGTTATAGCCCCGCCCAGCCCTGCCTCTAGGCCCGCCCCCCTGCTCGATGCTGATTGGCTTAGCCACTGGCGGACGGCGTATCAGGTCCAAATGGAAGGCGCTGGGCTCCATGCTCACTGAGGCTCTGTGAACACACACTGGAACCAGCGCTTTCAAGCTGTGTGACTTCAGAAAACTTTGTGACTGCGTTGAGCCTGTTTCCTTTTTGTTTGTTGGTTGTTTTTTTTTTCCGAGACAGGGGTTTCTCTGGCTGTCCTGGAACTCGTGCTGTAGAGGAGGCTGGCCTCGAACTCACAGAGATCCGCCCGCCTCTGCCTCTTCCCAAGTGCTGGGATGAAAGGCGTGCGCCACCACTGCCCACCTGTTTCCTAATCTGTAAAATCGGTTGATAGTAGGACTTCTCCCATGCAGTTTGTAAAGAGATTGACTGAACCACCAGCACGTTTGTGGGTGAATGCTTGGTAGTTTCCATTCTCCACTTGCTTCAGGTATTCTCTCTACCTCCATTTTATCTGCTGACCACGACGTGTCCCCTCACGTGTTTTTTAGTTTTTAGGGTTGTTTTGTTTAGCTGGCTCATTTGCCCAGGCTGGCCTCTTGTCTCTCAGCTGACTAGTTTTTAGATCTTGAGGTAGTGTCCTTATGTATGTAGCTCGGGATAGCCTGGTACTCTATTCTCCTGCCTTACTTATTAAGCGCTGGGATTGCAGTGTGCACCACCACGGGTGGCCCTCAGACTTCCAAGTCAAACGAAACTATGCCAGCGTATATCCCTGTCAAAATGTTAATAATTATATGACTTTTCTCTCTGCTTCTCTAATCTTCAGTGGCTCTCAAACCTTGCTCACAGGCTTTCTGGGTCACAGGCTCATGTGGATTACCTAACAAAGGAGGGTGGTCATGAAAAATTTGGCAATACTAAAAGGTTTCTGAAAGTACAACAAAATCAAACATAATAAACCTAAGGTGTTTCTAACAGTGCTTATCCATTTTGCAACTCAAAACTTGTGGTGAGAGCCTTTAATCCCAGCACTCTGAAGGAGGAATTCTGTGAGTTCACGGCCAGCCTGGTCTACAAATAGCAAGTTCCAGGACAGGCAGGGCTAACTACGTAGACCTTGTCTCAGAAAACAAACAAAACAAAATACCTCATGGCAGCTGTGGCTGGGAACATATAGTGTACACATTTGAACTATACACACCATCAGTCTATGCAATGCCAGTGAGCCTGCCTCAGAGTCTATTCCAAGACTATATGCTATGAATTGCAATGTTTTGTCTGTAAATAAAAAGTTTTCCCTCCTTATAGAAGCACAGTGCTGGAAATATAAAAAATAAATAAATAAACATTAAAAAAAAAAAAAAAACAGAAAAGTTGCTTGGGAGGCAAAGGCAGATAGAACTCTGTGAGTTCGAGGCCAGCCTGGCCTACACAGTGAGTTCCAGGACAGTCTACTACTTTATGAAGTAAGACAGACCTGTCTTTTTAAAAACAGGAGGGCTCAAGCAGAGAAAGTTTAAGAAACCCTGTTCACCAAGGTAGAGGTGGCAGGATGGAGAGTTTAAAGTCATCCTCAGCTGCATGGGACACCACACTTCCAAACTTCAAGAAAAACCCAAACCCTTAGAATCTGTCTCCTCCACACATGGAGACAGCCAACTTCTGACCTATTAATGTAATTAACATTCATTCGGCAAGCACTGTACCTGTTCAGTAATGACTTTATACCAGTACCACACAATAAGTAAAACTCTTCACTATTTCAATATCACACTACCCAGAATGAATGGATAGATTCGAATGTCCAACCTGGAGGTGAGACGGCGTGAAAACAGCTAGGCCATTTAGGGAAGGGTAAGACCCTGGGGAGACTGCTTTGGGATTAGAGCCAGGGAGCCTTGGCTAGAGTCCAGACCCACCCAACTGGAGTGAGTGGAGGCACTTGGTATCTAGAGCGAGGAGAAGAGGCCACGCATGCGCACGGGGATCCGCAGGGGCGGTGCCAGGTCGGACCTGGGCAGGGCCCTGCAGCCATCTCCAATTTCCGCTTTCTGCACCTTCTAGAGTCCACGTAGGTACTATGGTGCCTCGAAGGCATAAAGTTAGGTATTTGAGATTTTATACCAATTAAAAACCTAATGCTGAAGCTGGAGCTAGTCCCAGAACTCGGGAGGCAGAGGTAGGTGAATCTCTGAGTTCAAAGCCAGCCTGGGACGTCATCTGAAAACAAAACAAAAATCTCGACACCCTCAAAGCAACTCTGGTGCCGCCTCAGCTTCATTTCCTTGTTTTTGTTTGTTTGTTTGTTTTTGAGACAAGGGTTTTTCTGTGTAGCCTTGGCTATCCTGGAACTCACTAAGTAGACCAGGCTGGCCTCGAACTCAGAGATCAGTCGGCCATTGCCTCCGGAGTGCTGGGCTTCTTCCTTTCAAGTTCCCCCACACCAGTAGGAAATGGGAGCGTCCCTTCCCGGGTGCCTCCGAGTCACCCCCTCCGGGATCCAAGAATGAGCCCGTCCACTCCCTCTCCCACGTGAATGGGTTACACACACACACACACACACACACACACACACACACACACACACCCGTAGGTGGTCTGATCCGGAGTTTTCTGGCCTGGCAGCAAATGATTGCCTCCCCGGAGGAAGTGCGCTAGGTTGTCCCTGCTCGTTGCCGGCTCTTCGGGTACGCTACCCCTTCCCGACAACTCTGGGTTGTCTCTCCCTCTCCACCCCTCCGCCCCCCGCCACGCACGCTGCGTGGTCTCGCCTGCCCCGCCCCGCCGCGCCGCGCCGCCGTGGTCGCGAGGGTCCCAGCGGGAAGCGACAGACGAGCCCGGCCTCCGTCGGGGGAGGGGAGGGGAGGGGAGGGGAGGGGAGCGAGAGTTCCTTCCCCCGTGACGGTTTCCATTCTGCGAGAGGAGGCGGCGTCCCCGGCTTGGCCTTCGCCCTGCGCGCGCGCGAGTGAGCGCGGCGGGACGGTCCATTGTGTTGGCCGGGGGGTAGGGGTGGGCGTGGCGGATCCACGTCCTGGCGGAGCATTCCCGGGCGGACTCCACGGATCTCCTCCGCAGGGGCTGCGGTGTTGAGGATGAGCGGGGAAGAGAACCCGGCCAGCAAGCCCACGCCTGTGCAGGACGTGCAGGGCGACGGGCGCTGGATGTCTCTGGTGAGTGACCCCACGCAGTCATCGGGGTTAGGGACGTAGGGGCGGGTGCGTGTAGAGAACCCTGCTTCGTGGTGTCCTCGCCTTCCCCTGGGTGGGAAGCCGGTTTTGATTGTCCAGCTTGAGGAAGCAGGGTGGGGCGGGGCCTGGAGCATGCGTGCCACGGACTCTTTCCTGGTTCCTTGCAGCACCATCGTTTTGTGGCCGACAGCAAAGACAAGGAACCAGAAGTCGTCTTCATCGGGGACTCCTTGGTCCAGCTAATGCACCAGTGTGAGGTGAGGGTTCGCCCCTTTCCTCCTTCCTCATCCAGGCATATACCCTCACTAGCACTTTGGGCCCAGAACCCAAGCCAGACAAAGAAGCGGGTACAGAAATGCCCATGGTAGAAGGAATCTAAGAATCCCATGTCAGTGCAATAGTCTGCTAGGAATATAGCGTGTGCCCTGAGTTCGTCAGGCTGGGTTTGTCTATCTCAAGACTTAAATTGAGGCTTTCCTTCAAAATAGCTTGAAGGTGAGGCTCTTTGCTATTTACTTTAAAATAGAGCACAGCCCCTATTAGATTTACACAAAGTTGTAATAGCTTTACAGAAAGTGAAGTCGATTGTAATAGTAGTCTGCAAAGACTGCCAGTCACAAAATCTTTCCCTAAGACAGGTTCAGCCACAGTGGCTCTTTTCACAGTGAGATTCAGTTGTATTGCTGGTAGCTCCCTGTATGGTTCAAGCAGACAGGTATTTTATAAAATGAGTGTACCTCTGGTGGGATTTTGGTTAAAGCAAGACACTGTTAGGTTCTATGAAATGAAGTTTTCCCTACTGGAGTTTGTTCAAGGTTGAGATTTAACCAGACTTCATTCATCAAGTAAGGCTTATCCATAGTGGCATTTAGTTATCACCCAGACATGGGTGGTTGGCCAGTGCCTACATCCTTCCTCGCCCACAGATCTGGCGGGAGCTCTTCTCTCCTCTGCACGCACTTAACTTTGGCATTGGTGGGGACAGCACGCAGCATGTACTCTGGCGGCTGGAGAATGGGGAGCTGGAACACATCCGACCCAAGGTGAGCAAGGCTTGGGTGGCGAGTTAACGCTCCCTTTGCCTGCCTCCTTACCATTGCTTTGTGTCGCTCTTTCCACAGATCGTGGTAGTCTGGGTGGGCACCAACAACCACAGCCACACAGCAGAGCAGGTGACGGGTGGCATCAGAGCCATTGTACAACTTGTGAACAAGCTGCAGCCCCAGGCACGGGTGGTTGTGCTGGTGAGAGCTTGGAAGGGTGGGAAAGGAAATGTGGCAGCCAGTCATAGTGGCAAATACCTTTAATCGTGGCACTCTAGGGCCTGAGGCAGGAGGATCATTGAGACTGAGGTTGTTCTGGGCAACACAGCAAGACCTTGTCTTTGAAAAAAAAAAAAAAGTGTGGTTATGATGTGGGACCCCAGAAGTAGCTAGCTCTGCTTGGCACACTTCTGGGCAGCTTGGCACAATGGCTTTCTGTCTGGTAGGAGATTTCCATACTCTCTTAAGAGTGGCTGTGAGCCGTGCAGTGGTGTCATATGCCTTTAATCCGAGCATTTGGGAGTCAGAGGCAGGCAGATCTCAGTGAGTTCAAGGCCAGCCTGGTCTACAGAGTGAGTTTGAGGCCAGTTACACAGAGAAATCCTGTCTCAAAAAAAAAAAAAAAAGTAGCTGTGAGCTAGGTGTGATGGCTCACACCTTAAATCCCAGTACTCCAGAGGCAGGGAGATCTCTGAATTAGAGGCTAGCCTGGTCTATGCAGTGAGGACAGTCAGACCCTGTCTTCAAACAAAGGGTGGCTGTGATTGAGGCTATGTTCAGGGACCAGTTAGCCTGTTGCCCAAAGGAATGCTGGGTATTTTTGAGAGTTGGGTAACTCAAAAAAGTTGTCAGTCATTCCTGGAATAAATTAAGCTTCATCACTTCTAGCTAAGACATTTCCACCTCTGAAAGAGGCCACTGACCCATTGGCATGATGTCTTTTATGAGTGATCTCTGGAAACAGGCTGCCTGCCACCTAGGTTTTTACTGACTGGGAGCTGGGACATGGTATCCAGAACTATTCTTTTGTCCTCCATATTTTCACATCCCTAAACATTTTACAGCTGAGAATTTCCGGGGGGGGGGGGGGGTGGACAGTTCAGTGTGGTCTGGGAAATGCTGATCTGACAACTTACTGTTGGTGTGCCTCCTCAGGGCCTGCTTCCACGGGGCCAGCACCCCAACCCACTTCGGGAGAAAAACCGACAGGTAAACGAGCTGGTACGAGCAGCATTGGCTGGCCACCCCCGAGCCCACTTCTTAGATGCAGACCCTGGCTTTGTGCATTCTGACGGCACCATAAGCCACCATGACATGTATGATTACCTACATCTGAGCCGCTTGGGGTACACACCTGTTTGCCGGGCCCTACACGCCTTGCTTCTTCGTCTCCTGGCTCAAGACCAGGGCCAAGGCATCCCTCTGCCAGAGACCACACCCTAAGCGTCTCTCCTTCCCATGACATTAAATTCTCCTTCTGCTTGTTTCTTGCTTTATGGCTAGGCTTGTCTGGGTACCACCGTCAGCCAGATCCTTGACCCCCATAGTTATGCGGGGTGTTTCTATTTGTAACTGAGGTAGATCACTAATCCATCAAGGCATTCTGGTTCTTGCAGTCAGTTGAATTTCAGTAGTGTGCTTGGGGAAGTTCTGGGTGGAACCAGTTTGCTGTCATTACTGTTAGGTTCAAAGTCAGAAAATCTCTGGATCAGTGTCCCATCAAATCCCACCATCACACCCCCGAGCTGTCCCTTCAGGGAGCTGTCCCGGCTGACACACACTAACTTCTGGTGGTCTGGCCCAAGTTCGGATGCCATCTCAGACCTTCTACACCCTCCAGGATTCATACCTTTGCTAAGTCTGTCTTAGGTGGACTCTTCTCCACTGGCCCCAAATTGGCCTCCTAAGTTCTGCCTCTTGCAGTGATTAAGTGAAGTGATAAACTGCCTTTCTCACAGCTCAAGGTCTCAGCCTACCCAGACTGCTCAGGCTGCCTCACTCACACAGGCAGAGAGATGTCAGCACAAAGTCCCCTGACTATAACAGGGTAGTGATGGCCTAGTGGCAGTCTTGGAACTGCCCCAAGTAATATTTGAGAAGCAAGTCAGCAGCCATGGGTGTGTTAAACAGCTTTAATCTCGGTCATTGCGGCTTCTCGGCACAGTAAGAAATATTGCACATGATCAACATGTTTTGTTCTGGGAATGGGGACAATGGAAGGGGGAAATCACCTTCTTAGAAAGTACAACTCAAGTTGGGAGGGCAGAGGGTGGGGAAAATCCTCCCCGTGCCTGTGGCAAAGTGCAGGAGCCCCCCCCACCCCAAACTAACCTGAGTCTAGCCCCTCTGGGGGAAAAGGGGGGATGCATGAACTCCCCACTACTCCACAGGCCTCTTCCTGTGGCCCAAGGCTCATGCTACCCTCCAGCTTGCAGCCCTCAACAGGAGCCGTTCTGCATAAAGTACAAGTGAAAAGCTCTGAAGGGGGCTCAGGAGGGAGTCTGTGCCCCTGCTGCCCCTCAGCTGTGCCCCCCACCCCCAGCACAGGGAGGGACTATATACAAGGGGAACAGGCCACATCCCACGCCAACTGGAAAGGACAAAATGGCTTCCTGGGGAGGAGGTAACTACCCACTGTCTGACCCCCAATTCCTGCCATCTGTACTGTCCATATCCTGAGGGTGTGGACCTGTGGGTCCTGGGGTCTTCTCAAGGGCGCCTCACCTGCCTGTGGCAGCTGTGGAGGGGCCAGAGGGAGGTGGGGAGGGTTGGGAAGCCCCCTCCCAGCCAGGCTGTCCAGGCCCAGGCTCTGGAGGTGGAGGCAGTGGCGGGGCAGCTTGGGCAGTGCCAGAGTCCGAGCCTGGAGAGGTGGGGTCAGGGCCCCCAGCAGGGCTGGGAGTAGGGACAGGAGTAGCAGCCATGCCAGTAGGGGGTGGTCCAGAGAGAGGGGCCTCGGCCCCAGGGGGCTGCTCTGTGGGAGTGGCTGCCTGCATGATCTTCTGGCGAACCTCTCGGATCTTCAATTGCAGACACACCTTGGATGGGAAGATGTCTGCATAGCGGGCTTGGAAGGCTGCTGTGGCCTGGGCTGGGGGACAGAAAGATGGTGAGAGATGTGGTCAAGTCCCCATGAGTGATTCCCAGGAGTATGAGCCTTGCTCACCTGACGGGGAAGAAGCCATGATCCTGGAAGAGCTGCATGACCAGGGCCCGGCGTTGGTCCAGGGTACGCCGCAGCGATGAGTAGGGTACTTTCTCATACTCCAGCTCTCCTAGCACATCCTCCGTTTCAGTGCCTGCCCAGGTCAAGGGGAGGAGTCCAGTCACGGCTGCAGCAGAGACCCCGTCCTCCCTGCCATCACCCAAGTGCCCACCAAGCCTTGCCCCACTACCCTCACGACACCACCACTCCTGGAAGCCCTTGGGTCTCCTGAATACTGGCACCTGTGCGGTCAAAGGTGAAGATATCACCCTCGCACTTGGCGCTCTTGGGGGTGTTGGGCTCTGAGCTGCAGCTCGACCGTCTCCTCATCTTGCGCTTGGGTGAGGTGGGGTCCTCAGGCGCCGAGTCCAAGTCTAGCCAAACAAGCAGACTTTGCTTTAGTGGAGGCAGGTGGCCTCTGGCTGTCCCCCACTTACTTAGGAGCCAGGGCTGCCTACCAGTGGAATTCTTCCTCTTCTTGCGGTAGGAGCCAAGGATGGCCCGAGGCGAGGTGGCCAGAGACTGCAGGGTGGGTGAAGGCAGCACCTCCTCTGGCCGAAACTCGGGTAGCTCAGCAAAGCGCTCTTCAAAGTCCACTTCTGACAGGACCCTGCTGGAGGGCCAGCAGGGTCACCCCTTTTTGTCTCAGTCTGCAGCTGCCCCATCTCCCACCAGCCCTAGGTAGTCCACCAAGATCCCGGTCCCTGCTCACTTGTCCACAGAGTCAAAGGTCTTCTTCAGGGGTGGGGGCCGCACCTTCATCTTCTTGCCAGAAGTCGTCACTTCTTTGCGCTCAGGTGTCTCCCCAGCTGCCCTCCCACTACTGCCCTCACTGCTGCTTCCACTAGGGACTGTGGCTGCTGGAGCAGGAGCTGGGCTGGGGGGAGTGGGAGGCTCCCCACGACTCTCCAGGCCCAGCCCAGGGACTCGCCAGTCTGAGGATGAGCTGGGGAATTTGCTGGCCTAGGGTGGGGATAGGCAAGAACACTGGGCTTAGATAGAGGTATTGGAGTTATAAAGGGGGGGGGGGTGTCATGGGAGCTCAGGCCTGTAATCCAGCACTCGGCACTGCCACAAGTAGTAGACCAGCTTAGGCTACAGAGACGAGCCTCAAAAAGGAGCAGAGTAGGGTAGATGAGGAGCCACTAGCCAGAAACAAGATGAGGCGAGAAGAAAAATGAGACCCTTGACCTCCCTCCAAAGGCCAGGATACCCCAAATGCAGACCCCAAATATGATGATATACAGCAGATAGGCAGGAGACTCACAGAGGAAAAAGAACAGTTAAAAGCGGCCAGCAGCCAGACCAGCACTAGGGAAGTCCATAGCCAGCTAGATACTTACAGTCTCAGGGCCTTTGGTGCCAGGTCGCTCCTCAGCAGGCAGGGGTAGGGGTGGGCTGCTCCGGGCAGCAGGAGGCCACGTCTCTGGGGGAGGTGGGGGGGCTGGGGGTGTGGGCTGCCCCTCAAGCTCGGATTCTGGAGCAGCTGGCTCTCGGGCTGCGCCAGAGTCCAGAGACTGTCGGGATGTAGGTCCAGGCCGCCCAGTGGCACCTGATTCGAAAGACCCCACGGGGATGCTGGCGATGGCTGCCTTCACCTTCTGGGGGGCCTTTGGGCTAGGCCGCTGAGCCTTGGGAGCCACTAAGCTGTAGGTCATGGAGCCTGCTGGTAAGGAAAGGAACATCTACTAAGCCAGGCCTCACTGAAGCCCGTTCCCTGAATTCCCCAACTTGCACAAACCCTGCGCAGAGTCTCCCTGACACCCACCTGTGGTACTAGAGAAAGGACTAGTGGGGGCTGGAGTGGCAGTGGCAGAGGCTGCTGGGCCCTTGGGCAGAATGGCAGCAGCAGGGGGGGGGGGGCTGGTGGCCACCGTGTAGACCAGGCTTGGAGGAGCTTGGGAAGGTGGGCCCAGGGGTGCTGAGGTGGGTGCAGGGCTGCCAGGGTAAAACGCCGTTATGACAGGACCTCCAGGGGCTGTACAGGCAGGAGGCAACTGGGGGCTAGGTACAGGTGACACGCCCACCTGGCCAGGAGCCAGCAGTGGAGCTTGGCCTGCTGGGGTAAGACAGAGAAGGCAGGAACCAAGTCAGGGTCTGGAGCTGTTGCAACCCCACCCCAAGTCCCCAGGCCAGCCCTCACCTGAGAGCAGGGGCTGTACAAAGGCAGGACCACTGGGCCCCAACGATGTGAAGCCCAGAGCTACAGAGCTGGTGGGCCCGTATGAGGTCACTGTTCCAGCCTGACTGCATGCAGGACTGCTACCCAGAGGCAGAGTGTGCCCACCTGCTGACTGCACATAAGTGATTCTGCCACAGGAGAGGAAATGGGAGGAGTCAAGTGAGGTGGGCTGGCCCTACCCCACCCCCGGTCTGCCCTGCAGTGAGGAAAAGGGGTAACTGGACCCACCTTGTGGAAGAGGGCAGCAGGACCTTCTGAGGCTGCGATGTGGGTCCTGGCATTGTGGCTGGGCTCAGGGGCGGCACCAGGCCACTAGGTGTGCTCACGGGCACAGGAGTCAGCTGGATAATCTGTGGGCAAAAGCTAGAGTGAGATGTGATCCCAAAGAAGGAGAGCACGGACTGCAGGCTGAGGAGGGTCCAGATGATGAACAGGTACAGAGAGACACTGAGCAACGAGGAAAGCAGTGGGCTGCACAGCAACATTAAGAAAAACGGGCAGCTGCTCACAGATCCTCCCTGCTAAGCCTACCTGCTCTCCTGAGTTCTAACTACAATGTCCATGTTCCCTTTTCACGTCTCCCTCGTAGGATACTGAGCAAATTCCTAAGCCTGTTTTCGCAGACACTCTGGGCTTTCTCTGGACATCCCCAGCTTTTTTTCTTCTTATTTCTACTTTTATGTATGAGTGTTTTGCCTGCATGGGCACTGTGTGCATGCAGTGCCTGTGGAAGCCAGAAGAGGGCGTTTGATCCCCTGGAACTGGAGTTACAGATGGTTGTGCACTAAAGAGGTGCTGGGAACCCAGGTCCTCTGTAAGAACAAGTGCTCTCCAGTTTCCCTGCCCACCTTTTTGAGACAGGTGGGCCTGGAACTCATTGTGCAGAAGGCTGGCCTTACACTCACCCAGATGTCCATGTGCTCTGTTTCCCGAGTGTTAGAAGTAAATGGGTGTGCCATCATACCCAGCCCCAACTCATTTTCTGCATCAGCTTACAGACCTCCCTTGCTAATTAACCCCTACTCAAAAGGCATGACTTCCTCTTCCTTATTCCTATCCCCATCCTTCCCAACAACTGCCAGGATTTACAGCTTGCGCTTGCCCTGTTGTTCTTCTCACACTCTTAATAAATGTCAACCCCCAAGCTTCAGATAAACACGTAAGTGGAAAAACCACCAGTCTAAGTCCCAAAGGGGAAAACAGGGAAGACAAGCAGTAGCACAGGTGACCACAAGGATGACACCCAACAGTGAGGCAAGGTGAGCCACTACCAGTGTCTTACTTACCTTGCTGGGTTGCTGGGCACCATTTTGGACAGGTACTGAGAAAGGAGAGCTAACCAGGGGCAGTGGCTGGCCAGCCCCTCCACCTCGAACTGACATGCTAGGGGCAGCCAGTGGAACTAGCACCTTCCCAGGAAGCAGCTGGGCTGAGCCCCCTGCAGGTGTGGCCTGGACAGGAGAAACTGACTGGGCTAGAAGAGACAACAAAAGGTTAGGAGACAATCAAACAGGCTGGGCCCAAATCCTTGCCATGCCGTGCCTCACCTTTAGGGGGTGGGGCGGAAGGTACGGACTGCAGGATAGGGATGCCAGCAGTGGGCGCAGTGGCAGCCAAGACCTTGCCGTTGGTCGAGGTGCCCGGAGGGAGAGTGAAACGGATGCTGGTGGTGGGTGCAGGGCCACCAGGAGCTGCTGCCTTGGTCCCAGGGGGTGGTGCTGGGGCGGGTGCCACTTGAAGCTGCTGGGGCAGTGTGGGCAGGATGTACTGCACCTGGGTGATTCCCCCAGCCTTGCCTAGGGCACCCGGCTGCAGGATGCCCAGGGGTACTGGCCCATTGGGGCCACTCCCAGCACTTGCTCCTGAGCCTGCAGGGGTCACACTGCCTGGGGCTCCCTGGGCAATAAACTGAACAGCAGACGATGCAGGAGCCCCGTAGCCCGGGGTACCCACCAGCAGGTTGGTGACAGTAGCAGGTGCCTTCCCCACAGTGCCCAGTAGGGGACCAGCTACCAAGTGTGGGGCTGGCGAGGTGGCGGCTGCTGACTTCTTATCTGAATACACTAAACTGACACCCAATGGGGAACCCCCAGGCACCCGAGACCCAGTGCCCAGTTCAGTCCTGGCACCTGTGTCATTTGAAGACGCCTCAGCCCGGCCAGAGGTGGGAAAGGGCTTAGAGGCAATGGGCACAGGGGTGCTGCTGACAGGCCGTACCACATTGGTGACCATGGTGGCGGCAGGGCGGGACAGAGGGGCTGCTGGAGCCCCATAGGCCAGTGATGGGGCCGGGGTTGCGGGCACTCGTGGACCACTGCCCTCCCGTTCCTCCTTGCTTGGAGGCAGAACCAGTGTCTGCAGAATGTTTCCTCCCCCACTGGGAGGTGCTGCAATGACCGAGGGGCCTGGTGCCTCCAGGCTGCCAACACTTTCTGGTCTCTTGCGCCGGAAGGTGCCAGGATCCGTAGGAAGAAACCGAGTGGTTTTGGAAGGTGTTGTTGGACCCCCAGCTCCAGGAGGTGGGGGCCGTAGCGGGACTGCTGTGCCGCCCTGACCAGACTCCTGGGTCTTAAAGGTTCCAGAGCCCAGTGAAAAGGAGGTTGAGACTGAAGTGGAAGCAGGTGAGGAGGAGGAAGATGGGGTGGGACCATAGCCTTTGCTGAAGGCTGCAGGTGGATCCGGGGGCCCTGGCGGCTCGGGGTCCAGGGTTGGACGGCAATGGGTAAAAGAGGAGCGGATGACAGGTGAGAACACCTTACGGCCAAAGCCCTGGGTTAAGGAAAGAGAAATCCAAGTCAGGGAGTGTAGACAGCTGGAACCCCTGCCTACTCATAAGCCAGGAAAACCAAAAGCACCTCTGCCAGCTGAAGGCCAACTCATTCTGGATGTGACCCAACTGCCCACGAGCCAAGCAGCTTGCTGTCTTCAGACCCATCCTCCCCGGGTCAACCGTCCAGGAGCGTTCTGAGAGCAGCAGGACAGCATCCTACCCCGCCAACAAGCCTCACCTTGTGGCCCTCGGGCTCCTCCCCAGAGCTGTTTCCGCTCTCACTGTCAGTCACCCGCTCCTTGCACTTGAGGTCGATGTCGGCAGCGCCAAAACTGTCATCAGCTGAGGGGACAGCAACAGCGTGGGGAAGGGAATGAATACCGAACCACCCAGGAGGAAACAGTCTAGGACAGAATCTGAGCTCTGGCTTCAGCTCTGTGCCAAGCAGACTAGTGAGTGGACGGATGGTGACCATGGCAGCAGCATGGCAGGACAGAGGGGCCCTGGAGGATAGTCCTGGGCCCACGGCCGTGTGCATCTGACCAGAGCAGCACTTGAAACATACACTGGGAGGAGCATCCAGTGCTCTGCGAATGACACCCATGTCCTTGGGTTTCCTGCATGGCAGGCGGCCTCCTTGGCCAAAGCAGAATTGGCGGTCTACAGCCACAAACAAACATGGAAAAGAACAGGCTGAAGGATCCTGAAGCCCAGGGACCTGGATTCTGGACACTCTCTGAGCCTTTGGTACAAGGCCCCACCAGGACTGTACACCTGCCCTACTCACCAATGACATCGTCATCCCCTTCTTCCTCACAGATGACCATGCGCTCCTCATCACTGGTCATGTCCTCACTGGCAGCACGCTGAGATCGAGAGGCTCGAGGGGGCAACAGTGGGGGCCGCCCACTAGTGGCCAAGGTACCTCCCTCACCAGGAGCTGCAAAGGATCCTGGAGTGCCATACTGGGGGGAAGGCTTTGGGGCCGAGTACGACGTGGGGCCAGAAACCATCTGTGGAACAGGTGGCAGGGAGGATTTAGTTGGGTCTGCTGCCTCATGCAGCCCTCCCTCCCTGGTGACCTGTGCCTCAAACCTGGGTCAGTTCTTGTAGTGCCTGGCTGTCGACTTCCCCACCATCCAGACCGTGCACTCCGCTGTGGGAGAAGGCTCTGGGTCGGGCAGAACCAGGTCCCCCAACCGTGTGGAGTCGCTCTGCTCCACAGGGGCCACTGCCTGGAGCCTTGGTGTCCGAGGTCAGGAGTGTCTGGGCTGCAACGGACAGGAGCTCAGAAGACACTGGAAAGCACAAGTTGTTGGGGCTGTCAAAGTCAGGAGGCCTCCCACCAGCACCTGGACAGATGTGTCCAGATCTTGGGCACAAACAGGCTGGAGCTCCTGAGTCACTTGGTAGAGATAAAACACCAATCTCCAGCCCAACATCTCCTCCCTGAAGTTTCTGTCCTCTGGGACAAGCCCGTTCCTGGCAGCAGACATTCTCAGTGAGCAAACCTGGACACTGGTCCATGAGGTTTTGGCTGGTCAGTTAACTTTCTGAGCCTTAGTGTTCCTATGTGAGAGAAGCAGTAAGATTCCCCACTCTCACATATCCACACCATTATACCCCCAAAAGTACCCCAGAACTCCTAGAGGCAGCCGATCCAGGGCACACTGAGTGGCAGTGGTTCCAACTATGGTTTCGGGGAGCCAACCAAACTAGGGTTTAAATCTTGGTTGTGGCACTTATTAGCCTAGGACTTTACTCAAGTAACTTGGCATCTCTGAGGCTATATCCTCATCTGGAAAAGAGATCTGACTTTTGAGCATGTAGTAAATGCTCAATCAAGAGTAGTAGGCAATGATTGGTACTTGGGTCTCTTTTCTGCACCCCCTGGCTCATTCACGTAAAATAACTGCCAGTTCCTTTGTGGGTGAGTCCTCAAAAGCAACGAAAAAGACAAGTTGCTCAGGCAGGGATTGAGCAAGCAAGGGGAAGGCTGGCAGCCCTCGGGGAGAGGTGGCAGGGGAGAGCCAAGGAGCTGACTAACCCCCAGGGGCAGCAGCGGTTCCCGTCTCCGACATGCTCCGTTCCCGCGTCTCCTTGTGCCCTCCTGCCAGCCCCAGGCTCGTGGGCTTGGCCTCTGAGCTGGACTTCTTTCGGTCCTTGTTGCACCACTTCCAATCTGGGTGAGCCTTGAAGTGGGCCTCTTTCACCTGGCAGGAAAGGGGGCGACCCTTCACTCACCACCCCACCAGAGGACACTGGGAAGGGCCAAGGGGAAGAAGAATCACCTGGAAGGCCAGATCGTGGTATTTCTGCTTCTCCTTGGGCCCCAGGGCATACCACCATTCTCCCAGGATCTTGCTGACAGTCCGGTTATCCTGGTTGGGGTGCCGCTGGTGGACCAAGGCCCGGTGCCGCTTGCTAAAGATCATGAAGGCGTTCATGGGCCGACGGATGTGGTCCTTCTCCCGCTGCCGTTAGCAGAGCCCAGAGAAGGAGAGTTAGGGCTGGGACACAGGCTTGGGGTCCCGGGGAGCAAAGCTCAGGTATAAGGGAAACACCTTGTTAGGACTTCGTCCATCCTTCTCAGAAGATGAGTCTCGTTCCTTGGGCAGGGCACTCAGGGACTGGGTCCGGCGCTTTCCAGGTGGCAGAGGCAGCTGAATCTCAGGAGACATGATGGAGAGGAAGCTGTGGGGAGCATGAGGGGCAGTGAGGAGCATGTGTTTGACTCTGCAGCCCCCAGCTCCCCAGCCTATGCCAGGCCCTGAGGACTCACGCATCATCATGGTCACTCTCCGTCTCGCTGTCCAGCCGAGGCTCTCCTGGGGGGCCAGGGGCCTCCTCCTCAGCAGTAGGAGGAAGACTTTTACCAGGATCCACACCCCCCAAAGTGAGTGGAGGTCCAGGCCCTGGGCTCTCAGGGCATGTGGCTCCAGGGGGCCGCCCAGGGTCAGGAGGGGCAGCTCCTGGTGGCTGCTCATGAGCAACGGCAGCTGACTCAGCAGGTTCTAGGAGCAGAACAGTCAATCAGAGGGCTCCTGGGCTACCTGGACCCCCATCCCCAAGCATTCCCATAGTCCCTACCCCTTACCTTTGCTCTGGTTGGAGGCCACAGGGTGGCTGGCAGGTTGCTGGGCCTCACTAGGCTGCACAGAGGGGTCTGGCTGGCTGGGTGCCAGGAAGGGGACCAAAGAGTGCCAGGGGAACACAGCCACAGAACGAGGTTCCACATTTGTCCACACTGTAGGAAGAAGCCATGTGAGCTGGGTACCAGGAGAGCTTGGCCCTAACCTCCACCCAACCTGTGTGAGATGGCTCCACCCAGTCTTTATACCCTCTGCCTCTTAGGTCGGTCAGTAAGACATCAATCAGGGGGAAAAAAATCCCTAAAAGGTCTCTAGATTTACAAAAAAAAAAATAAGTGAGTAAAATGAAAAAAGAAAGAGAAGCAGGAAAGAGAAATAGTACTCATGTCCCAGTCCTCCGTCCCAACCTCCACCAGCCCTGCCACCAGGGACCAAGCCAGAGGAACTGGCTCCTGCCACAAACCAGGTCATTCTCAGCTGCCATTCCCCACTCTGATGTCCTAAGACCTTTGCAAGGCTGGACAACCCTCCCCACAACCATGTCATCACATCCTCACAACTATGCTGCCATCTGATGTAGCCCCTCACCTTGGCCTCACACTCCCCCTTCTCCATTCCTGAGGTTAAGGGCCCTATTTCCCCTTCTGTCTCTACTCATTTCCACGGCTTGGAATCTCAAACAGCCCCATAGTGAGTAATACCCTCCTTGCCACCCCCAAACCAGTCCCCAGAGAGCTAGACCTGCCCTTCCTGGGTGGGGTCCAGGTGGCTCTCCTCTTTTGTCTTCTAAACAGACTCCAACACCCAGTCAGAAGCTTCCCTCCCTGTGAACCCCTGGGCTTATCTCATGCCCAGTGTCCAGTCTCCTTGCCCAGAAAGATGGAAGGTGTGGTAAACTCCCCAGAAGAGGAGGCAGGGACAATGGGACAGAGGAGAGAAAGCTAAAGTGCCAGGTATTTCCTTGAGGTGACAGACAGGAAGATAATCCCATCACCAGTGGGATTTTACAAGGTCCAACATTCAGGCTCAGCTCCACCTGAAAGCTGGGTGGCAAAGTAGGTGATTCTTGAGCTGGGACCACGCCTGCTGGACTGAGGAGCAAGGCTATCAGTGAGCTTCCCCACATTGCCAGGCCGCAGGCTCCAGGGGAAGTGGAACCAGCAGAGAAGAGAGGCCCCTGCTCAGGGGGAGAGGGAAGGAGGGAAACGCCCTATCTCTGATATCCATCATTCCCTGCCTCCCCCTGCTCCAGAGCAACCTGACCTGAGGTGACCCCACCCCAAGACCAGAAATCGAATCTGGGGGAGCACTATATGAAGACCTGGCCTCGAGACCTGATTCTGAGGGACTGACAAAGGAAAGGAGCCCTAAAAGAAAGAGGGAACAGGGAAGCAGGGAACAAAACTGGAAGGCACTCAAGATTCCCAACATCCTTGCCCCCCCACCCCAAAGCCAGCTAGGGACTCCAACCCCAGGACAGCCTGCAAGGCCCTGGATGTGTTTCCATCTCCACAAAAATCTTCCTCATCAAGACCTCCTAGCTTTCTTGGAAACGGAGGGATGGAGAGGCCAAGCAGACAATGGGGCAGTCCTTTGGTGCTACCCTCACCCTCCAGGTAGGTGTGCCTCTCTCCCGCCCTCCCAACAAATCACACCATCACTACTGCTACCCACAGTCTGTTCTGAGCAACGGGGCTTCTCACAAAACCTGTCCTGGGACCACTACTCCGTGCCCCCATATTCCACACCTTCCACCAGCAGGACTCGGTCTGCTCCTATTCTAACCCAGACTCCAAAGCCTGTTACTCTGTAGCCCCTACCCACCAATCACAACGGATCTGTAGCACCCCGTCACTTTAGCACCACACCTGTCTCCATGAACACCCCACTCCTCACTCCCACCGCTCGGCTACACTCACACCTGCCATCGCTAACCACTCGGCCCTGCTAGAGTCCAAACTTTCTCTGCCATCCCTTTACTCTTCCTCACCCGCGCAGGTACTACATCCCATAACCGACACTCCGCACTTCGCACCCCGACATCTTGACCCCTGCAGTCCCAGCGCCGGACGCTACTGACCGAACATGCCGAGGCCACGAGAGGCCGCGCCGGACGCGGGCATCAGGGGCCTGTGGGCCGAGTACATGGTCCGGAGCGGCGGGAGCCCGACAGGGGCTCGCACCTCCTCAGCGGCCGACGCCGCTCCGCCCGCAGCCCGCTCCTTGGCCGTCGCCGCTCCGGCCCGGGGGGAGCGGGAGGCCGTCGCCGCATGCCCCCCCCCCGCAGCCCCCTCCGGCCGCCCCACGCGGGGGTCTTCGCCGGACGCGCCTGCGCAAAGCGCCGCTGCCTCCCGCCGCCCAGGGGGCGGGGGAGGTCAGCGCGAGTCGTCCCCGCCCCGCCCCCCGGCGCGCGCGGGGGCCGTCACGGGGCGCGCGGCTCGGGGGCCATCGGCGCCGCCCCCTCCCTTTCCCTCCTCCCTCGCAGAGTCCAGCGGGCGGGGCGGGCGGGGCGGGGCGCGGCGCGCGTGCGCGGGGGCGGCCCCCTCCCTTCTCCGCTGGCTGGCTGGCTGGCTGGCTCGCTCCCTCCCTCCCTCGAAGCTCCGGCGGGTAACGGCTCTGGCCCGGAGCGCCCGGCAGACAGCGCCGCCGCCCCGCCTTTCGGGCCCTGAGCCGGCGGCTGGGCACCTGGTCGACCTCGGGTCCCAGGCGGATAGACGGACTAGCGTGGCTGCGTCCGTGCGCTCCAAGCGAGCCCCGCGCCGAACCACCGCCGCCTCCCCGCCCCGCCACTACTACGCGCTCCCCTCCCCCCGCCGCGCCTTCCCTCCGCCCCTTCCCCGCTTCCCCCGCGGCCTTCCGCGCAAGCCCAGCCCCCTGCGCTTGAGCCCATTGGCTGCTGACGCCGCGCGCGGGTCAGGCCCCACCGCGCCCACCCCCATTGGCCGCCCCGGGGGAACGTCAGTCATATGCAAATAAGGGCGGGGCGGGGTGGACTACGGTTGGCTCCAAGCCGGCCGGGGGCGGGCCCGCAGCAGGGTGGCAGGGAGGGCGCACTGCAGCAAAGGCAGCAAGCCAGGGGGGCGGTTCAGGGTGCCGTGCTGCAGAGGCCCCAAGTGGAGTGCCGTGCTGTGTCCAGGGCGCGCGAGGAACACGCTCACTCGCGGCGTGGCCGACCTGGCGAGCCGGGTCTTGCAGGGAGGTGAAGGTTTGGGCAAATCATCCCTGAGCCCTAACTCAAGTATACAGGCGTGCGCAGACTCCTCATAGATCTATTTCCATGCCACACCCATTATCGCTTACACACCACTACGGACACCGCACGTCTTACACCCGTACTGTCACACACGAAGTCATACTCCACCCACCTCCTGGCATAGATGTACTACCTCAAAAGGACATGATCTTTACCTCCCTACCCCACCATCACTTCACATTCCTCAACCTCATGCCTTAGTAACACTCAATACTTCCACCAGCCCACATGAATTAGGCCAACCTCAGCAGACATTGCTTGTCCACTATACCCAGACTCACTCTCACACAGCCTTTCTAAGTACCCATTCAGTACTGCCATCCCCGGCCACACCAACTCACAGACACTAGCCCCACACTCCAGGGCACCGACTCCTTCAGTATCCAGAGTCCTGTGGCCTTCTACCATCATTCCACTAGAAAGCTATCAGCTACTCTGGAGCTTGTACAGTGTAAAGCACTGAGTCACACCACTACCCACCTTCTAGGGTCATCTGGCACCCAGAAAAAAGACCAGGAGAAAGAAAAGGTAGCTGGGTGGTGGTGGCACACGCCTTTAATCCCAGCACTCTGTGAGTTCGAGGCCAGCCTGGGCTACAAAGTGAGTTCCAGGACAGACTCCAAAGATACACAGAGAAACCCTGTCTCAAAAAAAAAAGAAAAGACTGGAGCAACCACGTGCTGGAAGCTTGTATGTTTCCTTTCTCAGAAGTCTCACAACCACCCAGAGAGGGAGATCAGCTGTACACCCATTGTTTAAGTGAGAAAATGAAGTTCAAAGAGACTGAGTAAATTATGCATGATTAGCCAGGGCTTTAAAAACTCAGGAATCCAATTCAAGTGCTCTGGTCAGTACTCAAGGTGGACACAAACAGGGAATTCCAAAAAGGCCCAGAAACAAGATCAAACATGACAATAAAGTACAGAAAGGTAAGCACAGGCAGGAGAGAGTCTGGGGTTGACAAATAGGCTGAACAGTCACAGAGGGTCAGGCGGACCTAGAGGGGCTTCTATAAAGGAGAGGTCTTCAACAAGAGCAGGCACCCCTCCTTTTCAGCTTGCCCCCAGTCAACAACAAAGCTGAAGGCAGAAGAGGGCAAAAACTGAGCAACCTGATCTTAAGGGGACAGGAAGGTCGGTAACCCTCTGACCTCCAGAGGGCCAGACACTTGGCTGACAGCCTGGAGGGACTACCAGCGGGACTATTAGGTGACTGCCCCTCCTTTATGCAGCCCCAGACTCAGACCCTCCATTACCTCACTGCCCCAGGGACTGCAATGTGAGGCTGAAATCAATGTGGCCCACTATCTCCCCACTGCTTCCCCACCTCTTTCCAACGGTAAGTCTCAGTGAGTCACCCACTGGCAAGTTAACCCCTTCCCCACTCTAGTGTGGCCCAGGGACAGAGCTCAGAGAAGGTTGTCTTCCCCACCACTGTTGGGTGAGAAAAAGCCATGCACAGCACAGCACGGAGAGAGGGCCTCACATCTGGGGCGATTTGCACATCTGGTAGAACACACAGTACCCATGGAAAAAGGCTAGGAAGAGGCCCTTTTCAGGGCAGGGTACAACCAAGTGGGGGCCCTGAGTGGCAGGGAGGGGCTGGAATCCGGGTGGGAAGGGCCCCCCTGCCCTGGGCACTGGGCCAGCCCTATACTTAGCTTCTATTGTTCGGAGTGGAAGAACCCTGGGTGGGGGTGGTCTGTGAGTGAAAGGGAAAGAGCAGGTCCTATCCCCCAAACAGCTTCCCTCCAGCCATACCCAGCCCTCACTGGGGCCTCCCAAGTTGGAAAGGGCTGAGGGTTGCCCTAAACCAGGGCCCCAGCCCTATCTGAGGGGAGGTACACAGCCATCCTTCACTCACGGAAGGTACTGGGCAGGGCTATGACGGGAACCACCCGCAGCACCACCCTTCATCAGCTCCACAAAAGCTTTAGCCCAAAACCACATAGCTCCCAACAAAACACACCATCCTGGCCTGGGGACAGAGAGCCCAGACACATCAACAGCCACCTAGGGTGGTGCAGGCTAGGGCCTGCCCCACGCCTGCGGCAAGCTGCCAGGGATACTGACGGACCAAGGGACTCGGAACTCATGGCCCATTTATTGAGCCCGTGAGGCACCGCGCCCTCACCAGCCGCCCTTGGCTGCTCCCTACCCTGCTCTCCAGCCCGGTCCGGGCTCGGCTCACCACCCCGGTGTCCCCAGCTTCCCTCACCGGTTCTCCACATACACACCCACCTACCCACCCACCCATCCCAGGAGGCGTCGGCGACGGCCAGGGTTGCCTGGGGAACGAGCCTAGGATTGGGCTGGCAAGGCTCCACAGGGATGGGGGGCTAAAAATAGCGTCAGGGTGAGTCAGTGTGAGCCAAGCTAGGGTAGGGTAGGCAGGGGGAGCAAGGAAAAAAGAGGGAGGGGGTAAGTGGGGGGGTCCCCAGGGATTGGGAGAAGAGCAGGATGCAGGTGGCAAGCGGGATGGGGCCTGGGGGTGGAAAGGTGCGAAGGCGGGAAGTGAGTGGTTGTGTGCAGGCTCCCGGGCAGGTCCGCTCCAGCTGAGGGAGGCGCCACGGCCCGGCGGAGGAGGGGGCGCCGCCCTGCGTTCCCCTCCTCTCAGCGCTCACGAGATTTTCCACTAGCCTCCTGGCCCCCAGCCAGTCCCCGGCAGGCCCTACAAAGCCGCTTTGTGCTTGGAAGGCGGGCGGGTGCCCGACCGGCCTGACACCCACGCGGGCCGCGACGGGGCGCAGGCCAGCTGGCACCCAGTCTGTCTGGGATGGGGGGGGAGGATCACCCAGCAGGAGGACCTGGCCGCGCAGGGGTTAACTACACAGAAGTGGGGGTGCTCTGCCAATCGGCGGTCGGAAGGTGCAACAGTAACCAATAGAAAGGACCGAGACCCGCCGCCTTGGTTAGGGGGGTGGTAAGCTTCCCCCAAGGGTGCGCGGGAGCACGCACCCATAGGTGCGGGTGGGATTGGGCGCGGCCTGTCTGTGTCCACAAAGCCCCAGGTGCACCGTTTTCCTGTCTTTTTCTCAAGCAACAGGCTGAGGTGGCGGGGAGAGACATCTTGCATTCAGGAGGTGACACAGCCGACATCTGAACCCAAGCCTGCCCGACTCCAGCGTTTCAGCCGAAATAGAGACCCGGGTTTCCTACCCGCGCCCTCATGTGGAGCGGGAACCAGGGACGAAGTGCGGGCGGAGAAGGCGGCGCACCGGGCTAGGGTCCAGCCGCCTGCGGTGCAGCCGCTGCCGCCGGTGGTAATGGGAGCCAGACGCCGCCGCCGCTACTAATGCGCCTCCCTCCCGGCCACTAATGGAGCCATTAATGCCCGGGCGCCAGGGTCTCCGGGATGCAGCCCCCCCCCCCCGCGCTGCGCATGCGTACGTCTACTGCCCTGCCGCCAGCTGCCACGAGGAGGCAGCCTGACCCCTCTAAGTATCCGGTGCTAGAGGCTGTTAAGCTTGGAGAGAACTGGGGGTCTCTTACGAAGATTCCTACAGGCTCAGGAAAGTTCCTTCCTTCTCTTATCGTCTCCCCCAAGTAACGCTCTTCCCATGATTCTTTCTCTCTCGGATAGTCTTCTGATATCTGACACTGAGAGCCAACCTTCCCCCTCCTCTAGGCTTTTCACTTGCCCTAGCTTCTTTCTCAGCCTTGGTCTCAAGCCCGACCTGGGCTTCTCCTCCTCCATGGCACCCATCCTCCAAGTCTGGAGTCTAGTGACATCTCCAGCTCCAGACAGCCGACAGTTCATGCACCTTCACACTTTCTTTCACGCCCCTGAACTCCGTTTACTCATCATACTTCATATGTTACCTCTAATGAAAACCCTACCTCCACTTCCTTCTCAAGCCTACAAGAACCAGAGTTGTCCCTGGCCTCTAGCTTCCTCAGATGAAATAGCTCTCTTGGCTCTCCCTTGTCCCATCCCGGAGCATCTGCCTTTCCACTCACTTACCCCAGGACTGATCAGCCCCTCTCTAGGCCTCATTTTTTCCCACAGCTCATGGCATAGTGAAATGCTGCTCGGTCTCGAGCTGGCACCAAATGTGTCCCCTGGAAGACTGGGGTGGGGATGCTTGGGGTCATGCCCTCTAGCAGGTGGGTGGGTGGGTGGGCATGGAACCTGCTTTCCTGCCACCCCCTCGAGCCGGATCTCCTAGCTTGGCCCATATAGCCTCATCTTCCTGCCAGTGGGGAACAGGTGTATGGTGGGTGGATGTACAAGCTAGACACCAACATTTCTCAGCAGGTTTCAGGGCAAAAATGGACAGCTAATTTGTAAAGGACCAAGAAAGAGCTCCCAGGCCTGGACAACCTTCTCATACTCTCTAAGAAAGGTGTGGGGAAGGGGGGGGGCCCTGCACACAAAGGCTTTTGCTGTACAAACAACCTGAATTAACTCCCAGAACTTACGTAAAGGCGCAAGGGGAGAACTGACTCTACAATCTGTCTTCTGGCTCCTCACACTAATAATTTAAAGGAAGTGGGAGGGGGGGGGCTTAGTGTTTGGCAACTGGTTTGAAAAGATAAAGAACCTGGACTAGAGAGATGAGGGAGCAGGTAAGTAGCTTGCTGCCAAGCCTCACTACCTCAGTTCAAGTCCCACAATCCACATGATAAACATACATTGTCCTCTGACTTTCACAAACTCACAGTGGCACATTCAGGCATACATACATGCACATTCTCTCTCTCTCTCTCTCTCAAAATAAATAAATGAACATTTGAAAAAAACAGACTCTGACATACACAGACTATGGTAGAAGGCTGGGGCAAAGGCAGCAAGAGGATCTAAACAATAAGAGCTGTGGCAGCACACATCTGTAATCCCAGCACTGGGGGGGGGGGGCGGTTGAAACAGGAGGACTGCCCTAAGTTCAAGGTCAGTCTAGCCTACAAAATGAGACCTAGTCTCCAAAGGAAAAAATATGCAAAAACCCCTGGGTCTGATCCCCCAGTGCCACGTACAGTGCCCATGCTTGTGACCGCAGCACCCAGGAGGTGGACGCAGAAGGAAGGGCTCAAGGGCCAGCTAGGACTATAAAAAACCTTGTCTCAAAAAACCAGCACCAACAACAAAATATACCAGACAGGTGAAGGTCAATGGAAGGCTAGGAAAGGGAGGGCCAGGGGAGGCCGAGGCAGACCCAGAACCCCTGTATTGGGAGCCAAGGCTGGAAGCTTGACAAGCTAGTCTGGAGCCTAAGCAGGAACAAAACCATGAAGGTGTACCTCGCCAGTCCTCAGACAGACAGACAGGTAGAGGTCAGAGGTCTAGAAAATGAAATAAAGACCCAGGAAGAGAAGAGAAAACCACCTGGCGCCCAGGGGAAAGATGGACACACAGTGGTTGGAAGAGGGACACAAGCCCCGAGAAGACAACCGCACGGAGAACCAGGAGCTGCAGTGAGTGTCGACACTGCAGAGCCATGCAGGAAGCTGGGGGCTGGGAAGGAGACCCCCAGCAATGGGAATGGGACATCTGGCCTCCTGGGCAGAGACTACAGGTTGGAAGGAGGGGCGGGTTCCTTTCCTGGGGAACAGGCGGGAAGAGTCAAAGGGAGGTGGCAATGGCAGCTGGCTGGCCATGCCATGAACAGAATGCAGAGAATGCCAGCAGCCTGCCCCAGCATGTCCCCCAGAGGAAGCAAATGCCTGGGGAGGGGGCAGGAGCAGGCAGGCTGCCCTGGCCCACCCCCTCACACCTGCTACCCTCTGATAGAGGGTCAGGCCCTGACTTGGAAGAGCAAAAGGGGCCAGGACTGTGTGACCCTATTGTACCACTAGACAGCTTGCCCTACTTGAACTTTAGAGGCAGTAGGCCCCCCAGGCACCTGCCCTCCAGAGGGAGGCCTCTGCGAGAAGAATGAAAGGCTGGTTGCCTGCAGCCCTGAGGGCAGCCCAGATACCACAGTATGGGTGTAGTCAGGGAGTCACTGTTCAGAACTGCCAGGACAGGCGCTGAACAAGTTCTGACAACCAGGTGGCCTCCAGCAAAGGGCCTCCCTTTCCTGAACCTTAATTCTACATCTGGACAACAGAGCTGGGAATCCTTGTTTCCTAGCATCAGGTGGATTTGATGAAATGGCCCCAAGCCTGGGGCTAGGCACATAGTATATGCTCAATAAAGGGTTGTTGTAATCATCATCATCATTACACTGATAGTGCTTCAAATGCCTGGTATCTGGAGCCAGATAGTGTGTGTTCAAATCCCAGCCCTCTCTCTTCTTAGCTCGGTGACCTTAGGTAAGTGACTTACAGATTCTCTGAGCGGCAGGCAGGCCCCCAGGCATCTAATGGGAAGGAATCTTCATGCTGACTTCCCAGGGTGCTGTGAGGACTCTGAGTGAATACTCAGCAGGGCGCATGCATGGTATGCCAGCTACAGTACTGCTGGTCCTCACTAAGCCTACCAGAGCTCTTGGCAGTGAGTCTTACGATCTGGAAGCTGGAAGACCTGGGTAAGGCAAAGATGTGCCTTCCCTGTCAGGTGACATCAGGACCTTCTTTTGGACAAGGCCTCAGTTTTCCTCATCTGGATATGACAAGAGCCCCTCCTAGGCCTGTCCTGGTAGGCCTCAGCATTACCTGCAGTGATGCCAACCTTGCCCACCCAGCACTGGAGTGCGTGTGTGTGCCGAGAGGCATACAGCTCAGCAATAGGGGCTGTGGGCATGCAAGAAACAGGGCTCAGAGGGTGGCTAGAGACCTCCACCTGCATTTTACAGATCTTAAACAGAAATCCCTGCTGAAATGGTAGTCCATGGGTCAGCTTCTGTAACAAGTGCAAAATGTGCAGGAGAGAAGGGTGCATTTCACAGCCTCGGACAGACACAGCCGTGTCCCCGTGCCCTGGCTCTGGAGGCAGGCCGAGGCTGGTGCCTGTTAAGGGCAAGGCTCCTCCCCAAGCCACATCAACTGCTACCCACATCCACAAACCAGACTCCTGCCTTTATGATCTCCTCTGGCCTCAGGGCTTGAACTCACCCTCCACAGTGCAGCAATGATCACATCTCCTCAAAACCTTCAATGACTCCCCCACTGTCCCCAGGATAAAAATGACCCTCTGAAGTCTGACTCTTGCTCACCAATTCAGCTGCACATCCCAATAACCCCCTACTTTCCAGGGACCTTAATTTTATAGTCTCTAGCCTTCTGATTATCTGCTTCTACCTCAATGCCTTTGCACACTCCCCTGTCTACCTGCCGTAGCCTGATCCATCTATACGCCCATCATGGCGTCGCCGTTCACAGGCCTCTGGCCCTTCCTCCAAGCCCTTCCTGACTTTTCTGGCTGGATAAACATCTTCTCAAGACTTGCGTGGCTTCCAGAATACTGACCACCAACCCCCAACCACTTAGCTTGTCACTGTTTACAGACAGCTATCTACTACACCCTGTTCTCAGGATAGCCAGGCTAGCTAGATTCACAGCTGGAGGAGTGCCCAGTACCCACCTTCCAATCCTGGCCTTCCACATAAATAGAAAAGGGCCTGTTAAGAGTCTTCTCTGTCTTATTGGGGGTGGGGGTGCACACCTTTAATCCCAGCACTTGGGAGGCAGAAGCAGGCAGATCGGTGAGTTCAAGGCTGGCCTATTCTACACAGCAAGTTCCAGGAGAGCCAGGGCTACACAGAGAAACCCTGTCTCAAAAAGCAAAAAAAAAAAAAAAAAAAGCCGTCTGTCTTCCCTTCTTTTACTAAGCACCAGAGCCAGCCTGCCTTAATAATGTAACATCACTAATTTGGCCTCAGTTTCTTCTAAACAAGCACATTCCTTGCACCCACCTATCAGGGATGCAAAGACAAAATGAGCTAACATCAGAAATGGGTTAGCACAGGGTGTATGTGGCGAGTGCTGTGTTACGGGCTGGGTGTGAAACATGGCAAGATAACCGTGCGTAATGCTTATCTTCTTGGAGGCCCAGTCCTCCAGGCCCAGGAGGTGTCGTCATGACTATCACTCTGTCCCTCCATCTGCCCCACAGAGGCCTGACTTGGGGAATGCATTCTCAGTAGAACCTTGACGACAGTCCCTAACAAGCAGCCTCTGATAATGCCACACCAAGTCTGAAAAGTCCTTTGCTTGGCATGTGAGCCTCTAGCGCATCTGTGCAGGGGCAGACCACCTTCCCCCATAGCCATCCTGGGACAGGCGGCTCATCACTCTCGAAAGCCCAGCTCAGACGGTAGCCCAGCCACCTACCCGCTTACCTGTTCCGGGCCTGCCCATGATGACCTCCTTCTTGGGGGCCGGGTGGCTGGGATAGCTGCTGGGCACTAGAACTGGCAACAGGGCAGCAGGTGAAGGGTGAAAGGCCACGGGCTGGAAGGGTGAAGAAGCCAGGCCCAAGGTGGGCATCGGCTGGGCCACAGCAGTCGGAGCGGCTGGAGGCACAGTGATGGGCACGGGGGCAGGCAGAGGCGGAGGCAGGCCAGGCTTCCCACTGGCCACCCCAGGGGGCACTGGGGTCTCTCGGCAACCCCGCCCGGGTCCCCCAGCCCGTGCCTCACCGGCAGTGCCCACCTCTCCAGGGAATTTGGAGGGCAGTGGCACATCGGGGTTGCGGACAATGACAGGTGAGTCCCTCTGCACGGCAGGCACCCTTCGCACAGAAGGCCCTGGGTCCGAGGTAAGTCCAGCAGGTGGGGGCAACAGCAGCAATGGTGACGGCTGACGGGAGCAGCGAGAGAAGGGCACAGCAGGTGATACAGCCCGGAAGCCAGCCGGTGTGGAGGGAGTAGGTGTATGGGACACCGAGTCCACTCCGGAGTCCAAGCTGTCACTCTTGGGGAAATCTGGGGCAGCTCCTCCACCTCCTGCCCCAGAGGCCCCCAATGTCCCTGGGTGGGGTAACAGTTCCGTCTTCCTCCGCCCAGGGCTAATGGGCACAGTAAAGGTTAGGTTGGTCTGGAAGGTGGGTAGGATGCCAGAGGAATGGCGCTCTCGAGGGGCAGGTGGCGGTGGATGGGGGCCCAAGTCCGGTGGGGTCAGCACACCTGCCTTAGGGGTACTGGCGCTCAGGTGGCGGCTACGAACAGCAGTGCGTTGGATGACAGGTGAGGCATTAATGGGGCTGAAGTTGGCAGGGCGGAAGCCGAAGAGTGGTGAGGGGGAGGGGGAGGGAGCTGGCGAGAAGGGTGACTGTGTAGAGACCGGTGAGAAGGAAGGTGTGCCTGACCGGGAGCTGCCCAGTGACACCAGCATCACAGCCGCCTCACACTCATCAAACTCAAAGCGTGACAGGTCGGCAGGCGCTACCAGGCGTGGGCGAGAGTCTCCCCGGGCTGCCACACTGCTGGCCTCACTGTCCCTCGAGGTCTCGTCACCCCAGTCAAACTCAGTGCTTCCTTCACGGGCTGCCACACCAGCAGGCCGCCCAGTCCCACCTGGCCCACTGTCTGCCAGGCCCTCCATCTCTTTGGTTCTCATGGAAAGGTGGCGTGAGCAGTAGCCCCGCCGCTGGGACTCCTTCATGCAGCCATCCCGAGAGCAGAGCCGGCGCCACTGCTTCCCGTTGAACTTCTTTCGGATACCGTTGGGCGTGCAGACCACATCACCCTTCTTGTACTTCTGCTGAGCAGCTGTCAATGGTGTGCGAGCACGGGCTGATGGTGCAGCTCCTTTCTCCAGGGAGGCCACGCTGCTGCTCCGGCTGCCACCCTGGCTTCCTTCCTGGCAGGGCGAAGGCTGCTCACCGGGGCGACCAGGGCCAGCAAAGGCTGGGGACTTCGGGGGCGGTGACCGGAGCTGGGGTGGAGGCAGTGGGAGCAGGACTGGGGTGCCCAGGGCTGGAGGGTGTTTCTCCTCACCCTCTGCACAGTGAGTCCCCAGGTTGCTACCAAAGCTGATGTTGGAGACCTCAGCATCCTCAGGCTGCTTGGGCTCCAAGGAAGAAGGGCAAGGAGGCAATGTGACCCCAGGCTCAGCCTGCTCTTCCTCTGGGCCTGCAAGGTGCTTCCTCAGCAAGGCCTCAGGTTCCCAGGGGGGGGCGAAGCAGGCGCAGGCTAGAGCGGGTGACCCACACAGCCTCCTCGGGCTCACGGTGCAGTGGCTGTTGGGCTTGTGGCAGAGTGCCTGGTGGGCCTGGGTGGGAGCTGGGGCCAGGGCTGAGACGGACCTTATAGGCAGCCGGTTTAGTGGCCACTTCCACCACTACCCCCTCTCGGTAGGCAGCTACACCAGGATCTACACAGGTACAGACAGCTGTGCCCACCATCAGTGCACCTGGAGGTGGCGTGGCATCCAAAACTACATCCACACCACCACCTGAGACCCCTTCATAGAAAGTCAAGGCCCGGTCCCCAGGGAACTGCACACCCAGGTCCTGGCTACGGCGCACCTGGCGCACAACAGCAGGCAGGAAGAGGCCATCACCACGCCGAGCCAGCACCCGCTGAGACCTTAGTTGCCGAAGGTCATAGGCACCACTGGTGCCACCAGAGGGCCAGGGGCCTGGACCACAAGCCTCAGCGGGCTCATCCTCCAGATCAGCTGAGTGCTCGCTGGCTGTGTCAGTAGAGGAGGACCGGGTGGAAGTGGGTGGCCTTGGAGGTACACCCAGGGCACTGGCATCCTCAGGGGTCCGCTCACGCTCTTCAGGGGCTCCTACCATGCCACCGCTTCCGGCACCATGCTCTTCTACATACTTCTTCTTTGGGGCCCGGGACTTGAATGTGGCTGTCTTGCGACTAAGTGAAGGCTCCCAGCGGCCCGCCTCCCCATCCCCCTTGGGGTCCTCAGCTAGGCCTGGAGTCGGGTCACTGGGCTGCAGCTCTGGAGGTGGCTCCTCAGCTCCAGGGTCCTGCTCAGCCTCCTCTTCCTCACCTTCTTCAGCCTCTTCTGGCCCTGTCTGCTCCTGTGGCTGTGCTTCCTCATCACCCTCCTCTGGCTTGTCACCCTCCCTGGCCTCTCGCCGTCTCAAAGCCTTGGCCCTGGTAGCTGGTGGGGACGTGCTGCCGCTGGCAGAACCTACAAGGCTAGGGCACACCTTCTTCATTGGCTTCATTGTCTGTCTGTCCACCTATGAGACAGGAGAGCAGCAGAGATCATCGGAAGCAACTGTGAATACCCACAGACCCAGGGGCCCGCGGGACTTTCTATTTTGCTGAGCTGACTGTCTGAATTCCATGACCCACAACAAGGCTATCCCTAACTCATGTGAGCTCTGGCAAGCATACAGACACAGACTGGCACCTGGGTCTCCTAAACATACACAGCCTGGCTCCTTGGGGAGCATTTGCATACCTGCTCTCTCCACAGGGGACATGGAGCCTACAGGCTCTAACTGCCCCAAGCAGTGTGAGGAGCCCTGAGAGTTCACACTACAGAGCACTCATACTGTCCTAAGCCCTCTGCTAAGCTTGCTAATTTCCTCTCGCAACAGCCCTAAGAAATGGGTGCTACTATCAAGCAAGGTCCAGAGAGACAAAGTGATTTAAGATCATCAACCTAAGAAGTAGCCGATTCAGGGGGTCTGAACCCCAGCTCTCTAGGACTCCAGAGTCTGTGCTCCTAGCCACTTCTGTGTGCTGCCTGTCACATGATCCACAGGGCATGCTTGCTCTCACTCTTACCACACCAAGAGCACACAGGCAAATGCACGCACACACACACACACACACACACACACACACACACACACACACACACACCAGCATACATAAGCACCAAGCCACAGAAAGGGAGGCCACACAGCTGAGATGCGAGCCTCTTTCCTCCCTCCACCCCTCCAGGAAGTCCTGCATGGCCAGGTACTGTGGGAAGGAAGGAGTACGCAGCTGAGAGTCCCTAGGGAAGGTTGCCCACTCTGCTCTGCATCCCAGGGCTGCCAGGCACAGCCATCTTCCCAGATCCTGGCAGAGAGCAGGCAGGGACACGTTTGGGGCAAGAGCTCATACCAGCACGGCCACAGAACTGTACATGAGCACACGCATGCGCACAAATACAGGCACACGTCATCACACAGTGGGACACAGAACTGCACACCCCAGAATTTCTCTGTCCCACTACATGGGAGTCTTCCCCTTCCCCCAACAGCACCCAGTGCGATGCCTGCAGGCCCAGCCCCCACTTCTGGTCTGCATGCATCCTCACCCAAACTGGGCTGGCTGGGCAGTATGTCTGAACTAACTGGTCAGTGTCCCTAAATACCCAAATATGCCCTCCAACTCCAGGTGGGGATAAGTAGGATGAGGTCAGAGAAAGCAGGACAAGCCCAACAAGCCAACCTCACCCACTTCCTGAACAGTCATTCTGCCCGCCCCCTTTCAAGCTGCCCTGAGAAAAGAAAGGGGAAAAAAAAGCAAAACAAAACCCCCAAAACTTTACTCTGAAGTGACTTGGAAAACTTGAGAGGCCAAAAATGAGTCCAACTGCCCTAGATGCTCCCAGAAGTCACACACAATCAGAGCCCCTCTGACAGTCTTCAGGCTACCCGCAATCCCAGAGCTCTCCAACTTGGGGCTTTCTCTTCCTGTGGGACAATCCCGGGGTTTTCATAGGCAGAGTCTGCAGGGCCTGAGATTGGCACCCAAAGTGCTCTGGAGTTAGGCAGACTCCATTGCCATCTCCCCACTGACCTGCTAGGGCACCGTTCTGGAGCCTGGGATTTGGTACCAACCCTGCCCAAACACGAACCTTTACACCCCACCCAGGGCCTACAAGCACACCATCTGACATCCCTTAGCCCTCTTGTCTGAACTGGTCGGTCTCTTTACCCTGGAGCCAAACCTCTCTTTCTTGGGGCCTACTCTCTTCCTGTCCACCGTAGCTGACTACCAGCCAGGGTCCTGTGGGCCCTCACCTCTCTCACAGAAGGGAGAGGTGACTCCTGAAGCCCAGGTCACCCCATGTCCTTTAGGGTCTCGTACCCTCTATTTCCATTCACCCTCCTGGCACCATCTTCTCTGCACTCTCCCATCTTGTCACCTCCTCTACCTTTCTCCTCGGATACTAGGCCCCCTCCTGTTACCCCTGCTGGTCACCCCATTTATTTCTATCACCTATTCCTCCCAGTCACTCTCCGGTCAGCCATCTCTAGACCTCCAAACCTGACACCTCTGCCCATCGCCTCTCTTCATCACCCCCTTCAACTCGATCCCCTTCCTCCCCGTCAGCCTCATCTAATCCTGTCCTATCACCCTCCTTTCCTGTTGCCAGTGCTCTGCCCACTACCCTCTTCCCCCACTCACTCCGTTCTGCCACTCCCCCCTTCCCACCACTTCCTCCACTCTGTCTCCCCTTCCCACACCATTCCGCCCACCTCTTTTGCCCTGTACCCCCTTCCCGTCCCTGCCACCTGTCCCCTCTCGGCCTCCAGCTCCCCTCCACCCCGCACGCTGTGTCAGCCTTGGCCCCGCCCTTCACCTCGGGCTCCGCGGGGTTTCGGGGCGGGGGGCCGTGGCCCCGGCTCAGTCCGGTCCGGTCCCTCCCCGCCCCCCCTCCGGCTCTCCCTCTCGATTCTCCCTTTTTTTTTACTCCAACACACAAAATGGTGAATGGACCTGCAACAGCTGGAGCAACCAGCCAATTGGCGGCCACAACCCCGCTGACCGGCGCCAACCTAGACCAATAGATATTCGCAGTCTAGTCGGCTCCGCCTATCGGCCACGAGCGACACTCGCTGAGACCAATCGTGCCCTTCCGGCAGCGCCAAGAGGCGGGGCTAAATTCCAAGACCGGCCTCCCTCCGGGACCGACACCAACCTAAGCCTACGACTGCCTGATAAGCCTAGATCCTTACCTTACAACAAGTGATGGACATCTGCTTTAACCAATTAACAGACTAGTTCTGTGACGAATGACAAATACAGTACCCAATCACCATGCACTTTGGCAGGAACCCAGCCCCTGCAAAGGACAGTAGCCAATGAACTAACGGGAGGAGGGGCTAAAGAACATGTCGTCCAATGAGAAAGCTGAGGAGGCGTGACCCGAGCGTTTGTTGACCAGCTGATCGCAGTTCCTGCTGGGAATAGTAGTCTTCTCCTGTATCCGGCCGGTAGTCGACAACATAAGGCAGACTACAACTCCCATGTGACAGAGTGCCTGGAGCACCAAAGAACCCGGGCGAGGAGAAAAAGTCTGAAAGGGCAGTTCCTCCTGAGTCTCGCTGGACACCGGGAACATCTTAGACCCAGGGCCCCGACTCACCCGGATTCCCGGTTCTGGCGTCGCCAGTGGCTCCTCGCAGTGGCAGCGGTAGCGGCACGAGGGGGAGGTGCGAGGAGCAGCCAACCGACACCCTCGAGTCCCGCAGCCAATCAGCAACGGCTGGGGCGGCGCAATGACCTCACCGGTTCTACTCTCTTACCCCTCCCCCACGAGGTTGTTGGTGCTGGTAGCCAGAGTAGAGAAGTTTGGGGTAGGGGGATGGGAAAAGAACTAGTGATGTCACCTTCCCTCTGCGTGATTGGCTGTCGGGTGGCCGAACTACGACCAATCAGCAGTCTCGAAAACTCTGGCGCGGCCCCGCGGAAAGCCCTGTTGCCACCAGGAGAGAGGAGAGGACCTGCGGTTGTGGGGTAGCGTGCACTGCGGTGTAGGCAACGCGCGTGGCTGGGGCCGTGGGGCCAAGTCAACTCCAAGACATGGATTTTGGGACGGCGCACTTTTCTGATAGCACCCTCCCTTCTCCAAACTTGGGTTGAGGCATAGGATGGGGAAATGCGGCGCTTCCTGGGGTTTCACACTCCACTCCGAACAGCCCTGTGATTGCTCACACCAGAAGAAAGATTTGTAAAGATCTCGGGGTGGGTGTCACACTGGAGGTGAGGAGGAGAGCCTGTGCCGCATACCCTCTGCGCCGTAGAAGGTTGTTGCCAGATGCCGAGTTTACACCAGGTGTGAATTCCTTCCCTTGGATCAGGTTTCCCTTGGACCAAAGGATAAAGAAGAACGATTTAAACCAGCTCTGACGAATGTTTCTCTTGCCTTTGATGGACGCTCCAGACTGTAGTAGCAAGGAAAACGCGTCTGTTCTATCGCAGCTCATCGTACTGTCAGTGTAGGCTTGTTTTTACGACATGTTGACCCGGGCTAAGAGTCTTGAGATGGAGTGAACTTCAACTGCCTCCGTAAGATTGCCGGGCGGTGGTGGTGCACGCCTTTAATCCCAGCACTCGGGAGGCAGAGGCAGGCGGATCTCTGTGAGTTCGAGGCCAGCCTGGGCTACAGAGCGAGATCCAGGAAAGGCGCAAAGCTACACAGAGAAACCCTGTCTGGAGAAACTAGATTATCCTGTAGGAAAGTCCATGGTACACTGTCATAATTAATTAGTGACTGATACGGGATGGTCCAACCCATTGTGTGTGGGTGCCACTAAGAAAGTGGTCCTATATAAGAAAGCAGGCTGAGCAAACCATGGAGATCAAGCCACTACGTACAGTCCCTCCATGGCTTCTGCTTCAATTCTGCCCTGGCTTCACTTCTGATGGACTTAGTGATATGTCAGGTGAAATAAACCCTTTCATCACTGAGTTGCTTTTGCTCATAGTACTTTACCACAGCAGTAGAAACTCTTAACTAAGACACTATCCTAATATTTGGATGACTTGTAAAAGAATGTCCTGTGGTATATGGCTGCTTCACACAGGGTATGCAAAAAGTACCAGTTGTCCATGGCACTTACATGGAAGCAGTTCCACACTACATATAGGAACTTCCCACTGTCCACAGGAATTCAGGAAAAATTAACTGTCCTTAGAAGTTCACAGAGCAGAGAACTTAGTCTATTACCCATGTTATTGTAGAACTAATAAAATCTTACACTTTCTTGTTCCTCGCCCCCCCCCCCCAACTCTGCTCTCACTCTGTAGTCCAGACTGGCCACAAATTCGAGGCTGTCTTCCTTCCTCAGTCCCCCAGATGTTAGGATTTTGAACATTAAAGTCCATGCCTGTTGCTGGACAGATGGTTCAGTGGTAAAGGGCACTGGCTGCTCTTCCAGAGGACCCAGATTTGATGCTCAGCATCATAAACAGTGGGTAACTCCAGTTCTAGGGATCAAACACCTTCTTCTGGCCTCTGCAAGCATAAGGCACACAAGTTGTTCACAGACATGCATACAGGCAAGACATCAATGCACATTTTTTAAATGCACATTTGGACACATACCTTTATCCCAGCACTCAGGAGGTAGAGGCAGATGGATCTCTTGAGTTCAAGGCCAACCTAGTGTACACAGAGTTCCAGGACATCCAGGACTACACAGAGGAAACCCTGTCTCAAAACAACCAACAACAACAAAAAGAAATACACATTAAAATAAAAAAGGTGACACACACCTTTAATCCCAGCACTCGGGAGGCAGAGGCAGGTGAATCTCTGTGAGTTCGAGGCCAGCCTGGTCTACAGAGTGAGTTCTAGGACAGACAAGGCTACACAGAGAAACCCTATCTTGAAAAACAAAAAAGCAAAACAAAAATCCCTGATTCTATACTAGTCTAAAAGATCCTAGACTAAAGAGACTGGTAGGGCAGTTTGTTTTCATTATTTTCCTGCTGGGCAAATGCTCTATCAATCAGCCTCAGAGAAATTTATACTGTGCACATTGGTTTATTCTTCGTTTTAGACAGGATCTCCCAAGTGCAGGGATTACAGAACAGCCCTAAACCCAACTACATTGTGCATTTACATAGGTTGATGCCAAGCCTGGAGAAAATCTACCTTTGTCAAGAAAGTCCAGGAATGGAGCTATAGCTGCCTTGTGTTCAGTATCAGGACTGTATTAAAACAACAGCCGGGCAGTGCTGGTGCATGCCTTTAATCCCAGCACTCAGGAGGCAGAGGCAGGCAGATTTCTGTGAGTTCGAGGCCAGCCTGGTCTACAGAGTAAGTTCCAGGACAGCTTCACCGAGAAATCCTGTCTTGGAAAACCAACCAACCAACAGCACAGGCTGGGTAACACAGACCTGTGATCTCATCACTCTGGAGGGGCAGGCAAAAGCAGAAGCTATTCCAGATCACACCACTTGAGGCCAGCCCATGCTACCATGAGACCCTTTTTGGGGGCAAACAACAAAACCCAAAACAATAGCGGTGGTCCTCACTAGGGAAACTGATGGGGGGGAGGGGTTTACAGAGTTCAAGGCCAACCATGGCTGTATAGTGAGACTATCTTGAAAAACACACACGCAAGAATAAAAGAAAATTTTTAGGACCAAAAAAAAAAAAAAAGAAAAAAAAAAAAACCAGCTTGGGCATAGCTTTCTCCTTTAAGCTCACCATTTGAGGACAGTGGTTCTCACTGGTTGGCAGTGGCGCACGCCTTTAATCCCAGCACTCAGGAGGCAGAAGCAGGCAGATTTCTGTGAGTTCGAGTCCAGCCTGGTCTACAAAGCGAGATCCAGGACAGCCAGAGCTATTACACAGCGAAAGTTTGTCTCGAAAAACAACAACAAAAAAAGACTGTGGTTCTCAACCTGTAAGTCTGGACCCTATTAGGGGGTCGAATATTATATATCCTGCTTATCAGATATTTACATTAATATTCTTAACAGCAAATTACAGTTCTGAAGTAGCAATGAAAATAATTTACGGTTGGGGGGGGGGTGGTCACCACAACATGAGGAACGGTATTAAAAAGTCCCAGCATTACAAAGTTTGAGATCCACGGATTTAAGAAGTTGGAGGGAGGCAAGGGTATCTCCATAAGTTCCAGGCCAGCCAGGACAAACAAACAAAAAACAGAGACAGAAATCACATAAATCATTTGGATAGCCCCTAGTGAATGGTTCATGCTGTCACCCAGGGCGTTTACAGCAGTTACAGAGAATTCTTCAAGTGTGCAAATGCCAACTGCCCTTGTTAAGTTTGGATACAAAGGAGATTGTGCTGTCTGTGGGGAGACTCCTGCTGGGCAGTTCACAGTTCCCACTGTCCATCCAGGCACACTGCGGAGACGTGAATGGGTCAGGGTGAAGTCGTGTCCCCAGTCCGTTCACATCAGGTGTGAGGATTAAACAAACACATCCTGCCAAGGAAGTGTTCTGCTGTAGTGCGGACTTTCTGGATAGAATGTGATTATGACAGCCACAGAGGGGGATCCCCCAGCACTCACCCACCCAGACTACTGGCGAAAGTTAACAGCAAGCAGGCACTCAAGGAGAGCTCTTAGTGGGAAAGCACATGGACCAAGCCTTATTGGAGGAAAGGTGTGTGTTCAGAGAGCTGTACCCTGCCCCTGGGAGAATTACATAAACTGTGGTTAACTTATGTACCCAGTTGCACTCCCTGTGCATGAGCAATGACGCTGCAGGAGGTGGGACGGCACTGCCTCAGGTTGCCTGGGGTCACATCTCAGCTGGGCTGCTTCTTCCCAGCTGTGTGATAGTGGGAAGGTCACTTAATCCCTCCTCCCCTTTGATTTCCACCCCTTTTAAAATGTAAATAGGGCTGAGGGTGTGGCTCAGAGGTAGAGCGTCTGCAAACTGGGTTTGAGGTCCTGGATTCCATTCCCGGCAGGGAAGGGGAGAAAAGATAAAGAATAAAAGATCCGGGTGGCTTTGTTAGGACCAGGTAGTGAATTAGAGCAGTGAGAGGCACTGCTTTCTGCACAGCAGGGTGAAGTTCCTTATTTTCAAAAGAAGGAAGAAAGCTGGTTCCTGGTGGCACACGCCTGTAATCCCAGCACTCGGGAGGCAGAGCCAGGCGGATCTCTGTGAGTTTGAGGCCTGAAGGCTCCAAAGGTACATAGAGAAACCCTGTCTGGGGGGGGGGGGGGGGGGGGGGAGGAAACCCAGGCCCAGGTCTGTTTTCGGAGGTTGGAAGTAGGATGATCAGGAGTTCAAGGCCAGCCTTAGCTAGAGAGTGAGTTGGAGGTCAGCTGAGACCCTATTTCAGGAACCAACAAGAAAACAAAACAACAACCGTGTTCACCATGAAGAAATAATAAGGCAGGAAGAAATCCCAACATTCGGAGGCTGAAGGACCAAGACCTAAGTTACATGGACAGACCCTATCTATCTGAAAAAAAGGGAGCTAAATGTTTAAGAAAGAATATTTAATCTGATTTGTACATTATGACACATATATATTTCAGAATATCACCTAGTACTATAATCTATTACCACTTATAAGTTATTTAATGATTTTGGAATGTAGCTTTGTAGGTGAGCTCATGCTTAGCATTGACAAGGCTCTGTCTGGGTTTCATCCCCAGCACCATAATAAATAAATTGACAACGGAAAAGAGAGCTAAGGAGGTGGCCTGTCAGGCAGAGGTGCTTGCCACCAAGACTGAGTCCCTGAGTTCAATCCCCGGGACCCACATGTTTGAATAAGAAAACCAACTCCTTCAAGGGGTCTTCTAATCTTGTGTGTTGCGATACACACATGTCCTGTACCCAGCATGGATCTCTCTGAGTTCTAGGCCATCCGGAGCTATAAATGAGACTTGTCTCAACACCCCCTAACAACCCCCGCCCAAAAAAAACCCCCCAAAAAAACCAAATAAACCAGGGGCTGGAAACTTCCAGAGGATCTGAGTTCAAGTCTCAGCACTCACCAGGAAGCTCACAAACATTTGTAACTCAAGTTCCAGGGAATCTGTTACACATTCTGATCTCCACTGGCACCAAGCACACACATGGCACACAGACATACATACAGGCAAACACTCATACTCATACACAAAAAAATAAAATACTTTGGGGCATTTTTTTTGAGACAGGGTCTTACTTTATAGCTCTGGCTGTCCTAGAACTTGCTATATAGACCAGGCTGGCCTCAAACTCACAGATCCACCTGCATCTGATTCTGAGTGCTGGGGTTAAAGGGATGGGCTAACATGTCCAATAATTTTTTTTATTTTTATTTATTTATTTATTTATTTATTTATTTTGGGTTTTTTGAGACAAGGTTTCTCTATGAAGCAGTCCTGGCTGTCCTGGAACTCACTCTGTAGACCAGGCTGGCCTCGAACTCACAGAGATCCACCTGGCTCTGCCTCCCGAGTGCTGGGATTACAGGTGTGCGCCACCACCGCCCGGCTCCCTTTTAACTTTTTGTTAGATGTATTTATTTTATGTGTATGCATGTAGCAGTGCCATGTGTGCACACTGCCCATAGAGGTTAGAAGAGGTTGTTGGATCCCCTGGAAATGAATAGTTGTGAGCCACCATAGGGCGCTGGGACTGAACCAGAGTCCTCCAGAAGGACACCGAGCCATCTCTCTAGCCACCTTTGTTGTCTCTGTTCTTTAACATGGAGGGGTTAACCATGTATCAGGCTGATCTGGACTCAGTGGATGACCTAAAACCTGAAATCCTCCTGTCTCAGCCTCCCGAGTGCTAGGTTATAGGAAGCATGAGCTGCCACTTTTGGTTGGTTTGTTTGTTTTCAGAGCTGAGGATCGAACCCAGGGCCTTGTGCTTGCTAGGCAAGCGCTCTACCACTGAGCTAAATCCCTAATCCGAGCTACCACTTTTTGATTACAAATATTTCTGGAGAGCTAAAGAGGTGGCCTAGCAGCTGGGCATGATGGCTTATGCCTTTCACTCAGGAGTCAGAGGCAGGAGGATCTCTGAGTTTGAGGCCAGCCTGGTCTACAGATCAAGTCCCAAAATAGCCAGGGGTACACAGAGAAACCCTGTCTCAAAGGAAGGGAAGGGAAAAGGAAGGGAAGGGAAGGGAAGGGAAGGGAAGGGAAGGGAAGGGAAGGGAAGGGAAGGGGAGGGGAGGGGAGGGGAGGGGAGGGGAAGGGAAGGGGAGGGAGGGAAGGGAAGGGGAGGGAGGGAGGGGAGGGGAGGGAAGAAGGGAAGGGAAGGGAAGGGAAGGGAAGGTGGGAAGGAAAGGGAAGGGAAGGGGAAAGGGAAGGGAAGGGAAGGGAAGGGGAAAGGGAAGGGAAGGGAAGGGAAGGGAAAAGGGAAGGGGAAAGGGAAGGGAAGGGGAAAGGGAAGGGAAGGGAAGGGGAAAGGGAAGGGAAGGGAAGGGAAGGGAAGGGAAGGGGAGGGAAGGGAAGGGAAGGAAAGGGGAGGGAAAAGGGAAGGGAAGGGAAGGGAAGGTGGGAAGGAAAGGGAAGGGAAGGGGAAAGGGAAGGGAAGGGAAGGGAAGAGGGAAGGGAAGGGGAAAGGGAAGGGAAGGGAAGGGGAAAGGGAAGGGAAGGGAAGGGAAGAGGGAAGGGAAGGGAAGGGGAAAGGGAAGGGAAGGGGAAAGGGAAGGGAAGGGGAAGGGGAAGGGAAGGGAAGGGAAGGGAAGGGGAAAGGGAAGGGAAGGGGAAAGGGAAGGGAAGGGAAGGGAAGGGAAGGGAAGGGAAAAGAAAAGAAAAGAGGTGGTCTAGCACTTAAAAGCATTTGCTGCTCTTACAGAGGACCAGGATTGGTTCCCACCACTCACTAGACAGACATGAACAGTCTGTATTTCCAGTTCAGGGGATCCAGCACCTTCTTTTGGCCTCTGCTGGCACTAGGTTCACACACAATGCACTTGCAAAAACACAGGCAAAAGATTCTTACACATACAATGCAAATAAACCAATCTTTAAAGGGTGGTCTGGAGACAGGCCACAAGGGCTAACCGCACTTGCTGTTTTCCAGAGGACCTAACTTCAGTTCCTAGCGCCTGTGTCAGGTGGCTCCTAACTGCCTGCAGTCCTGTTCCCGAGGATCTGAAACCTCTGGTCTCCCACAGCACCTGTCCTCACATGCAAATACAGATGCACAAGCATAGACATGTGACTTAAAATAATTTTACAAAGAAATCTTAAGGAACCAAGCATGATGGTTCACACCTTTAATCTCACCACTTGGGAGGCAGAGGCAGGTGGATCTCTGTGAGTTCGAGGCCAGCCTGGTCTACAGAGTGAGTTACAGGACAGTCAGGACTACACACAGAAGCCCTGTCTCCCCAATTCTGTCCACCACCTTCTTTCTTTCATTCTTTCTTTCTTTCTTTATTTCTTTCTTTCTTTCTTTTCTTCCTTTTCTTTCTCCTCCTCCTCCTTCTCCTCCTCTTCCTCCTCCTCCTCCTCTTCCTCCTCCTCCTTCTTCTTCTCCTTCTCCTCCTCCTTTCTTCTTCCTCCTCCTCCTCTTCCTCCTCCTCCTTTCTTCTTCTTTTTTTGGTCTGAGACAAGGTTTCTCTGTTTAATAGGCCTGGCTGGCCTCGAACTCACTCTGCAGACCAGGCTGGCCTCAAATTCACAGAGATCTGCCTGTCTCTGCCTCCCAAGTGCTGGGACTAACTCACCACACATAGCTCTGTCCACATTATTCTTGACCTCATGCTGGACATGTGATGAAGATGACCTCAAACTCCTGATGCTCCTGACTCCATCTCTCGAGTGTGCTGATTATTGGTACATTGCCACCATACCTCCTTCATCTCATTGAAAATGAGAGGATATGTCACCTTTCAGGGGAATCCTACTGTCTTAACTTGTATATAGAAAGAAGGGAGGTGAGTTACTCCCTCAATGATCGGTGGAGGGGAACAGATCACATAATTGTATGCTTACAAAGGCCCAAGGAATTTAATTAGAACATGAGGTATCTATTAACCAAGACTGTAATGAAACTGCTATGCCCTGACTGTGGTTTATTGGAGGCACAGTGGATGGCTGTTCAGGGTCTATATCACTACCACTGGTGGCCTACCCAGGAGATAGGTAGCACTGTCCATGTTAGCGTACAGTGTCCTTGAGTTGTATTGCTTGAAGCCACATAGTCATGTTGCTCATGGGGTTTATGTTCATGAGGCACATGGCTTACAAGAGTGCTCTTACTTTTATGATTGTCCACCCACATTGTTCCCATGGGGTCTCCTCAGTTTTGAGAGTTGACACCAAAGACAGAGGAATCCAAGTAATGTGGAAGTCCTCCTGCTTCATAAATCATACTAATGAAGGTATTGTGAATACAGCTCTGAGCCACTGAGCTTTATCTATGCCTATCCTGCCCTGCCTGGATACATCCAGGCTAGAATGGCCTACATATAGAGACCCTGTCTCCCAAAAAAAAAAAAAAAAAAAGGGTGGGGGACGGGACGGGATAAGTCTGTATGTAATGTGGGGACCTTTTTTTGGACTTAGCTGGCTTGAACTCACTATGTAGACAATTCTGGCAACAATTTTCCTGACACAGCTTCTTAATGGCTATGGCCATCATGTCTAGGTCTTGTCTATGCTCTGACAACATGAGGATGTGATCTGTGTCAACGTGGCAACAGAATAAAGTCTGCCATGTGGTGCTCGAAATTTTAAGTAGTCTTTTAATAAAAAACCTGGAGCCAGATATTGGGGTTAATGTTGGAAGATCAGAGAGACAAAGGAACAAGCCACTACCACGTCTCACCTCAACAACTCCACAAATCCTCGGACTGAATGTCTCTAAGTCCTCAGCCAGAAAAGCTCTCTAGCTGAAAGAGCTCTAGCTGAAAAGGCTTTGTACGAAAGAACTTAGTTCTTGTCTCTTCAAGCTTTATATACCTTTCTCTGCCCAGGCATGTCACTTCCTCCCTAGTGCTGGGATTAAAGGCATGTGACTTACAAGTACTGGGACTGAAGGGTGTGCCACCACTGCCTGGCTCTGTTTCTCTCCTAGACTGAATCAATCTCATGTAGTCCAGGGTGGTTTTGAACTCACAGAGATCCAGATGGGTCTCTGCCTCCGGAGTGCTAGTATTAAAGGTGTGTGCCACCACTGCCTGGCATCTATGTTTGATCTGGTGGCTTGTTGTATTTTCTGATCCTCGGGCAAATTTATTAAGGTACACAATATATCACCACAGTCAGGTCCATGAGAGAGGTCATCTTCATTGTCCTTTGGACAGAAGTTATTTACACCGGTTTTCATGGCAGCAGACACAAAGCTTTCTTTTCTCTTCCCTTTCTTCCTCTTCCTCCTTTTTTTTTGGGGTTTTTGAGACAGGGTTTCTCTGTGTAACAGCTGTCCTGGATCTGGCTCTGTAGACCAGGCTGGCCTTGAACTCACAGAGATCCGCCTGCCTCTGCCTCCCAAGTGCTGGGACTAAAGCTGTGCGCCACCACTACCTGGTGGTCCTCCTCCTCCTCCTCCTCCTCCTCCTCCTCTTCTTCTTCTTTTTTAAAGATTTATTTATTTATTATGTATACAGAAGAGGGCGCCAGATCTCATCACAGATGGTTGTGAGCCACCATGTAGGTGCTGGGAATTGAACTCAGGACCTTTGGAAGAGTAACCAGTGCTCTTAACCTCTAAGCCATCTCTCCAGCCCCCTCCTCTTCTTCTTTAAACAGGGTCTCACTATAAAATTTGGCTGTCCACTCACTGTTAACACACTCTGTATACCAGGCTGGCCTGGAACTCACAGAGACCCACCTGTCTCTGCCTCCTGAGTGCTGGGATTAAAAGTGTGCACCACCATGCCGAGTAGTGGCTCATGCCTTAAACCCCAGCACTCGGGAGGCTGAGGCAAGTGGGTTTCTGTGAGTTGGAGGCCAGCTTGGTCTACAGAGCCAGTTCAAGGACACCCAAGGCTGCACAGAGAAACTTGGTCTTTAAAAGGTGTGTGTGTGTGGGGGGGGGGGCTCGTGGTGGCACAAGCCTTTAATCCCAGCACTCAGTAGACAGGAACAGGCAGATTTCTGTTAGTTTGAGGCCAGCCTGGGCTACAGAATGAGTTCCAGGAAAGGCTCCCAAAGCTACACAGAGAAACCCTGTCTCAAAAAAAAAAAAAAAAAAAAAGAAAAAAAAAAGAATGGGGGGGGGTGCTAGGTGGCAGGGCAGTGTTGTATATCTTTAAAAGAGGCAGGTAGGGGTTTGGGGATTTAGCTCAGTGGTAGAGTGCTTGCCTAGAAGGCCCTGGGTTTGGTCCTCAGCTCTGAGGGAAAAAAATAGAGGCAGGTAGATCTCTGAGTTTAGGGCCAACCTGGTCTACTGAGCGAGTTGAGTTCCAGGATCACCACGGTGATGGTGGTACACACCTTTGATCCTAACACTGGTTGGCAGAGCCAGGTGGATCTCTGTGAGTTCAAGGCCAGCCTGATCTACAGAGTGAGATCCAGAATAGGTACCAAAACTACACAGAGAAACCCTGACTTGAAAAAAACAAGACAAAAAACAAAAACAAAACAAAAGAAAAAGAAAACCAAAACCAAATGAAAGCAGAGGTTTTACAGGGCACTAAGGATGTATGAGGAGGTACTCTGGCTGACTACGGCGACTCAGTGGCCTTGATTTCATGGCCTCCCTGCAAGGAATGGTCATTAATACATAACTTTGACTCTTTGGGTGTCTTCCAGTTGGGATCACCACTTTACAACCTTAGGGTGAGTGACCATATGGTAGTTACATGGATTGGAGAGAAGTTACAATAAGATCCGTGAATAAATTACTGCAAAAGTCATAAAACCCACAGACATTTTCACCAGGGCTCCCATTCTCTCGCGCTTTAAAAATAACTTTTAGGGGCCGGAGAGACAGTTCAGCAGTTAAAAGCACTGGCTGCTCTTCCAGACGTCCCGAGTTCAATTCCCAGCACCCACATGGTGGCTCACAACCATCTTTAGTGGGATCTGATGCTCTCTTCTGGTATAAAGTCATATATGCAGATAGAGTACTCATATACATAAAATAAACTTTAAAATAGTAAAAAAAAAAAAAAAGCATTTAGGTCTGTAGAGGTGGCTCAGTGCTTAACAGTACTGGCTGCTCTTCCAGAGGACTGGGGTTCAATCCTCAGCACCCACCCACATGGCAGCTCACAAGTATTTGTAACTCCCATTTTAGGGAATCTGACTTTCTCACACAGACAGACATACAGGCAAAATACCAATGCACATAAAATAAAAATAAATAAATCATTAAGAAATACAAACAATTTATTTATTTATTAGTTTTGTATACATGTGTGCCTGAATGCATGGCAGGCATGTAAACATCAGAGGATAACTTTTAGGAGTTGACTCTTTTTTCCTTCTATTATGTGGGTTCCAGGATAAAACTCAGGTTGTCAGGCTTAGTGGTAAGTACCTTCATCCACTGAGCCATCTCGCCAGCCACCTGAGCATTTATTTACTTTAGAGACAAGGTCTCCTGCAACTCTGGCTGGCCTTGCACTAAGCTTGCTTGGTAGAGGAGGCTAGCTCAGATTGTGGACGTGCATCATCACTAAACTCTGGCTTTAGTTTTGTCAGCACGAGTCTATGTGAATGTGCGGTCGCTCATGGTGCTCTCAAACCTCTCGTGCAGCAAAGGGTGACCTTGAACTCCTGATCCAGCAGCCAAGCTTCCCAAGTGCAGGAATGACAAGAGAGTGCAAGTCCTGTTTAATGGGGTTGGGGGATAGAATGCAGGACTTTGTGCAGAAGAAGCAAGCACAGGAGTAGCTGGGCTGCATCTGCAGCAGTGCCCAATACCCCCACCCCACCCCCCTTTTTTAAAAAATTTTCCTGACAGGGTTTCTCTGTGTAGCTTTGGTGCCTGTCCTGGATCTTGCTTTGTAGCCCAGGCTGGCCTCGAACTCACAGAGATCCGCCTGCCTCTGCCTCCCGAGTGTTGGGATTAAAGGCATGCGCCATTGCTGTCAGGTGCTCAACCCCCTTCTAATTTAGCATTGTACTGTTGGAGGTAGAGAGATTGCTTAATGGTTAAGATCACTGGCTGTTCTTCCAGAGGACTTGGGTTCAATTCCCAGCATACATTTGGTAGCTCTCAACCATCCTTAACTCCAGGTTTAGGAGATCTGACACACTCTTCTGGCCTTTTGAGGACCAGGCACACATGTGGTACACAGACATACATGCAGGCAAAACACACATACACATAAAAAATAATAAAATTATTTTAGAAAATACTCAACTTGCCAGGCAGTGATGATTAACCCTTTAATCCTGGCACTCAGGAGGCAGAGGCAGGTGGGCCTCTGTGAATTTGAGTCTAGCCTGGTCTACAAAGTGAGTTCCAGGACAGTCAGGCCTGTTATACAGAGAAACCTTGTCTCAACCCCCCCCCCCCCCCCGCAAAAAAAAATCTTAACTTAGTACCTTGTAAGAGCGCAGTGGACATAGTAGCTAACCCAACACCTTCTGTTTGTTTGAGACAGAATGTTGCCACATATTTCAGAGTGGCTTTGAACTCAGGATCTTTGTCTCAAGTCTACAGCATACACCACCATGACTGGCACAATTTCATACTGCCAATGATGTGTGTCATTTAAAATTGTGTGTCTGCGGGGCACAGGGTGCTCATATCAATGAGGAATATGATCACTCAGTTAACATATTCACACACACATACACACACATACACACACATATATAGTACATGTACATATATATAATGTATGTTTTTCACTGTTTATAATTATTTCCAGCATCAACTTTATTTGTATATTTATTTTGTTATTTAAAAAATATTTTAGCTGGGTAGCACACGCCTTTAACTCCAGAACTCAGGAGGCAGAGGCAGGCATATCTCTGTGAGTGCAAAGTCAGTCTAGTCTAGTCTACATAGTGAGTCCTAGACTACCCAGAGCTACAAATCAAGACCCCCTTTTTCATTTTATTTTGATTTTTTTGGTTTTTGGAGACAGGGTTTCTCTGTGTAGCTTTGCGCCTGTCCCGGAACTCACTTTGGAGACCAGGCTGGCCTTGAACTCACAGAGATTCACCTGGCTCTGCCTCCCGAGTGCTGGGAGGCCGCCCGGCTAAGACCCTCTTTTTTTAAAAAAAAAAAAAGTTTTTTAAATTGTGTGTGTGCTTGTGAGTGTCAGCTAAGGACAGGGAGGGCATTTGATTTCCCTGGAGCTAGAGGTACAGGCAGTTGTGAACTGTCTGTCTTATATAGGTGTTAAGAACCTTCCTAGGGCCTTCATCCAGTAACTGATGAAAGCAGATGCAGAGATCCACAGCCAGCACCAGGAGCCCAGTGGAAGAGAGGGAAGAGGAATTCTATGAGTAAGGAGGTCAAGATCAGGATGCAGAAACCTAGAGACAACTGAACCAAGCTCGTGGGAACTCAGAACTTTAGATCGGCAGCAGTGAAGCCTCCATGGGACCAGACTAGACCTCTGCATATGGGAGACAGTTGTGTAGCTTGGTCTGTTTGAGGACACCCCTGGCAGTGGGATCAGGATCCAAGCCCAGTGCATGAGCTGGCTTTCTGGATCCTGTTACCTATGGTGGGACACCTTGCACAGCCTTGATGCAGGGGGGAGGGGCTTGGTCCTGTGTCAGCTGAATGTACCAGGCTTTGCTGACTCCCCATGGGAGGTCTTTTTGGAGGAGGGGATGGGGGATGGGAGTGGGTAGTGGGGGAAGGCTGTGGGGGGAGCAGGAGGATGGATGAGAGGAGAATCTGTGGTTGGTTTGTAAAATGAACAAAAGATTTCTCAATAAAGGAAAAAAAAAAAAAAAAGAACCTAACTAGGGTTCTCTGCAAGAGCAGTAAGTCAGTAAGAGGGTGCTGAATCCCATGGAGTTGGAGTTACAGACAGTTGTGAGCTGCCATGTAGGTGCTAGGAAGTGAACCTGGGTCCTCTGGAGGAGCAGCCACTGCTCTAGTCCCTTGTTTTATAGGTTTTCTTGAGACAGTGCTTCAGGATGTAGCCCAAGCTAGTCCTGAACTCCCAAATAGCCCAGGCTGGCCTTGAACTGGACCAATCCTCTTGCTTCAGCATCCTGAGTGCTGAGATTATAGGAGTGAGCTAGCCAGCATGCCTAGTTTCATTTAATTAATTATTGGTGCTGGCAGTGTAGCATAGCGTCTTAAGCATGCCAAACATATGCTGAGCTAGACCCCAGCCCAATATTTATTGTGCATTTACATCATATCCTGGTTTCTAATAATAATTTTGTTTGTTTTTCTTTGGAGACACGGTTTCTCTGTGTAGCTTTGGAGCCTGTCCTGGAACTCCCTCTGTAGACCAGGCTGGCCTCGAACTCACAGAGGTCCGCTCCCGAGTGCTGGGATTCAAGGCGTGCGCCACCACCGCCCGGCTCTAACAAGAATTTTTAATCTTTTTAGGGTCTACCAGTAGCCCCATTTTACAGATGAGGCTCAAAGAGGTGAGTTCACTTGTTTTAGGTCAGAGAGAGGGTAGCAGAGTTAGTTAGGGTTGCCACTCAGGTCTGTTTTCCTGGTGGGAAGAGGGGACACTGGGCCTGTTACTGATCTATTTCAAACAGTGAAGTGCAGGCAAAGCTGGAATTATACAGATCTGGATACTAATTGTACAGGCTTGGATACTAATCCCAGCACTTCCTTGCTATAGGATTTTGGCAGAATGATTTCCCCTATAAGAAAGAGCCTTTTTTTATTTTTCATCTGTGATAGGGGTTACAGTAGTAACACCCTCATTGGGAGTATGAAGATGCCTCAGACAATACTTGGCTCAGAGCCTGGCACATCGTGAGCACTCAGAATTGAGAGCTGTTATTGTAACAATGGTGATTATTGCTGGACCACGCTGCTCCGGGAGGGTTACATATCCGTGGGGAGCGGCACTGTCCGCAGGCAAGGTTACATAATTCCCCAAGGGGGTGACACTTCCCTGGAGGCCCTCGTCTCTCTCCCTAAGGAGGCGCATGAGACGTCTCTGAAGCACCGGTGAGCTAGTTTAAAGGCTAAATGGGAATCCAGCAACGGAGAAGTGTGGGGTTAAAGCACTAAGAACCCATAGCCTGAACCCGATCCGATGGGCCCTCCCTCTTCCCGGCTGAGTCTGATTCATCATCTTTTCAGTCTCCCAGCCCTACCTCGCTTTGCTAACTCCGGGTTATTTTTCATTTTCCCTGAGACTGTGTTTATGCTTAGCTTGTGAGAATATAGCTTCTGCTTGCCCTCTACCCCGCTGCAGGCTGCCTACCTGCATCCGATCGGTACCCCGATTTCCTGTTTCCCAGCCTCAGGCTCCATCCATTCCTCCCATCTGCTGCAGAGAACACTCTTAACACTTCCCCTACGCTCAGGCCTTTAGTCTTAAGCCCTGTCTTCCTCTCACCCCCAAGTGCTCCTCCGGAGCACATTTGTTCAGACTTGGGTCGCCCCCTGCATCCTGGCACTATCTCCGGAACCCCCTGCTCCAGTGTGGAGGTGGGGGTACCTCCGGCCGCGCTCCCAGGACAGCTGCAGCCTGAGGACGGTGATGATTGTGGGGGCTCCCGAATGCATCCTCTGGTCACTTCCTCCCCAGCTGGACTGGGTCTATCAGGAAGGCCAAGACCCCATCTCCACAGGAGCCGAGGGTACAGCCGCCTCCCCATTTCCGATGCTGGGAAATATTTCCCACCCATTCCACCCCACCCCTGGACAGCTGCCCTCTTTCAGGCTCGGGGTTGAGGGGGGTTGGGTAAACCCAGGCTGGGAAATGGCTATGCTCTTGATCATCCTCCAAGATCCAGACTCCGCCCCCTGCGGAGAAGATTCTGCCCCTTCCCCACAAAAATTTCTGATCGTCCCCCTCCAAAAAATTCCTTTTCCTCCGAAAGGTCCCAAAAGAAACTCCGGAGCCAGGAAAAGGCAGAAGAGAGGCAGCAGGTAGTGAGTGCTGAAGACTTAAGTTCTGCTGACTTAGAGTCTCCAAGGAGGGTCGTGACCCCCAGGACCCCCCCAGCCCCTCCCCGCCCTCTTCTTCCTCCCTCCCCCGCCGCGCGGCCCCTTTAAGCCAAGAGCCGGCCGGTCCTCAGTGGCTGCGCGCCGGCAAGCGTGTGTGAGTGCGCGGGAGGGGGCGGGCACAGCGTCTCCATGGCGACGCGGTGGTGACGTCGCCGGCCGGGGGGCGTGGGCGTCCCGGCCCCGGAGTGCGATATTAACCCGGGAGGCGGCGGCGGGGAGGGGAGAGGCTCTGAGAGGCGAGGCCGGGTGCGGCGGCGAGGGCGTCCCAACGGGCGCGGGACGGGACGGGGCAACGCGGGCACCAGGAGTAGCGGCCCGGAGTCGGGGCGCCTTGCCCCGGGCCCCCCAGCATGAAGACCCCGGCGGACACAGGTGGGGGCGGGGGCAGCACGTGTGGGGGAGACTTGTTGCCCCGGGAAACCGGGAGGAAAAACTTTGGGCGGGGGCTGAAGGGGTTCAGGGGAGCCCGATGGGTCCCCAGTTCTGGGGGACCCCCGAGCACTCGAGACCTGTTGCTTCTCGCGGCGCGAGCCGGGGTGCTGCCTGGGAGCCCCAATGCCGTGGGTCCTTTTGGAACGGTGCGGGTGCTGCGGGTGCTGGGCTCTGCCTGCTCGGACCCGGCCACCTGGGCTCTGGCGGATCCTTGGGGTGGCAGTGTCCCTCCCTGCCGTTCTGTCACGTTGCACTCCGGGGGCCGGGACGTGTGCGGGACGAGGGGGGGGGCGGCTCGACACCGGGGCCGCTATGCCGGGTTCTGCGCTGCGCGGTCCGGCCCGTGACCTTCACGGCGGCGCGTGCCCCGCACCGGGTGAGCCGGATGCTGGAGGGCCTGGAGCAGGGCGTGAGTGGGGAGCACGGGACCCGGGGTCCGGGCTGCACCGCCCCTCCCCCGACCGCCTTCTCGCTCCCCCGCCCGCGCGGAGTCGCAAAGTTCCAAAGCGCAGCCCGAACGTTCGAAAAAGGAACTTTTTGTTTCCGACCTTAGAACGCGCCGCTTTAAGGTGGCTCAGGGGAGACTTGGGTACCCTCCTCCGGCGCGGGCGGAGGCCGGGAGTTGAGAAGGGTGGGAAAGACGGGGGGGGGGGCCAATGCAGAGGCTCCCTCGTCGTCCTCCCCCCTCCTCGATCCTGCGCCTCTCTTTTCAGCGGGCCGTCCTTTTCCTCCGCCCCTCTCTTCCCCGCCAAGTTGCTCCTCCTTAAGGGGCCAGGGTTCCCCTCCCCCCCCTCGCTGGGCGGGGGGCAGCAGGATTAACCCCCCTCCCACTCGGACTTTTCCCCCTTCCCCTCCCCCGCCGCCCCCGGGCTTGCACAGGCTGGACTTTGCGCCCGGGCGCGCGCGGGGGGGTGGGGGGAGGGGGCCTCGCCGCCCCCTGCCCGTCTGCCCCGTCGGAATCCGGCCCGGGGCGGGGACGAGGGAGGGGGGGAAGGGGGCCGGGCGCCGCTGTTCAAACTTGTTTCCTTCCCCCGGCGGCGGCCGCCGCGGCCCGGGCTCCGATGTGCGGGTGTGTGCCCTGACCGGCCCACCCACCCCACCTCCCTGCTCGGCGGGTGGGGGCGGCTCTTAAAGGGCTCCGAGTGGGGCTCCGGCGCCGGGGGATTGGGGCCGAGGAGGGGGCGGGGGTGGGGCAGGGGTGCGCTGTGCCGTAGGGTCAGTCACGTGCGTCCCACTTCACTCCCCCGACTCCCACAGGCTCCCGGGCCCTGGGGGCAACCGGAGCCTCGCCTCGCCCGGGGAGGGGACCGAGGCGCCCAGACAACCCCGCCTTGTCTTCCCTCTGTGTTCCGGGCCTTGGCTTGACGGGACCTGTAGGGCCAGTGCAGCCCTGCCTGGGGTCCTGGTCGCGTGTAGCTGCTCAGGGGAAGGCGGGGGGCCGGAACGGCCTCCAGGTCGGTCTGTCTCCCCGGCTGCCGGCCACTGCGCGCCCCTCCATCCGATCCTCCATCCCGGCGCTTCTCTTCTCCGCCGTGGCTGTTTCCCACTTCCTGTTTTCTTCCCGGCTCTGGCGCCATCGAGGTCTGCCTGGAGTGGGGGAGGTGTTCAGGCCCCCCGGGAGGCAGGCGTATTTTTCCTCAACCCCCCCTCACCCTCCTGTCTGACCCCTATAATCCCATAAGAAAAAAGTTTAGGCAGTCGTGTTAAGTTGGGGGTTCTTTCCCAGAACTTACGCCCCCACCCAGGCTTGCACGGTCTGGGATATCCAGGTGTGCCTTCTGGGACCCAGCCATCACAGCCCTTCCTGTCTGCAGCCACCTCTACACCCTGTCTGTTTTAGGAACCCTCTCTCAGTTGTAGCGGCTTTTTCCCAGCCCACCGGACCCCCATGCCGGAGAGGTCCTGTACTCCCAAGCTTTCTTCCTGCAGAGCTGGTGTTTCCGTGATTTAAGCACGTGGACCCGTATACAACACACACATGGTCTCCTTGCCGGTGCCTGGCTCCTGGCTCCAAGGCCTGGGGAACAGAGCCCCATTGAGACACCCTGACGTCACCCCCACTCCGTCCCCTCCCCAAAGCTGGGAACAGGCCCTCGTGTATGCTGTGTCCTGATGAGGAAAGCTGGTACTAGGGTGGTGCTGGGGTGGGCCTGGGCTTGAGGAGGGGTCTCTGCCAGAAGTGGCAGCCGAGGTCTAGGCCCTGGGGGTTGTGTTGCTCAGGGACGGAGGTTAACGAGGGGGCCTGGGACAGCTCCCAGAATGTGGGCTTGAGGCCTTTCCAGAGCCCCCCCACCTCCTTTCCGAGTTCCCTTTGTGTTGCATGTAGTCTCTCTCCCTCTCTTCTGCAAAGTTTATTTTTAGCCTCCTGCTCCCCCGCTCCCAGGACTGCCGCTGCACACACGTTGCCTGGTTACCGGGACACGGAGGCTGGGGCTGGTGGGCTGGGAAGGGTGGCTTTAATTTTGGGGGGGGAGGGTGGAAGTCGGTACACCCCTCCACCTCCAGACTGATGTCTTAGGGACTTCAGCCCCCCCCCTCCAGCCCCCGGACTGGAGTCAGATTGGAACGGAGGTGGAGGTAGCATGGAGCTTCGTGCTCTGATGGGAGTCGGGGGATTTTTTTTTTTGGAGGTGGTTCCAGGGTATATGGAGGGGTGACTTAATTAATTGGGTTCACAAAGACCCCTGAACCCTAGAGGATATCCTGGGACTTTGGTTCTCTGTAGCAGGACCAAGATAATGGGGTGAACACCTGGATTCCCAAGAGAAGGACGAGGCTTGGGTGCCTGGGTCTTAGGAGGGTTTGTCAGGGGCTGCCCCTGCTAAACTGCGTAGGGCTGCTGGTGCAGGATTCTAGGCTCAGGTCCCAAACATCTAGAAATCGGGTTCCTGGAACCTGGCAGTGGCTGGCTGGTTTCAGGCAGGGATTTCTTTCTGTCTGGGGCATATAGACTAGGGGAGGGGATTGCTGGACCGGCCATCCCTTCCTACCTGGGCCCAGGGTTCCAAAGTCTGTGCAGGGGAACACTGAGTAGTGAACGCGTTTGGAAAAGGTGGTTCCTGAAGGGGTGGAACTCCTGATTCCTGCCTTTCTCGAGGGGAAGGAGCCGCTTCTGGATCTCACATTGGGGTTGAGGCTTTGAGGAGGCTCAGTCTTGCAACTGAGGCCTGGTTGGTTTCTGCTTGAGGGGGTTACTGAACACACACCAGTTTGGCTAGGGCTTGGGACCCCGCCCCTTTTTTAGCCATATACCTTGGTCTTCTTTCTTCAGTGGCTCTAGGGCCCCTGATCTGCCTCCCCCCTTCCTTCCCTTCCTCCCCTTTGCCTCCTCCCACCCCTCCATTACCGGCTGCCTAGTGCTGAATTATTGATGGCCCCTGATTACCCGGGGGTTTGGGAAATAACAACCGCAGCCCCCCCCCCACCCCAGGCTGCCCACCCCCCTCTGGGGACCAAGTCAGCCCACCGCCAACCTCTACCCAAGGTTAATGCTGGGGGCGGGCCAGCAGGTGGGCTGGGAATAAACTGAGGATGAGATGGCAGGAGAGGGAGGAAGGTGAAGACAGTTCTGGGCCTGCTTGGGCTCTGTCTGCGCCAGGTCCTCTCCATCCATACCCTGAGGACGGACTGGGGGAGGCCATTGTGGCTCCGAGGGTCCAGTGCTGGGGTGGGGGGGGGCTCTCAGACAGTCTGGGTTTCACTCTCAAGGGAAGACAGAAGCCTCTGTGTGTGCAAGCACTGACCTCATCATCAACCAGCCACCCCACCCGGCCTGGTCCTTTTAAGAAAAAAAAAAAAAAAAAAAAAAAACCTTCTCCAGCTCTGGGTGGGAGGAATAGCATCTATGGGTCTAAGAGGAAAGATCATATATGTTTCTAAGGGGAGGTTCCCAAAAGCTGGGGGCTGGGTGGGCACTACTGGCTCTAAATGGAAGTAGGGGTACATAGAGAGGGCTGTACCCCCATCCTGCTGGCCACGTGTGCCCTTTCCTGCCCCTCCCCCTCCCCCACTGGCAGCCCTGCCCGCCATCCTGGCTTGGTGCCTGGCCCCCTGGCACTGGCCCCGGGACCCGCCGCCGTTGGTTTCCTGTTTCTCCTGGTGTCGCTGGAGCGGGCTCCGGCTTCCCCTCCTCCTAGCGCCTGTGGAACCCCTTCACACAGATGCACACACGCGCACTGTCACCTTCTGATTCGGTTGGCTGAGGGGCTGGGCAGGGGGTGGACTCTAGGGTGTGACCCAGAGCCCCCAACTTGGCATCTTGACCCTAGGCCGCTCCCTGTCTTGTGTCTCCAGGGTTTGCCTTCCCAGATTGGGCCTACAAGCCGGAGTCGTCCCCTGGCTCGAGGCAGATCCAGCTGTGGCACTTTATCCTGGAGCTGCTGCGGAAGGAGGAGTACCAGGGCGTCATTGCCTGGCAGGGAGACTACGGGGAATTTGTCATCAAGGACCCCGATGAGGTGGCCCGCCTCTGGGGGGTCCGCAAGTGCAAGCCCCAGATGAACTATGACAAGCTGAGCCGGGCCCTGCGGTGAGGAGGGGCTGTGGGCCCGAGTACAAGTGGCAGGTCCCCATGGTTGGAAACCCCGGTGCATGAGGACAGGTTTTTGGGTTTGATGTCCGGCTCTATAAGATCCTCTAGCTGTGTGAACTCGGGGCCCTGGGCAAGTCCTGGCCCTTTGAGCTCCTGGGTCACGCAGAGGTATCCTAGGCAGAGAATGTAGTCACACTGGAGCTTAGGGTGTGGTCCTCACTCTCTGGCTACTTGATTTCTCTTTTATGGCCTGAGGCTATTGGGTACCCTGTATGAGTGGCACCCAGCCACGTGTCATGGCGCCTAGGTCTTGTGGAGTGTAGCTTGATGGCCCCATGGTGTTTTGTGCCCACAGCTATTATTATAACAAGCGAATTCTGCACAAGACCAAGGGGAAACGGTTCACCTACAAGTTCAACTTCAACAAACTGGTGCTGGTTAATTACCCTTTCATCGACGTGGGTCTGGCCGGTGAGTGTGGGGGATGCACGGCCTGGAGTGAATGAAGAGGTGGGTCTTCCTGTGTCCAGCGTGGACCAGAGATCTTGATGCCGAGTCCTCCCTTCTTTTGTCAGGGGGTGCAGTGCCTCAAAGCGCCCCTCCAGTGCCATCGGGTGGCAGCCACTTCCGCTTCCCTCCCTCAACGCCCTCCGAGGTGCTGTCCCCCACCGAGGATCCCCGATCTCCACCGGCCTGCTCTTCATCCTCCTCTTCTCTCTTCTCCGCTGTGGTAGCCCGACGATTGGGCCGGGGCTCAGTCAGTGACTGTAGTGATGGCACGTCAGAGCTGGAGGAGCCTTTGGGAGAGGACCCTCGGGCACGACCACCTGGCCCTCCAGAGCTGGGTGCCTTCCGAGGGCCCCCCCTGGCCCGCCTCCCGCATGACCCTGGTGTCTTCCGTGTCTACCCCCGGCCCCGGGGTGGCCCCGAACCCCTAAGCCCCTTCCCTGTGTCACCTTTGGCTGGGCCTGGCTCCCTTCTACCCCCTCAGCTCTCCCCAGCTCTGCCCATGACCCCCACCCACCTGGCCTACACACCCTCGCCCACGTTGAGTCCTATGTACCCTAGTGGCGGTGGGGGCCCTAGTGGCTCAGGGGGAGGCTCCCACTTCTCCTTCAGCCCTGAGGACATGAAACGGTACCTGCAGGCCCACACCCAAAGCGTCTACAACTACCACCTCAGTCCCCGAGCCTTCCTGCACTACCCTGGGCTGGTGGTGCCCCAGCCCCAGCGCCCTGACAAGTGCCCGCTGCCTCCCATGGCACCCGAGACCCCGCCGGTCCCCTCCTCAGCCTCGTCTTCCTCTTCCTCCTCTTCATCCCCGTTCAAGTTTAAGCTGCAGCCGCCCCCGCTAGGACGCCGGCAGCGGGCAGCCGGCGAGAAGGCTCCAGCAGGCACTGACAAGGCTAGCGGTGGCCCAGGTGGGCTGGCTGAGGGGGCAGGTGCATTGGCCCCGCCGCCGCCGCCACCCCAGATCAAGGTGGAGCCCATCTCAGAAGGCGAGTCCGAGGAGGTGGAGGTGACTGACATCAGCGACGAGGATGAGGAAGATGGGGAGGTGTTCAAGACCCCCCGTGCCCCACCTGCTCCCCCCAAGCCGGAGCCCGGAGAGGCACCTGGGGCTGCCCAGTGCATGCCCCTTAAACTTCGCTTTAAGCGGCGCTGGAGTGAAGACTGTCGCCTGGAGGGGGGCGGGGGCCTCCCCGGGGGCCCTGAGGATGAGGGTGAGGACAAGAAGGTGCGTGGGGACGCAGGCCCTGGGGAGGCCGGGGGGGCCCTCACCCCACGACGGGTGAGCTCTGACCTCCAGCACGCCACAGCACAGCTCTCCCTGGAGCACCGTGATTCCTGAGAGCTGTGGGCAAGGGCCCCGTGTGCCCCCTCTTCCCTGAGCTTTTGCTGCCTTAACCCCCCCCCAAAAGCCCTGGAGGTGAGGGCAGCTCCCTCAGTCTCCCCCTCCTCCCTTTCTCCTCCCCTCATTTTGTATAAAACTTTTAATTTTTTTTTTTTTAATGGTAGGGTGGGTGGGTGCCCAGGGCTAGGGGCTAATCTCATTATCTCTGGGTTTCTAAGTTCTGGGCAAAGTGGTGGTGGGGGGCGGGAGGGGGGTGTTAAGGGGGGGGCACCTCCATTCTGGGGATTTCTATTTGAACAGAGGCTCTGGCCTTTAACACCCAGGAACTTTTTTTTAAAAATTACAATCGTAGGAAGTAAAGCCTTGTCTCCCTCCCTGTTCTCTGCCTCTTACCTCGTCCTCCTCCTCCATAGCCCCCTCCCAGCCCTGACCCTGCCTTCCTTGCCCCTCCAGGGGCTGTGAGTGCCTGGGTTTCTCATACCCCACAAGGTTGAGCAGGGGCCAGAGGGACAATTTTATAAACCAAAAATTCTGTGGGGGTGGTGGGGTGGGAGGCAGAGGAAGGTGAGGGTGCCGCCTATGGGCCACAAATCTCTACAAGTGCCTGTTCCCACGCCACCCCAGTACTGGTCCAGGCCCTTCACACCCACCCCCAGCTGCTCTTCGGTCTGGCCCATGGGCAGGTGGGTCAGGGGACAGGAAGGGGGTCCCTTGAAACCAAACTGGAAGCCCCTCTCTGCCTCCCAGCTGGGGTCCCAGGGGTGGCCTGGAGGGCTGTGGTCAAGCCTTATTCTGTATGGGGAATGGAGGGTGGGATGGGACATAAGGGGGCTGCTGGAGAATGTATTCAAAACAATAAAACTTTGGACCTTTGCATGTGGTAATCTGTCCTAGGGACTGGGTGCAGCCAGCCACAGCTCCACCACAGGCTTGCCTTAATTCTGGACAGGTCTAGACACACCTGCTTCCATCTTAACAGGTCAAATAGGCCTGGGGAGCTATTGGCCTACTCTTGGGTGGTGCAAACCTCAGAGTTGAGGATGAAGGTCTCTGGCTTTCTCCAGTCTTGTATTCCTTGACTGGTTTCCTATCATCCAAGCTGCCTCCTGGACCCTCAGCAGGGTCGAGCCTCTGGTCCCTGGTTCTCCCTGTTACCTGAATTGCTTTTCCCTCTGGCTCTGACTGCTAAGCCACACCCTGATCAGGTCCCCAGATGAGGGTCTTGTACTTTGAACTACCTCTAGCATGATGCTCATCTCCCTTAAGTGTACAAGGAGGAGGGTGTAGTGGTCCGCACCTGCAATTCCAGCACTTGATGAGGTAAGTTGAAGGCCTGCCTGGGCCATATAACAGAAGGGGAGTGTCGTGTTATCACTGCCGGGGATCCTTCTGCAGTGAGCCCGGCAGTGTCTTGAAATGCAGATCTTGGGCTGGAGGGATGAGTTGGTGTTTGAATGCTTCTGCTCTTCCAGAAAAATCTCAGTTCCATTCAGAGTACCCATGTAGGGTGGTCATGACAACTAGTAACTCCAGCTCCAGGGCATCTGTTGTCCCCTTCTGGCTCCTGGCACCCACGCAGAACTGGAATACATTCACACATTAATAAAAATCTTTTAAGAAATTTATATGAGTGTTTGGTCTATATGCATACTCCTGTATCGTGTGTGCTGTCTGTGCCCCAGGTCAGAAGAGAGTGTCAGATGCTCTGGAAGGAGACAGAGATGGCTATGAACTGCCACGTGGATGCTGGTAACTGACTTTCGGACAGCTGCAGGAGCAGCAAATGCTCTTAACCATCAAGCCATCTCTCCAGCCCCAATAAAACTAAGTCTTAAACCCTCAAAGATAATTGGTAATCTTTGTCCCACCAGGGTGAGACCCCCAGCCAGTGGGTTTTGCGAGGGATTACTGTATGTCCTATATTCAAGCATTTTGGTCCTTTAAGCATTCAACAAAGGGCTTCATTAAACTCGCCAATGACCTAGAGCTGAGATATTCAGTAAAGAGGCTCCAAATCCCGTGGTCTTGCAACAACTGGATTTTCCGGTGGCAAGCCAAGATGGCTGAGTCGGATGAGCTCATAAAGCTAGAAAACCAAATTGGAGAGCTGAGTCCTGAAGGAACTATTAACAACCATCAAGAATTCAGGTTGTGATTGCTGGTGGATACAAACCCCACCTGGGCAGTGCAGGTGTGATGCCTGAGGCCCAGAAAGGGGAAGGGGTTCCCCCAAGGCCATACAGTTGCTAAGAGATAAGAGAGAGACTGGAGAGCTCCTGGCCTGTTGGACTGGCTTCGCTATAAAACACCACCCTGTGCAGCCCTGAGGGGGAACGAACACTGGACTGGCAACTGCTGTCTACTCTTGCACTTAAACTTCAGCTTGTGCCAGCCCTCCCCCAGTGGGTGGGTGGTCCCAGATGATGCCTTCAGTTGGCAGTGAGGAGACATCCAGGACTGGGATACTGGCAAGAAACAGGCTCCTGTGGCAGCCTGTGGGCAACTGCTCCCTCTCCTGGGTGATGTAAGCCATTCCCTGGGGTGGGAACCACTGGGTTATTTCTGGAAGTTGGGATGAGACATATCTCCTGGCAACGTAGATGCAGCTGAATTGTTAGTGGGGTGATAGAGGAAGGCAGATGTTGTCGTTGCAAGAAAGAAGCAGGACTGGTTAGTAGCCTCAGCAGAACCCTTCAAAGCACTTCTAATCACATGTCTGGTAAGCGTTGAGCTTCAGAACCTGTCCAGAGGTCAGATCATGGTCTAATCAAACTTGTTGCCCCAGATTTTGACTGTGTGGGATGTCACAGGTGATATTTGGCCTTAAAGACAGCAGCTCTCCCCAGGTCTTTAATCGCCCACCTAAATCCATTGGTAGGCCTGGAACATTTCCTGCAAAATGCCCTGAGCCCAGTGTAGTGGCACATGCCTCAAGCACTGGGAAGGCTCGGCCAGTAGGAGGATGGCTTCTGGTTCGAGGCTACCCTTGCTACAGAACAATACCCCATTTCTTCTCTTTTTTTTTTTGAGTCAAGGTTTCTCTGTGTGGCTCTGTTTGTCCTGGAACTCACTCTGTAGACCAGGCTGGTCTTGAACTCAGATCTGCCTGCCTCTGCTTCCCAAGTGCTGGCATTAAAGGTGTGCGCCACCATGCCAGAGGAGGCTCTATTTCAGAAGAGAAGAAGGGAGGGCTGGAGATGTGGCTCAGTTGGTAGAGCGCTTGTTTTGCATGTTCAAGACCCTTGGGTTCAGTTCCCAGCAGTGTCACAAATCCATCCTAGTGCCTGTAATCCCAGCATGGCCTAGGCAGGAAGGCCAGGAAGCATCTTCAGCTTCATAGTGAACTTGAAGCCAGCGTGAGCTGAGACCCTATTCTCAAAAGAAACAAACAAAAGACACCTGACCTTGGTCCTGAGATCTTTGCTTCCAACTAGGAAGTCCTCAGATCTTTCAAGGGCATTTTACAGATGAATTCATTCCACCTAAAATCCCATTTACAACACTAGCCCTCCTCCCATGAACGTACACAACTCCAAAGTCTCTTCCTTGTGTTTCTTAGCCATCCTTCACCTACTCAGGCTGCTCGGAGATCCTCAGAATTTCTCATTCTCTCACATACCTTTCACAGAGATCTCTTGAGATCTCATTCCCCCAAACAATTGTTTTCTGCCTCTTATAGTCTATCAAAGACTTCTTTTTATCTCTTCATGGCTCCCCATCAATTCCTCCAAACATCTTTAGGACCCTCTGAGACAGACACTTGGAGACATTTTACAGATCATCTCTGACATTCACCCTCCAATGCCCAATGCAAAGACTAGCCCACTGCTCAGGTCCCACGGGGTCTGGCGGTTAAATGATCAGTTATATCCTGCCGCACACCCTAGTGAGACTTCTTGGTCCTATGCCTTCGGGCTTGACTTAAATTTTATTTTTCAACTCCGAGCAGCCATCAGAGGGCGGCAGCCGTCCATTCGGCTGTGCTGCTCCAGAAACGCCCTCTCCAGTCGAGCACCAAGTGTGTAGGCTTGCAAAGGGTGCGGAAGTACTCGCGCTTTGCCTTCTGGATAATGTAGTCTAAGGAGGCCTTAGCCCTACGCTGTCTCTGTGTCCACAGAGAATTGCAGTCGGGAACCCGGACCGAGTCGACTGGACCTTAGGCTTCAGAAAATCCCGAACAAATCAGGTCGAACACAGGCTGCGAGTAAAGTAAAGCACAGAGAGCGGACAGCACTTTCATCACACACACACAGTTCCCCAGTGTCCTTTGGAGCTACTTCTTTTCTTCCGGGTATTAGTCGGTAAACGCGGCGCCTCAACAGGCGCAAGAAAGCTGAAACTGCTTTTTGTAGCCGGTTCCCTTCATTTGGATTCTCTAGGATCCTGTAATTTAGAAAACTGAGGGGGTTCAGGACAGAAATAGTTATCTACCTACCTACCTATCTGTATAATTTTTTACCTTGGGCAGCTCATCCTCTTGGTCTTAACCATATTACTAGAGAAAGGTAGAATAACTGAAAACAAGTGTTCTGAGACACGGCTTTCTTACGACCTAGGGACCAGGGAGGAGACATTGTAACTTATTACAGTTTCCCCTGGGAACTGCCGTCCTTAACCTTTCACCTGCACCTCACAGTACTCCCTTTGTACTACAGTTCCCAAGAAGCCTCTGCGCCTAGCTTCACAAAGAGTCAGATGCCACTATGGACTATTCCCAGCATGCTTCTGGCAAATGGTAGCTCCTATCCTCTTCCTCAATGCTGTCTTGAACTTCATTTCCCAGAAGACATCAGGCTCACTGAAGCAATGCGCTTAACTCTTGGTGTCGACTACATTTCCCGGAAGGAACTGCGGCGCAGCTAACTGGGCAGAGAGAGTGCGATGCCTACTCCATTTCCTATCCTATCTTTTCCAGTTACAGTATGTACTTGGGTTTTGAGGACCACTTGAGACTTCATTTCTTCGCGTGCTTTATAAACCGCTCTACACCTGCAATGCGGTGAGGGCGTGGTGACGACTCCATTTCCCAGTGTGCTTCACAGTCCAAGAACTGAGTATTCACGAGTGCGGACTCGATTTCCCAGAATGCACCGGGCTCAGGAAGTCACCGACAGCCCATAGAGTTGGCGGGTAACTGGACTCTATTTCCCGGCATGCCTCTGGCTGGGATGCTGCTCGAGAACGAAGTAGATAAGATTTTATTTCTGATACCCGATGGGGCTTGTTGTTGCATCTGTGTAGTGAGTGTGTGGCTTTGGCTATGTTTTCCGAAGGGTTTCATGTTGTCTTTTGGCAGAGTCGGATGACATTACCCAGGACTCTATTTCCCGACGTGCAGCGCGAAACACCCCCCCCCCCCCCCCCCCCCGCGTTGCCTGCTACTCTGAGGTCTTGAGAACTCCATTTCCCGGCGTGCTGTGCGAGTCGTGGGTGGCGACAACGAAGCCGACCGCAGAGGGACTTCATCTCCCGGCGTGCCCCGCGGCGGGCGCTGGGCCGGAGCCGGAGCCCGAACGGCGCGGCCTGGAAGAGGCCGGAGCCCAGGGCAGGCGGCGGCAGAGGCAGCGGCGGGGGCAGCCCAGGCAGCCCGAGCCCCGCGGCCTGGGCCTGCGCTCGGCGCCATGAGTGGCGGCGGGCCTTCGGGAGGCGGCCCTGGGGGCTCGGGCCGGGCGCGGACCAGCTCGTTTGCGGAGCCAGGCGGCGGAGGCGGAGGCGGTGGCGGCGGCCCCGGGGGCTCGGCCTCCGGCCCAGGAGGCACTGGCGGCGGGAAGGCGTCAGTCGGGGCCATGGGTGGGGGCGTGGGAGCTTCGAGCTCCGGGGGTGGCCCCAGCGGCAGCGGCGGAGGAGGCAGCGGTGGCCCCGGCGCGGGCACTAGCTTCCCGCCGCCCGGAGTGAAGCTGGGCCGTGAGTACTTAGGGGCGCCCTGTGGGGTGGTGATCTGGGTTTCCCAAGCCCATCAGACGGCGATCAGATTCTTTCACGGACCCAGATAGAAGCTCGAGGTCACCGTGCTGCTTCAGCCTGGGATCTGAGCTCTCTGTCTCCCAGATAAAGGAGTTTCGGGGTTACCATCACTTGGAGTTTAGAATCAGAATTACCAACATCCAAGAAACAGAGGTCACAGGCCTCATTCTTCCTGTATCCAGTATCAAGGTCTCGGGTACTTGACGACGTTGCCATCTACAGAGAACAGGATCAGAGGTCATAGTACTTGCCAATGGTGATCTTGGATTATTGTCCCCTAAGAGACAAGAATAAGATCACAGCCACCATCCTATACAAAAAGGAGGTTGTTCATTTCCTTTCCATTAGAAATGGGGATTTGGATTGAATCTCTTTTCGAAATACAGATTTAGGATTATTAATGTTCCCACAGAACAGGGCCAGGCTTAAAACATAAGGCCTGACATTACCACTTTACCCCATTGAAAATGTATAGCCTTGTGTCCCCAATGAAGACAGTAAATAATCATTGCTGTTTATATATAAGAACAGATTGGGAATAACATGGGCTTCAAATCAAGCTCCTCGGCAGTGTTCTTTTAAAAAACATGGGGGGGGGGGGGGGGCCCTTTAGCAAAAATGGAACAGGATGGCATGGGTTACACCTACTATAAAATATGGTTTGAAGTGGCTCTTTGGCTCTGGGGGGAAAAAAAAAGCAATATAGGATTATTTTTCAAAATGTCACTCACTGCCCCCTCCCAATTAGAATTTGTTGATAAGTTTCCTAAAGGGAGTGGGTGAGCAGCACCAAGGTTTGCTGCTCCTCAGAGACTGGGTACCAGGACAGAATGTCCCCTAGCAGTCTGGGAGATCAGCTGCTCCATTCTCAGGTCAGGTGCTACTCAGGACCACACAGATGGAGAGGCCAGGCCAGTGCCCATCCCAATGCAAAGTATTTGGTAACAGTAACGGCACCCCCATCCCTACTCCCAAGGGAGGGTCAGGGCATTGCCACTTCGATCAGTTCATTTCTGTCACTCAGGAGCAGTGGTAATGGTCCTAACTTTGCTGGGGAGGACTTAGAGTCAGTGCCCTCTGACTGAAAATGGCCAAAGAACCATTTCTGAAGAAAGAACACCCCGTGGTTTCTGCTCCTTTGATGGAAGATGGTACCTTGTGCCTGCCCTGCAGAAGGGGCCAAAGGCTGGGGAGCCCAGTGTGGCTGGATTCTATACCTGAGGTGGTGGTGGCCCCCACCACCAAGTGACTTGCTGTTGTTTGCTAGAAGGAGAAATTAAGAGGTGCTTACCCATGAATGGAAAGTATGTTTGCATGTCAGTGTCCTCCAATATCGGAAGTAGAATTTAGGGTTCATTGGAGAGAGGCTCCAGGTCACTGGAGTACCTAAGCTCCTCCCCCATGCTTAGGTATTGGACCCAAGGTGTGTGCCAGACAGTTACTCTGTCACGAAGTAATCACTGTCCCTTCCCTGCAGTGAGCTTTTTGAACAGCTTTCCTCCCTGGGCTGTGCTGGCCAAGGAGGAAAGATCAGTGGATTGTATTCCCTTTGTTCCTTAGGTGACAGCGGGAAGGTGACCACAGTGGTAGCCACTCTAGGCCAAGGCCCAGAGCGTTCCCAAGAGGTGGCTTACACCGACATCAAAGTGATTGGCAATGGCTCATTTGGAGTTGTGTACCAGGCCCGGCTGGCAGAGACGAGGGAACTGGTGGCTATCAAGAAGGTTCTTCAGGACAAAAGGTTCAAGGTAGCTTGGGTGGACTGGAGGATTGGGGACTGGGAGTGACTGCCAGTTGTGCCCAGCAATAGAGATGGTATCTGGGACTTAATGTTCTTAAAATTATTAATGTGTGCCATGGTGCACATGTGGAGGTCAGGCAAACTGTTGGGAGTTGGTTTTCCTACTACTGTGGAATCTAGGGATGGAACTCAGGTCATCAGGCTTGCATGGCAAGCATTTTATCTATTGAAACATCTCACCAGCCTGAGCCTGGGATTTCAGTGGGACCCAAGCATGGGCCGCAGGAGAAGCAAGGAAGGGAAAGAACTGGGAGGAAGCTGGGAAATGTACATTCCAGAATAGCTGAGAGCTAATGTTTACTGGGCATTTCTTTAGGGTAAGTGCTTGACAGGCAAGTTCTAATTTAATTTACCTGAAGCACTTCTGAGGGCAGGTACTGCTGCTCTTCCTGCCCTACATCAGCAGAAATGAGGCTGCATAGTAAGGGCCCCTTTGGGGGAGGCTCTGGCCTGTTGACTCCCGAGGCCTTCTCAACCACTTGGTCACATCTCTTCCACAAGAAAAGGTCTGGAAAGGCTGTGCTGGTAGCCCTGAATGTCGCGCTCTGTCCCAGGTGTCGACAGGTGCCCAGTGGAATCCAGCCTTTGGATGCTCACTCAAGACTTGTTTTGGTGCAGGGAAGGGTTCTGTCTCTGGAGGAGAGGGTGCTCTGTGAGCTAGCAGAGGCCTGGGGAACTACCAGGAGAACGAGAGGGAAGTGGAATGCTGCGTGGTGCTTGGAGGACTGTACCAGATTAGATGGAGTAACAGCCCGGGCCTGGGGCTGGTCAGTGAAGGTTCTCAGCCGGAGCTCTGGGCTGTCAGTCAGACCTTGATGGAGCTGAACTGCAGAGATGAGAGGGATCTGGGAAGACTTCTGAGGCCCTAGAGGGGGGCAGACAGTGGAAAGAGGCTCAGGCATGGAGAGGAAGATGAGATTGGAAGTGTGGAGTCTAGGGTCTAAGCTGGAGTTGTGAGTGCCCAGTACTCACAACTGAGAGGTGATAAGGGTGTTGGGGTCGGGGTGGACCAGGCAACCACTGCTGTTTATGGCTGCTTGTGCCCGTGTTTGGTGGTGATGTTTATGTGGTCTCATTTCTTTAGTTTTGGTGGTATGTGGGATTGAACCCAGAGGTTTGTGCATGCTGTGCATGCTCTACCACTGAGCTAGCTAGATCCCTAGCACTCTTTCCTCTTTATTTTGACCCAGAGCTGCACTAAGGTATGCCTAGATTGTCCTTGAACTTGAAATCCTCTTGCCTTAGCCTTCTGAATAGCTGAGTTCATAGGCCAGCACCACCAGGCCTAGCTTCAGTAAATTTTCCAAGAGATGTTGAGGGCTGGCTTTATGAAGGAAATAATTGAGCTTTACATGTCAGCAGTAGTTAGAAAACTTCTAAGAAGCATGTTGAAGTAAGCACATTGGTGGCCCAGGACTAACTGATCTATAGGCACCAGCTTGCATGTGAGGGGAAGGGGCCAGGGGTGAAGAACGAATCCTCCTCTTCTCCCTCCCCCAGGCCTTGGAGCCTTGAGTTTGGAACACAGGGAACAGCTGCCTCTCTGTTAGCAGAAATAGGTGTGGGGTGGAGGTGACGGTACTGGGGCCAGAGGGAGGCAGGGAATCGGATGTATTGAGATTCTTCCTTTGCCCTCTAGAACCGAGAGCTGCAGATTATGCGTAAGCTGGACCACTGCAATATCGTGAGGCTACGGTACTTTTTCTACTCCAGTGGGGAGAAGGTGAGACATTGGGAATCTAAGGTGTGTAGGGGTGTTGCCATACTCAGATGCTATCCATTTTCCTGCCTGCCTTTCCCAGGAGGTCCTGCCTGCCCCTCACTGTTCTCTGCACACCCTCCCTTACAACGTCTCACCTCTCCTTTGCCCTCCAGAAAGATGAGCTGTACTTAAATCTGGTGCTGGAATACGTGCCCGAGACAGTGTACCGGGTGGCCCGTCACTTTACCAAGGCCAAGCTGATCATCCCTATCATCTATGTCAAGGTAGGCAGGCAGGCAGGCTGCTGGAGCACAGGCCCACAAAACCAGGGGCTCTGGGCCACCTATGCCCATGGGTTCCTTCATCTTCCAGTTAGGTTGGTCTTTGGAGGCCTATGCTTCCCACCTTCAGCCTTGTGGCTTGCAGATGGGTTTGGCTAAGTCCAGGGCAGGGCCAAGGCAAGGGCTTGCCAAGGAGGTGGAAAAGGGCTGCTGCGCCCAGTAGGACCACTGGGGTTGGGAAGTGTGGAAGCCTAGAGTCACGGGGGGCTGTGCCCGTACCACCTGTGGCCCTGTTCATGGCTTCAGCACTTGTCCCCAGGTGAGCTGCTGCCGCCACCGTCGGGCTGTCTACTGGAGGGCAGTTCTCCAGTTGTGAGATATGCTGTGGCTGCTCCTATGCTTAGCCAGTGCTGAGCAGTTCCTGAGGCACAGCTGACTGAAACCCAGGCCTTGCCTGCGAAGAGCTGTTTGCCTGGGCATGGTGGTGCACACTTTGTCCCAGCACTCAGGAGGCAGAGGCAGGAGAATCTCTGCATTCAAGGCCAGCCTGGTCTACATAGCAAGCTCCAGGACAGTCTTTAAAACAAAGACCTGTGTTTGATGAGGTTATAGGCACCATCACAGACAATGATAAAGCTGAGGAGCTGCTGCTGATGTAGAGGGCCACGGGGAGTTCTGGAAACTGAATACCCCTCCCCTGCCTGGGGGTGAGAAAGACCAAGGAACGCTGGGAGGAGAGTAGTGTGATACAGGCACAGGAGGAGGGGGTCCCAGAAACAGCCTTGCGTGCCGCGGTATACATCAGGCCCAGGGGATGCAGAAGAATGCAAACTCAAAGGTCCTGGCTGCATGTAGTGGTGCATGCCTGTAATCCCAGCACTGAGGAGGCTGAGGCAGGAGGATTGCAAGTTCAAGGCCCACTTGGAAGCCAGTGTATGGCCCTAACTCCAAAAAATAAATGAATAAATAAATAAAAATTAAAAAAAAATTTTTTCCATGGGTAAAGGTGCTTGCTACCAAACTTGAGAACCAATTACTGGGACTCACGATGTCAGCAAGTTGTCCTCTGATTGCCAGTTGTGGTCTACGGCGAATGTGTAACCCCCTCCCCCAGGGGCGGGCATGTATACACAATCAAAATGTAATACAAATTGAAAACAAATCCAAACTAAAAACCGTACTTAGGTTCTAGTTAGGGGGTGTAAGGAAGGCAGGAAATGAAGCTGGAGAAGAAGAGCTGTCAGCAGGAGGTGGTTTGGGTGAGAGAGGAGGCAGAGTGCCTGGCCCACACCCTGGGGTATGGCAAGACCTGGTGTCACTCCTAAGGCTCCTGCTGGAGGTGACTGGGGCAGCGGTTCCCTATGTGGGAGCCAGGCCCAAGCCCAGCATGCCATCCTCAAGCTGCAGAATCAGAAACTGGGAATGAGGCCTTCTGGCCTATTCTGGTAAGTCCAAATGACTATGGCAGGCACTAAAGTTCTAGAACCAGGGGTTTCAAACAGGATTCAGGAACTGAGGCCATGGGACAGCCAGCAGGGACAGTGGCCTGATGGGGCCACCAATGTGCGTGTGGGAAGCAGTGGGCTGGAGCTGAGCTGTGCCCTGTCCATCTTAGGTGTACATGTACCAGCTCTTCCGGAGCTTGGCCTACATCCACTCCCAAGGGGTGTGTCACCGTGACATCAAGCCCCAGAATTTGCTTGTGGACCCCGACACTGCTGTCCTCAAGCTCTGCGATTTTGGCAGGTAGGTTTGACCTGGAGCCTGTGGGACTCCTGAAGGGGTGAGAGCCTCAGCCTTGGTTTATGCTTAACCCTACCGTCTCTTCCCATAGTGCAAAGCAGTTGGTTCGGGGGGAGCCCAATGTTTCCTACATCTGTTCTCGGTACTACCGTGCCCCAGAGCTCATCTTCGGAGCCACAGATTACACCTCATCCATCGGTCAGTTAGGGGACGGGGACTGGGGAGTGGCAGTCTTGGCAGGTTTTGAGCTCTTGGGCACTGTTACAAGCTTGGTGATTAAAGCTTACCGTCTGTTCCTACACTGGTCCTCACAGGCTGACGAGGCTGGCGCTCACTGGTGCATCTTGTTTGAGCAGCTAAGCAATGGAAGGCTGGCTGCTATGCAGCTCCCCTCCAGGGGCTCAACAGCTGGCCAGGGCAGGGCTGAATTTCAAAACTGACTTGCCTCTGGCCCCTCCCAGTCAACCTGTTCTGTTGGAGGGAAGGGGATGGCGGTAACCTTGGGGGACTGTTAGCAGGGTATGGCTTGCTCCCAGGGCCTGTCTTTTTCTGTCCTGAGGAAAGGCTGAAATGTGAAAGGGTTAAGGGGAATGTCAGTCTGAGGAGCTGGTGTGCTCCTTAGGTGTGAACTTGGACCGTGCAGGCCAAGGTACAGAGTAGGGTGAGCGGGCCAGGCCACAGCTCTTCCCCTGGGCAGGACAGAGGCTAGGTGGTGAGATAGCTAGTCCAAGATTGAAAGCTTTCTTGGGCCCCGAAGCACACAGGTGCCAGTTGGCAGGGTCAGGCCTTGTGTGGGCCTAGCGAAGAAGCAGAGAAGGGTGTAAAGGGTTCATTGGGATCACTCACAGAGGGCATGGAGGCTGTAAGCACAGCTGAGCCAAGTGGCCCTGAAAGTTTAGGATCAGGCCCCCGTGTTCCCACACCGGGTATGGTCTCGGGCAAGAACCTCTGAGATAACCACCAGGAGCAGAGAGTGCAAAGGAGTGGGCTTGGTGGCTCTGGCTGCCTAATGTTGAACCTCTACCCTTCCCTTCAGATGTGTGGTCGGCTGGCTGTGTCCTGGCTGAGCTGCTGCTTGGCCAGCCCATCTTCCCTGGGGACAGTGGGGTGGACCAGCTTGTGGAGATCATCAAGGTGAAGGCGGGGCAGAGCCAGGGAGGGCAGGGGTGGGCCTAGGGAAGGGCCCTTGTCTCACACATCCTGCCCCCCTTCCTTCACAGGTACTAGGAACGCCAACCCGGGAACAAATCCGAGAGATGAACCCCAACTACACAGAGTTCAAGTTCCCGCAGATCAAAGCTCACCCCTGGACAAAGGTAGCAGAACTAGGAACATACACAGCATGGCCCAAGGGGTGGGTCCCCTTGGAGGCCAACTGCTCTGGGGACCTGGCTTAAAAATCATGGCTTGCTGGGCAGTGGTGGCGCACGCCTTGAATCCCAGCACTCGGGAGGCAGAGGCAGGCGGATCTCTGTGAGTTCAAGGCCAACCTGGTCTACAGAGTGAGGTCCAGGAAAGGCGCAAAGCTACACAGAGAAACACGGCTTAGTGGTTAAGAGCACTTGTTACTGTTGCAGAGGGCCTGGGTTCCAGTCCCAGCATCCATGTGGCAGCTCACAACTACCTGTAAGCCAATTCCAGGGGATCCTACAGACATGAGGTGGTCAAGGCATATGCACACAGGCGCAACATTCATAAAGTAAAATAAACAGATCTAAGACATAAAAGTAAGTTATCCAGGGAGTCAGTCAACAACACTTTCAGATTTTGAGGTTTATAGAATTTTAAAAGTTGAGAACCCGTAGGTAAATACAAGATTCCCATTTATGTAGTGGCAAGGAAACCCAGCTCAATGTTTATGCCTGTTTCCTTATTGGGGAGTTGGGTGTCAGGGAGGCAGGCAGCCATGGGCACGCACTATGAGGCACACCACACTGGTGCCACAGCCCTCCCACTGCCTCTCCCCACAGGTGTTCAAATCGCGGACACCCCCTGAGGCCATTGCCCTCTGCTCGAGCCTGCTGGAGTACACCCCGTCCTCAAGGCTCTCCCCACTAGAGGCCTGCGCCCACAGCTTCTTCGATGAACTGCGGTGTCTTGGAACCCAGCTCCCCAACAACCGCCCGCTTCCCCCCCTCTTCAACTTCAGTCCTGGTGGTGAGAGCACAGCTTGGGCCCTAAGGAGTTGTTGGGCGTGTGAAGAGCCAGGACCGGGGGGCTGAGAGGGGACAGGGCGGCCCTGGGCTTAGCCAGATGCTTCCACATTGTAGCTGGATGCCAAGGCCTTCTCCACTTTTACACTTAGAGTCCTGTGTACACCTGGCCTTGCCGGGTCCCTGTTGGTACCCCATCCTAACCCTAACTGGCTTTCCAAATGCCCTGCCTCTCCCTGACTGGGCATGTGAATTCCTGTGTCTAGAACTCTCCATCCAACCGTCTCTCAACGCCATTCTCATCCCTCCTCACTTGAGGTCCCCAGCAGGCCCTGCTGCCCTCACCTCGTCCTCACAAGGTAAGCTGGGCAGCACGTGTTGAAGGCTAAAGCAGGGCGTGTGAAGTGGGGGCTGTCCTTGGTGACGACAGTCTCCTACAGGCTTCCAGTTGTTGACATTTGATGGCACGGAAGGCGTATTTTACAGTATGTCAGCAGCCAGCTTTATAGGGCAGTACATTTAAGTGCCAACTAGACGACCAAACATTTCTTGGTCTGAACAAATAAACAGAAAGTTGCCCACATTTAAAGATTGGGCCATTTTGGTTAAAAACCCAGATTTCCTGTTTCTTTGGGGAAGAAAATTGGATTTGGCAGCTGTGATCTGCCTTTCTCCTGACAGCAGCTGGAGCCCTGTCCAGCTGCCCCCCTCTCCTGTGGAGGGTGGCTCCCTGACGTGAGCCACTGTAGTGTCAAGCTGGCCCCTTGGCATCTGAGTTTGTAGCCCTGATCCTGAAGTGACAGCTGTCAGCTTCTTGCATAGTGTCTTGAAGCAAGTTATGCTCTCATGGGCATGGGGGTGGGGTATGATGCAAAAGCTAACTGTCCACTCCTCCCCTCCCCTCCTTCAGCTTTAACTGAGACTCAAACCGGCCCAGACTGGCAGGCACCTGATGCCACACCTACCCTCGCTAACTCTTCTTGAGGGCCCCACCAACTACCCCTCCACATCCATCTGGGAACTCCCAAGTGGGGCTGGGAAGGGGGGCCATAGCCCATCAAGCTCCTGCCCTGGCTGGGCCCCTAGACTAGAGGGCAGAGGTAAATGAACTCCTACCCCCAACATCTAGGCCCTCCCTCCCTCACCAGCCTCACCTTTGTGGGGGGCTTTTTAAAGAGGATTTTAACTGGTTGTGGGGAGGGAAGAGAAGGATGGACAGGGGATTTGGGGGTATGAGGACCTTCTACCCCTTGGTCCCCTCCCCTCCCCTAGGCTACCACTACTTCCCCCCTCCCCATGTCCCTTGTAAATAGAACCAGCCCAGCCCACCTCCTCCTCCCTTCCCTGGCCCCCTGGGTGTAAATAGATTGTTATAATTTTTTTCTTAAAGAAAAACGTCGATTCACACCATCCAACCTGCCCCCCCTTCAGCTGTACCCCCCCTTGTCCTCTGCTCCCAAGGCTCCCCCCTCTCCCATCCTGGAAGGAGGGAGTAGGAGAGCCCCTGGTGTCTTAGTTTCCACAGTAAGGTTTGCCTGTGTACAGACCTCCGTTCAATAAATTATTGGCATGAAACCCTTCTTCCTGTCTGGCTGCCTGTTTCCACAGAGGTGAGGGGGTTCAGGGTTTGGAATAAGTTGTACCTTAGGCTGGAAACCCCTAAAGCACTAGTACTTATCCACCACAGATGTGGGGCTGCCCATGACCTCGCACAAACCAGCTGCTTCAGCTGGGGCAAGGGTGAGTGTCCTGGGTGATCAGTGAGATGAGTTCAGAGTGGCTGGCACCCCAGAACTAAGAGGCAAGGTCAGGACTTGAACAAAGGGATGTCTTCTGCAGGGTCCAGATGGGACCCCGGATGATGAGTCTGTCAACTCAGTGGGGGGGTGTGTGTGGACGGGCAGATTACCCCGGGCTTGACTCTGAAACACTTGCCTCTCTTCTCTCAGGGATGTTGGGAAGTGGCGGCCTCGGGAGGGTGGAGGTAGAGAGTTTAGTTTCTCCCTTTTTTTTTTGAGGTGGTCTTCTAATTATAGCCCAAGTCTGCCTGGAACTGGAGATGAGTTTGCCTTAGGCTCCCAAATGCTGTGATTGCAGGCTTGTGCCACCTTGCCTGGATTTTCCCCTTGACTTTTAAAATATGCTGGAGCCAGATGGTGGGCACCATGGGCAGAAGGAAATGACGTCTCCACATGGTGCCAAGCAGTGAGTGGGTAGGAGGCTCCAGAAGGGAGCGAGCAACTTTGGGTCCTCCTGATGGAGTCTCCTGATGCCCAGAAAGGAACTTTGGAACATATCCTTGAGGGATTCTAAGATTTCTGGGCTCTGCTAGACACTTCCATCAGCCCCAGGGGTCCCTGTCTACCCTGCAGGACAGAATTATCCCTTTGCTCAAGCCAGTTATGAAGTAGGGTGAGAATGGCTACCTTGGGTTAAGAGACAGACCTAGAAGGTTCACTGGTCACTGGGGTTGTCTACCAACTCGACCCTATGCTCAATTCTGTTCATCCTCTCTTGGACCACTGCCAGCCTCACACTCTTCTTGCTCTGATCCAGGGAGACATGACATCCTGTGACATGCCTTCAGTGACTCACCCCAACTTCCAAACCCTGAGCATATCTCCCAGACAATGCCCAGCCCCAGCAACATTCTGCTTCACTTGTTGGAGCATCATGGTCTGTCAAGGTCTGGGGGAGCCCTGCCCCCCTGGTCTCCTATACTCATCTTAGGGAAGGGAAGGATACCCTATGAAAAACAGGATCCCTTCCTGTTTCCAAGGCCCCTCAAATCCCAAATGCTCCATGACACTGCCTTCTCCAGGGGAATAAACCCCGGACATGTGACATCTTTGGGCTTTAGATCTTACTCAGAACAATACAGATGGTCCTAAGAACTGCGTTCAAATCTCACGACACCTCTACCCAGCTTGAGACTTGCTGTTTCCTTGCTTATACAAGAGGGATGATACACAATGTCCGGCCTGATGGACAATGCTAAGTGCCCTGCTTCAGACTGCCAGGCAGTCGGGTGTTCACTGCAGCTATAACTGGATGTCCTGTCTGGAATGTTCTTTTCCACTGGCAGATTCCTGCTTTTACTTCAGGAACTGGCCACTAGGAGTCTCTCACTCTCGACCATCTCCTGTGGAGGCTTGCTCCCTATCCTCAGATCCCACTGTCCCTCCACTTTCCGGTCACAGCCTAGGGATCCTCAGGTCTGACTTGCCGCTGGCCTGTGGCACTACGGCCCCTGTGAGGGAAGCCTTGAGCGCGGAGGCCCAGAGAGCTAGGGCAGCACTCAAACTACTTCCATCTGCTGCTCCTGCCGGGCTGAGCATGCCCGAGTTCAGAGCTGTGTCTGGTTCATTCCTGGCTCTTCATCATCGCCCAATCTGAGCTGAGTGCTGGGGGTACCTACAGATTTCTTTTCATAATGTCAGAACTGAGAAGAAGCAAGCTCAGAGAAACTGCGTGCCTTCCTGTACCCAGTAGAGCTAAGTCCCAGGCACCCAAAGTCCAGGGGAAGGTGTGTGGGGGTGGGTTTACGAGCAGATCTGAAGAGGTATATGAGAGTGTGTGGCACAGGCCTGGCCTATGGTTGGTGCTCAAAGGTTACCTGGTGTTGCTGAGCACTGGGTGATGCTGTGCAAAGAACCTGGGCAAGCCCTGTTTCTGCAAGAGCAGCAGGGGCTGAGGCCGATCGCATCTCTTCACAGCGCTTCGGTTTCACCTTGGGCAGAGGAAGGTGACAGGAGAAACCTGGCAGGCTTGTTCTGAGGAGGCGGCAGTTAGAAGAGGCCAGCATGGTGGGTTCCGCCATGTGGGTGCCAGCTCAGCTCACCAGAGGGGTCCTCCTCTCCCGAGGTGCCGACTCAGTCTTGTAACCGAACCCTTTCGTCCTTTCTCCTGCACTCTGTCACACAAAGGCGGTGTCCAGCTGCAGCAGTCCACTCGCCTCACTGGCGCCCAGTGCCGCCTGGCACAGCTGCAGTGTATCCTCCAGTGCCAGGGGCTGGGATGTCTCAATGATGGCGATGGTCTCTCCCAGCTCTGTGCACATGATAGTCTGCTGGGGTTCAGGGGGTGGAGGCGGGACAGGAGACGGTGACCTGGGAGGCTGTAGTGTCAAAGCCCTGGCTCGGGCATGGACCTGCTGGTGCAGTCGCAGGCCCGCCATGGCGCGGAACCAGCGGCCACAGGTTCCGCAGTAGTAGGGGCTCTTGTTGTAGAGGCCAGTGATGGGAAGACGAGGGGCACGGGCAAAGGCCACCGGCCGTAGGTGCAGGCGCCGGTGCTGCTGTAGGTTGGAGCTCTGTGTGAAGCGCTTGCCACAGTCCAGGCACTGGTAGGGACGCAGGCCCGTGTGGGTCAGCTGGTGGCGGCTGAGGTTGGCTAAAGAAGCAAAGGTCTTGCCGCAGGAGTGACACTGGTAGGGCCTCTCGCCTGTGTGTGTCCGCAGGTGGTTACGCACATGGACCAGCTTCTTGAAGCCCTTGCCACAAACCCCACAGCTGTGCTGGCATTCAGGGGAGCCATGCCCTGCACGCCAGTGCCCAGAAAGCTGGGAGGCTGAGACAAAGGACTTGGGGCACTGTGGACAGAGCAGCTGGGCCGGCGGAGGTGGAGGTGGGGGCGTGGGCTTAGCTGGAGCGGGGGAGACAGTTGCTACCCTGGTGGGGGTTCCGCTTTTCCCAGTGTGGGTTCGCCGGTGGTAGAGGAACTTGGTCATGTTGCTGAAGGTCTTGCCGCAGCGGCAGCGGTGCAGTGGGTTGGCAGTGTGGGCTCGCCGATGGGCCACCAGTGTGAGCTCAGTGCCGAAGCCACGGCCGCAGTCGACACAGAGGTAGCGGGCCTCCCCGAGGTGCAGCCTCTGGTGCTGCTCCAGAGAGGCCGCCTTCTTGAAGACCTTGGAGCAGGTGGTACATTCATGGGTACCACCCACGTGGGCCCGTCCATGAGCCATCAGCCTGTTGGCAGAGCTGAAGCTGCGCTGACACTGGCTGCAGTGGTAGGGGTGGGTGGCAGATGCTAGGCCACGAGATGCCCGGCGGCGGCGGCGGCGTGCCCCTGAAGAGGCACAGTGCTGGGGACAATCCCCACAGCTCTGAGTTGGATCGCCTGTGGCCTTGTCACCTCCCAGATCATCAGCAGTGAGCTCTGCAGCGGCTTCCTCCTCGTCTGACTCCTCCTCCTCCTCCTCTCCCTCCTCCTCCTCCTCTTCCTCCTCCTCTAGCCCATTACGCTCTTCTTTCTCCAGGGAGTCAAAGTGAGTGCCCTGATGCTCCAAGAACTCTTCAGGGGTGGCACAGAGGGTGGAGCACTCCGGACATTCATAGGGCTCCATCTTGACTTCTGCTGGCGGGGGTGGTGGTGTTGGGGGAGGCAAAGGCGGCAGCACGGGCGGCTCTTTGTCTGCTGTACTGGAAAGGTGCTCTGTCTTGCGATGAGCTACCCACAGCTCTGGTGAGGGGAAGAGCTCCTGGCAGTCTCCACACTGGTACTGGATCTGGCTTGCAGACTCCTGCAGGTGGGCATCCTGGTGTGCCAGGAGCTCACTGGGGGAGAGGATGAGCTGGCTGCATTCACCACACTGGAAAGGTCCCTCCCCAGTGCCAGGCACTAGCTCAGGCTCCAGGCCTGTGGCCTGGGTAGTCAGCACCTCCTCCTCTGCCATGGTGGGCAAGTGTTGCTCCTGGTGGGAGAGGACTTCCTCCAGGGTGTTGTAGAGGCTGCCGCACTCAGAGCACATGAACTGGTGGTGCTGGAAGAAGAGGGAGGAGGCGAGGGCCTCCCCAGGGGTCATCTCAGTTACTGCTGTTGCCAGCTCTGCCAGCTCTCCTGACACAGGTGTTGAAATTTCCACTGATCCTGGTGACTGCGTCGGCATCTCAGCTGCCTCTGCCACCATCTCTGCCATTCTGGGGAAGGCAATGCCTGGAGAAAGAGGGGCAGGAGCCAGTGGCACGCCAGGAACCCAAGGAGAGTGGGTTGTCTGGGGCGCTTCCTTGCTCATTCCATTACTCACCAGTCTGTCAATCAACTTCAATGTTGATACCTCAGTCTTTCATGATGTCGTGTCTCAGCCTGCTGCAGCTACTACAGGAGGGTATCTGCAAGACAGAGTGGGTACTCTGGAGCCTGGCCTCTGATGCTGCCCCCTCAGAGATGTGCGCTCACAGACACAGACACACACACCCCTCTCAGCCTTTGCCCAGGATGTTTCCTTTCTGGGCAACCCCTTCCCTGTTCTGGTACACTCACTCGCATGGAAAGCATTTAAAAGAGAGAACTACACCTCCCTCAGCTTGAATCTGCGCTCCTGTTTTCCTCACAGGGTCTCTCTGGAACAGCCCCGGCTGTCCTGGAACTCACTCTGTAGACCAGGCTGGCCTCCAACTCCCGAGTGCCGGGATTAAAGGCGTGCACCACCACTGCCTGGCTCTTGAGCTCTCCCTTTTCGCTCCCTCTCTCGAGACAGTTTTCTCGCCTGTAAAATGGAACTAAAAGACGGACTGGCCACAAAACTAAGGTACTTTGTTAACAAAAGCCAATTCCCTGGGTTTGTATGCAGCCCAGGCTGGCCTCAAACTCGCTATGCAGTAGAGGATAGCTTTGAAGTGATCCTTCTGCCTCTGCCTCCTGAGGGCTGGGATTAAAGGCATGCGCCACCAACACCCAGCTTCAATCCTCATCTTTTTAAAGGACAGTTTATTTTTACTTTATTACACTTGTTTATTAGTTGAGGGCAAATGTATGGAGGTAAGATGAGAACTTGCAGGATTTGGTTCTATCATGCAGGTTCTGGGATGAAACTCAGGTCATCAGGCTTAGTGTCAATTGCCTTTACCTGCTGAACCATCTTGAAGGCCCCCCCACCATTTTTTGCTTATGTTACTGTGTGCATGTATGCATGAATACATTCCATGGCATTCATGTGGAGGTCAGAGGACAACTTTTTGGAGTTCATCCTTTCCCTGCAACATTTATGTGGATTCCAAGGATTGAACTTGGGTCACCTTTATCTGCTGGGCCATCTTGCTGGCCCCTGCTTTTGGTTTTTGTTTATGAAACAGGAGTTTATATGTACCTAGGCTAGCCCTGACCTCAGTATGTACACAGCAGAGACTGGTTCTCAGTCTTGTTTCTTCTGCCTCCCAAGTGCCAGTGGCCACCTTCACCTCTTCACTTCCGTTTGTATGTGAAGCAAGTAGACTTTGCTGGTAGCCCTGGTATAGAAGCTGCTCATGGACTGATCCCAGAGGTCAGCAATTTTAGTTTCTTCATCACTGAGGTGTTTCCAATGCCAAGAAAGGAACATGTTTTCAATGCCCAGCACACAGTAGGTACATAGGAGTATTCAGTGGCTGAATAAGGCTCCCTATAGGAAGTGAGGTCCTGGGACCTTAATCATCCCTGTTCACACTACACTTCTACCAGCCCAACTCTCCCATTCTATGCATTTCCACAGCACACAGCCCAGCACAAGGCCCTGTTTTTAGCTGATGCCCAATGAATGCTCCATGAATAAATGATTTGCTAAATGTTCAAGACCTAAACTTTCCTTATCTACCAATTCCAAATCTCCCATTAAGTGGGTTTTGTTTGGAAACATCTAGCCCTGGCTGGTCTAGAACTCACCATGTAGAGCAGGTGGCCTCAAACTCACAGAAATCTACCTACTTCTACCTCTCCAGTGCTGGCATTGAAAGCATGTGCCACTACACCTGGCTCCTCGTTAGGTTTGAACCATTCCATAAAGGGGTTTTCTAAAAACAGTTAAGACAGGGCTGGGGATGGGGGTGGTGGCAGGAGGTGGGAAGTTGCATTTTGCCTTGATCACATCCCCACTGGCAAGACAGAACTATTCTGGGGGTTGGATCAGAGCATGCTACTTGGCTTGAACCAGAAGGAGTGGATGGACAAACTTTAAAAAGTACGATGAGCTCACAGCAGTAAAAGCATGGTGCATAGGAGCCCATCCACCACGAATCTCATCTAAAAGACAAAACCCTTCTAAAACGCCTTTAACAACACGGACACAATCCTAAGAAATGTCTTTCTAGAAAGTAGCCCAGGTAACCTGAAACTGGCACTTTTCTTGCCTGCATTCCTTTCCCCCAATCCTCCACTGTGCCGTGTCAGGGTAGGTGGAATTCAGCTTAAACCTCTGTATACAGAAAGTCGACCTGAGCACCTCCACCAGGGGCCGGAAAGTTCAACTTTCCCGCTACACCGCCCTTTCCTCCTACCAGACTCCCCTGCAGCGTGAGGGCCCCTGCAGGGGTCGTGTGTGCAAGTGAGCTCAAGCTGGGTCCTGCACACACCAGGGGCTCCACCGACGCCTCCAGGGCACACAGGAAGGAGCTGTCGATCATCCCTCGCTACTCCAGCCCTACCCGCAGGCCCCAAGGCTCTCCGACCCTTACTGTGCCCTCCCGTCTTCCTCCACTCTGCCCCTGCGCCGAGCGCTCTCTTCCCCGCCCGCCCCGCGGCGCCCTCGCCCGTCTCTCTCACCTCCAAGCAGCCCCTGCCGCTCTTGACACGGACCCTCCGCAGCAGGCGTGCGGGACCCCTCACTATCCACGCCTCCCATTGGGCGGCGCCCTCACCCGAGGCGGCCAATCAGAGCCGGTAGCGCAGGGCACGCGCCCTCGCGCCTGCGTGTTGATCCTCCGGCGGGGCTTGCAGAGTTTCTCCACGCAGACATCAGTGCCCTGTGGGCGGTGCCCGGGCCCAGGGGAGGCGCCTGCGCAGTTCTCCCGTGCCGCTCCTTTTCCTGCTGTTTGAAAATTCAGAGAGAAGTGTGCACCCTTAGAGAGCGAGGTCTCCGAAGTGAACTGGGCTACGCGAGGCTTTGACGGGTAGCCTCTCTGGGCGGAAGAGACTGAGCGTCTCTGAAGCATAGCTTCAAAGCCCGACACACTTGAGGAACTTTTCTGGGCCGCCTCAGTTTTACTCATATGCAAAGTGGGCTTGAATCACATCCGCCTGGAAGGCTATTAGAGGCATTGGACTTTCGTATAGGTAAAAAACGTTCAGCTCGCCGGGCGGTGGTGGCGCACGCCTTTCATCCCAGCACTCGGGAGGCAGAGTCAGGCGGATCTCTGTGAGTTCGAGGCCAGCCTGGGCTACAGAGTGAGTTCCAGGACAGGCACAAAACTACACAGGGAATCCCTGTCTAGAAAAACCGAAACAACAACAACAACAAAAGTTCAGCTCGCGGCCCGATTCCCTGTGGGTACCCAATATAACCCACCTAACATAGAAGCCTTCCCGTTTATAAATGGCTTTCGTCTGATTCAGTGATACCCACACAGAGAGCACACAGTACACAGTGGACTGTTTCCACTGCCGTCCGTTTCACAGGAGGAAAAGCTAAGGTCCAGAGAAAGGAGACAGCCAGTATTGAGCCGGTGCCTCCGGCCAAGGTCTCCCGCCTCTCAGGGAGATAATCCCCGGGCTGGAGATCAGTCGGAGAAGAGAGCTCTCTCGGGCACGTGCCAGCCCTGACCTCACCTAAGTGACCTAAGTGGGGAGGAGCAGCGGCCATCACGCCCAAGGCCCCGTGTAGGGGACACGAAGACACAAGGACACGGTCGCCTCCACTTCTCTCTCAGGCTTGCTCTCGTAGACGCAGATCAGGGGAGCTTCTGAGTAGCTCCGAGGCCCAAGAGGGCAGAGAAAAAAAAGAGACTGTGTAGACGAGCGGTTCTACCCCTGGGTGTGGGTGCCTGTGGTGGGAGGAGGTCTTGATGGACGTCTTCGGAATGTGCACCTAGGGGGGAGGGGTCTGTTGCCAAGAGGTATCGTTCTCATGCATGCGACTGGAGGACTTTATACATTGGGGCTGGGGAGCTGGATGAGGGAGGGTTTCCAGATAGGACCTCAGACGGCAGCAGAGCTGAGGCGTCGATTCCTGGATGCCTAGGAACGGGTGGTGGGGTGGGATGTGGCACTTTAATAAAAGTCCGGATTATCAGCCCTGCGAGCTCCTGGGAGCCCTGGCCGTCCTGACTGTTGGCATCAGTCATGTGGGCGTGCAGGTCGTGATCAGGACGGGGATGTAGTCTATGGGATAATTCCAACAGGCCACGTCGTGAGATCCAAGGGCCACACATCGAAACTCAAAACACGATCCAGTTTGCGGGACGCGGCAAAGCTCTGGCGCTGCGCAAGCGCGGCGCGGGCGAACAGGGACGCTTCGGCGGGGTGGGGGCAGATCCGGCGGCCTGGAGGGGTGGGGCTTGGAGGCCTCCTTCTGCGCTTGCGCCGTAGGGGCGTGGCGGTCGCACCTGCGCGAGTTGGGCAAAGGAGGAGGAGCGAGGTGACGCAGGCGTAATAATAGAGAAGGTGCCAGAAAGCTTCAAAACAAGTGGCTGCGGCCGTCGCCCAGGAGTCATCGGACGCCGGAATCTGGTGAGGATCCAGGGAGGCCTTAGGGCGTTTGGTGGCGGGCAGATGGAACCACTTGGGTGCTGGGGCGATCGCAGGACAGCTCGCCCTTGTAGGGCGAGGGGCCGGGCTCCGACGGTACTACCTGCGTGGAGCTCGGGGCTGCCTTTGTGGGTGCCGCTTGCAGAGGTCCGGGGGTCACTTGTGAACGGGACCGCTTGGGTGGGGGCGTGGGGCTAGCTGGAAGGTCCTAGCGGTCGGAACCAAGCGCCACGGCTGGACATTTGCCACCCGAAGTCGCCGGGCGGTGGACCAGGTGCCCTGCAGTGGGCCGCGAGGCTCGTTCCGGGCTGCTGTCCTAGGTCGGCCGGGGCGCAGGTTCGGAACGTACCACCCGGAGAGGGGCGCCTGCGCTTGCCCGGCCCGCCGGGTCGGTGGACCGCTGGGGTCCGGCGTCTCGACCTGGAGGGTGCGGGGCGACCCTGCCCGGAGACGCCTCGCGGGGGCCCCACGCTGGCCTGTGCGGGCTCCGGGCCGCCGCGTCGCTGACCACGCCGTCCTCCCCGCCCGCCCGCCCGCCGTGTGGGTTCTAGGCCCTGGTTCTGAGCTTGTTCCGCACCCCTCCCCTGGGAATGGCGTTGCCCGGGTCGACCCCGGCCCCGGCCCCGAGCTGGGAGGAGGAGGAGTGTTTGGATTACTACGGCATGCTGTCGCTTCACCGTATGTTCGAGGTGGTGGGCGGGCAGCTGACCGAGTGCGAACTGGAGCTCCTGGCCTTTCTGCTGGATGAGGCCCCCGGCGCCCCTGGAGGCCTGGCCCGCGCCCGCAGCGGCCTGGAGCTGCTCCTGGAGCTGGAACGCCGTGGGCAGTGCGACGAGAGCAACCTGAGGCTGCTGAGCCAACTCCTGCGCGTGCTGGCCCGCCACGACCTACTGCCACATCTGGCCCGCAAGCGACGCCGGCCAGGTAAGGTTTGAATGGGAGGTTGCAGGACTTCTGGGACCGGAACACCCTGCTCCCACTGGGCTCCTGTGGTGTCCTGATACAGGTTTCAGCCCCCGCCCCACAGCCCTTTTCTAAAATGGGAAACCCCAAAGGCAGGCTACTGAGGTAGGAGCGAGCTTGTGGAATTGGGCCGTATCAATCAATAATGATTGTGTGTGGAGCTTTGTATGCCAGGCAGAGGTAAACCTTCCATAGGATCTGTCACCTTATTGCCTGCCCCCGCACAGGAAAAACAACAGGCTCAGAGAAGTTACCTTGTTGCATGTGAGAACTGCATCCTTCATGGTGGCCACAAAGGAAATCAGACCGAGATGTCCGTTCTCTGAAGCTTGCATTAGTAGAGGGAGTCAATTAATAATAAACACGGAACTTGGCTTTAGATACAGTCATAGATTGAGTGAGATGGATCAAAAAGAGGGGAGGTGGCCCTAAACTGGGTAACGATGAAGGAATTCTCTTCCAACAAGATGGCGTTTAAAATGGGGGTGTGGAACATGAAAATACATCAAACACATAGCATGTATAGCAAGTAAGGGGACCAGGATTCAAACCTGCCTGTCCTGTCTCCAGGGTTGAGGCCCTTGATCCCTGGGCAGAAAGGGAAGAGCTGGGAGGGGTCAGGTACCGGGAGGCCTGTGTATAGGCAGGCTGTTGGGCTCTTTTTTGAGAGATAGAGTATGGTGGTTGGGGAGGGGTGATTATGAGCTTTCCTGTCCCATAATAAGCCTGTGGGATTTGTGTAAACAGAAGGGCACCTCTAGGGATAGACTGTCTGATTTTGGAAAAATATGTCTGAGTGTCAGGCTCTAGAAGAGAGGCAGAAAGGCATACTTGTATCTGGGGGCTCCAGAGTAAGCCAGGAGCAGGTAGGGTATTGCAGGAACCGGGACTCCTAAAAGAATAAGCCTGACAGCTGGAGCTGTTGACATGGGTTAGGCAGCCCCATGAGTACTGTGTCCTGGGATGCCTCTGAGCAACCTGTGCCCACGAGGTGCTTGAGAAGGAGTGGGTGTTTGGGTGTGGCCTCTGAGGGACCAGGGTTAGGCATCCTTTGGCTCAGGCTTTCTTCCTAGGAGGCTAGACCTGGGAGGTAAGGAAGCTGGGAATACTTCTTCCATTCTCTTTTTTCCAGTGTCGCCTGAGCGATACAGTTATGGCAATTCTGGCTCTTCTTCCAAAAGGACAGAGGGCAGTTGCCGGCGTCGGCGACAGTCAAGCAGTTCTGCTGGTTCTCAGCCGAGTCAGTGGGACACAGGTGAGTCCACTGGGTGGGTAGGGTGACCGTGTCCCTGTCTTCTTCCTAAACTGTGATAACCTCCTGCATCCTGCCCATCAAGGGAATGGCCTGAAGGGTCATTCTGTCTGTTTTGCAGTGTGTCTGTGTTTATTATTGCTATAGGAAGAAGCGTGTGTCCTGAAGCAGCAGAGTTATGTCACAGGGACTCATGTTTCACTCCGATGGCATCATGTTGAGGCATGTGACCTGGCAGCCTTGGTTGGGCACATTTCTGAGATTTATTTTATGGCAAATGCCTTTCATTAGTTCAATTACTGTATTCCAATCTATGTACATAATCCCTCTCCCCCTAATTTTTAATTATGTAAAATCTCAAACATCCAGAGAAGTTAAGATGGTACAGAGAATATCTTCACTTGGATTCAGGGATCACTAACATTCTGCCACTGTAGTGTGTGTGTGTGTGTGTGTGTGTGTGTGTGTGTGTGTGTAAAATTCTGAGGTTTGTATTGAGCTCTTTGGTAGTGAATTGCAGACATCAGTAGACTTGCCTCTGAATTAGCTGGCATAATTTGAGAATAAGTTTAGTTGAGTCTCTTTGTATTGTTTGTTGTGTGTGCAGCTAAAAACAAAACAAAACAAAAAACCCTAATGATTATTATTTTGAGATGGGCTTTCTTCCTGTAGCCCAGGCTGGCTTGGAACTCACTTTGTATGTACCCCAGAGTTACCTACAACTAGAGCAGTGGTTCTCAACCTGTGGGTCATGACCCCTTCGGAGGGTTGTCAAGTGACCCTCTCACAGGGATCACCTAAGACCATCGGAAAACACGATGATTCCTACCAGTAGCGAGATTATGGTTAGGAAGCAGCAACGAAAATGTGCGGTTGGGGTCACCACAACATGAGGAACTCTGTTAAAGCTCACAGCACTAGGAAGGTTGAGAACCCCTGAACTAGAGGCGATCCTCCAGCCTCACCCTTCCCATGTGAGTCGCCATGCCCAACTGGCATGCAGTGGTCTTTTAACCTGTATAGAATAGAAACTTCTTCATTACCAGGCAGACAGACAGACTGATGGACCTATCTACCTTTTTTTCTTCTGGGGCTGGACCTGGAACCTGGGCCTCCTATATACTAACTGCCCTCTGTACACTAAACCACAGCTCTGCCCCCTCCTCCCCTGCCCAGACTGTTCTGACTTGTCCACCTACAGGGTTGCTTGGTGTGTACACCATTCTGATTGCTCTTGGTTGTCACATGATGGTATCCTGTCTCTTTTCTCTCCATCTTCCTCTGGAGTGGGATTTAGGTGCAAAGGATTGGTTAGATTGGGGTTACGCATTTTTGGCTGGAATGTTCCTTGATCAGTGTGGTCCCCTTGTGTTGGTGCCTGTCATGTTTTCATTGACATAGAGACATGTCATCAGTTGGCTCTGGCCAAATTTGTACGCTGTGAAGTGACTGCTTTGTGGGAGTGGGGTGTATTGACATGTGATGTGCTTATATGTGTATCTGTGTGTAGGTCCACATTCACTGTGTGCATGTATGTGGAGAGGCTCGAAGTGTGTAGGGAAGCACTAGCTGTCTTCCTAATTCACACTCTGTTTACTGGGACAGGGTCTCTGGCTGACCTAGAGCCAGCTTGCTCTGGGAATCCTGTCTCTGCCTCTTGAGCACCGGGGCTACAGGTGGGCCTCCAAGGATATGCTGCCTGGGCAGCAGGCGCATTATCCATCTGCGAGGCTCAGTGAATAGATGTAACTTTCTTGCTTTGGTTAGTAGTGTATAAGATGATGCTCTTCAGCTTGCTCTGCGCTCAGTCGTCCCTGGGAGGGGCAGGGGTGTAACATCGTTCTGTGAACGCTGCCTGAACCATTTGCCATACTAATGTTTGTAAATAGTGACTCACTTGTTTATTTGCTTGTTTGTTTGACAACTTGAAACAGGTTCTCAGTTGCCCAGATCCCCTTGCTTCAGCCTACCCAGTAGCTGTGATTACTGTTCTGTGCCATGAGGCTGGAACATTGAGTAATTTAAACAATGTCATGTTTTTGTCTTCAATTACTTTCTGTGTTTATGGTGCTAGAGATTAACCCCAGGGCTCTGTTCATACTAGGCAAGGCTGCTGTCACTAAGCTTTGCCCCCGGAGCCTCATGGTGGGATTTTAGACAGGAGCTCCACAGTTGAGCTGCTCTCTCCAACCCCTCTTTTCTCTTTCCAGTTTAGCAACAGGGTATCACTAAGTAGTCCTGGCTAGCCCAAAACTCACATGCGCTGCACCTGCCTCTCCCCCCCAGTGCTGGAATCGAAGGCGTGCGCACCGCGGCCTGCTCTGTTTACTTTGTTATAGTCAATTAGTCGCTCTTGCCAGCGTTTAGGCTGCTTGGGCTCCGTCCTGTTGACATGTGCGCATCACTCTCTTGAGTGCTTTGTACTTTATGACATTCCAAGGTGTCCTGGGTACTTCTCACCCCCAAAGTCATCTGCCTGTCCAGGAGCCTGGTCTCTGTTAGAGCCTCAATATCTAGAGACCAACAGCTGGGGCTGGGTGTGTGCCCTGCTTCTCAGCTGCATGGGAAAGTGGGTGAAAATGTCCCTCCGAGCTGGGTTTGGTGGCCCGTGCCTATAATCCTTGAGGCTTTTAAATTTGCTTTTAATTGTGTGTATGTTTTGGGTTTGTGCGCTTGAGTGCTGGTCCCCAAGGAGTCCAGAAGAAGGTATCGGTTACAATTACAGCTGCAGTTACTCGTGGTTGTGGATCTCTTCAGGCAGGTGTACAAGGAACTGAACTTGGGTCTTGCACAGGAGTAATGTGCGCACTAACTGCTGAGTCATCTCCCGGGTCCCTGGCTTTTTTCTTTTACGGTGGAAATCTTGGCCGTTAATATTGGAACAGGTTTACTTCCTTTATTTTACAACAGTGATGAGGCAATACCAGATTTTGTCTGGAGAGGTTCATTTGTTCCTAATGTATTCTTCTAGGGCTTGCAGGAGGAGGAACACGTAAGGAGTGTTCTGATTTCCTCTCGACTGCCAAGAGTTGCAACCTATACACATTTGTTTCATTACATCTTTTCCTCCTTCCTTTTTTGTAATTTTTTCCAACTCCATTTTCCTTTAAAATCTTACAGCTAGTGTGTGTGTGCGCGTGTGTGCTCTCACTCGCATGCACATGCTGTGGGGGTTCGTGGTGCACACATATGAATGTAGAGCACGACTCTGTGGAGTGGCCTCTCTTTCCTCCTTCATGTGGTTCTAGGGATTGAACTCTGGTCACCTGGGTCCGAGCAGCAAGCTCCTTTTCCCACTGAGCCATCTCTGCAGCTCTTTTTGGTGCTATTTTGGTTGTAAGGCACCACTTTGTTGTCTAGTCCGCACTGGAATTCCTTGATCTTCTAACTCAGCCTCACTCTCCACTGTCAGCATCCATTAGATGAAGCACAAGGTCGGTTTGTAGTTATTCTGAGCAAGAGTGCGAGTGCGTGCGTGCGTGCGTGCGTGCGTGCGTGCGTTAGATCACACTACCTCTGAGCTATATCCTCAGCTTCTCTGTTTTGGGTGGGAGGATTGGGGGTAAGAAGTTAAGATCTCTTAAAGATAGGCTGGCCTTGAATTCCTGATCTTTCTGCCAATTACTGAGATTAGAGGTGTATGCCACCATACTCTGCTTTTTCCTGAGAAAATGAGACCAAATGGTAGGGATCACACCAGTTGTGTTGTGAACGTGTTGGCCCCTCTTTAGGGTCAGACCTGCAAGGGTCTACTGTGTAGTGGCGTATGCACATTCACCCTTACAGATACTGGTAGGTGGCCCCTCTTCTAGACAAGACCACTTCTAGAAGGCTCCCCCACAGGCTCACTGCACCAAGCGAGGCCTTCTGCTTCTCCTGAACACCCACCTTGGTATTCTTTCTTCCTGGTCCTGAGCTGGCTCTCCTCTGTCCTTCAGGCTCCCCTCCAACCAAACGGCAGCGTCGTAGTCGGGGCCGCCCTAGCAGTGGTGCCAGGCGGCGGAGAAGAGTGGGCCCAGCAGCCATGCAGCAGCAGCAGCAACAGGAGCTGGGCAGGCCCTCATCAGAAGGCAAAGTGACCTGTGGTAAGTACCCGTGGGCCTGGACAGCACTTGTGCCCATGGTGGACTACACAGCTCGAGGGTGAGCCATACTGCATTCATCTGGGATGTGACACCCGGTGGGTAGGTAAACTATCTGTGGAGCACAGTGGTATTTTTGACTTCTCTGGTGCTGTTTGGTGAAGGATCCAAACACACACACACACACACACAGAGAGAGACAGACAGACAGACAGACAGACAGACTACATATGCAGCCTTTTCTGATTCAGTGAAGGGTGTGGTGGGGATAGAGAATTGAGGACTCCAGGTCATGTTGCCAAGTTACATCTTAGCCTTGTTTTTTCATTTTTTTTTTTTTTAGAGACAGGGTCTCACTATGTAGCCCTGGGTGTCCTGGAACTCACTCTGTAGACCAGGCTGGCCTCAGACTCACAGAGATCTTCCTTCCTTTGCCTCCTGAGTGCTGAGCTTAAAGATTCTGTACCACTGTGCTTGGCTATAGCCTGGGCATTTAAAGAAGCTGCCTGACCTTGGGCAGGTGACTGAGTGGGGTGAAGATCATGTCCTCACATCTGTACAGTGAGATGATAATGGTCCTGCCTAGAGCTGTTGTCAGAAGAGACAGTCAACCACATAACCCACTTGGAAAAGTGCCTGGTACAAGCCACGTGTGTATGTGAGGTTTGCTGTCTAGGGCTTGTAGCAGAGATTCCCTGTCCCTGTAGAGCTGACCTTGCTGCTGAGCTGGGTGGTAGTCCATTGGAACTGGGATTGCTGAGACAATGGGAGAGGCTGTCAAGGGCTGGTGGGAGCCAGCCAGGCCCTAGCAGAAGGCTGGGCAGCTACAACATGGCTGGGAGTTTGGATTTTTGTCCATGCTTCTAGTTTCATTTTTTTCCCTCTTTGTGTTGAGATAGGCTTTTGTTATGACCCACACTTACCTGGTACTCACTATAGAGTCCCAAAGCTGGCCTTGACCTTGGAATCATGTGTCTAGGCTGCGGGAACACAGATCAGGGGAAACAGCAGCCAGGCTGATGTACACAGAGGCAGTGGGGTACAGAAGGCCCCTCCAGTCTCTATAGAGGTACTGCTTTCAGGACAAGCTTGAGAAAGCTGGAGAGGGAACTGGGATGTGACCTCTGCAGTGCCCAGTGGGGTCGAGTGTTGGAAGCAGAAGCTTTGTGGGTGGAGACAGGAGGGGCCTTGGAGATCTAGATTTTATTCTGGGTTGTAGGAGCCCCAGAATGGTTCACTTCCCATTTCTTTCACATAGTTTTTCTCATTGAGCGTCTCTTCTTCATCCAGCATTGAGGACACAGAATTAGACCAGGTTGGGAAGTCCGTGGCTTCATGGTAGTGTGTTAAGTGGATAACCACAAATACGCCAAGGTAGCATGAGATCTTAGCTGGCACAAAGCCAGGGATGGGCCAAGTGCTCTGATGGGCCTGCAGGGACACCCTTGTGGAGAGACTGAGGCCAGGTGATGCTAGTGGAAGTCTTCAGTGAGATGCGTCAGATGAGTGTCCAGTACACTCGGAAGAGGCTCCTGGAAGCTAGAGGTTACAGACAGCAGCTGACATGCTTAGGCCAGGATGGGGCCAGCACAGAAGCTGGAGAAGGGGCTCTCGGAATCTGTGGGATCCGTAGGAGGCCTTGGCCTGGGATGCCTCTTCCCAACCATAGAGTAAGCACTTACACACCTGCCTCTCCCATTACTGTGGGGCCTCCCAGGCAGTGGGTGTTGCCCCCACTTCAGAGATGAGGCGGCAGATACCTGTGCCAGGAGCACAGAGCATAGCCAGCCTGTGTCCTTCCGAGGGCCTGGCTTGAGGGGCTGGCTGCCCAGTGCAGGGAGTCCGGCAATTACCACAGCACCCAGCTGGCTGGGTAGGTTAGGGAGCCACTGCCCTGAGGGTTGGGGAGAACCTGAGCAGGACCATCCAGGCTTCAAGTCTCTTCCCTGAGGCCAGGAGGTTGTTAGTCAGGGTGTGGCTGGGATTTGAAGGACCATGAAATGCTCATCTGATGCTGAGTCACCAAACAGGGTGGGGCTGCCTTAGGTTCCTCCTGCTTGGGCCCCAGTTCTCGCTTCTGAAAAATGGGGATGACTTACCTTTAACATGGCCATTCTTGCTCCAGCATGCTTAAAGCGATTGACCCCCCAGTCAGCTGCCACCGTTGAGAGACAGAACTAAATTACTGGGTGCTTGAGGGAGTGAGAAGGGTAGTTGGGGCCCTGGGTATGGACACAGGCCCTGAGTCCACATACTTTTCAGGGCCATCCAGTGGACACTGCTGAGTGTGATACTTGTCTGACCTCCAATTCTCAAGACAGCTGTTGAAGTAGGGCCTGTGTCCATCATTATGCAGATGTAATGAAGAGCAAGGGAAGGAGACCATGGCAGCAGAGCTGGGCCGGAGCTCCTCTGGCTGTTCCCTCGGTGTCTACAGAGTGCCTGCCGGGGCCTGGTTCTCTTGAGCTGGTTCTCTGGAGGGAAGATAAGACAAATCAGAGGTTCCAGACAGGAAGCATCCCACATGGAAGGCGAGCAGGAGCTAAAGCCTGCGTGTGCATGTGCCTGTAGTGGTCACAGGTTGGCTCGGAAGCCGTGAGGGTTTGATGGAGAGATGGGAGAAACTGCTAGGAGCGGAAACAGGCCAGGCAGGTCTGGCTGTGGGGACTAGGCAGGTGGCCCTCCTGCCTCTGGTCTGGCTGTGGGGACTAGGCAGGTGGCCCTCCTGCCTCTGGTCTGGCTGTGGGGACTAGGCAGGTGGCCCTCCTGCCTCTGCCTCTGCCTCTGAGAGCTGAGTTACAGACGTGAGCTGTCAGAGCTGGCTCTGCTCCCTCCTTCCCTCCCTTCCTCCCTCCCTTCCTCCCTTCCTCCCTCTTCCCTACTTCCTTTTTTGGAACTTGCCATATAGCCAAGGTTTGACCTGAACTGACCGTCCTGCCTCTGTCTCCAAGCATGTTGTCTTGCCATGCCCAGCTTCCAATTTTGTTTGTTTGTGTTTGTTTTCTTGAGACAAGGTCTCTCTGTGTAGCCCTGGCTGTCCTGGAACTCACTCTGTAGACCAGGCTGGCCTGCCTCTGTGCCTCCCAAGTGCTGGGGTCAGAGGCATGTGCCACCACTGCCTGGCCCAGTGTTGTATATGGAAAATATACAACAGATGGAGTGACCTAATAATTCTGAGGCTCGTCATGAGTTGTCCATTATGGCTGATGTCATCTCATGGGTATATGTCTTGCAGTCATCCCAATTGTCATTTGTCTTGTTATTTATTTCATGGACAGATCCAATGTCTTTTTTTTTTTAAGTTTGAATTTTTAAAATTATTTTTATTTTTTTAAGTTTTCTTGGGATAACACACTTAGCTCAGGCTGGCTTGGATGGAACACCATATACATATACAAGCCCAAGCTGGACTTGAATTTGTGACAATCCTCCTCGCCTCATTCTCTTACATTAGGATCACAGGTATGTACCAGCACTCTCTGCTGATGTTTGTATTTTCCAGGCTCTCTCCTGGGGTCTCAGTGTTTTTTCTTCCATCAAGAGTCAGTTGCTTACTTTCTTTGAGGTTTGGTAGCTGCCTCTCTTGTCTAGTTCAGTGGGAGATGAAGGAGTTGGCATTCAGAAAGATAACTCTGGACTAGTCAGGACACAGCCAGACAGCTGGAGTGGGAGGCCACGGTTGAGTCCAGGAGGGCAGTGGCCAGCCCTCACTGTGGTGTGTATTTCCGTGGAGGCCATGTGGACTGTGAGAGTCTAGGTGTTTGTCCAGCCCACCCACCCAGGAACCCCAAGGGAACTCACCTCAGGGCTCTCAGACACTCCAGTTGGAACCTGCTCCCTCCATCACTCTGGTGTTACCCAAGAAGCCCTCTCATTTCTGCACCTTTTTCTGCCCCCAAGTGAGGCAGGGACAGGGAGGTGCTCAAGTTCGTGTGTGTAAGAGGCATGTCCCCACCACGGCCGAGGTAGAGCTGTTGTAGCCAGCCCCAGCCAGGGCCACGGCTGCAGCCTGAGCCGGGCATGTTGCTTCCTTCCTGAGTGCCTCTCTGCGGCTTCTTCCTTGTTCCTGCCAACTCAGCACCCACGCGAAGCGGCTCTAGTGGTTGTCACTGAGGCCGGGGGTCTTGTCCTCACGTGTCTGTCATGCTCGGGGCCCAGTGGTCACCGTGGACCTTTGAGGGTAGTGCTGCGGGGAGACCGCTGAGGTGTGCAGAGGTGTGGTCACCTCCAGATGTCTGCAGCAAGTTGCTTTGCTGCTGAATGACACCAGAGCTCCCAACCCTGCTGCCAGTGTCCTTCTGCCTCCTTTCAGCTGCATTGTCCCCTCAGCTGGTGACCGTCCTAAGCTCTTTTCTTGCACATTCTGGAACACTCTTCTCTTCCAGAAACACCCCTCTTCCCGTTTCTCTGGTTTTCCTGGCTGATCCAGTGTATCTTCCTCACATTCACTTCAAGTGCCATTTCCTAGAAAGGAACTCTAGTCCTGCCTATCATTTTCCCTCGTGGCCTTAGAATGCCTTCTAATTACGTGTTTATATGCGCTTGTGTGAGAGGCAGCCGACAGCACTGGGTGGTTAAGAGCTTGGGCTCTGAATGGAGCTGGGCACCTTAGATAGAATTCTGGAGTGGTCTGTCTAGGTGACTCAACCTGTGTGCCTCAGCTTCTCACCCACAAGCAGGAGGCACAGCATTGCCTCGTAAAGCTGTGGAGATGATCAGAGGGTTTAGGGACATTCTGCACGCAGTGCTGGGGCAGCCCGTCACTCAGGTGGCACCTGTTTACCCTGGCTCAGGGTCAAGGAGAAGCCTGTGTAGTTAGCAGGTGATTCAGGACTGGGGTGGAACTATGGCAGGTGGAGCTCACTGTGTGCCTCCTGTCCTTCTCTTTCCTGTGCTGTGATCTGTGTCCAGGTCAGAGGTGGGTTGTGGGCTGGCAGAGCGTTTCCTTACCTGTGAACAGCAGCGATGAAAGTACCTGAGGATTAGATGGGCTAAGACAGGAAAAGCCCCAAGGTGGCCCTGTCATGGGAGGAGCGCTAACAGTGGGGCTTGTCCCTGCCACGCCTGTGGCATGCCCTTCTTCATCCTTGGATGCCTGGTACTCTGTGCTCTGTCCTCCACACGTGATCTGAGTAGACGGATGTTTTCAATGTCCATTCAGTAATCTATGTGCTGTGGAGGAGGAGGGTCAGGGAAGGGCCTGGCTGAGCTGGAAGTGGGTCTCTTATGCTCTGCTTTGCTGGGTGAGTGTGTGTGGTCTGGGCAGAGGAGGTGGGTAGATCATTCTGTGAGGGCATGAGGGGTATTTTATGGTGGCCAGAAGGCAGGGCGTGGGAAGATGGGACAGTAGTTGGGAGGGTTGGAGGAGATTGACTTAGAGACCCAGTAGAGAGGTGAGAGCCTGGGTGGGAGCCATGTGGATAGAGAGGTGGGTTTTGAAATCGCAGTTCCTGATTCTGTGTCCTTCTGTGGCTGGAAGTCTGAGTCAGGCACTATAGCAGCTGCTTCATTGACTCCTCGTGACCACCGTGCAGCAGGGACCTCTTGTTTGTGTTTTTCAGATGGGGAAACAGGCTCAGAGAGGTGAGGTCACATGCCCAAGGCCCCACAGCTAGAGTATGGCAGAGCTGGGATTCACTTTCAGGTCTGTGGGACTCTACCAGCTGCCTCTGGCTCTGCCTCTCCCCAGCCCTGCATGGCCTTGGGCAGGTTCTGTTTCTCCCACTCCCCCAGTCCCCACCCTCAGCTGGGAAGATGTGGCCAGAGGCTTACAGGAGTCGAGGATGGGGGCCCAGAGGATGGAGGCAGCTGGGTCCATGAGTAGGCCTGGGAGCTGAGGCTGGGCCGACTTCTCTGGGTTCCCCTGAAGGCACAAAGAGGAAGGGTTTGGGGTGGGGGGAGGAAGTGAGTGTGGTAAGAAGTCATCTGGGGTTCTGGGGACCCGCCTTCTGCTTTCTGCTGAACTTCCGTGAAAGGTGACAGGAGCCCACAATGCTAAGACTCATCCTCCTCCTAGGGCTTTGATTTCCCGTTGGGTTGAAGGTGGCCCCTGACCTCAGGGTTGGGGCATGCCCGGTGTCAGTCACTTGGCATTTCACACTGTTGGCCCCTGTGGTTTCAGGAGCATCCAGTGTGCCATGGCCTCACCAATGGCTCGTTGCTTTCTGCCCACTCTTCTCTTTAACAGTTCTTCAGGCAGAGATGCCTTGGTCTAGGTGAGGACCTGTGTTTGCAGAGGCTCTGACTTGCCCTGGGGCACAGCAATGGTCTAATGACCCCTGGCTACAATGATTTCTATTCTTGGAGAAGCTTGCTGTCTGAATCTAGGAGGCTATGCCAGGCTGTGTGACTTTGGGCTGGTCACTTTGCTCCTGTTTGCTTCCACTTCCAAATCTGTAAATGGGATGTTGAAAGGGCCTGCCTGACAGGGTTGTTTGTGAGTTGAGTTCTGTGATTAGGCACTTGGGGTCCAGGATGTTTGGCAGTTATCAGTGTTCTAGAAGTGTTGGCTGTTGTGGTTCCCAAGCACAGCTGCACCTTGCCCAGCTGTGTCAGGTATGAAGAGGCAGCACTGAACAGCTTCCCACGGGGATGTGGACGAGAAGTGATAAGCCCAAACTCATGCTAGCTAGCATGGACTGTCTTTAGAAGCCCTGTCTTGGTCCCCTGGGCAGAGGTGCCACCTCCTTTGGGCAGATGTAGGTAGTGGCTAAGTAACAGAAACATACCTCAAAGTATTTCAGTGAAAGTGGGAACTGTTGGTGGTGCCTGCCAATCCTGTTGGTGGTGCCTGCCAATCCTGATGGTGGTGCCTGCCAATCCTGTTGGTGGTGCCTACCAATCCTGTTGGTGGTGCCTGCCATTCCTATTGGTGGTGCCTGCCAATCCTGGTGGTGGTGCCTGCCAATCCTGATGGGGTGCCTGCCAATCCTGATGGTGGTGCCTGCCAATCCTATTGGTGGTGCCTGCCATTCCTGTTGGTGGTGCCTGCCATTCCTGATGGTTCTTCCTGATACATAATGAACTCAGGGGTCTCCTTCCCTTTTTCTTTGGCCCTGTGTGGGCTTCATTCTCCTCCCTGGGTGGCCCAGTGGCCCTTAGCAGCCTTGGGCTTACTTCTCTGTCATTGTACCTTCTGTGGAAAGAGTACTGTACCTCAGCAGAGCCTGGTCTGTTGTGCTTTGCTGAGACCCCTTGCTCCCTGGAGCTTGCTGGGAGGATGGGCTGCTTGTTTGATCAGGGCCTCTCACTGTGTGAGAGGTGATGTGAGGCTGGCTGCCATTCACAAACAGTCACAAATACTGAGTACCAGTTCTGTACCCCAGGGTATGTGCCAGAGCAATGTACAGGTCCTTCAGGGGGTTGCTATCTGGGGAACTCAGGATGCCACTGCTAGAGTGGGTTAGAAGATGACATGTACCTTTGGGAAAACCAGGCTGGGTCTGGGGAGCTGAATGTGCTGCAGGAGAGTGAGGTGAGGTGGTGGGTGGATCTAGAGTAGGCCTGATCTGGGTGGGCCTCAATGGGAGGGGGCACTGGAGCAAAGAATTGTAGGAACTGGGGAAAGAATACCCCTCAGTGGGAGAGGCAGTGTTGAGCTGGATGGAGTCAGCCAGGTGATTCAGGGAGGTGAGGAGGTGTTAAAATTGGAGAGAGGATACCACATCTCAGAAGTAGCAGACCAGGCCTCCTAGAGAGGAGTAGGTGTCCAGACTTCCTTGGTGTGGCTGCGGGGGAGGGGGCAGAGGGCAAAGGAACTGTGGTGTCCACTGATGAGCCGCTCCTTTTCCGCAGACATCCGGCTCCGGGTTCGAGCAGAATACTGTGAGCATGGGCCAGCCTTGGAGCAGGGCGTGGCATCCCGGAGACCGCAGGCCCTGGCCCGGCAGCTGGATGTGTTCGGACAAGCCACTGCCGTGCTGCGGTCAAGGGACCTGGGCTCTGTGGTGTGTGACATCAAATTCTCAGAGCTCTCCTACCTGGATGCCTTCTGGGGTGACTATCTGAGTGGTGCCCTGCTGCAGGCCCTTCGGGGTGTGTTCCTGACTGAGGCCCTGCGGGAGGCCGTGGGCCGGGAGGCTGTCCGCTTGCTGGTCAGTGTGGACGAGGCTGACTATGAGGCCGGCCGGCGCCGCCTGTTGCTGATGGAGGAGGAAGGGGGTCGGCGTGGGACAGAGGCATCCTGATCTTGGATCTGGCAAGACTGACCCCACTTCCAAGTCTCCGGGCCACCTTCTTCCCTGGAAGATGACCATCTTGCTCCCAGACAACTGTCTATTCAGCAGCTCTGAGGACTGCATCAGGTCTGCAGGTTCCTGACAGCCTCTCCTGTAGGATGTGGGCTTTGAGGCATAAACCACTTCCAGCTGCTTCCTTCCCAAACTCCCCCACTTCCGGGTGGATTCCCTCAGCCTTGGGGACAGGTTTGCTGAGCCCCAAAGCAGAAAGGCATAGCCAGAGTCACCAAAGCTCCCTGTACATTGTGTCTCTCACCTTGGGCTGAGGCTGGCCGGCCCCACACACTTTAGCCTATGGGCTTCTCTCTCAGGATCTCAGATTTTACTGTCCACATCAGGGCTTCAGTCACAGCGGTGTGCCCTGGAGCTGGGGTGCCTGTGGGCTTGCTCACCTCGCCCATCTAACCAGCCAGGGCTCTGCCTGCTGTCCACACAGACACCCAACACTCATCACCTTCCCTGCTCCCTGGAGCTCCATACAGACTTGTCCTTAGACTCTTCGACACAGACTATCACGTGAGTTTTGTGGCCACATCCACCATTCCAGGTCAGCGTTGTCTACAGAGTTAGGGCCAGAACCAGCCACTGTCTCAAGGGAAGGCAAAGACTTGGCCAGTGGCAAGATGTTTTACAAATCGCACCAATAAAACTGCCCTGGAAAGGGCATAGGTGGGCATCATGACTAAGTACTTTTTATTGGTGGGCAAGGGGAAGAATTGTGCCTCCTGTGGTGGCCTCGTGTTAGGGCTGGAGTTGCTGCTATAGGCCTCATTTCCCTTAGCTGTCAAGGAAGGAAGGAAGGCCTCGGATTCATTGCCTCCCAGCTCTGTTCATATGCCCTTTGTAGAACTCTGTATGTCCATAGAGGGGAATTCTTTTTCAATTTTATGTGTATGGATGTTCTGCCTGCATGTATGCCTGTGCACCAGTTGTGTTCCTGGGGTCCAAGGAGGCCAGAGAGGGTGTTGGATACCCTGATCTGGACTTAGAGCTAATTGAGTAGCCATGAGGGTACTGGGTCCTCTGGAAGAACAGCCAGTGATCTTAACCACTGAGCATCTCCAGCCCTTTCAGCTGTGGGGTGGGTGGAGGGAGGGTGTGCACTGAGTGCAGACTATGGAGGCCCGACGTGGCAGGTCCCTCGGAGCTGAAGTTCCCCCTAGTTGTGAGCTGCCTGAAATGGCAGCTGGGAACTGAACTCTGGAAGAGGACCCCAGGATTTTCAGTCTACTCAGTGAGAGGGGCTGACAGAGCCCTGGGGATGGGAAACCGGAGAGGAGAGGCAGCCAAGGGTCCCCCAACCCTGGGTTTTCACTCCTCATCTTCCTGAAGCTGAGGCGTTCCTTGCTGCTACATGAGCTCTCTCTGTCTCTCTCTCTGTGTCTCTGTGTCTCTCTCTCTCTCACACACACACACACACACACACCCAAGGCACAAGCTCGAGAGCGCAAGTCTCTTACACAAGTCTTCCATCCCTAGGCCTAAGGAGCAAGGACTTGACAGTTGGGAGGTAGGTGGGTACAGATCCCGGGGGCTGCCCTTTTCTGGGGCAAGAAGTGTGCCCGTCTGTGCCTAGGAACCCTTCCTGAACCCCTGATGGTTGGTGAGCAGGGAAGACCTTAGGGGTTGAGTTCTGTCCAGGAATGGAGGCTGGTCCAGCCAGCTTCCTTGTGATCTCAGAGCACAGTTGTACTAGGTGTCCTTCCAGGAAGGGCCTCTGGGGCGTGAACAGTGAAATGATGATTTCTTGCCTATTGTAGACAGGCTGGACAGTGAGGTGAGGCTTGCCTAAGTCTTGCCTGAGAGGAGCATAGGCTTTCTTTTGTTCATTTGCTGAGAACAGGGTCTGCTGTGTAGCCCTGGTTGGCCTGAAACATTATGTAGACCAGGCTGACCTCCAACTCAGAGATCCTCCTGCCTCTGTCTCCACAGTGCTGGGATTAAAGGTATGTGGCACCACACCCGTAGGTGTACAGTTTACCACAATTTAGCTTTGAGGCTCCCTGAATTTTAAGTGTACCTGGAGGTGGAAGCTTCCACCTGCCTTAGCCTAGGTCTGGCTCCCACCTCACTTTCAGGATGCTCCTCTGTTCAAGTCTTGAGGCTGCTTTTCTGACTATAGGCTGTGGCTTCTGCCTGGGCTGGTGTCCAATCCTGCCACTATTTCCATGCCTCTCTTTGACAGTCCTGTGTCCCCCACCTCGCCCCATCTATCACCTATGACTGGCATGTGCATCAGAAGGAAATGAACCTATGTTGGAGGGAAGGAACCCGCACAGGTGCAGTATGCGCCTGGAAGTCTATAGTGACACTAGCCTGAGGCATTGCCTGGCACTTGAAACCTTCCACAGTGGTGCAGGCTCCATGGAGCCCTCCTGGGCTTGTCAATGTTGGGGAGATGACTGACAGACCCAGAAGAGGCTTAGAGCAGGACCGTGGGGACAACCTAAGAGCTTCAAAAGTCTAGAATCAGGATTTTGTGTGGCAGAGTGTGGACAGAACCCTACCTCTGGAGATAGGACCCTGTGAGGGCTTGAGGATAGTGGCCATCATCCTACAGAGGAACAGAGCTGAATGATCCCAGTGAGAGGCCAGAACAGCCCTTTCCAAGGCCTCAGAGAACATTCCTGAATGAGTTGTAGAGACTGGACATTAAATGAGAATAAAGCCACCTACACCTTCATTTGGTCTACATTCCTCTACCTCCACATTCTTGTATGTGGAGAGTTGTCACAGACAGAGGGCCCTTGGGATGACAATATGAGGTGACTGAGGTGGGTCTAGTGCAGATGGGGCCTGGCAGCCCCTGTTCCATGAAGCCTCTGTGGGTGTCACTGGGTTGAAATGAAGACCCTGAAGGGATTCCAGGTTGGGCTCTAAGAGCCACTGTTCTGGTAGCACACAGGGAGCCTGTGACTCACAGGCCAGAGTGACCGGAGAGCTGTGACTGAGTGAGCCCTCAGCATAAGCTGGAGAAGCACAGAGGTAGTGAGTGGAGAGATACTGCCTGTTCCTTAGCGCCATCAGGTTGGGCATGGTGCGTGTCTGTTAACCCGTTGAGCTTAGGAGGAGAAAGCAGGAGGCTTAGGAGTTCAAGGCCATCCTCAACTACAAAGCAAGATTGAGGCCAGCCTGGTCTACTTGAGACCCTGCATCAAAAAGAACAATGAGAGTAAAACCCACCACATCGCCAAGTAAAGTTTGAGTCATGAAATACACATGCAGAAAAGTACATGTGATACTACATAGTAATGTAAATCTTGTAATCCATGTCAAAACAAACAACAACAACAACAAACAAAAAACCATCTCTCCCGGAGGCTCCTACCAGTTCCAGCTGCCTCTGCCTAGAGTGCTGGGATTAAAGGCGTGCTCCACCACACCCGGCTGCTGCAATAGGTTTATTTTTTCATAGATTTTGTGTCGTGACTGGTTTATTTTGCTCACTGATACTCTGAGGTTCTTCCACATTGTGCTCACCTGATATTGATGGGTTTTGGTTGCCCTGTGGGGTGGACACAGTACTGATTCATGTGCTGGGTAGATATTTTGTGTTGTGCCCATTTGAAGCTGCTGGGAACATTCTTTAATTTTTTTTTTTTTTTTTTTTTTAATGAGTGCTGCTCCATTTGCATGTACACATGCATGCCTGAAGAGGTCATTGGACCCCACTATAGACGGTTGTTAGCCTCCATGTGGTTGCTGGGAATTGAACTCAGGACCTTTGGAAGAGCAGTCAGTGTTCTTAACTGCTGAGCCTTCTCTCCATTCCCTGCTGTGAACATTCTTGAGCATATTTGTGTATTTGTTCTGTTTGTGAATACATTCTTCTTTCCACTGGGATCTCCCTTGAGGTAGAATTGCTGGCCATGGTTATGAATAGGCTCTGGTTTGGTAGATGCTGTCTAACACTGCATCCTATAATCCTGGTTATATGTCTATAACCACAGACACAGTGACTTAACTGAACAGACTTTATTTATTATATATTTATTATATATTATTTATTGGTTTTCAAGGCAGGGTTTCTCTGTGTAGCCCTGGCTGTCCTGGAACTTCCTCAGTAGACCAGACTGGCCTTGAACTCAGAGATCCACCTGCCTCTGCCTCCCGAGTGCTGGGATTAAAGGCGTGCAACACCACTGCCCTGCTAAACTAATTTTCTCATTTTATGTCCATTCACTTATTTTGGTTTTAATGTTTCTTTTTTAAATTATTTTATTTACTTATTTTTATTTGTTTTGCCTACATGTATGTCTGTGTGAGGGTGTCAGATCTTGGAGTCATAGACAGTTGTTGGCTGCCATGTGGGTGCTGGGAATTGAACCTGGGTCCATCCAGAAGAGCAGTCAGGTGCTTTTAACCTCTGAGTCACCTCTCCAGCCCGGTTTTAATGTTTCTTTTGTTGTTGTGCTTTGCATGGTGCATACAAGTTTGTGTGCCCATGCAGAGAGCAGAGGACACTGCCTGTCCTTCCTCTCCTGCCTTTTGTCTTCAAGACAGGATCTCTCGGTGAGGAGAAGAGATTTTCAGCTGTTCTGAAGTCAGTCTCACCAGGCTGAATCCAGAGGTCACCAGAGCCGCCGCCTCTTCAGGGGACCTCTTCCTGGTCACAGACAGCATGCCTTATCACAGTACCCACCTGTGACCACATAACCTACCCGCTTCACATTCCTATTACTTACTTTCTTTTATTTAAATAATTTACCCAGGCAGAGAGATGGTCCTGTGGTTAAAAGTACTGGCTGCTCTTGCAGAGGACCCAGGTTCAATATTCAGCACCCCTGTGGTAACTCAGAGTCATCTGTAACTCCAGTCCCAGGGGATCTGATGTCCCCTTTTGATCTCTGTAGACACTAGGCATTCATGTGGTGCACATACATACATGGAGGCAGAACATTTATACACACAAAATCTAAAAATATTTCTTTTTTTTTATGTGTATGAATGCTTTCCTTGTATGTTTGTATGTGCATCATGTGCATGCCTGGTGCCTGTGGAAGTCAGAAGAGGGTGTGGAATTCTCTGGAACAAGCTATGGATGATTGTGAGCCACCGTGTGGGTGCTGGGGATTAAACCTGGGTCCTCTGGAAGAGGCAGTGTTCTTAACTGCTGAGTCTTCTCTTTAGCACCTAATTTTAAGATTACATCCATCTATCTATTTATCTATCATCTATCTATCTTCCATCTATTTATATCTATCTATCTTTCTATCATCAATTTCTCTCTCTCATATATATATATAATCTGTCTATCTATATATCATGTCTGTCTGTCTATCTATCTATCTAGTTAGGTGCACAGGTGCCATGGTTCATGTGTGGAGGTCAGCTTTTTTTTTTTTTTTAAAGATTCATTTATTATGTATACAACATGTCTGCCTGCAGGCCAGAAGAGGGCGCCCGATCTCATTACAGATGGTTGTGAGCCACCATGTGGTTGCTGGGAATTGAACTCAGGACCTCTGGAAGAGCAGTCAGTGCTCTTACCCTCTTACCATCTCTCCAGCCCCCAGGGGTCAACTTTTGAGGGTGTGTTCTCTCTTGACACCATCTGAATCCCAGGGATTGAACTCAAGTTGTCAGGCTAAACAGCAAGTGCCTTGACCTGCTAAGCCATCTTGTCAGCTCAACAATGAGCATCTTTTTTCTTTAACTATAATTTATTTTTACTTCATGTGCATTGGGTGTTTTGCCTACATGTTGTCTGTGAAGGTCTCAGATCCTCTGGAGCTGGAGCTACAGTTGCCGTGTGCATGGTGGGAATTGAACTGAGGACCTCTGGAAGAGCAGCCAGTGCTCTGCTGAGCCATCTCTCCAGCCTCTATAACAGTGGTTCTCAACCTTCCTAATGCTGTGACCCTTTGATACACTTCCTTATGTTGTGATGACCCCCAACCATAAAACTCCTTCATTGCTACTTCAGAACTGTGCTCTTGCTGCTGTTAGGAATTATAATGTTAATGTCTGACACTGGACCTAAAGGAGATCTCAACCCACAAGTTGAAAACCAGTGCCCAACAATGAGCATCTTTGAGGGACATTTTTTTTTCTTTCTTGAGACAGGGTTTCTCTGTGTAGCTTTGCACCTTTCCTGGATCTTGCTCTGTAGCCCAGGCTGGCCTTGAACTCACAGAGATCCACCTGCCTCTGCCTCCCGAGTGCTGGGATTAAAGGTGTGCGCCACCACTGCCTGGCTGAGGGGCATTTTTTATACTTGCTATACTATTTTCTTTTTAGCAACTATTTCCCTAAAGTGGATGTACAGATACATTCTCATCAGCAGTGGGAATTCCCTGCGTCCTGTCCTCACCAATCCTGCTGTAGATGCTTTAATTTGCTCATCTGTTGGGTATGTAGTAGTGCATCATTGTGACCTGTTTTTCTTCTCCCCAGTAATTACTTTCCACTCTTCTAAGAAGATATTTTATTACCTAGGATTGGGGTGTGTGTGTGTGTGCGTGTGCGTGTGCGTGTGCGTGTGTGTGTGTGTGTGTGTGTGTGTTGTATTTGGTCATGTGCACTTGGCACACTTGTGGAGACCAGAGAATAACTTGTGGAGTCAGTTCTTTTTTCCTACCTGTGTGGGGGTCCCTGGCACTGAACTCAGCCTTTATCCACCGAGCCATCCCACCAGTCCAGACAGATTCTCCTTGTTCTTGAGTAAGGACTCTGTGAGGGGTAGGGTGGGTGCATCCCGTTGCATACTTGACTGCCCTGTATGACCCATTTTTATTGTTGCATGTTGTCACATTCTCACCTGCTGACAGCCTCCATCCCACCCCAGCCAACCACTCCTGGACCACACCTTGAACTGAGTCATTACCTGGACGCCTACAGCAGACAGAAGGACACTTCCTGAGTACTTGCACCATGTGCCAGGCACTGTGCCGAACAAAGGCTTTACATTCATTCTTTCCTCACACAGACTTGTAAGGCTGGTACTCATTTCCTCATTATTTAAACACATGCAGGAGAGACCACTTGTCTGAGTGGCGGGACTAGCTGAGTCTCAGATTTAAATTCCTAAGGCTGGGGATGTAGCTCAGTGATAAGGGTAGCTTGCTTAGCATGTCCAAGGCTCTGGGTTCAAGTCTCAGCATCACACACAAATATTCTGGGGTTTGGGGGTCGACTTTGGTATCAGCAGTTGACAGACCAGCCTGGTCTAAAGAGTTCATTCCAGGAAAACCAGGGCTACACAGAGAAACCTGTCTCAAAACGCACCCCCCCCCCCCACAAAACAAAACAAAACAAAACAAAAAAACCTTTCAAAAAGTTAAAAAATATATTTTTTGTTATTGGTTTTATTCTCTTAATTCTTAAAACTTAAACATATATATGTGTGTATGCCTGAGTGTGTGTTTGTGCACCACATATGCAGGAGCCCACAGAGTTTAGATGATGCATTTGGTCCCCTAGAACTAGAGGTATGGATGGTTAGCTGTTATGAGGGTGCTGGAACCAACCTGGGTCCTCTGCAAGAGCAGAAAGTACTCTTAACTCCTGAGCCATCTCTCCAGCCCCTCAAAATTTTAAAATTACATTACTTACCTGTGTGTGTTCATGCATTGTGTGGATGTCTACATGCATTCCACAGTGCACGTGTGGATGTCTACAGACAAGTTGCAGAAGTCCATACCCTCCTACCGTGTGGGGATCGAACTTAGGTAATTGGGCTTGGCAGAAAGCACCTTGACCTGCTGAGCCATCTCACCGGCCCCAAATTCCTCATTTTAATCACAACCTTGTACTGTCTTCCATATCTTCAAACTCCAGTATCCGGACCTCTGATCCCAGCTCCTGCTGTCTAGATGTGACAAGGCCTCCTCCCATGGCTTCAGTCCTTCTCACTGTTTTTCTGTTGTGCACCAGTGGGCCAGACCCCTCCGGCTTTTCCCCCTTCCCCACACAGCTAGCGTCTTAGCAGACTACCTGATGTCTCTCACTAACCCTCGGATAGCACCCCAGAAGGAAACAGAAGTGACCACAGCTGGAACTGGGAAGATAATTCAATGAAGGCACTATTGGCAGAGGTGTGAGCAGGGTTGAGGGAACTAGGAGGGAGGGCAAGGCCACAGGAAACTGACCACACCGCCCTTAAATCTAAATGTCAGGAGCATGACGTGAAATGGTGTCACTGGAACCCATGAGCAAGCCTTGAGCTGGGGCTGTGGGACTTCTGTCGGACAGAAGGTGTTGACAAAGCTTGGAGTGGGAGACAGTCCTGGAATGCCTGATCTTCCTGCTCTACGGTCCCACGGGTGCATCTCAAGGAGAGCCTAGTAGGGTGCTAAGGAGAAAGTGCTAATGGGCGATGCCAGGCTATAATTCCGGCTACTTGGGGAGTGAGGCGGGGATTGAAAATTCAAGGCCAATCTGGACTACATGGTGAGACCTTGTCTCCGAAAGCCAGGGGCTTCGGGAGATAGTTCAGTCTGTAAAGTGCTTGTCATGTAGGCATGGGGAGACCTGAGCTTGGATCCCTAGCACCCATGGAAAGAGTGGGGCACCTGTTTGTAATCCTAACTTCTGGGAAGGTAGAGATAGATGGTTGATTCCTGGGGCTTGCTGGCCAGTCCGTCTAGCAAATTGGTGAGCACCACGTTCAGTGGAGAGACTGTCTCAAAAAATATGGTGAAGAGTGCTTAAGAAATCTGCCAAGGGCCAGGTGGTGGTGGCGCACGCCTTGAATCCCAGCACTCGGGAGGCAGAGGCAGGCCTGGGCTATCATGTGAGTTCCAGGAAATGCACAAAGCTACACAGAGAAACCCTGTCTTGAGAAACCAAAAGAGAAAAAAAAAAAGAAAAGAAAAGAAAAGAAAGAAAAAGAAAGAAAGAAAGAAAGAGAGAGAGAGAAAAATCTGCCAAGGGCTGGGGAGATGGCTCAGAGGTTAAGAGCACTGGCTGTTCACTTCCAGAGGTCCTGAGTTCAATTCCCAGCAACCACATGGTGGCTCACAACCATCTGTAATGAGGACTGGCACACAGGTAGAACACTGTATACAAAACAAATCTTAAAGAAAAGAAAGGAAGGAAGGAAGGAAGGAAGGAAGGAAGGAAGGAAGGAAGGAAGGAAGGAAGGAAGAAGGAAGGAAGGAAGGAAGGGAGGAAAGAAAGAGAAAGAAAGAAATCTGTCAAAGTCAACTTCTGGTGCACACACACACTCAAATTACAAAGTGCAAAGAAGGCTCAGTGGTAGAGCCCCTGCCTGGAATCCCCCAGTGAGGGGCTGGAGGTGTGGCTCAGTGGTAGAGCCCCTGCCTAGAATCCCCCAGTGAGGGGCTGGGGTGTGGCTCAATGGTAGAACCCCTGCCTAGAATCCCCCAGTGAGGGGCTGGGGTGTGGCTCAGTGGTAGAGGCCCTGTCTAGAACCCCCCAGTGAGGGGCTGGGGTGTGGCTCAGTGGTAGAGCCCCTGCCTAGAATCCCCCAGTGAGGGGCTGGGGTGTGGCTCAGCAATACAGCACTTGTGTATAATGTGAGAATTCACTCTCCATTACCATAAAAGGGAGAGGGGCTGAAAAGATGGCTCAGCAGTTAAAAGCATCACTGGCTGCTATTCCAGAGGACACAGGTTCAGTTCCCAGCACCCATATGTTGCCTCACAACCATCCTCTTGTGACCTCTGCAGGCATGCTTGGGGCACACAGAAGTACATAGAGGCAAGACACTTACACACAAATTAGTATTTATAACACCATTATGTGTATGTATATGTGACAAGGGAGCCAGTACGATGCTATCCACAGGGATAGAGGATGGTGGAGGGTGGATGGGGTGGGGAAAGGGAAAGTGACCAGCTCATGCTCCCTTATCTATCTAGCTTTCTGCCTGAGCCAGCAGCACGGCCACGACCTCTGGTCCAGGGAGCTGTCGGAGTCTAAAATAAATGGCAGCAAATGTTCCCCTGAGCTTCTCGGCCACCCTCCTCTTAGCTCTGGGTCCAGCCTCTTAGCTCTGCCATTTCGGCCTTAACAAAAGAAACCCAGGCAGTTCAGTCACGCCCCTTCAGCTTCCTGTTCAAGCTGACAGGTGTCCACATCCATATATCCCTCACCTCCGGGCCTCTGCTCAGGTCCTCTTCCCATCCTACCCGACCTCTCAGAATACACTACTCTGTTTTGTTTTGTTTTTCTAGACAGGGTTTCTCTGTGTAGCTTTGCGCCTTTCCTGGAACTCACTCTGTAGACCAGGCTGGCCTCGAACTCACAGAGATCCACCGGCCTCTGCCTCTCAAGTGCTGGGATTACAGGTCACCACTACCCAGCCAGCACTCTGTTTTTCTTCCCTCCTCTCTCCAAGAGTCTTCCATCTTAACAACCAACTCACAGCTTTGCCAAAGACAAACCAAACCCAAAGCTTGGGGCACAAAAAGAAAAGAACAAACAAAGGATCCAAACAGACAACAGACGCACAGCCCTCTCCCCATCTTCTGTACTTTGTGTACTTTGCCCTCGTGATCTCATGGAGCACATGTGGAGGGCAGGGGACAACTGGGCCATCTAGTCTTCCTCCCGCCTTTATGGGTTCTAGATGTGAGCTCATATTGTGAGGCTCCCGTGGCAGGCTCTCTTGGTGCCAGGTGCACCTCCTCCCTTACTATTATTTATTTGTTTGTTTGTTTTGTTTTTTTCAAGACAGGGTTTCTCTGTGTAGTCTTGCCTTTCCTGGAACTCACTCTGTAGCCCAGGCTGGCCTCGAACTCACAGAGATCCGCCTGCCTCTGCCTCCAGAGTGCTGGGATTAAAGGCGTGCGCCACCACCTCCCAACTTGTCCCTAATACTTAAGTAGAGCATGTATGACTTACGGTTCTTGGGCTGCAGGCAATAGAGACTGACTCCTGCTAAATTAAACACAAGAATATACCTGTGCTGGCTAGGTTTTTGTCAACCTGTTACAAGCTGGAGTTATCAGAGAGAAGGGATCCTCAATTAAGAAAATGCCTCTATAAAATCAGGCTGTAGAAAAAAATCAGACTGTAGGCAAACCTGTAGGACATGTTCTTAATTGGTGATCAGTGGGGTAGGGTCCAACCCATTGTGGGTGGTGCCATCCCTGGGCTGCTGGTCCTGGGTTCTGTAGGGAAGCAAACAGAGCAAACCATGAGTATCAAGCCAGTAAGCAGCACCCTTCATGGCCTCTCCATCAGCTCCTGCCTCCAGGTCCCTGGCCTATTTGAGTTCCTGCCTTGACTTCCTTTGATGATGAACTGTGATGTGGAAGCATAAGATGAATTAACTCTCTCCTCCCCAAGTTGCTGCTGGTTGTGGTGTTTTATTGAAGCAGTAATAACTCTAAGGCATTATCTATTGGAAGAACATGAGAATAGCCCAAGAGCCAGACCCCAGGAAGGGCTGGACGGAGGCCGGGTAGATGAACAGGAACGGCCCCTTAGGGCTCTTACTGCAGCACCAATTGGCTCCAGTCTGGTTTAGACCTTAGGTCACGCAAGCTCAAGATTCAAATTCCAGGGAGAGGCTCTGATTGGTGCAACTCGAGTCATGTGGTCTCCCCTTAGCCTGTAGATGGCCTGGGTTTCTTGATGGACAGCCTCATGGAAATGTCTTTTAGTGGCCCATGGTGGTTCCTCCGAGAGAAGTCAGGGATCTGTGATCGACGAGGGCGGTGGATGCTGGAAAGCAGAGCCAGTGGATGCCCTGGACAGCCCATTTCTCCTCAGCGCCCATCCTCCACCTCCCTGTGGCTCACACTGCGCGAGCTAATGCCCAATCCAGGGACACCTTCAGGCTTTATGTTGAGCCTTTAATTCTCCACTCCAACCCTCTCAGAATATTTCCTTCCTCGGCTTTCGAATCACGAATCAACGCAAGAGTAGATCCCAACCACAAACATCCTGAGCAAGTCCTGCGGATCAGGAATCCAGGAGCAGCTTGGCCGAGAGACAGCCGTCTCTTTTGAAGCCTTGGGTGCTAGGGAGCACTACAATGTAGTTTCCCCCATGATCTGTGTCTTAATGGAGGGGAGGGAGAGGAGGCAAGGGAAGAGGGACACACACACACAGCCCCACCTACACACACACACACACACACACACACACACACACACACACACACATACAACACACACACACACACACACACACACACACACACACCTCAAAAGAAATGTTACTATTTTTCCCCTTCTTTAACCATAACATTTTTATTGATTCTCAGGGAATTTCACATCATGCAACCCACCACACTCACTTCCCAGTCCTTCCAAGCCTGTCCCCCACAACCCTTGTGACCTCCCCACTCCAAAAAAGAAATAAAAGGTCCACTTTGAGTTGTCTATATACTCACTGGAGCATGGTCAAGCTCTCAGTGGCCTGCTCCTTACAGAGCTGAGCCCTTCCCCTCCTGCACCCCCACCAGAAGCCATGGATCATGGAGAGCTAACCTTATCGTCCATACCACACTTTTTAAGAGTTCTCTTTGGTGGTTTCCTGTCTTGGCTGTTACCTTCTTTGGGGGCAGGCGGGGTGGGAGTGGGGGTTGGGGTTGTCACAGAAGCCTTCCATGGCCCTCTCTCTCAGCTGTTTATCTGCAGTCATCGACAGCACAGCAGAAGCAGCCTCCTTGCTCTTCATAGTCAGCGGGGAGCACAGCTCATGGGCCTTCACACCGTTTCACTCGGACATGAACACAGACTCACCTACACACACTTCAAAATAAATGTTATTAATTTCTGAAAGAGAGAGACTGTGGCCTGTGTGTGTGTGTGTGTGTGTGTGTGTGTGTGCAGAAATACTCTCACGTGAAGGTCAGAGGGCAACTTAACAGGAGCTGGTTTCCTCTTTCTGCCATGTGCACCCCAGGGATTGAACTGAGGTGGTCAGGCACCTTAGTCCACTGAGCCGTCTCATTGGCCCATCTCTCTTACTCCCGCCCTTCTTGTTTCCCTTCTTCCCTCCCTCTTCCTTCCTTTGTAAGGGGCTTGCTATGTGGCTCAGAATGGCCTCGAATTTCAGCCTCTTGAGTGCTAGGATTACAGCTATTCCCCCACACATCCCATCCCCCATGATCCGCCTCCACCCCACCCCCACAAGGTCTGATATATCCCAGGTTGGCCTAGGTCCCCATATGTAGCTGAGCATGTCCTTGAACTGCTGACCCTCCTGCCTCCACCTCCCAGGTGCTGAGATGCCAGGCATACATACTCTGCCATGCTCAGTGAATAGGGTGCTACAGATGAAGCCTGGGAGGGCTTTGTGCACACTAGGCAAGCACTTTGCCAACAGAGCTGCACAAACCTTAGGCATCTTTTTAGATTTATTTTCTTTCTGTGTAGCTTTGGCTGTCCTGGAACTCACTTTGTAAACCAGGCTGGCCTTGAACTCAGAGACCTGCCTGCCTCCACCTTCGGAGTTCTGGGATTAAAAGTATGTGCCCAAACCAGGCTGATGAATTCTCTCATCTACTAGAAGACCCAAGTGAAAAGTGTTTCTACCCTCTCCCTCACTCACGTCCAAGCATAAGCTTGCTAGGCAAGCACTCTACCACTGAGCTAAACCCCCAACCCAAATTTACATTTTTAAAAAGTGTGTGTGTGTGTGTGTGTGTGTGTGTGTGTGTGTGTGTGTATTTCTATGTGTGTGAGCATGCCATTATGCAAGTGTGGAAGTCAGAGGACCAACTTGTGAAAGCTGGTTGTCTCCTTCCACCATGTGGGGCCTGGGAATTGAGCTCCAGGCATGCTGGGAGGCAAGCACCTTTATGTGCAGAGCCATCTTGCCAACCCTGATGTTGGGATTTTTGTATGCATTTCTCTCTCTTACTGGACCATGAACCCTTGATGGCAAGAACTTGTTCTTTCTTCCCTCCGTGTGTTCTGAGAACCTGCCATGGACTTTGTGCAGGTCCTCAGGCTGTGTGGATTGAGCAGATGAGTGTTATCAAGTGTCAATTCACAATAGCATGAGAAACATGCTCTGGGGCTGGAGAGGTGGCTCAGCAGTAAAAAGCACTTGCTACTCTTACAGAGGACCTGAGTTCAATTCCCTGCTCCCACATGGGTGACTCACGCCATCCATAACTCCAGGGAATCTAACACCCTCTTCTGACCTCTGAAGGCATCAGGCGCACGCATCGAGTGCATACATACACACACACACACACACACACACACAGAGCTGACATGCTCATACACATAAAATAGAATAATTAAGTCTTAAGCAAAGAAGAAACGAGCTGGCTTTTGCAGTTGAATAGGCAGGCGTTAGCAAGGAGCAGCTGGAGGGAGCATGGATGGGCGTAGGACAGTGTGTGGCACATTAGCTGCTTGTGCACAGGCTCTGAGGTAAGAGGAAGCAGATTCAAATTGTGACCTGGTGTGACTAGAGGTGTGGAGTGGACAGTGGCTAGAGGGTGGGAGCCGGACACTGTGCAGGACCTGAAAGTGGGCTAAAGAGTTGAGGGTTTGTTTCTCCCCCGAGACAGGGTTTCTCTGTAGCTTTGGAGCCTGTCCTCAATCTCACTCTGTAGACCAGGCTGGCCTTGAACACACAGAGATCCGCCTGGCTCTACCTCCCGAGTGCTGGGATTACAAGCGTGCACCCGGCTAGGAGTTGAGTTTTGAGCCTGTTGGCAATAGGGAACCCAGGGATAGTTTGAAACGTGAGAATGCCTTTTTTTCCTTTTCTTTCTTTGTTTGTTTGTTTCTTTCTTTCTTTCTCTCTTTCTTTCTTTCTCTCTTTCTTTCTTCTTCCTTCCTTTCTTTTCTTTTCTTTTTCTTTCTTTTTTTCTGACAGGATTTCATGTATCCCAGGTTGGCCTCAGATTCACTATGTAACCAATGGTGACCATGAACCAGTGGGTCCTGCTGTTCCCTTCTTCCCAGTGCTTCCTTCATGTGTACCTCACCATTGTGTACACCACATGTGTACCTCACCATTGTGTATACCACATGTGTACCTCACCATTGTGTACACCACATGTGTACCTCACCATTGTGTACACCACATGTGTACCTCACCGTTGTGTACACCACATGTGTACCTCACCGTTGTGTACACCACATGTGTACATCACCGTTGTGTACACCACATGTGTACCTCACCGTTGTGTACACCACATGTGTACCTCACCGTTGTGTACACCACATGTGTACATCACCGTTGTGTACACCACATGTGTACATCACCGTTGTGTACACCACATGTGTACCTCACCGTTGTGTACACCACATGTGTACCTCACCGTTGTGTACACCACATGTGTACATCACCGTTGTGTACACCACATGTGTACATCACCGTTGTGTACACCACATGTGTACATCACCGTTGTGTACACCACATGTGTACATCACCATTGTGTACACCACATGTGTACCTCACCATTGTGTACACCACATGTGTACCTCACCATTGTGTACACCACATGTGTACCTCACCATTGTGTACACCACGTGTACACCACCATGTCTGGTCTGTGCTGTGCTGGGACCAGAATCTTGAGGTTCTTGCATGCTAAGCAAGCACTCTACTGACTAAGCCACATTTCAGAAAGGTCACTTCAGGGTCAGCAAGACGGCTTAGAGGGTAGGCACTTGCCTCCAACCTGGTGACCCAAGTTCAATACCTAGGCAGAAGCAGAGCATTGACTCTCACAAGTTGTTCTAACTACAGTATTCTCATCCCCCTCAGTAGAATAGAAGAGAAAATAAGCAAACCTTTTGAAAAAGGAATGGTCTACCCAAAGACCACTGAAGGTGTTCGTATTCACCTAGCCTCCCTTCCACGTTCTATTTATTGATTTATTTTGAGATAGAGTCTCACCATGTTGCCTTGGCTGGCCTGGAACTCAATAAGTAGATCAGGCTGTCCTTGAACTCACAGAGCTCTGCCTGCTTCTGTCTCTTGAGTGCTGGAACTGAAGGCCAGTGCCGCATCCACTCCCACTTCCACGTTTGAGAGGCTCTCTCTCACTGAAGTGCCCTGGCAGGCTTTGAACTTTGAGTCTCCTTGCCTAAGCCTCCCAGGAAGCTGGGATTACAGGTTCAAGCCACCTTGCCCAGTGTCTACTTTTTTTTTTTTTTCCACTGTGTAGTTCAGGCTGGCTCTGAACTCTCCATCTGCCTGTCTCAGCCTCCCAAGTGTTAAGAGTCCAGGCATGTACCACCTCACACAGCTAAAGGCCATTTTAATATTAAGGTGTTTCATGAATTGGATGGAATTTTGAGCCTGACTAGATATGAGGAAGAGAATCCAGTCAAGGAATAGGGCTCATTTATCTGAATTAACTTGATTAGAGGTGGGAGAGTGGGAACCCATGTGTGTGGTGGGGAGGCTATGTGCAAGGATTCGATGTGTTGTTTTGGGAGTGTTTCAGGAGGGGGTTTGGGAGGGAGTGCTAAACCATAGACAAATTTAGGGTTGCCATCATGGACATAGCCGTTGTGGGAAGGGATGATTCATGCTTGCACAGAAAGTGGGTCTTCTTGGATGCTGAGAGGGTACTCTTGAAGATGGTTGTGGTCGCGTGCTGCAAGGAGGGAAAAGCAGATAGGGTTGAAAAGCACACCTTGGGTTTAAGAAGGAGTGGGCTGGCCTGGAGCCTGAGCAGGCCAGTGATGGGTGTGGTTTGGGCTAGACTCCTGCAGGGTTGAGGTTGCGTTTGGCCATAGAACTGTCAGTAATGTATCACTCTGGCCACCAGGGGGCAGCAGCCACATGGAATCCAGGAAGTTAACTGTGGCCAGCGAGCCTCGCAAATCTGGGCAGACTTGGGGCTAGTCCACAGTAAAAGCTGCTTGGTAGCTGGAGAACATTTCTAAGTGAAGGCAGCTGAAAGATGGTAGGAGACTCTTCAGGGTGGATGCGAGTCCTGTCAGAGAGGGTCCCCTGGGGCCCCCGGGGATGCAGATAGCCTATTTGACACTATGCTTCAGCAGTCCTGAATTTGTGTCTTCATTTTCTCTAATTTTGTTTAGTTTTGTTTGAATTTTTCATTTGTTTGTTTTGAAACTTTCTCACTGTGTAGTCTTTCTGGCCTGGAGCTCACTCTGTAGACTAGGCTGGCCTTGAACTCACAGAGATCCACCTGTCTCTGCCTCTCAATTCTAGGACAAAAGGTGTGCACCACTACCCCTTTATAGATAAGTATATATTAATTCGTATTAATGTTGTCAATACAAGGTCTGGCTGTGTAGCCCAGGATAACACCATGCCGCAGCCTCCCAGGGATTGTAGGCCAGTGTCAAGCCCAGTTTGTTTGTTTCTGCCTTCCTTCCTGTCTTTTTTTATTAGTATTAAATTTTTACAAAACTTTATTTGTATGGGCATTTTGCTTGCAGGTGTGTGTATCACATTGGGCCTGGTGCCTGCAGAGGTCAGAAGAGGGCTTCAGATGCCCTGGAACTGGAGTTACAGATGGTTGAGAGTCATCAGGTGAGTGCTGGGCAGAGCTCTTAGCGCTGAGCTGTCTCTCCACCCCTCCTTCCTGATCTTTGTTTGCTGCCATCTCATGTAGCCCAGGCTAGCCTTGAACTTACGATGTATCAAGGATATTGTAAAGCAGCCCCTCCCTCTTTAGCTTTCTCCTTCTGGTACACAGAGAGCTCAGGGCTTGTGAATGTTCTGTTACCCACACATACCTCTCAGCTTTTATTTTATTCTGTTCCCCTTGTTTTTTGTCTTTTCCCATTCGTTATTTGTTATTATTTCTAGTTATGTGTTTGTGTGTGGGTATCTGTGCACATGAGTGGAGATAACTGTGGAGCCAGAGGTGCTGGAGCCCCTGGAGCTGGAGTTACTGGGGGTTGGGACCTGCCTGAGGTGGGTGCTGGGAACCGAACTCAGATCTGCAAAGGCAGTGTACATTCTTGAGCACTGATCCATCCCTTTAGCTGTTTCCCCACATTTTATTTTGAGGCAGGCTCTTGGCCTAACTTACAATCCTCTGCCTCAGCTTCCCAAGCAGCTTGGATCACAGCCTCAGCCTCCTCCCTACACCCACCAAGCGCTGGAATCCAAGTGTCCACCACCGCATCTGGCAAGTGTTCTCACTTGCTGGAAAATGCTCCCCCCTCTGCCTCCCTCTTCTCCAGGACTCATCTCGGGCATCGTCCCCTTCCAGAGGCTGCCCATTGTATAGTATGATTTTTATGCACTCAACGTCACCAAGTTAAAAATTATTGCATTTTTTATATTTACTGGGCGAACACATGCTCTGGCATGCCTGTAGATGGTGGAGAAGCATGCAGGAGTTGGCTCTCTCCTGCCACCATGTTGATCCTGGGCTCAAACTTGGGCTATCAGGTACCTTTACCCACTGAGCCACCTCATTAGCCCCAAACTCACCAATTAAAAAAATACATAATATACGAAATATATATGTATATGGAGAGAAATACTACACACACACACACACACACACACACACACACACACACACACACACACACGGGGGGGGGGGGGGGGGCAGTTCCAGGCTGGCCTCAAACTCACAGTGTACCTCTGCCTTCCAAGTGCTCAGATTACCAGTGTGATGCCATGAAGGATCAAAACTCACCAATTTTTATCTGTTTGATATAGGTATAGTTTGATATGCTCTCACACATGCACACAGAGTTCTGTAAGCACCATGATCATCGTGGTACAAAACGTCTCCACAAGCCTGGGACTTCCTTGCCATCCTCTTGCTGCGGTCCTGCTTGCCCTCTTCATCGCCTGGAATTTCGTATGGACAGACTCTTACAGTATGAAATCATACATACAGTTAACCTCAGCTGTTGTTGTTGTTGTTGTTTTCTGATAGGGACTTGATATGTAGCCCAGGCTATCCTCGAACTCATCGTGATCCTCTTGTTTTCTTGCCCTTCGGCAATCCATTCATACATAGACTTAAGGCACACACGTATATACCTAAAATAAGTAGACAAACCTTAAAAATAGAAAGGAAGGGAGAGAAGAAGAAAGAAAAGGCTGTTAAAATGGCTTATCGGGGAAAGGTGCACACTGCCAAGTCTGATGACCTGAGTTCAATTCCTAGGATCTACTGGATGGAAAAGAGAGCTGTGGGCCGGGCGGCGGCGGTGCACGGTTTGAATCCCAGCACTCGGGAGGCAGAGGCAGGCGGATCTCTGTGAGTTCGAGGCCAGCCTGGTCTACAGAGTGAGTTCCAGGACAGGCTCTAAAGCTGCACAGAGAAACCTTGTCTAGGAAAAACCGAGAGAGAGAGAGAGAGAGAGAGAGAGAGAGAGAGCAAGCTGTGTCCTGAAAGTTGTCCTCTGACCTCCACACATATATGTGCACACACACACACCCCAAAACACTCCCCGAAGCAACACTGAAAAGAACATAGGTGGCAGAACATCGCACATTCTATATTCCAGAGGACAACTTTTATTTTATGTGTATGAATGTTTTATCTGCATGTATGTCTGTGCACCAGGTGTGTGCCTGGTGCCCAAAGAGATCAGAGGAGGGTGCTGGGTGCCCTGGGACTGCAGTTACAGAGGGTTGTGAGCCGCCCTGTGGGTGCTGGAGATAGAACCCAGGTCCTCTGGAAGAACAGCCAGTGCTCTTAACCGCTGAGCCATCTCTCCAGCCCTGGAGGATAGCTTTTGTGGAGCTGGTTCTGAGAATCAAATACAGATCACCTGACTTTCACAGCAAGCTCCTTTACCTGCTGAGCCAACTCACCTGCCTAGGACCCTGTTATTTTCCCATGGGCTTCTGAAATATGAACATCTAGGATGAAGAGAGTGTGAGAGCCGCACATATAGTCCCCTCACCGGAACAGGGGAGGGCGCTCACTCAGACATGCATGGTTCGATGCTTAGAGGAATATGATGCTTTGAGAGTGAGGGCTTCCGTAGATGCTTGGAGCACGCTCATCTTCTCTGTGCTGAAGCCAGCATGCCTTGTACATCCCGGTGTGTTCTGGAATCATGACTCGGGGCAAGAGGACCCCTAGAGGTCATTTAGGACAAGGGAGAGCCAGGGTTTGCTCCTGTGTCTGCTGTGGAATCTCCATTTGTAAGTAAGTGAGGAACGCTGTTGCCTGCTTAATGTGGACATTCTAGATAATTAAGAGATAAAGGGGCTGGAGAGGTGGCTCAACAGTGAAGAGCACTAGCTGCTCTTCCAGAGGACCGGGGTTCAGTTCCCAGCACCCACATGATGTCTCACAACTGTCTGCAACTCCAGCTCCTGGGGATCCAGTCTCCTCTTCTGGCCTCCGAGGACACTCACCGGCACAGGTGCTTACAAACAAACACATAAATAAAAAATAGTCTTTAAACAACAAAGAACTTAACTCATAGGATGGTTGGGAAGATGGATCAGAGGATAAAGTTCTTGTTTTGCAAGCACTAATTCTGAATTTTATCCTCTGAACCTGTGTAAAAAAAAAAAAAAATACCAAGATGCTATGGAATGTGTAAGGTCATATTGTAACTCCAGCCCTGGGGTGATGGAGACCGTGCATCCCTGGGGTTCAGTGACCATCCAACCTGGTCTAACTGGGGAGTTCCAGAACAAAGAGAGACCTTGTCTCAAAAGAAGAGCAACAACAGAAAAAAAAAACAAACAAACAAACAAACAAAAAACAAAACAAAACAAGATGAAGAGCACCTGAAGGCCACAGGAGTGTGACCTCTAACCTCCATATGCACAAGCGCACATGTGACCTCACAGACATATGTACCTCTACACACACAAACACATGCATAGTAAACACATTCTAGACACTAACTCCCTTCCAAAAGGGATGCCAGTCATGTGCAGGCTGTGGGCTGCAGACAATGTACTGGTTGTCCAGAAAATATGCAATGCTTAGCATGTATCCCATGACATTTCTTAGGTCTTCAGCTCCAGGGCTTACGAATTGAGTGTCCGCTAGCTGTATATGTAATTACCATGCACTTGGTTATTCTTGGGGGGGGGTCCCCACTTCCATGTACCCTCAAGGTGCTGAGGGCACAACAGACAGAAACAGCCTTGACCCTTTCTGTGTCTTGGAACCTCCCTTCCAGAAGGTACAGTAGTCTCTTGTCTTCTGTACAAAGTCCTCAGGAGTCAGTGGTGCATATTTATTGTGGAGTTCAGTGTTTGTGTTTCTTATTTAGACTGTTTAAACTTAAAATATTTTTTAAAATTTATATTAAAAGTTTCCATTACTATTGGTGTGTGTGTGCAAGTGTGGAGGTCAAAGACAATTTTGTGGATCTCTCTGTCCACACTTACATGGATTCCGAGGATCGCACTGGAGTCACAAGGCTTGCACAGCACAATGCCCTTCCTCACTCAGCCATCCAGCCCCTGTATTTCAAGTTTTAAAACATTTATGTAGCGCACACGCGTGTGTGTAGGTGTGTGCGCTTGTGCACACTCATGCATATGCAAGTGTACATGAGTGACATTGTGCATGTGTGTAGGTCAGAGGACAGCTTTTGGTAGTCTATCTCCTTCTACCATGTGGGTTCTGGGGAGTGAACTCAGGTGATCTGGCTTGGCAGCAAGCCACCTTTACCAGCTGAGTCTTCTTGCTAGTTCCAATGTAGATCAGGCTGGCCTCAAATTTATGGTAATCCTCTGATGTCTAAAGTTCTGGGATGAAAAATATCCACACCTGTTGGGGCTTTGTGCAAGCTTTGTACTCAATCCCTGTGGTGCTTTCCCTTTTTTTTTTTTTTTTTTTTTTTGAGGGGCCTGGTGGTGGTGGTGGTGAGGGAACACAGGGTCTCATGTAGTCCAGGCAGATCTTGAACTTACAATGTAGCTGAGGTTGGCTTTGAACTGACATCCCTGCTTCCACTTTTCAAATGCCGGCATTACAGGAGTGCTCCATCACACCTAATTTACCAGGTCCCTTATGGTTATACTGAGGGCCCAGTTAACTAATTTGTGTGCAGGTGGAGTGGGGGAATCGTTCTATTGATCAGAGCCCCCCCCCACACACACACCTCCCGGCCACTTGCAGGTGCTCTTAAATGATGGCGAGGTAATTACGCATATACTGCCTAAGATGCAGTGCCTACTTTGAACTCAAGGGGTAGAGAGTTTGTGCGTCTGTTTGTTTCACCCAGAGCGAGTCCCACGGGGCTGCTTGGTACAGGGAATAGTGAGTAGCTCCGTGTCTGTTATGCACACGCTACACGGGTCCCAGGTACTTACTCTGCTCGCCCGCAGGATAGGTGTTTTCTGTATTTATTTCTGTTAGAAACTGCGCTTGCAGTGTAGAAGGGAGCCTTCTCTGTATGTGTGGGCAGTTTGGGGAGGGGTGTGTGTGTCTGTGTATTTTTCTCACATCGCAAGGATCCAGTGTGCACACTCGATATACATGAGGAAACAGGAAAACCTTCTCAGTAACAAAGCCGAGGGTGGCGGCTGCCGCTAACAGCCGAGATTGCGCAGCGCGTGCCCGCTGTCCACCTCCTCATCCTCCTTCCCAGGTCTGGGCACTACTGACTTCTATCTCCTTGCTGCACTTCCACGCCCCAGCCAGCAGGGGGTGGAAGCCTCGAGCCCTCTGCTGACCCTGTGAGGACCTTCCTCTGGTCCATGGCTCTTTCTGGTTCTGCCCTTCTTTTCTCAGGCCTCTTCCAGAGGCATACTGTGCTCCAGGAGAGAGAGCCGACCACCTCTCATTCTCCACCCCCTCATGCTCCCCATCCCTGGACTTGCGTGTCACCCCTCTGGGTTCTGTCGCTGTGTCCCATGCCCCCACTCTCCCAGGGCGCTGTCTGCTCTCTGCTTCCTCATCTCTGTTCACCAGAGAGCCCCTTCCAGTGCCGGTCTCTGTCAGGCGTTCTCTGTGTCTCCCTGGGTTTCTCCTTTCTGGGCTGGCCATGTGTGTCTCCGGGATCACCTCTAGACCTCGGTTTTGCTGCGGCCTCTCGCCCGGACTTTACTTTTCACATCTTCTGCTCCACGTCTCTCGGCCCCTTTCGTCTACTTTTTAGCGCCCCTATGCACAGTTGTCGATTTCTCCCTCCCACTAATCGCCCGTCTCCTCATCTGACTCCCACTTTCCCGCTCCGCGCCGTTTTCTGTGTCTCTGAATCTTCTGGTCTCTGTCGGGGTCTCTGGTGTTCTCTGATTCTCTCTGTATCTTCCCGCCTCCGCGTCTCCCTGCCTCTGCCCTCTTCCTCTCTTTAGGGCTCTTCCCCGTGATTGACTCTTGATGGCCTCTCTCTCTTATAGCTGTCTCTCTCTTTTTGGGTCTCTCCCTACTGCTCAGTGTGTATCCCCCTGTCTCGAAACTCTTATTTTTATCTCTTTGTCTCTGGGTGTCTCTGTGGTTCCTGGTGCCTGTCTTTTTGCCCCATCTGCTCCGCACTCCCCCATCCCCGGGTCTGTATGTTTCTGTGTTGCTCTGGACTGCTCTCTGCCTCTTGCACTACACTCCCTCCCCTTTTCCCCTTCTCTTTGTCTCTGGGTGTCTCTCTGCACCCCCGCTTTAGGGCCCCTTCTTGCCTTTGAGTCTCTCTCTGCTGAGTCTCCACTCTGTCTCTTTTCTCTCTTCCGCCGCGTCTGTTTGTTTTTTTCAGTGTCTCTGTGTCTCTATCACTGAGTATCTCTCTGTCTCTGTGTGTCTCTGGATGTCTCTGTGAGTCTCTGGGCCCAAAGGTCTCCCTCTCCCTGTCTTTGAGAATTTGAGTCCCCTTTCTGTTCACTATCTCTCTTCCTTTCCCAATGTCTCTGTATCTCTCCATGTCTCTGATATCTCTGTGTGTCTCTGTGTCTCGGGGCTTCCCCTTGTGTCGGTGTCCCCCTTTACTTATCATTCCTCTCCCATTTCCGTGTCTCTGTCTCAGCGTATCTCGGCATATCTCTGAGTCTCTCTGTCTCTGTGTCTCTGTGGGTCTCGGGCCTCTCCCTGCCTCCGTGTCCCCTGCACTCCCCGCCCTCTCCCTCTCCCTCTCTCCCCCCTCGCTCTCTGGCTCGCGCTCTCTCTCTGAGCATCCTTGGGCCCGGGGTTGCCATGGGGACAAGGTGGGAGCCGGGGATGGCGCGCGCCTGGGCTCGCGCCGGCAGCTCAGGCGAGGAGCAGCGGCCAGAGCAGCGCCAGCAGCAGGCAGCGAGCGGGCGCGGGAGCGGGAGCGGGAGCGGGGGTAGCGTTGGCGGCGGCGGCTCCTCCTCGGCCATCCCCTCGGAGCCGTGCAGCTGACGCGCATGGCGAAGACAGCGGCGCCTACCGATGGGAGCAGCGGTAAGGCAAGGCGGCGCGGCGCAGCCGGGCGGGCGGGCGGCGGGCAGCCTCCTCCTCTCCCCAGCTCGCCTGCGCGCCCGCCCGCCCGCCCTCCCTTCCTCCCTCTCCCCTCGCAGCCCCTGCCCGCCCGCCCGCGCCGCGCTCGCCCTTCCATTTAAAAATCTTTAAAACTTTGCATATTAATATCTGCGCTTTGCATAATCTGACCCGCGCTTTATTGATTGCAAGAAGCTTAATGCAGCCGGCTCGGCCTATTGCAGAGAGCTCTCCGGGCGGGAGCCGGGCGGGCGCCGCTCGCTCCGCACCGCGCTCCGGCTAGCCGCGCTGCTGCGGGCCCCGGCCCTCTCGCATCTCTCCCGGCGCCCGCACCCAGGCTTTGCCCCCTGGCTGGGTATTTTTATTATTTGGGGGCGAGTGTGTGGGGGAGATCGGCTTGCTGTTGGTGACAGTGAAGGAACCAAAGGAGAGATAGATGGGGGGTGGGATGGGGAAAATGGGGACTGAGGTGAAGAGGGAAGGAAAAAAGAGAGAGAGAGAGAAAGCAAAAAGGATAGGAAAAGAAGAGGCGTGGAGGGGGAAGGGGGAGAGAGAAGGCAGCGGAGAACGGAGCTGAAAGGACGGATGAGCGAGAGCCGAGACAGAAGAAAAAGGAGGGAGGCGAGGAGCGCAGACTAGAGAAAGAGCCGGAGACAGCCCCGGAGCTGGGAGCGAGGCAGGCGGCGGGCGCTTCATCGTCGCTGTCCCCCAGGCCAAAAAATAAAGAAAAGAAAAAGGGAAAAAAATCACACCAATAAAAAGGTGCTGAAAACAAAACACATCGCTGCTGGGGCCACCGAACACAAAAAGGAGTGAGCTTGGAGACGCAAGGCGAGGTGGCATCCGCTCCTGGCTGGCCGCGGAGCCTCGGACAGGCTCCCGGGGTTGGGTGGGACCCCTATTTTAATCCAGCATTTGAGTAAGGGGTGACTGTGGAGAAAATGAGGCGAGAGGGTTCAGGGCTGGTGGCGGTTCGCTTGCTTTTTTCTTTCCTCTCCCCCCTCCTTCCTGGGGGTGTGGGGGCCGGTTTAGTGAGGTGATGGTTGGTGATGCTGTCTGAAGCTCCGAAGAAAGCAGGGTGCATGGGGGGGAGAGGTAAGGGCCCTGGGAACGAGAAAAGGCTGGGGGGTGGGAATGGGGGCGTGAGAGAAAGGAAAGGGGTACCTTGGCTAGCAGGAAGGGTGAAAATGGGAAGTAGAAGCAGCCGGGATGGGACGCGGAGAGGCGGTGGCGCCTCTCTGGTGTGAAGAGGTGGAAAGCGGAGCCAGGGGTCCCAGCGTGATGTTAGGGAGCCGCAGCGCACCCCTCAGCTCTCTGGGCAAAGTCTGTAACTTGGGGAACCCCTCGGGCTGCCTCTTGTTCCCTTCCCCTTTCTTCCTTTCCCGTCTTTCCACGCGTTCTTTTCTCCTCATCTCTTCTCTTTCCCGTTTTCCAGTTTTTCTCTTCCTCTTCTCACTGACAGCCCCCCAAGTTGTCTTCCTTTTCTTCTCCATTCCCTCCTCCAGCTTTTCTTCCATTCTCTTTTTCCCTTCCCCCTATATTTCATTCTCTCCTCCTGACCACTCATTTCCTCTGTCCCCCACCCCTGTCCCTCTCCCTCAGTTCCATTTACTCACCACTTTTGCAGCATCAGCACTGAGCAGGGTGCCAGGAAGAGGGGCTCCATGCAAAGGCAAAGATGCCCTAACTTCCCACCAGAGCCTAACCTCGATGCCCACATCCCACAGATCTCTGTGCCAGTGTTTCTAGCTGGGGGCTTGGGTCTGCCCCGAGGTCCTGGGGCCACCTCCTATTTCCTTTTGGTCTCTGGAAAAGTCTTGCAGAAGGCCCAGTGGGGCATGGGAGGGGGAGACCCTAAGTGAGGCTCATCACTGTGGTCCTAGCCCCACTGAGAAAGAAGGGTGTGGACAGAGAAGAAAACGACATGGAAGGGGAAGGGGAGGAACAGGAAGTGTATGTGAGGGGCATCTCTCTGAGCGAGTCCTCAGAGCTTTGGAGGCTCAGGTAGAAGACCCCAAGAGAAAGGCTCTGGCCTGCTGACCACTCCCCACTTCCTTCCTCCATCCTTGGGCCTATGGAACAAGAACCAGTTAATCTTAGCTTTAGAGAAGAATCCAGTCAGCTACCTAACTCTACAGTTGTAGACTCTGGCCATCCCCACAGGTGAATTTGTTCCCCAACCCGTGGGGTGTCAGGGGAGGGTGAGGAGTCATTGCTTGGTGGGGGTCCAGTGTGTACAGAGTCAGACCATGGCGGCAGCGTGCATGTGTACAAGGCCTTCGTGGGAAGGAAGAGGTTTTTGGGACGGGCTAACTGTGTGTAGGGTTCTGGAGCCTTAGCAAAGAGAGAAGCTGAAAGTACAGAATCGTGACATATGTTTTCTGTGGGATTCGGGGCCTAGTGTCCCCATTGTGGGTGTTCCACATACAAGAGGGAGTCTGGCATGTATTCATTCGGGCCAGCCTCTATTGCCTTGATGTTTTTGTACCAGCTGTTATATGTGCATGCGAGAGGCCCCCTCTGGCTCCTGTGTGGGAGTGTCCATGAGTGTGCAGGGCCATGTTTTAAGCCTAGCATCAGCAGTGGACACGAGACACTCTCATGCTTAGAGTAACACTCTTGTGTGTGGTTACTAGGTCTGAGCGCGGCATGTGCACGTTAGAGTCACGTATGTGAAAGTGCCCTTTTCTCACAGAACTGTTATTGTTGTGATTGTTACTGCTGGGGGTTCCTATGTGTCCTGGATAAAGAGCCGGCAGGTTTGTGAAGCGTGGCCTAGCTGGAGTGTGGAGGGACGTCTCCCTTGCTCACAGAGATCGTGGGCATCTGGGTAGCTTTGACAGCACACTTGCACAGCAGCCTTTAAACTAGGTTCAAGAAAACAAAACAAAAAAAGATCTACCCTCCCAGAGTTGCCCCCCAAAACCTTCCTTGGCCCCTCCATAGTAACAAAGTATTCCTATGTGTGGGGACTGTGGGGGGGGGCAGGGGTAACTTTAAAGGAAGGAGATGGATCAGGGCCTCAGACAGCATCTCTAGTTGTTGGTAACGAGATTCGGTCTACTTCCTGATTTGTAGGTAATGCTGGCAGGAGGCATCTAGACCCCTGGTTTTTGGGGTACTGTTGACCATCCCTCTGGCAGGTTGTCTCCTTAGGGACCTTGGTAGCCTCACTGTCTGCCAGTCTTCATAGGAAAGTAGAGTGTTCAATGTACTTCGGTGGGAAAGGACTCAGGCACACAGAGTGTGCCCGTGTGTGCATTTGTGTACACACCTGTACCCAGGTGTGTGTACAGGAGAGGTTGCTAGTCTACATATCCTAGACATTATCATGTTGGTCAGATTTTTTTTCAGTGGCCACTCTGGGCCGCCTTCCACCTGGTCCACAGACACTACCTCCTTATATTCAGGGCATATGGGGCAAAGCCCCTTCACCCGTGAAAATAACAATTAGGCATGTGTGTGTGTGTGTGTGTGTGTGTGTGTGTGTGTGCGCGCGCGCGCGCGCGCGTCCTTTGCACCCCACTGAGTAGGGCTTTTTGTAGCCCTAGTACGCAATAATAATGGGGGAGGCATGACCCATTGGAGACAAGTGACAGATGTCCATGCCAAGAGCTGGCCTGATGGTGATAGGTACCAGGGATCGAGTTTCCTCTCCAGCATGTGCTGGTTAATTTCCAGGATTTATCAGGATAGAACTGGTTGAGAAACCCGGGTACAGAGAATCGGAGAGTTGTTAGAAGGGATGATGGATGCGGGGGGATTCCTTAACGGGCTCTGTTCTTTCTTCTGAACATGCCATTTACTGCTTTTTCTTTGGTTTCTTCTCCATATAATAACAGTAATAATAATAGCAGTGGGTCACCACACATCCTCTAGCTCTCACAGAAGCCCTGGCAGGGAGATGAAGATTTGGGCATTCACATTATTAGCTTAGTCCATAAGCCCTGAACTGGGCCCAGAGTCAAGGGTGAGCTTTGTCCGTGGAAGCCTCTCCCGGCCCACCACCATTCCATTTGCTGACTTGGACCCTTCCCCCACTACCTCTGCCCCAAGAGACCACAGACCTGTCTCCAAGGACCTGTCAGGTGGATGGATGCCCTACGTGACTCCGTGAGGGCTTCGGAGACCTGGGTCTGGCTTCCCATCATGAGAGGAAAGCTGGAAAGGAGCGGGTTGAATCTGCTTGCTTGGATGGTGTACGGGGAGTTCCTGGGTCCTCTGATCCTGCCCTGTGAGCACAGGACCACTTTCTCAGAAGCAAGTGGTGGTATTGGGATGCAAATGTGCCTTCCTCCACTCACTCATCTCCCTGTCTTCACAATATCATCGAGGCAGGCAGTTTCCCCAGAGCTGACACATGCAGGAGGCTGGGGTACCCTGCCCCCTCCAAGACTTTGCATTCAATAGGTATTTTGTTGAGTGGCAAAAATCAGTGTGTGAATGAAGTCTAGTGAGTCCTCCAAGGTAATTAGGATAGTAGCATGATGGCTCTTGACCTGAAATGATGCTTAGGTACCAAGTACTGACTGTCTTGGACCCGGACTCAAACAGAACCTATCCTGGCCCCACACTAGGTTCCAGTGTGGCACCTGGCTATGAGCACATGAAAGAAAGAAGGAAAAATGGGTTCCAGCTAGGAGATGGGGGTTGAGGATGCTTATGCATCGAGAAGGGAGAGTGTGGAAGGGTAGCAAGATGGCCATGGGAGGTGGGGAGGAAGCATCTCACACTGGAGGCTTGTTCTTGGGACCTGGATTTGCTCTTGTATGGCAAAGCCTTTTCTGTGGAGGTTTAAAAGATGCTCTGAGAAGTTTAATCTGGCTGGTAGTAGAGTGTTATGAGCAATCACACACACTCACACACACCCACACACACACACACACACACACACAATGCAGCTTACAACAGTGTTTCTTGGACACTCAGGAACTGTCATGTGTGAGCATGCTCCTCTGTGTACAGAAACAGTTACCCTGGTGTCAGTTCAGAATGTCCCCTCCAGAAAGGAACAAGAGTGGGGACTTTAGCCTTTACCCCAGGATCCTGTAACAAGCAGGGCTGTGGCCCACACATGCGAAAGCATCAGAGGAGACTGGGGACCCTCCCCCACCCTGGGTGTGGACTCATGTGGCATTCATGGACTTAATCCGCCGCCGCTGCCGCCGCCGCCGCAGTGAGGCCAGGGAGGCAGCATCTGCCACTTTCACAAACACAGGCAACAGAGTCTGAGAGACACTCCACTTGTCCATAACCTCTCAGGAAGCCGACATCTGTATCGCACTGCCCTCCATGCCTGAGAGAGAGGCCCTTACTGTACCCGCATCAAACGCAGACCGATGTACCCAAGGACTCCTGCAACTGAAGCCTGAGTGCGTACACACACACACAGGCATGCATGCACACGTGCAGATGCATACATGCATACATGCAATATAGCATTTTCCATTCTCCTTCCCATATAAAAAAACATACAGTCATATACCCTTTGACTTTCAACTTACAACTGCTGGCATCCTAACCTCCTCTCCCTCCCCTGCCTCTCTCTCTCTCTTTCTCTCTCTCTCTCTCTCTTTCTCTCTCTCTCTCTCTCTCACACACACACACACACACACACACACACACACACACACACACCCCTTTTGACTTAAAACACAGCAGTAGCCATGCCATCCCACCACCCCTACACACATACCTCTAAGCTGATTCACACACACACACACACATACACACACACACACACACTCATACACACCAGAACCACTGTGGCTAGCGGTCATTGAAGGATGACAGCCTGAGCACTGTGCTGAGGAGGGGGATCGCCCCGAGGCATGGGCCGAGGGTCACACAACAGGGTACATCGGATTCCCTTGAGGAAAGAGTCAGGCAGACCCCAAAAGGGCTTCGATGGTCCGGATGGTTCTGCCAGGTAAGGGAGATTCAACAAATGCAGGCCAAAAGCAGGAGCCAGCTAATGGCCGAGGCCGCTGATGGCCGAGATGGCTGGTCAGCGAGGAGGGGAGGCTCTACAATTGATGTGACTCAGGGCTGGACAAATGATGGCGCATTTGGCTGAAGCTTGCCTGGCGGGGGCATAGACCAGAGACCAGGCAGCCTCTGTCACCTCAGTGGGGAAAGGGCCAGAACAGGCTCTGGTGCCGCAAGGTGGGTTCTCTGACCTGGCTCCAACATGCATTTTGCATCCCGACAGACATAGGTGTCTTGGGGTCTTTGTATGTATGAGGATGCTTGTTTGTGTACATGGGTGTTCACACACTTATCTGCAGATGTCGTGTGTGTCTACCTACATAGAACTTGGCGTCTTTGGCACTCTTGGTGTGCATCCTTGCATGTATGCCTAGCCCACCTACAAAGTGCTCAGGGACATTTAGGTTGAAACCGGGGCACCTTTGTGTCTGTGTGTATTGAGTGTGTAGGGACATTTCTCACTGTACACCGGGTGTGCTTATATAAATGTTTAGGTATAGGATATACATTTACATATATTGTATTGGTGTGAAGGTTAAGGTTGGAGGAAAGAATGGGCCTGGCTCTGTACCCTCAACTCTCCATGCATTTGGTGCTCCACGAGGCTCTTTGTGCGTCTGCTGTCTCTGTCTCCGGATAGCGGGAGGTGGGTGGTGGGTGGTAGGTGGTGGGTGGGTGGACTTATATGCTTTCCTGCTTCAGAGTTTGAATATCTGTGTCTACAACTATCTCCCTCTGGGTATGGCCATGGGTGGGGTGGGGCAGGCTAGGTTGAAGGGGACATCTCCCTGAATCTCCTCATCCCTCTGCAGGGAGGTCATACAAGCCACACTGGGCTCGGTTGGGATCCAGTAGACCAGCACAGTGCAGACCACTCCCCTCCCCCGCACCCCCCCACCCTGGTGACCTTTGAGCACAGCAGCCCCAAATACATATTTATCAGAGGGGCTGTGGGGAACAGCCCCTCCCCCACCACTCCCCTCAGGGCCCAGCCTGCCCGGCTGCAGAGAAATTAACCTCGTGACACAGGAGCTTGCTGACACCAGGGCCCCCTCCCCATCTACACAGTGCATATGAGCATGGGTGTGTGTGAGCAAGATAGAGAGGAGGCACTTTATCCATAGCGGGAAGACGGGAGCAGCTGGAGGAAGAAAGGCGTAGAGGTTACACATGCCTATAACACACACACATGCACACGTGTGTGCGTACACACACACATGCCTATAACACACACACACACACACACACACACACACACACACGTGCACACGCACACACACACTCACCATATACTCTCCAAACTAGAGGAGCCATGTAAGTTTTGAATGTATGCACAAATACACATGCAGATGTAAGCACGGGTCCTGAAATAGAGATTCTAAAACACATGACAAGCTTGGAGATGTAGTTCGGTCAATAGAGCGCTTGCCTAGCACGCACAAGGCCCTGTGTTTTATCCCCAACACCACGTAAAACAGGCTCAGTGGCTCATGCCTATAATTCCAGCACTCAGGAGGTAGAGGTACAAGGATCAGAAGTTCAAGGTCATCCTTGGCTACCTAGAGAGTTGAAGGCCACTCAGGAATCCATGAGACCCTCTCTCAAAAAAAAAAAAAAAAGAAAGAAAGAAAGAAAGAAAGAAAGAAAGAAAAGAAAAGAGAACCAGAATCCAATGCAGCAAACACATGTAAGCACGGGTCCTGACCCAGGTACTGGAGCTGTGTGTCAGAGAGTCTCTTAGAAAATGAATAAGTCCCTAAGCACAGCGTGTAAGTCCTAGGGCAGCCAATCCACACAGACATCTGTGTGTATGCCTTCAGAGATGCTGAAATGGACACACGGGATTTGGAAACAAGGGTAAGCCCATGTACAAGGCTACGACAGCCCAGATGTCTGTGTAGGCAAACAAGGGAAGAGTCGCCCCTCCTGTGGAGGGCTTTTCCCAGATTGTGTAAAGACAAATACTGAAGCATGGTAAAAATTCTGCCTGTGAGTGTACACTGGTCAGTTCAGAAACCACAGTGAAGCCACATGTGGACACACCGAGTCACAGTACACAAATTACCCAGCCTAGCTTCGTCCTTATCCCATTACATTGAAATGAAAATGGGCAGATGCTTAAGTCTTGAAATCGTTTCTGGAGTTGATTTGCCTGCATAAGCCAGGCTCCCCCTAGATCCAGTTTCCAGAGCACGACTGTGCCCACAGACCAGCCCTGATGGAACCATAGTTAGCTATAAACCACGAAGGCATCTGGGGGAGAAGAGGAACTGGAGCCCTGGGGGACCTCTCGGAAGAAGGTCACATGTAACACCTTGGAGTAGTGGTGCTCAGCCTCTATAATGCTGCGACCCTTCCATACAGTTCCTCATGTTGTGGTGACCCCCAACCATAAAATTATTTTCATTGCTACTTCATAGCTGTAATGTTGCTGTTATTAATTGTAATGTAAATATCTGTGTTTTCTGATGGTCATGGGCAGCCCCCATGAAAGGGTCATTTGACCTGCAAAGGGGTGGAGACCCACAGGTTAAGAAATGCTGGAAAGGCTGTTCAAGCTAAGTGTTGGACGGATGGACGGATGGACATACACAGACACCCGCACGCATGCGCGCGCACACACCCACACCGCGAGGCATAAACACCTCAGGATTTAGATGTGACAACTTTAGCTGTGCTACATCTGTCCTCGGAAACTCCTCTAGGGATGCCTTTGGGTAGATCATGGGGTCTACCAGCTGTGGTCCAGGGTTGGGGACTGTGACCAGATACATGAAACATATCAGGCACCATGGAAGGAGTCTGCACCCTGGGGACAGGTGGGTAGGTTCAGGTGTGGAGTTGCAGACAAGTGTGGAATGTCCTGCCCACTGCAAGACAGTCAAGGCCATTGGACAGGAGGGTGGAGGAGGCTTCCCACAGCCGTAAAGGGATTCAGACTTACTGGGTGTGTTGCGCAGCTGCAGAAGATACTAGACTGTCTGATCTGGGGACTGAGGCCTGCAGGGCTGGCTCAGAGCCTGGTGAGGAGGAGGGGTAGGACTGGGGCACCCTGGAAGAAGATCCAGTGAGTGGTTTCCCAGCCTTAAACCATCCTTCCATCCCAGTCTGCGGGGAGCCTTAGTGAAGACCTCTCAGGCGAGTGGTGTCCATCCCTTTACTTGCTCCAGATCTCATCTTTTGGTTACCAGCAAGAGTTGACCCAGTGACAGTTGCCCTCAAATGGAGACTTGCTGCCGATGGAGGTTGAGTTGGGATCCCCTCTAGCAACTCCTATTGCTTCATAGTTTCCTGAGGCCTCTCTGGTGGTCAGGTCTGAGATAAGTCAACCCCCTTCCTGTTTCAGAGGGGTTCCCTGCTCAGGTGAGGTGGGCCTTGATGAAGCCCTGCTAGGTGTTTGGGGGGCTGTGGTGCTATGTGGATCAAGTTTCCCATAGAGTATATGGGGAAGAGGCAGGGACCCCACAGAGACGGGGAGCTGTCATTTCCTCATACAGAGAAAAGCTCCTCCTTGGCCAGGGAGATTGCTAGGTTGGTAAAGTGTTGGTTGTATCAAGTGTGAGGACCTGAGTGCAGATGCCCAGACCCCACATAAGAAGCTGATCATGGGGTAGATGCCTACAATCTCAGGGCTCAGAGACAGAGACAGGCAGATCCCTAGAGCTAGCTAGTCTAGTTGACTTGGTAAGACAGAGGGGGCCTGCAAGATGGCTCAGTGGGTAAAGTGCTTGCTGCCAAGGCTGACGACCTGCGTTCAGTTCCTGACTCCAACTTCAGTAAATTGTCCTCTGGTGTCCACATGCACGTTTCGGCACTTGAGTGTACACACACACACACACACACACACACACACACACACACACACACGTTGTACCCCCACCCGAGATAATCAGAAAGAAAAAATAATAAGTGGAGAGGGATTGAGGAAAACACCCAATCTCAACTTCTGGCTTCCACATGCACTCACACACACTGGTACGTATATGCACACACATAGACACATACCCACCACAAGCATATACATGCAGCAGCAACAAAAAAAAAAAAGGGAAGAAGAAAAAGGAAGAAGAAAAAAGAAAAGCTGGCATTGTGGGACATGACTTGTAATATCAATACTGAAAATGTAGAGTCCAAGGGATCAAGAGTTCAAGGCCAGCTTGGGCTACAAAGCAAAGTTCAAGGCTAACCTAGGCTACCCAGGATCCTTTTCCCACACAAATGGAAGAATGCCATCTTCCTTAGCTTGTAAGCCCTACAGAGCCGTCCGCTTATTCCAGTTTCACTTCATTCCTGTTAGATCCCCAAGATCAAGCACTTACTTTCTTGCTCCCTTTAAACCCACCTCCTGCCTCAGGGCCTTTGCACTTGTGAACTTTGACAGGAAAGCGGACCCCTCAAATGACACCATCCCAAAGAAAATTATCATTGGCCCTCTGCCCTCACCTTCCTTTCTGCTGTATCTCTCCCTCCACCAGCTCAGAGGGTAGGGACTTTGTCTTGTCCAAGGCACACCTCGGCACCTGGCGATGCGTGCCTGGCTGTCCTGGGTGACCACTGTCGTAGTGGTGGAGAATGCCAAATAGGGCAAGGGAGCTTACTTTCGGGCAGGGGGGGGGGTTAGGAGACGACCATGCCTGTCGGGGCCGTGAGGGACATTGGCAAACCCGTTGCCTCCTCTCTGCTGGAGACTCAAAGCAGCCAGGATTAAAAGGACATCTGGAGCCTGTGTGTCCCCATAACCTTCACTCCATTCACCTTAACCCAGAGTAACGTCTGCTCCCAGTCTCCGTGCTGAGTCCACCCCCTCCTCATCACTGAGGTGCTCCCTCTGTCCTCTATGCAGTCCTCAGTGAGGGGGATCACAGACTGCAGTCGAGCTTTGTTTTGACACAGGGTCTCATGGAGCCCAGGCTTGCCTCAAACTCTCTAAATAACCGAGGAGTGACCTTGAATGCCTGATCCTCCTGCTTGTATCTCTTGTGTGCTGGCATCACAAGTGTGCACCACCACACTCATTTTATGTGGCACTAGGGATCGAACCCAGAACCCTGTGCATGCTGGGCAAGCACTCTACCAACTGAGTCACATCCTCAGATCAACCTTGAACTTCTGATACTCTTGCTTCCTGCCTCCCAAGTGCTGGGATTACAGGCACGTG